>NC_087557.1:2499535-3236849 GCF_036250125.1 Pseudopipra pipra
ATGGGAAGAAGATGAAGCAGAATATTTTTTATATATATATATAATTTATTTGAGATATATATGTGTAAAACATACAATATATATGTTATATGCAATATATATATATAAAGTCTCTTTCCATCTCTAAACTTTCATTTTGGTCTTTTATATTTTCTATCTACAAACACAGGCTCTTGGCAAGGTCCTTGGCTCTTTCTTAGGGCAAGAGGAAATCTGTCCAATTGTTTGACAAACAAAGCATCCTAACAACACTTTATAATTAATATGGAAGAAATTCTCCACCTAGCATCTCTAGTGTGACCACACCCAGTAGAATGGGAATTTTTTTTTAAATAATCAAAATGCTGGGTTATTTCTCTAATTTTTCCCTAAGATTTTTGCTGTCCTAAAATTTAACCTGGTTGCCCTGCCTGTGGCATTTAAATGTCCTTGTTTGTCATTCCCCTTACAGACTGTTTGCTGCTCTGTCGTTTTCAATTCTATCTTTAATAGACAGAAAAGGGAAAAATACTTATTTTTAGGCTTAAAGGGAAACAAAAAGATAATGGAGCTCTGGAAAAATCTCAGGAAGCAACGTGATAATTCCAATCACTTTGAGACTGGACAAGCCAGGTAAGGAAAGTTTGGTGGAACGGTTTTGTGAAGGTCTGACTTTAACAGGAGCTTGAGCAGGAAACGTTCCCAACTCAGGACCTAAATCCTGGCTAATCTTTATGGCCTGGTGGCAGAATGCAGAGCACCAGGGCTCCACTCCAGAGCCGGGAGCCAGAGTTCCTGCGGCACAAGATATCCCACACTCTGTCCAATGAGCTGGAGACTGTGGAGTGTGGAGGCAGGTTATGCCACAACAGCTTGGGTTTAAGTTGTCTGGCTGTGGTTATAAGGAGCTGTGGACAGATGCTGCTTCTTCCTTCGCGTCCTTTATTCCTTATTTTTAAAATCTTGGGGCTGCGCAGGAGCATCAAGTCTCTGGCTGTTAAGAGACCATGTGACTGCTCTGGACTTTGAACTCAGATAAACTCCTTACTGAATGAAATCATCTGTAAAATGCTTCCAATAGAGATTATTTTGCACCAGGCTGTACTAAGAAATGCAACAGAATTTCAACACATTTCAGAGGCAAAACAAAGGACCCGTCCTTGTCCTAAGTGCAGCGTTATCGAGGGAAGTGCCAGAGCCCCTCACACACACAGAGGACACTTGGACCAGGCTGTGGAACCAGATCGTGGTTTAGCTTGGAGAATAGAATCATCCTGATTCCATATAATCATGCATCAGCTTTTGCCTAATCAATGCACACAACTTCATTTCCAAAAGACGTCTTCAGAAATCCCAATATCCTACGTTGAAATCAGTAAAATCAGGTCCAGACTGGACACGTTGGGATGGATCAGAATTTCTGTGTGCTTTTTAGTCTGGAGACATACCAGGTTTTAGCTAATATTTGGATTTTTAAAAAAAAATCCCAGCCCTGATCATTATGGGTTTTTTTCCCTAGGAGCAGAACACCTGGCTTGGATCCTGGCTCCCTTCCAACCTGAGTCATTATGGACTGACCATGTAAGTTTTCCCTGTGGTTTTCACTGGATAAAGCATTCCTCTCCAGTTCCTCCTGTGAATGTTTGTACCTTGTTGTGGGGCACTAATCAACACCTCCTGCCCTCTGCCCCAGAGAGGGCTGCATTTTAGTAATAAGTGAAAAAATTCCCTAAAGTTATAATTATGTCCAGGTCCCCTCCAAGTATAGTTGGGATAGGCAGGGATATAATTATAATTTTAAACATAATTGTACAGGAGATGTGAAGTTGTTAACCCACGTTTTGAGTTTCCAGTGATCCATCAGCCATGATCTGTATCAGGATGGTGGCTCCTGGGGAGGGACAACACTGGCAAAGGGGCCAAAGGCTGATGCTGTACACACAGAAACACACTTGGAACACTCTTCCAATGAATCCATCCAACTGGGTAGCTTGGGATTTGACTCCCATCCCGTAAGGATGTGACACTATTAACTGAGGAGACTGAAAATGTGATGGGTTTAGATCAGGGCAAAACACCAAACGAACAAACAAAAAAAGGCAGGTTTTAGGGGGAGAGAGAAAATTTCCGGTGCCTCTGGTGGAAAACATTTAGCAACACTGAAACAGAGCTCAAGCCATAGGCCCCTTCCAGCAGGGAACGGGACACATCGCCGAGGTGCGACATTGCCATCATGTGGCCATCCCAGCTCTGCAGAAACACCAGCAGAGGGAATCGGAACTTCACCCCAGATTTGCAGCTTTTTCAACTGCCTTTGTATTTGCAACCTGCAAGTGGTGATGCCTCTCCTGACATCCCACTCCGAAGAAAAAGTCTCTTCTCCAGATCTGCTCTACTCTGTGTCAGGGAGAAAAAGGCATTTTCCCTTTCCTGAGGCCCAGCGCTGCCAGGGTGACACTGCACTGCTGAGAATAGAGCACAACTGAACATCAAAAACATACAGAAACATCAGAAATGACAAATGGAACATTCCTGATGTCAGGAAGCCAATCTTCAGGAATAATCTGAATGAGAACAGCACAATGGCCTGGATCAGGAAGGAACTCCAGCACAGGAAAATACATGGAAGTTAGTGTAGAGTCAGGAGTGGAAAACAAAGCTAATTAATCAAGTCAGGAATTTAAGAAGAAAATGAAGCAGTGACAGAGGGCAAATCGAGGTGGAATGCAGAAGCAAGCTGGGATAAAACATGCAGATGGAAAAGTTGTACATACTCAGAGAAGCAGCAACAGAACAAACCAGATCCAGGGATGACAAGGGGCTCAATGAGAGCAGCAGTGAAGACAAATAAATAATTTTCTGCTTGAGCCAAAAGCTGCTCATCCACACAAAACTTGTGTTTTCCCTCATCTGGCACCCCGCCCATGCAGAGCGTGATTGAGCCCAGGGAATTACAGCCTTGGTGGGGGGTTACAAACTTCCTAAAGGAGGGACAACCTGTCGCAGAATTACAACAGGAGCTTTCTGCCAAGCTGGCACAGCAGGCAGATACACAGAGAAATCATTTGGAAAGAAACTCAGTAGGACGTTCGTCAGAACACCCAGATTTCAGCTATAAGACCTTGTATCAAACAGCAACAAAGAACCAAGTGAGTTACTAAAACTCCAGAGATGGAAAAAGTATTAACAGGCACAGAACAGCATCTCAACTCCCACTGGTGCCTGGCCCTGCAAGAGCAAATCCTGTTTGTGTTCCTGTCTCCCAGCACCTGGCACCTGGAAACACCTAAAGGAACCTGCCTGCCTTGGAACAACTGGGGCCAAGTTCCTGCTCTGGGAAAGATCCTTCTGCAGCTGAACTGCCCAGATCAAGGAGCCAGGCAAGAGGAACCTCCTTCTTATGCACCATGGAATTTGCAGAGAAAGCTTGCAAGAGCCCTAAAGTGAAAACCTAAAATTCCACTGAAGGGAATCAGATCAATATTTCCTATTATCCTGAGCTGGAGCTGCTGAGATGGTAATTATACCATTTTTAAATTTTTTTTTCTCATGTTTGCATGTTTCTTTTGCTAGATTGAATCATAGAATAACCTGTATTCAATCCTGAAAAGTGTGGTTGTTTCTATTACACAGATTCTCCTGTCTAGGGTCAGAGGGCTGAAGCCAGAGAAATGTTTTTTGCTCATGTTTCTAGCAAAAATGCTGGTTTGTGAAAACTGAGAATGCTCCCTGGCTGTGAGAGTTTTGTTCTGTGTGTCACCAAGCAAGTTTCCATATGCTGCTACAAGTCTCAGTAGCTTTTTGAAAAGATTGTGCCCTATTATTTTTGTAGTTTTAAGTACAAAACAAATCGAAGGGTTGAATTAAAATATTACTTTCCTTTTTCACTCAGGACTGTCAGCTGTGTAGCTGACATAAACAGGGAGATTTTTCAGCAGAACATGAATGCAGGAGAGAAAACCATTTTCCAAGAGTTTCTGACAAACCAGGGCACTGTGGTAAAGCCCTGCTGGTGGCAGAGACAGTGCCATGCCTGTGCCAGGTGTCCCTTCCACATCCGGACGGGGGAAGAAGCCAGAGTGCCATACACAGAATTTCACGGGCTCTTTGGCTCCCCACACAGGCCCACAGCGACTCCCCAAAACAGGCACCTTCTCTTCTACGAACTGAGGAGCTTCTCAGGCAGAGTCCTGCAGAAAGGCCACGCCACAAACTGCACTGCCCGAGCCAAGCACCCCGAGGCTGTGCTGTTCGAGGCGGGCGGGTACCTGGACGCAGCCACAGCCGCCTGTGAAAGCATCAGGTGCATCATCCTCTACTCGAACCTCTCCCCCTGTGACGAGGCTCAGCACTGCTGCTTAAGGAAAATGTACAACTTCCTGCTGAGACACCCACACATCACGCTCTGCATCTATTTCTCCCAGCTCTGTCACACCGGGAGCGGTTCTCCCCGTGCCGGGGGGAATGCCAGGGCTCTGCAGAGCCTCCGCAGCCTCTGGCCTCGGGTGACCCTGCAGAGGCTGCCAGAGGGGGCACAGCAGTACCTGCTTCGCCACTTCGTGTGTGGCATCACAGGGGCGAGCCCTCGTCACCGAGTGCTGCCATCGGGAGCCTCAGCAGGTCGACAAAACCCACATCAAATTAACTTAACAGGAGTGAAACCGTATTTTAGGGAAGCCTTTCCCCAGGGAATGGAGGGGAACCTGGCTGTACAGCAGAATTTAAAGGCCTTTCCCTCTCCCAGCCCGGCCTCCCGACAGCCTTTCCCAGCCATGAAAGGTACTCTGCTCCTTCCAATGTCTCCAAGCCATGTGCTTTTCCCAAGTGTGTTTCTGCCCTCTCAGAGGAAACAGCTATACCTCAGACCCATAAATATTGTAAGGCATTTAAAAATGCCAAAGGAATGACTCAGTGGAACTCCTCATTCTGACATGTTTTCCCGTGGCACGTACCTCTTCTGAGGATGACACACATCCCTCCACTTTTGAGTGTGAAAATTAGATCATAGATGGCAAAAAGCACCACTAAAGTCCCCTCTTACCCACAGTATAATTGTGGGTCTCAAATAACTGACTGTGAACATACTTTCGTTTTAATCCTCTACCTTTCAAACATAAATCCAGAGTAGTAAACCCCAAACCTCCATGTTCCCTGCCCACAGCAGAGGGCTGGAACTAGATGACCTTTAAGGTCCTTTCAACCCAAACACTCTGATTCTGCGATATTTTAATTACCTCCTGCAATTAATTTATTGCCTTTAAGCCAATTTCTACCAGAAAAATGTCAGCTACAGTCCCCAAGCTACAACTTCATTTACAGCTGGATTGCAGCTTCCCAGCTGAGGCAGCTTTGGTGGAACACATGACACATCCTAAATTCCTCCTCCATCAACAAGGTGGTCCTGCAGGTAGAGCTGATGCAGGAATAAATTTTCCCACAAGCTGTTCCCTTAATAATAGGGAGGGTTATATATGCATATATATGTGTGTGTATATATTTATTTCTAGGGCTGCTGCCTTCCATTAAGAGGATTCTCACAAAGCTGTGTAATTTCCTAATTAATAATAGGGTAACAATTACCTGCACAGTCCAAGTGTAACTTTAAAAAAATAATTCTACACTTTAGAGCAGTGTTTTGTCTTTGTGATTCAGTATCTTTGTTAACATACTAAAGGTCTTAGAGAATGGGGCAAGGGGTGGTGGACAGAGGGACCCAGGCAGGCTTGGGAAATGGGAGCATGGGAATCTCATGCAGTTTAACAGGAACAATTGCTGGTGCTGCACCTGGGTTGTGGCAACTCCCGGAATCAATCCAGGCTGGGGATGAACAGATGCAGAGCAGCCCTGGGGAGAAGGCCCTGAGGGTGCTGGTGGGTGAGAGGCTGGACATGACCCAGCCACGGGTGCAGGGACCCAGAATCCCCCCCATGCCCTGGGCTGATCCCCCAGCGTGGGCAGCAGGGCAGGGGGGGATTCTACCCCTCTCTCCCACTCAGCTGAGACCCCCCTGCAGAGCTGCTCCAGCCCTGGGGAACAGCACAGCAAGGACATGGAGCTGCTGGAGAGAGTCCAGAGGAGGCACCAAGATGAGCAGAGGATGGAGCAGTTCTGCTGGGAGGAAAGGTTGAGAGAACTGGGATTGTTCAGCCTGGAGGAGAGAAGCTTTGGGGTGACCTGACTGTGGCCTTGCAGGGCCTGAAGTGAACTTATAGGAAAGATGGAGAGAGACTGTTTACAAGGGCCTGAGTGACGGGACAAGGGGGAATGAGTTCAAACTGAAAGAGAGTAGGTTTAGATTAGATATTAGGAAGAAATTCTCCCCTGTGAGGGTGGGGAGGCCCTGGTACAGGTTGCCCAGAGAAGCTGTGGCTGCCCCTGGATCCCTGGAAGTGTCCAAGGCCAGGCTGGACGGGGCTTGGAGCAACCTGGGCTGGTGGAAGGTGTCCCTGCCCGGGGCGGGGGGTGGGACGGGATGAGCTTTAAGGTCCCTTCCAACCCAAACCGCTGTGTGATTCTACGACACGGGGGCCGGTCCCTCCCGTCCCCGCGGTATCCCGGCACTGTCCCGGTGTCCCGGCACTGTCCCGGTGCCATCCCCCCGCTGTCCCCGCTGTGTCCCAGTGCCGCACCCCGCTGTCCCCGCTGTGTCCCGGGCCGTGCCCGCTGTCCCCGGAGCCCTGTCCTGCTGTCCCCGCTGTGTCCCAGTGCTGTGTCCCAGTGCTGTGTCCCGCTGTTCCCCCTGTCCCGCTGTCCCCGCTGTCCCGCTGTCCCGCAGCCCTGTCCCCGCTGTCCCGCTGTCCCCCCTGTCCCCCTGTCCCCCCTGTCCCCGCTGTCCCGCTGTCCCGCAGCCCTGTCCCCCTGTCCCCGCTGTCCCCGCTGTCCCCGCTGTCCCCCTGTCCCCCCTGTCCCCGCTGTCCCCCTGTCCCCCCTGTCCCCGCTGTCCCGCTGTCCCCGCTGTCCCCCTGTCCCCCCTGTCCCCGCTGTCCCCCCTGTCCCCGCTGTCCCCCTGTCCCCGCTGTCCCCCCTGTCCCCGCTGTCCCGCTGTCCCCCCTGTCCCCCCTGTCCCCGCTGTCCCCGCTGTCCCCGTTGTCCCCGCTGTCCCCGCTGTCCCTCTGTCCCCGCTGTCCCCGCTGTCCCCCTGTCCCCGCTGTCCCCGCTGTCCCTCTGTCCCCGCTGTCCCCCCTGTCCCCCCTGTCCCCGCTGTCTCCGCTGTCCCGCTGCGCCGGCGCGCAGCCCGTGTGTGCGCGAGGCCGGGGCGGGGCGGCGGCTGCGCGCGGCGGGCGCGGCGATGGCGAAGCACACGGTGTCCTCGGCGCGGTTCCGCCGGGTGGATGTGGACGAGTACGACGAGAACAAGTTCGTGGATGAGGAGGACGGGGGCGACGGGCAAGCGGGGCCCGACGAGGGCGAGGTGGACTCGTGCCTGCGGCAATATCCTGGTGGGAGCGGCGGGCGGGGGGAGCGGGCGCGGCCGGGCGGCCTTGTGTGGGAACATGGGCGAGCGGGGAGGGAGGGAAGGGACTGAGCGGGGCCAGAGGGGAAGCGGCGAGCGGGGAGAAGCCGCAGAGGGTGAAAGGAGAAAGGGCTGAAGGGAAAGGGGCTTGTAGTGGGCAGGGAAAGAGGCTGGCAGGGGAGGGGTCTGGCGGAGGATGGGGAGGGGGCTGCAGGGGGAGGAGGGAGGCAGCCCCGCTTCCCCCCCCGCAGCGGTGCCCGGGGCTGCGCTGGCACGGGGAGGTCTCACGGCTGGAGGGACAACGGGGATCGCTCCCTGTGCTTGCTGCCACCGTGCCCGGCTGGCCGCCCCTGGAGCAGCGCTCCCCACCCGCCCGCGCTGGGTTCGCTGGGCTGCTGTCCCGGCGGGGCTCGGTTGCTGTCCCAGCGGCTGCTGGAGGTGGGTGTGCCCGGCTGAGGCCTGTTCTCCAGGGCTGCAAATTGCAGAAGCGATGGAGAATGATTTCTTTTACTTGGATCCTCATTCACTGAAGGGCCTAGGAGCTATTCTCCAGTCCTGGAGCTGTACAGCTGCTTGTTGGTGCTCCTCCTGTCTTAGGTGGCCTAAAAATTGCTGCCTTAGGCTGTAATCTGTGCTAGCTGGTGAGGGAATCATTGCATCCACTGAGCTTGGAGTGTTTTCAGTCATGCAGAGTATGGCTGTCCTAGTACTTGGTACTTGATTTCCGTGCATTTGGTGTCTGGTCCTTAACCATCTGGCACAGGGAACATGATGGCTGCCCTGCAGGCGGCTCTGAAGAACCCTCCCATCAACACAAAGAACCAGGCAGTGAAGGTGAAATAGTAACTAACTCACTCATGGGTTACTCCCTAAAAATCCTTTCCTGTCTCTGTTGCCCCTGTCCTGCCAGGTGTACTTTGAGGAAGCAGGTTTTAGGGTATTCCCTGATATCGAAACATCCATGACCACTAGTGTTTTAATCTTGTTGGAAGTACTGTAGTTCAAGTGTCATCTGTCATGGTAACTTCAGCTTGGTGCTGGATGAGGTGTGGTGTGTTCTCCTACCTGTGTTGGTTGTGTTTTATGTGCCCAGGTGTCACCGGGTGCCTGTGTGTGACCCGGACATGGCAGCACAGGGATGTAGTTGGTGCTGAGTGATCTGAGAACCAGAGTTGCAGTTGTCACCTCTGACAAATGAAACCATTAGCAGTGAGCCTACAAAAAAGGAAGAATTGGTGCTTATCACATCCAATCAGAGTGAAGCTGTTAAAACCTCAGAAGAGGCCAGCCCTCCCCCTGTGACAGAGAGTGGGTGTGTGCATTTCTGAGTGTCCCCAGAATAACCCCTGAATGGCTCATGATTGGGTGGTGGGAGGAACGAACTGATAAGATGTGGCACTGCCCAGGTAGTGAGTGCCTGCAGTCAGTTCTCCCTGTCCACAGGCACACCTCCGTGCTGCTCATGTGGCAGAGTTTTTTCCCTTTAGCCCCAGCCATGATTCCTGAGGGATTTCACGGGGCTCTGAGAACCAGCTGTTACAGATGGCCCTGACATTAATAACTTGTTTCCATTAGCCCTGTATTGATGGATTTAAGAACACACTTGGTAGTGGAATTGAAGAGGGCAGAGTGAATTAATATTAATGTCTGCTTTCATTTTTAGTTGATCTTTAGAACTTCTGTATTTTTACTTGCAGTTCTTCCTGTGAGAAGTCTTGCTTAGCCAAGTGGTTATGGGATATTAAATTGGGCAAGAACACTGACATCCACAGTTTATGTAGGGGGAAGCTGCTTGAAGTGTTTGTGTAAAGTCCAATAAACCCAAGACCTTTTTTTTTATCCTCAGTTAGTGATGGATGAACAGGAAGAGAAGAAGAGCTGTTCTTTGCTGATTACATGGCTAAGTGCCACCATGAACATGCCACACACATTCCTGGGCCTCCACAAAATGACATGCAGATCAACTTGCAAATGCTTATTAATGCACAATATTAATGCTGCCAGTCTGCAGCCAGTGTGCCTGGGACAGCAGCTGACTGTTTGGAAAACACGTGGCTTCCAGCAGTCACCTCTTCCAGGCTGGCCATGGCATTTCCATGGAATATAATAGTTGTGTCACATTGAAGAGTACAGAGGCATGGAAAAGGCTCTGGTGGAAAGGGAGGTCAGACAAGCACTTAACTGTCATAATTCTTTTGGAGCTTGCTAGACCTTGAGCTTTGATATGAACATTAAGTATTATTTAATTAAAATATTTAGATATAATTGTCTAAAATAACTGCATTATTTATTACTATAGCCAAGAATTGCAAACATGAGCAGAGAGACCAAAAAACTAGAGCAGGGCAAACTCTTTACACTGTTTATCCTTGTCTGTTACATGTTAGCATCACACACTGTCCTGTTCAGAACTGTTAAAGAGGAAAACATTCTCATTCACTTTTTTGAGAGAGGAGCAGTATTTGGATGCATCTTACACGAGAATGGATGTGTCTGTGCCTGCCTGTTAACAGGATCGTGCTGAGAGCATTGTGCTGAAGGTCCTCATCTCCTTCAAAGCCAACGATATCGAGAAGGCGGTGCAGTCACTGGACAAGAACAGTGTGGACCTGCTCATGAAGTACATCTACAAGGGCTTTGAGAGCCCCTCTGACAACAGCAGTGCTGTGCTGCTCCAGTGGCACGAGAAGGTGTGTGGGTGGGGCGAGCTCCTGCTGGGTTATCCCTGGTGGCAGGTCCCGGCCATGGTAAGAGCCCCCTTCCTGTCTGGTGAAACTCCAGAGCCGTATTTCAGGCTGTGAGGAGGGCATGATCCCACAACCTCACAGCTGAGTTACATCCTGTGCCTTCTCCTGGTTCCTTGGGTAAAGATTCTACAGACAAAATTTGGTTTTTCCTTACACCGAGGCAAACAAAATGGTTGGATTTGGTGGTTCAAGCATATGGAAGCATAATTTTCAGCTTGGTTATGCAGAGAAATCAAAGCTTACTCTAAGTTAAATAGCTGTGTTTAAAGTGAGTATGGTTATCCTGCCCTGGCACCCTGGGTGCTGGTGTTTTGTGGAGGGCAGGGAGATGCTCATTTGAAATATAGTTGGGATCTGAGTCATTTCATAGAATCCCAGACTGGTTTGGGTTGGAAGGGGCCTTAAAGCCCATCCCATTCCACCCCCTGCCATGGGCAGGGACACCTCCCACTAGCCCAGGTTGCTCCAAGTCCTGTCCAGCCTGGCCTGGGACACTTCCAGGGATCCAGGGGCAGCCACAGCTTCTCTGGGCAACCTGTGCCAGGGCCTCCCCACCCTCACAGGGCAGGATTTCTTCCTAATAATCTATAACGCCCTCTGTCAGTGTGAAGCTGTTGCCCCTTGTCCTGTCACTTCATGCTCTTTTAGAAAGTCCCTCTCCCTCTTTCTTGTTGGCTCCTTCAGGTCCTGGTAGCCTGTAGCTCCCCTGGTCTGGTGTTAATTATTGTGTTTCCTCTCCCAGGCCCTGGCTGCTGGAGGAGTTGGGTCCATTGTCCGCGTTCTGACTGCCAGGAAGACGGTTTAGATCCAGCAGCGAGTGGGAACTGCTGGTGCAAAGCCCGACCAACCCTCCGCCACGGCTGCCCCGGGGGCAGCCCTTGTCTCTCAGCTTGCCTTCTCTCTGCTTCTTTCATACCTGACAAGTAATGCGTGTCGTGATCTCTTTCGTGGTTAAGTTCTGGAAAATTATGAAGGTGCAATTTTACTTCTAACAGGAATATTTGATACTGGCCAACATTTCAGTGACTCGTACAGTGACGTGAACAACTTGGTGTTTAGGGTGATGTGCATTTGTGTGTAATCGTGGCAGATTTGGACCTGACTCTCTGAGCAAATGCTGAGGGACGCAGGGCAATGTCTTAATTCTTTTCTCTAGCCAAGCAGTGTTTTGAGCTAAAATCTGTATTTGAGAAGTGGGGCAGCTATTATTAACACAGGTAACTGGACCACGTTGCCTTTGGTCAACCTCTGAACCTACACCCGTGAATAGGACAGAAAGTAAAAGCTCCTTCCCAAGCCCAAATATCATTCCAGAGAGCTGAGTTTCCCTGTTTCTTGTGACCAGTCCAACGCTGGGTCTGTAGTGGGAAGGTCACAATGGGATGAAGTTGTCCATCATGCAGTTTGGATGATGGAACTTAAAAGGTTGATGGTCCATTTACACTGGAGCTCAGCCCAGTGAACTCTTTATTTTGGGGAGCAAAGATCCTGATGAGAAGAAGAAAAAGCAGCTTTTACACAACAAATCATCTTTCAGCAACTGGAAAGTGATTTGATTTTGTCAAGCACAACTAAGTGGCTGCTTGGGGTAGGCAGAGACACATCCTGGTATCCACACCATCCTTGCAGAGTTCCCATACTTTGCTTCTGGATGTGTAGAGTCTGTAGGATACCAAACAGCTCACATTCCTGTTGCATTGTGCCTCATTATGTTAGCTAGTGGGCCAGTTGGGTTCCCAAATAAAGGGGAGTATTTTAAAAAGAATTAGGAAAGCCCAGGGCATCCCAGGCCACAGATCACCGTAGAAGGTTTAGGGCCAGGACTGAAAAATGCATATTTTACTTTCACTATTTTACTGCAGTTCATTTCTGTAAAACTGTTGGGGACCTTCTGAAATCCTTGCTGTTTTTTGATATCTGCTTTTTTTTTTTTTGTAATAATAATAAAGACCAGACAACAAATCTTCACTGAATATTTACTCCCATGTCTGACATACCTTCAAGTTTCAGCAGGCTCCTCCTCCAGGGTGGACAACACAGATTGTCTAGTTGTCTTCCTAGGATGCTTTTCCTACGTACCACCACAAGAGCACTGAGCACACCAAGTGGAAACCCCAGCCTTGCTGCAGAGGCCACAGAAAGTCCAGGTTTCACCCATACACATGTACAGGAGCCTCCCCTGAGCCCATGCAGCCATGGCTCCATCTGTACAGCTCTCCCAGGGTCTGTGGTTGGCTTCTCTGGTTCATTCCACTTGTCCAAATTTGGTTAAGACACCAATCAATCCTTATTTAAAATGTTAAAACCTGCAATCTCAGAGAAGTTAAAAATATTTTCCAAAGCAATTGGTGCCAAAGCAGGTCATTGATGCTCTAGATAGCATTAGATAAATGAAGGGAACAAAAAGAGTGATTTTAAGGTTCTCCAGATCCCCTCAGGTGAGGCTGTGATGGATTTAGGAATATTTCCAAAATGTGTACATCTGTATTTGTGCTCAGGGATGTGCTAAAACACATGCTGATGTGGGGATAGTGCAGGACTTGCAGGGAAGCACCTCTGTTGGTAATGAGTGACAGGAAGGGAAAAAGCAAACTTGTACCTCTTTCCTCCAGATCCTGCCTGGCTCATATTGGTGGATCAAATGATCACCACAACAGGGGGTGAGATTCCTATTAGGAGAAGGAAGCCTTGCGTGGAAAACTTGGTGTAGGTCAGACCTGCCAGAAGGGGGACAGGGTTTGCAGAGCTCTGCTGCCTTCAGCTTGGGCTGGAGCGTGTGGCAACAGCACCTCATCAGTCACATCCTGCCTTTGTCACAGCCAGGAGACACTGCTGTCCTTCCTCCCTCCCACCATGGAGCTGCAGCCCACACAAGGCCCTGGGCTCTGGTCATCACTCTTGGCCAGAGTTCCCATGGCCTCCCGTGTCACTCCCTGTCACCGTTTGGGAAAAGAGCCATAAAACTTTGAGTCCTGCACAGAGAGCCCTGACGTGCCTTCCTGGGAAGGAGCTGGACATGCTCTGCCTCCTCCAGCCCAATAAAACTCCTTGTAAAAAGGTCTTCCCTCATTCAAAATGTTTTTTTCAGTGCCCAGATCAGTCTATTTTTTAATCTCCTCTCCAGAGATGATGATAACCTTGTGCAAATTGTACAAACTCAAACACAAGCACTGCACCCCAGCTGGATTTTGGGCATTTCTATGTATTTCTGACCTGTCTCTTGGTGATCTGCATCTGCTGGATTCCAAGAATCTTCCACAGGAGATGTCACCATCTCCGATACTCACTTCCTCTCGGATGTTATCATAGAAGAAACTGTTTGCCTACTAACTCAGCTTGGTCAGAGAAAGGGGAACGAGAGACTTGCTAGAAGGGCTGTGTTTATCACGGCTCTGAAATCAGTTGAACGTTACATGACAAATACCCAAACAGAAGGGTGAGCATTCCATGTGCTCCCATCTTTCTCTGAAATACAAGGAAAAAAAAAGCCAACATTGTCACAGGGGTGATCTCACATCCTCCTCCAGCTCCCCTTGTACCTGTTTTGGGGTGAACCTGACCCAGCAGTGTACCAGTTCAGACAATTAAAAGAGCAGAAAATTATCCCTGCAAGAATTATCCCTTTCCTGCTCCATGGAGTCTTCCATTCCTCACAGGAGTGAGATAAGGCACATCAGAGGGGTGTTTGCACACTCACCGTGTTGCTATTCACACACCTCTCCTGCATGAAGTGTTTGCATTTCCCTCTGCTTTTCCGGAGGTCACAGAGCCTCCTCCATGCTCCCATGGGAAGCCTGTGGGAACCACTTGGGTATGGTGGGATGCTGAGGGTGCACATACAGCTGGAGAATGAGAGAGCCCCAGGCTCAGGGCTGTGCTCAGTCCTACTTTGGACTAAAACCCAACTCCTTGCTCATGGCCTCAGGTTTCTCAGGACTCGGAAGTCTCCTCCTCAGCCTCCCTCCCACTGCTGGAGTTCTGTAATTTGCTGAGGAAGTTTGGGTAAAGGCACAAAGGTAGAGTCTTGCCGACATATTTTAAGCTCTTGCAAAATACACATCACATCTCATCGCTAATAGATGTGGCAGTGGCAAAGTACTTCCAAAAATACTTAAAAGCCACGTGTGGAGCACTCAGCTCCAAACCTCTGAGTCAGCAGCAGGTCAGACTCCTGTCATCCCCGCTGGCCACATGCTCTGTGTGTCCCTGTGCTCCAAGCAGCACTCCAGAGCCAGGTTATGCTCCATTGGCCATAAAATACCTGGACAGAAGTGATGTTGGGCTGACCAGGAGTTCCCACTACTGTCAGGACACACCACAGCATGGCCCTGACACAAGAAACCCCATCCGTGGGCAGCTCCGTGTCCCCCCGGCAGTAGAATTCATGGAAAAGCCAGAGAAGCCAAATCCGGGGAGATGAGGAGCAGCTGCCAGAGAGGACCAGGGGTGCGCCCCACGAAAAGTCCACTGCATCAGGGGCAGCCTCTGCCCCACTTCCCCATCCCGGGGCTGTGATGCAGTGAAGCCACTTCCTGCCAGGTTTGCGACACGGGCAGGGGGAAGGCAGAAGTACAGGCAGAAGGGAGACAGAGAAGCTGAGCAGCGTCACGAGGAAGGACGAGGAGAGCGACGAGACCCACGACCCAGCCGGGGATCCCACACCCTGCTCCCACCACGCCATGTCCCTGGTGGAGACGATCCGGCTGTGGCAAGAAGGGGTGTGTGCAGCAGATAGGAAGGAGTGGAGTGCTGCCCTGGACGCCTTCACAGCCGTCCAGAACCCCCCTGCCAAAATCTGCTTTAACATCGGCTGCATCCACCTTGTCCTGGGGAGGCTGGCGGAGGCAGAGGAGGTAAAGTACAGCCCAAAGCGCTGCTAATCCTTCACTTGTTGGACCTGCCAGACACATGGACGCTGTGGGGAAGGGAGGAATTGAGGGTCATGGCCTAAGGGAAGGATGTGGGGACTTTTAAATCTGTGAGGAAGGGAGACAACCCTGGGCTGTTCCTGCTGAACCTGTTTTCCCCGTGAATCAGAGGGGAGGCAGCAGCGGCAGCCCATGGCTCACTGCTCAGAAAAACCCAGGAGCCTGACACGGGCTCCCCCACCCAATGCCCAAGACTGCAGGGAGACAACCCACAGAGCCCAGCCTAGGCCACTCAGCTAAAGCAGGACAGGTACAACTGCTCTATGCCCCCAGTTTTCTAAAGGTGTCCCCTTTTACCCCCTTTTTGCCCCACTCCTTCTCCCGTGCAGGCATTCACCCGGAGCATCGGCTGTGACAAGCACCTGGCAGTGGCTTATTTCCAGCGGGGGACCGTGTTTTACCGGAGGCAGAAGTGAGTGGAAGGGTTTAAAGTTTAACTTTTGCTGCTTGTGGAGACAGTTGCCTTCAGCTCAGGATGCCCCCAGGCAGATTGGTACCTCAAGGACCAAACTGGAACCCCTTGAAGTCAAACAGGCTCCTGTTCTTCAGCACTGCAGTCCTGGGATTAACACCAGCCTTGGATCATCTCTCCTTCCCTGGGGTGTCTGAAACACTGCAAGGAGAGAGCCAACTGAACTCCCACAAGTTTAGGCATAGGCTTGGAGGCAGGCAGGTTGCCACCACAACCTGGTGACACCCTTGTCCTCTCCTCCACAGCAATGAAAAGGCCATTGAAGATTTCAAAGAGGCGCTGGCCCAGCTGCGAGGCAACCAGCTCATTGACTACAAGATCCTGGGGTTGCGCTACAGGCTCTTTGCTTGTGAGGTGAGTTTTGATCCCAAAAGTCTGTTCTCCAGCACAAGAAATCTAAGAAGACAGCCAGGCTCTCTTTGTGCTTTGCAAAAAACAAGCAAGCTGGTGCAATGCCACCACCCTGCTTGTCCTCTCCTGTGCTGCCCTCCTGGTCTGGCTGCTCCCATAGCTCGTTTCCTTGCCCCCATCCCTCCGGCAGATTCTCTGCAACATCGCGCTGGTGTTCGCCACGGTGGAGAACTGGGGGAAGGCTGAGGAGCACCTGACTCTGGCCATGAGCATGAAGAGTGAGCCCCAGCACAACAAGATTGACAGGGCAATGGAAGCCATCCTGGTAGGGAGGAGCAGGTCTTACAGCTGTGTTCTCTCCCAGCAGCCCCTCAGGCAGGAAAATCCCAGTCACCTTTTAGCAGGAGAAAAGCACAGTGGGAATGGGCATCAGAGTGAGACACGAGTCCATGGGAAAACCTTTGGGTCACTGGGAAGGCAGACATAGGAAGATTGGGTTCAATGGACCATGTCAGGGCTGGGGTCAGGCTGTCACAGAGTGGTTTGACTTTACGGAGCGAGACCCAAACCCCAGAGGCAAAAGGGGGCATTCAGCAGTCCCTGCTCTCACTGCCAAAGACTCCATGTCTCCCCTGTGCTACAGAAGCAGAAGCTCTGTGAGCTGGTGGCCATTCCTGCGGGGAAGCTGTTCAGGCCAAATGAAAAGCAAGTGGCTCAGCTGGAGAAGAAGGACTACCTGGGGAAGGCAATGGTAAGAAAGAAATATATTTATCTAGACCAAGCCTGTGGGCTGAGGAGAGCTGCTGTCTGCCCTCCTACCACCCCTCTGAGCTGCCATCTGCTGCCTGGTGGGCAGCCAGAGATATGGAGCTGGTCCGTGCCTCTGGGATCCCCCCAGGCGTGGAGAGAGGGATGGCACACATGGGGAACAGGGACTCTGCAAGAACAGAGGAGCTAAAAGCATGTTCCTGCAGAGCATGGCCTATTTCCATTCTGTCTCCTTAGTGAGACATGAGGGACAGCCAAAAATGAGCTGGAAAGAACCCACTGGAACTTTGACTTGAGCCACGATATTTTCAGGGGTGGGGGAAAGAAGCTATTTTGCATCTGACACCCACAAACAATCTCCAGTTCTTCCCCTGCTCTGTTTGAGATGGGCTTTTCAATCTCACATAAGCAAGCAAGCTTTTCTCCTGTGAGTGTGCAAAACCCAGTCACTGGGATATCACCCTTGGGCTCAGGTCTCAAAGCACAGTGTCAGCAAGGCTGAGTGGAGAACTTGCCTCACTGAGGGGAGCTTTGCTGCCAGAAGCATTCAGCCTGTAGTCCAAGATGCTTAGCCTAAAATCACAGTCCCTCTTGAGCCTGAAGCATCCTGAGGAGCTTGGCTTGGCCAACAACAAAGGAAGAGGGTGGACATCAGAGGTCTACAAGCACCAAGTCGTTATTTGTCTGTCTTTGGCTCTAGGTGGTGGCATCTGTGGTGGACAAGGACGATTTCTCAGGATTTGCTCCCCTCCAGCCACAGGTAAGGCTATGAATCAGTGAACAGTCCAGGAGGATGTGGGGGTGGATGTCACCCCGCAGCTTCCAAGGGCTCTGGCCTGTGGTGGGGAGCAAACAGCACCATCAGCAACCACCATGAACTCTCTGCCACTGCCACAGGGAGGAGGCAGGCACTGCCTCCACGGATCAGCTGCTGCCTCCATCATCAGGAAGCTCACCCACCTCCATGGCTGAGGTTAACTGGTTCCCTGAATGGGGAAGTGGTGGCCTGGTGGCACATCCTCTGCCCCCACCATCGCTGTGGGGTGACAGCTTTCAGCAGGGAGCAGTCTCTGAGCCTCCACGAAGGATTCACTAGGGATCCTCTGCCTAAGCTTGAGTGGGCAGTTCTGCTCTCCCTTTCCATCCTTCTCCCTGTTCCCAAAGCCCTTCTCATTTCTTGTGCCATTCTCCAGATGGTGTAGCAGCATCTTCCCATCTCTAAAGGTGTCTGAGAATTTTTACAGGAGCTTTTTGAGAGAACATGGGGAAGCACAGCCACTGCTGCACCGTTGTGCAAGATAAACGTCACCCTTCTCAATGCAGTCAGGGGTTGACATCTCAACCCTCTCTGAGCTGAAACTACAGTCACGAGTTGGAAAGAGGATTGTGCCTCTGAAAACCAACTGCGGGTGGGAGAATTTGAAAACAACTCCTTAGAAGGAACAAAGCCAGTGATATTCCTCACGGCACTTAAGGCACCAGCACAGGGAGGAAGGTGTTGGGGTGATGGCGTGGTAGAAGGCTGCAGAATATTCCTGCAAAGCAATCAAAATCTTCCAGATTACTGCTGATTTTCCTTTTCTTCTTCCTGTTGGCAGACCTCTGGTCCTCCACCCAGGCCCAAGACCCCAGAAATCCTCAGGTAAGTTGGATAAAGGATGGTCAATGCTGTTTAACCCGTGCAGCCAGGCACAACCCCATCCTGCACCATCGTGGCTGAGCATCCAGCTGGCACCCGAAATTCAAGGGGGATGAGGAATGGATGGTAGAAACAAGGAGGCAGAAGTCTGGATTATCCCTACAGAGGAAAATAACAGCATTGCCAGCATTCCTGACCCATCCACTGCTCCCACACCCAGGGCCCTCCAAGGGCAGCCACACCGTGTCATGTACGAGTTCATCCCTGAGACTGCTGAGGAGCTGCAGGTCCTGCCAGGAAACATTGTCTTTGTCCTGAAGAAAGAGAAGGACAACTGGGCTACAGTGATGTTCAATGGAAAGGTACCAGGAGTGTGCTGGCAGCAGGGCAGGCAGTGGGGTGGATGTGGTGAGGTTCTGCAGAGGCAAAGCCTTGCCCAGAGCAACTAAATGGGTTTCTGATTTAGGTCCCTTATGCCCTCCCTGGCTTGGGCCACAGGGCTCAGTGAAACCCATCCAACCTGCAGAAACTAAAATTCAAGCTCCAGGAACTCTCCTGGATGCAGGGGAGGGTGAGGATACAATTGGTTGTGTCCTCCAGCGGTGAGTTGCTCGGCAGTCACCACTCATTTCTCCTCCCCCTGCAGAAAGGGATCGTCCCCTGCAACTTCCTTGAGCCTGTGGAGCTCCAGAACAAGCTGTATATCCAGGTGAGGAGGCCCAGGAGGAGACGATGTCCTGGAAGGGCAGATCCCCACACATTCACCCACCACCCACCTCCCAGTAGGATCCATATCTGCGATTCTCTCCCCCTCACGATGGTGGGGTTGGTTCTTCTGGCTCATGGTCACCTTAACTTGAGCTCAAGAGATCTGCAAAATCGTGTTGGTGGCACCCTGGGTAGCAGTTGGCAATGCTGGAGAGTTAAAGGGTAGCGAAGTCACCCCACCACAGTTCAAGACCCCAAACAGACTTTGGGAAAACAGCTGGTTGGAGGGGGGGCTGCACAAGGCAGCAGCACCCCAGGAGGAGTGGGATTGACAGCACTACCTTCTTTCCACTGGCACAGGAAGAAACCCCTGTGGAGGACGAGATGCCCGAGTCACCCACCTCCACAGTGCCAGAGAAGCCACGGCGGCCAGTGCCAGGTCAGAGGGGGGGAGCTGAAGGGATGGGGGACCCCAGCAACAGGTTTGAGGTGGTTTCCTCTGTGCCATGTCCTGACCCTTTGAGACCAAGGCTAAGGCTCATCTCCATCTTGCTCCCAGCCCCATTTGCAGTCAAGGATTAGGACACATTAGAGCAGGAGGCAAAGACAGCAACTGCAGTGCTGAGGATGGAGTAAAACAGTGCCCGTGAATATCTGAGAAAAGCAAGTCCCTCTATGCTCTTAATTAGCACAATGACTAATGAGAAGAAGGGCCTGGGGGTAGGAATGGGGCAAGAAAGCAGCTGGAATAGAAGGCTCCTTACAGGCATCTCCTTCAAGCAGGGCACCCATGATGGTTTTCTTGCTGCCCTGAGCAGGGCTGGGCTTGAAGGAGCTCTGGTTGCCCTGGGAAGGGGATTCCTGGGCAATATGACCCAGTGGTCCCACATTCCAGGCCTGGGGCAGAGATGGCGGCACCAGGGTCACCACATTGCCCCCAGCACAGTTGGTTCAGCATGCTGGGAAGCTGAATGTCACTGCTGCAGTCTGAAATGGGTGTTCAGAGCCAAGAGCTGAGAGGATGCACTGCGAATTGCCCTCTCTTGAAAAATCACACAGTGTCACAGGTATGTGGCTGAGCTCCACACTGCTGCAGGAAAAACCCTTTTGGGGTAGAAAATACCACTGTGCAGAGACTGTACCACCCAGGTGTTAACTTGGTGCAGTTCAGTCTGGCCAACCTGCCAAAAAAAACAGGAATATGTGAAGAACCAATTGCCAGCCCCATGTTCTGAGGTAGGCCTGAGCCAGTTGGTCATGGAAAAAGGTGGATCAAAGGATGACTATCGACACGACAGGGCTTGTGTCCCAAGCAGAGCAGCCTCACAAGGCTGTCCAGGGGTAAAGCTGACACAGAAGGTGCCTGTGGCTCATAGAGCTAAGAACAAAAAGCTCATAGATCCAACAACCCCAAAGACCACCTTTAGGCCATCAAAAGCCATCTCAGATCAATTAGTGGACCACATTCAACAGCGTAGCTGTCTCTTCCCGTAAGGAGCACAGTCATGTCACAGCACTTCCAAAATGCAGACCAGATCCTCGTGAAGAGGCTTCAACAAACCTGCATGAAAGCACCTTGCCTGGAGGTCTAAATTTAGCTTTACAGCCCCAGTGAAGGACAGGGACTGCCTTCAGTTTTCACAGTGGATCTAGGGAAATTTTAAGAGAAAAGACACTAAAACCAGCAGCTCGTGTTTATCTTTTAAAAATCCACCCAGGAAAGACATCTCACCCCTAAAGCTCCCATCCCTGCAAGAGGGAAGGCACAGAGCCCAAACCTCTGCTCAGTGGTTGTATCTAGATCTTATGGATGAAGCCCATTGTGGCAGATGCAGATCCCTTCAAGGGACCACTGCTGGCCCCAGGGTTGGTTGGTGTTGCTGCAGGAGATCTGACCATGTATTTAGGCACAGAGCAGCAATGCTTATCCCATTCCACCTGCTGAGCCACCTCTTTCCTCCTCCACAGACCACATTCCTGATACTGTGATGCAGCCAAGAGACACAGCAAAGGTAACATCCTGTGAATGCAGACCCCAAGGTCCTGTTGGTGCCACAAACTTGCATTTACCAGACAACTAGAGCTGCTTTTTGGGACTCTCATCTTAGTTAACCTGGTGCAGTTGCAACATCTTAGTTGACCTGAGGCACTTGAGAAGGGAGAAATAGGAGTTTGGCTGGAATGCACACACTCCTGGGCAGGGTCAGCGCATCGTGCTGGGGAGAGAGATGGGAAAACAAAACATTCCCAACTCGAAAAAAAGAATGAGGGGGTTGGAGGGTGGACAGAACTTGAATTTGGTCATCCCAAAGCCACAATTCGGTGCCAAGTGTCTCATCTGTTACTGGGCTCTCTCCAGGGGCTGCCAACCAGCCAATGTCCAGCCATAGCTTAGGTGGCACAATCTGACCAACCACAACCATGGCAACCACAGTTTCAACATCCCAATCCCTCTCCCTTCCCTTGCCAAGCCACACAAGGTGACAACTCCTTTATTGCCCGCAGGAGGCCGAACCACCCACTTCCAGCCCCTGTGTCCTCAAGGTGCATTACAAGTACACGGTTGCCCTGAGGGTCGAGCCGGGCCTCTCCTACACGGAGCTCCTGGACCTGGTTTGCAAGAAGCTAGAGCTGCAGCCCAAGCACACGGAGCTGAGGTGAGGCCCTGCCCACTGCAGGGAGCCAGAGCCGTGTTCCCAGGGCTCCCACCCTCACCCACATCCCTGCACACCAGGTACAAGCCTGTGGAGAGCAAAGAGCTGGTGACTCTGACTGCAAAGAACCTGGATACAGCTTGGACCCAGAGCAAGGGCAACTGCCTCACAGTCTGGTGTGACCTCACAGAGGTCAGTGACAACTACAGGTGGCAGCCACCTTTTCTTCCCCCTCCTGCCTTTGCTTTCCTTGCCACGAGTGCAGGCTTGTGGCTTCCAGCGCAAGCCAGCACCCTCCTGAAAGGCAGAGGAGCAAAGAGGGGGCGAGGAGGAGAAGCAGAGCTTGTCTCTCTTGTTCTAGTACAAAGAAAAAGGAGAAGCCAAAGGGTGTGTGTCCTTACCAGCTTGTTCCCTGCCCTAGGGAGAGGGGTTTTTACCAGACAGCAAGCCAGAGGAGTCTCCACAGGAGGCAATGCCGGAGGAGATGGGACCAACCCAAGTTGTAGCACAGTACAACTATGAAGCCACCCAACCTGAAGACCTGGAATTTCAGGCAGGAGATGTGATCCTGGTTTTATCCAGAGGTAATTGTGCTCCTCCTGTGACAGGGCAGGGGAGGGACCTGTTAGCTCTGCTGAGAGCAAGGCTAGTGTGGCAGCAGCAGAGCACCTCCAGCTCCAGCATGAGCACCTCCAGCTCTAGTGGAGCTTCCCATCCACACATCTGTGTCACGCACACTTCCAACACATTTTCATCCCAGTCCTGTTTCTGCCACCCTCTTCCCTAAGCATTTAAGACAGGAGGAGTTCCACCTGAGCTGTGTTTAAGCTTACTGTTCACAGTGGATTTTTCCAAGGAGATGCCTCATTTTGACTGCAGCTCTTGCTCCCATTCCTCTCACATGGCACCTTTTCCTGTCTGCTTTTCTTTTTAAGGGTACAATCTTCCATTAGCCTGAATCCTGTTAAATATTAGTCTTTAGTGCTTCTATGAGAACTGAGGCTTAAACAGAGACAATCTCAGCAAGATCTAGTACATATGTTTGAGCTGAATCCTTTCAAGCCTGTGCAGAACACACAGCAGAGGGGACAAAGCCACTGCTTCAGCAAAAACTGCTTCAGCAAAAACTGCTGGTAAGTCCCCATCAGCTGAAGAATGATATACACAGGGCATGTTTCCCTCCTTAATGGGGCCTCTGAGTGAAATCAAAACATCAGGAATAAGGTTTGAAGGCAAAAAAATTGTGATACCTTGCTAGCTGTAGCTCTGTCAGTAATTGTGGTGGCTGGCAGGCTTTGGCAGCAGTACACAAGTAATCACAGTCCCCCCCTCTATGATTTTACAGGTTAGTATTTGCACCATACAGCACTGATGACTCCCCAACCCCAAAATCCTACTCTCCCCTTCACTGCTGAGCTAAATATTTCCCATTGAAAGGTAGTTCTCACCTCATTTGGTTCCCCCACAGCAAGATTTTCAGAGCTCCTAGGCTTTACTCAAACCAAGGGTAGCAGAGGCTTTGGGGGTTTGTTTTGGCGTTTTTATGTGAACTTGGAAAACAGGTGAAAATACAATTTAGTTTTATTTTGAAGAGGACAGCCCAAGTTATCAGATCATTTCCTTGCTCTCCACACTCACCTTGTTTCCACTCAAGGCAGTTTCCAAGGCCCTTGGTCCATGTTTTGATCTGATTTCCCACCTCCATTTGGCATTCCTTCTTATCTTGTAGCTTTGCTCTCTTCCTAGCTCCTTCTCATCCCCTTTCCTCCACAATCCCCTCTCTACCAGGCTCTAGCATGGCTCAAAGGCTTATCAGCAGAAGCACCTTAAAATGGTGATCTCAGGCCTGTCTGGAGCACATGGAGGCGATTATGTTCCTCTACATCCCTGGGGTGACAAAAACTATGTCAATTTTCTTGTCCAGTGAATGAAGACTGGTTAGAAGGCCAGTGCAAGGGGAAGACTGGCATCTTCCCATCCGCGTTTGTTCAGCAGCCTAAAGCTGAAGACCCAGAGAAGTGACTTCAGAAGAGCTTAAAGTCGTGGAAAAAAATTCAACTGTTGCCATTAAGAAGTTTCCATATTAATCCCTGCATCTGAAAATGAACTTCATTATGAAGTTATATTATTGCTACTTGTATTAAAAGCTTTATATTTTCTTTTACCTTTTGTGTTGTTCTCTAAAACAGGTACTTGTTAAGAAGTTGCTAATTGTCTTCCTGTTAGGAATTCCTAAATCCTGTGCTTGCCAAGCCCCTTGGACTTGCCCTGTCCCACCTGCCCTATCCTTAACAAAGCTTTTACACAGACATGCCAGGAGCTGGGAAAACCCACGAGAGGGCGGTGCCATCCGCAGTTACAGCCCCTGTCAGCAGATCCAAAAAGGGAAGTGACATTCAGGAAGCTACAGACCAGGAAAGGCTGAACAGCATTTGCTTCCTTAAAACATTACTGCCAACCCCAAGAGCTTAGGAGGCACCACACAGCCTCACCCTGCTCCAACTCACAATTCAAATTCGCAGGGACTTTACAACCCCCACCAATAAAAGCGGACACTTTTTTCACCATTGTTTCT
This sequence comes from Pseudopipra pipra, assembly GCF_036250125.1. Classification (NCBI taxonomy): domain Eukaryota; kingdom Metazoa; phylum Chordata; class Aves; order Passeriformes; family Pipridae; genus Pseudopipra; species Pseudopipra pipra. Next base: position 2,523,810 of record NC_087557.1, read on the forward strand.
TAAAGCTTTTTCTGATCAGTCAGAAGAGACCATAACTTAAAAACACACTGCCTGCAATCTCAGAGCTTTGCTCCAAAGCAAAGGCAGCAGTTTCTCCACTTTAGATTCCATCACACAGGTCCTGGACAACCCCAATGAGCCAATAACCTAAATATCATATTTATTTCTGAAGAGCTGCCTGGATACAACAAACACCTGTCATTTCAAACCAAGAACATCTCTGATGTTTTCTGTTGACACATTTGGAAGTATGAAAACAGCCAACATCCTGATCTGCAGGCAGGTCAATGGCAGAAGGATCTGTGCCCTACCAAGTTCAGACTGCAACTGAAGAGGAGCTTTGCAAGCTAGTCCCCCATCCCAGATTTTTGGTTTGGTATGTAAAACACGCTACACGGGCAGCACAAAACCACAATCCAATTATCTGCACCAAGCCAAGCCAGAACCACTGTGATTTATTTAGGTCTCTTTCAAATATGAGGGGGGAAAAAAAATAATTAAAAAAAAAATCAACTTCAAACCTTCTGGCTCCTCCAGAAAAATAACGTGTTTTTAAAGGCCTGCAGCCAAGTCACATGGGAAATAAATGCTACACACAGACCTGGATGGAGAGAACATGGTTTAATTAAAGGCAAAGCTGATTTCAGCAGCTGCAGTTCTTGCACAGACAGACAAAAAACACAAAAAAAAAGCTTACGACACAAACCAGTTTGTGTTGGGGGCCCCTCGCCTTGCTCCCCCAGGTGCTGGAGGGCGGGAGGGCAGTCGGAGCATTCCCGAGGCCGGACGCTCATGCACAAGTGGAACGGTGCGGCTGGACCAGGCACTGCCGGGAGTGAGATGGAGAACCTGGTTAGCTCGTCTGGGGTGCAAGAGTCAGTGACGGATCAAACACTGGAATGTCGCAGCTGCCGGGGTGCACAGCTCGGACACACACCGGGAGAGCCGGAGGGAAGCACACAGGGGTGGGCTGTATTACCACCGGGTGGGAACTTCACTTTTTGGACTTGTTAAAGGAAATACAGCTTCGAAATGCAACACAGAACAGTGATGTTGCTAAGGTGGAGCTCGTGGGGGAGCTGCTCCTACCCCTGAGGGGTATCGGTCTCCTCCGCCTTCCCTTTTCGTGTTCTCTGGAGCTGCCCAGACTCCAGTCTCACTTCAGCTCCTGCATGTGCTTTGCTCTGCATCTGAATTCCAGTCCAGAGATCCTGAATCATCACACAAACCCCTACTGCTAAACACAGCAAATGGACATTGAGATTGTTTCCGTAACTTCCCTGGGAAACCTAACAAAAACGCTGTCCTTTAACGAAGCTTCCAGTCTTCCTTCCCCCTAATAAATAGCAAATAAAACATTTTTCCTTTTCCCTTCTGCACCTTTTCAGCTATGAACAGCACTATGCCGTTTCCATGTGCGGTTGACACACGTGTGTCCATGGGTGCCTTGGATTTGTTTCTGGAACTGAAAGCTTGGGGCTGCAGCTGGGGCAGGGGGGGGACAGGTTTCTGCAGAGCTGACCTGTGCCTTGCTGGGGGTGTGGACACTCCACACTGTCCAGGCTGACTGTCGGATTTACCCAGCCCTGCTGGACCCCTGATTATTTTCTGCAAGATGTTGCACGTGGTAATGAAACTACGAGCGTTCAGCGAAGATGGGAGGATGGAGAGAAAAAACCAAAAACAAACAAAAAAAAACCCAAACAAAACCGAAAACAAAAAAAGAAAACCATTGAAAGCTTTCTACCTACCTATTAAAATGAGTCAGGCCGTGAATGCACAGACTAGCCTGCCCTTTGTGGGGCTAGCCACTATGCTACAGTAAGATGTACAGGAATCACACATTAATTTAAAACCCCATAGCAGTTAACTTGCTTGTTCAGCAGAGTGCTGCGATGCCCCACATCACCCATTATAGCTCAAACACCTACTGAGAGGAGGGCATTTCATGCTGGAGTCTCTAACCCACCTGTGGGCTGGCCAAAAGCCTCTGGATGAAGCAGTGCCAAGTGCCAGACTCTCCTTCATGAAACTCCTTCGCTAGCCCAGGAGACAGAGCCCCACCTTGCCACCAACCACCTCTGACCACAGCAGCAACTGGGGCTTTCATTGCTACACACTGACTATGAAGCACGTCTGTGTACGGAAGAATTCAGTGTGATCTTTCTACTGAGATAGTAATAAAGATGTTTAGGAGTAATTTCAACTACATTCTCAGTCAGCAAAGCAATCGTTAATGGATTCCTATTGTATCTCCCCAAAGAGGGGATAAAGATTGAGAAGTTCTCATTGGCTTCTCCCATCTGCCCTTCGTTCTCAGCTTTTACTTCCCATGTGGCTGGGGACATGCACGATGGAGAAGGTGAGAGGCGGTGATATCGGGTTACTGAGTGAGCCAAACAGCAGTTCCTCTCTCCCTCCAAAGGGCCCAGGGATGGGAGAGTTCCTGATGTTGTTTGCTTGCACTGCAGACGTTTTGTGCACACTCAGTGGGTCGGTGGAGCACTTACGCCCTCCTGACAGCAAGGAACAGAAGAGAGGGCTGCCACCTGCACAGGACTGTGTGGGCCAGTCCCGCAGACCCAACATGCCATGGTTTATGGAGCCGTCGTTTGCAAGGGTTGCCTCCTCTGTCTCAATGCGGCGGGTTCATGGCGCCTTGTCCACGTTGCTGCTTCTGCTTCTGCTGCATCAACAGCTGCTCCAGGGCTGAGGGGCCAGGGTGCATCATGGAACTGGACCAGATGGACTAAAAACAAAGAGCCAACACTAGCACCTCCTGCATTAGACAGCCCCCCTCTGACAGATAGGAAAGCAGAGACAGAGTCCTATATTCTCCTTCTTTGTCACTCATACCTGGCTTATCATGAAAGTTATCCAGGTTTCAAAGTAGGCCTTCTAAAAAGAGGCTCCCTGGAAGAACCTTCAACTCCTACAGAATCCTCATTACCATAAAAATTCATCCCATGCTAACTATTACTAATTTTAGACTAGTCAAAGTAAATCTTATAATTCCTTCCAGTTCTGCCAGCCTGGGCTTGATCCACAAAACACTCAAAACCAGCAGGAACTGCAAAACTGTGATGTCTTCCAGCGCTGGCGACACCTCCCACACTGCCTGCATAAGCAAATCTACAGGAAAAACCCTCGGCTTCTGACACTGAACTCTGACACTTGCAACAGCCTAATGCCCATCACTGGATCCTCAGGCCCCACAGACCCATTCCTGAGCACAGTTTCAGCCAAACCTACCTTCAGGCTCTCCATGAGCACAGCTGAGGAGTCCTCCATGGCGGGAGGGCCTTGGGCTGCCCAGGTGCCACCGGGAGCACTGGACTGGTGCCAGCTGCTCTCCGAAGAGGACGATGTTGCTGGGAGATAGTCCAGACCAAACCCTCCCATTGCTAAAATGGGAGAAATACAAGTTCAGACGGACATGGCAAAAACACTGCAAAGCAAACACCATCAGCTGCTGGTGTCTGATGGCTCTGCAGGAGCCTGGAACCCAGCACTTGCCTGGCTTATCTGTTTTCCACCGGTCTGCGACTCTCCGGTCTCTGCTGTCTGGAGTCCCAATGGGTCCGAAGTTGGAGAAGGGAACAGAATTGTGGTTATGGGTAGGAGGGGAGCTTGGCAAGCTGCTGGGGTTGGAGGAGTGAGGAGATTGGCTGGCTGGTGTCGAATGATCTGGTGATTACAAGGCGAGAGGAAAACAGTCAGCAGAGACAGCAGGAGCCTCCCAATTTTGAATTTCTTAGTGCTGCTGCAAATTTTGCCATCATCCACTTTGCTCCAATGCTGAAGGGCAGTTTTTATTCCCTCCATTACATGAGTGTAATGCAAATTCTGAAGTTCTGAGTGAAAAATTTACAAGAACACAAAACCCAGGAAGCCTTGAGAGCTGGCCTTGAGGAGTTCACAAGTTTACAACTCAAACTCCCAAGTTTGAGAATGTTTTACACTTCTGTGAGTCTTAAAAAGACCAGAACCCAAAACTGAGCAAAAGAGGAGAGTGAGCATGAAGCCTGTCTGCAGGCAGAGCAGAATGAATGAAGAGGAGAAGGGAGAGAAAGCTGAAGTCACGTGAGCCAAAAACCTGTTAGAATAAAAGCACTATGCAGCTCCCTCCATTTCACCTACAGTGGCTTTTCCTGGTTGGTTGCAAAAGTTTCAGTGCAATCAAACATCTCATCCAATGCAGATGTTATCTAAAATCTACTCATGTCTTAGATTCAACTAATTCCTCCTCTCATACTCTTCTGGATTTTTAGTGAGAATAAAATCATAATAAAAAAGTTATGGTTTATGCCTTTAAGATAATTAATAATGAAGAAACTGGTGTGCTTTGTAGGCTGCTTAACAGTAAAAAAAAAACCTAACAAAACCCACAACTGTCTTATTTTCCTCCATACTCTTCAGTCACACAGTTTTGTCCCTTTTAAATCTCTATATTATGAAATCCAGTTCTTCCTGCTTTTTCCAGAAAAAGCAACGCTGAAAGTATATGGATGTCTGAGTTAAAGCCCTACTCCCAAAGGGCTGTCAGGAAACCAAGTTTAAGAGATTTCAGGATTTAACACCTCCTACAACATTTATCCTGCTCAATTACTTAAATTAAAATCCAGGTTCTTCTATGATATTAATTAGAGAATCCCCTCATATCTGAGAATATATAAAGAAAAACAGAAACCTTCAGAGACCTTGTCAAGCAGGTTTGGGGTTTTGTTGCTTTTTTTAAATTTCCAGTTACATATAACTTGCAGTCGGTTTAGAATTAACTCAAATCCTCTTAAATCACTAGACAAGAAATACCACACCAGTATTACCTGAGCTGGCTGGAAGGGATGGAGACCATGGAGTCCCTTCAAAGAGAGAATAGAGTGAAGTCTCCTGGTGGGCAACTGAGGGGGTAACTTCTGTTTTTGTGCTGGTATTCATGTTTTTCCCATACACCTCATTGAACATGCTATTGTTTGGATATCTTTCCTGAAAAAAACCCAAACAAAATGTTTAGGTGTTGGATTTATTTCAAACACTGAGAATGTATAAAGGAAACAATTCCAGATTAAAATATTTCCTAACTCCTTTTTCACTGCACAGCCCCATCTTCTCTATTTTATTTAATCTATCACATTAAATCCATCACACTCTGAACCAAGACTGATTTTTCCTGACTGGGCTGCAAAGCCTTCACAAAATCTTTAAATTCCCAGTACTCAGAGACGTTGTATTGAGACCCTGCTCAATTCTCTGGAAGAAAACAAGTCATTCTCTGCTCAGGAAATAAAAACTCTTGAGATGCACCTTTTCAGTCTATTCCATGATTCTACTAAAAGCAAGGGGCTCATGAACTCAGCAAGATTCAACAGTACATCTGCACCATTACAGCTAATGAATTTGGGAAGACAACCGATAAAGGCAAAGATTAAGGTTGATACAGACTGAAATTAGGCCTCCATAAGGATTTCTTTCAGGTTTTCCACTAGTTTGACAGCAAGGTCAAACAGTAAATGGCAGCAGACTTTGACTCTCACTTACCTGATTAAGAGAAAAGCCACTGAGGGACAGGAAAGACGATGACTGAGACATCAATTCTGATGGTTTTTCCAGCAGGGACTTCTTCAGAAACCAAAAAGGGGAAGAGAGCAGTTAGTGATCAGTGTACTAAGCAGGAGCAAGGTGTGTTGTCAGAAACTGCCACAGTGGGTTTGGTCACATATAAAACCTCCCATGCACTTTGGCTCCAGCACCTTGGAGGACAGGGGAAGCAAACTACCAAGTGCAGAGAGTCAGTAGTTTTTCTCCTAACTGTAATTAATACCTAAAAATCAACAATCAAGACAGCTGAGAGTCTCGGGCAAACCCCACTGCCAGAACTTTTCAAATCCCAAGTCTAATACTCTGCCTGATACATCTGGAGGGGAGATTCCTGCCAAAAATCCCTTATGGTTGTGTGAAAACTTGCACAAATAGGACAGGATTCTTCCCAGCGATCAGAGGACTCCTTCAGACGTGATCAGACCCTTGTACGTGGCTACTGACAGAGTATTTTCCAGTTCTGAGAGCAGCCCTGCTGTACAGACATTCTTAGACAGCGAGACCTGCCAAGTGCTGTGATTTCTTTAATTAGGTTTAAGAGTCCAAGTGTCATTTAGCACTGTCTCATTTCCATTATAAATTACTGTAGAGAGGAAGAAAAAAAAAATGCAACCCAGGCGTTTAAAAGAGAGGTTCCAAAACTCCCCTGGGGTTCCATGTAAAGATATTATGGGCCATGACCTTTTCCGTTATCTATGCCAGCCCCCCTCATACAGCTGTCATTTCCAGCATATTTCTCAGCTTTCTGTTTGGTTTTAACTATGATTAAGGAGTGAAAAACAATGTCTCTGAAACAAGTGTATTTAAGGAAGAAATGGAATCGGTTATCACTGACACAGAAACCAATGAAAACTTATCAAGCTTGGCTGGTGGACAATGAACATCTCCAAATTTAGGATTACCAAGCCATGGAATTAATAAAGCCATAAGTAAAACTGTGTGTGAACTAAATAAAGAGCTGTAGTCTCGTTCCAAATAAAAGCCCTCTTGCACTTGCTCCAGCTCAGCATGTCAGATGTTTTTAAATTTATTATTCAAACCACAGAAACCTGACCTAGCGTCCCTCTGTCCTTAACACAGTCGCAATATCTGGAATATCTTTGCTTTTATCCCGTAAACTTAAGATAAACAGCCTCATTTTCTTGGCAAGCAGCTCCCAGCTTGTTAAGATTTTAAACGTGACAACTCATTACTTTGAAAGCACGTTTTAAAAGGCAGACAAAATTCCCACTCTGTATATCCACACGGCTTGCACAGTGAAGGATTTCCTTCCATTTGTCAGCAGCCACAACAGTAGGAGCTTCAAAGGAAGCTGCTGATGAAGCAGCCATTAGTTTCCTAGTGAAGTTACCTAATGAGACAGAAATGAGTGTCTATTTTGCTACTGGCTCCTTGGGATGGCAGGTAAAATAACTGAGGAATAGACTTAATCAGAGATTTTGAGTCACAAGTAATTCTTTGTTACTGCCACTAATCTGAGTTAGTAGGATTTCATGAACATGCTTGTAGCCATACTGGAAAGGCACACTGCAATTTCAGAGGCAATTTATAAATTCAGCAGCTGTAAGACCCTCCAGCTAGTGAACTAGGAACGTTTTAACACAGAAATGTAGGAAAAAAAGCCTTTCAATCTGTCAAAAATTACTGTATTTATATAAGAGTTACTGATTATTTAGCCTGTTGCTTGCTATTTTCTTCCAAAGCTATCTTGTTTTGGAAGAAATCTTTTCTGTATTTAGTGGGGCAGCATCCCCTGCCTCTATGGAATTATTATATGCAGATTATAATCACAGAATCATAGTATGGCCTGTGTTGGAAGGGACCTTAAAGCCCATCCCTGCCATGGGCAGGGACACCTTCCACTAGCCCAGGTTGCTCCAAGCCCCGTCCAACCTGGCCTTGGACACTCCCAGGGATGGGGCAGCCACAGCTTCTCTGGGCAACCTGTGCCAGGGCCTCAGCACCCCCACAGCCAAGAATTTCTTTCTAATATCTCATCTAACCCTGCTCTCTTTCAGTTTGAAACCACCCCCCCTTGTCTTGTCACTACACCCTTGTTTTGGTGACTCCCCACAGTTCAACCTGTGCCCCCCCCTTCCCCTTCATTACTAAGCCCATACAACTGCAAAAGAGTGAGTGCATTAAATGAAGCATCAGCATCTCTCCTGTGGATTGTACTTAAAAAAACCCCAGTTATTCTGATTTCTGAAGAAATCAGCAGGCCTGGATTTGGCCCAGGAGCCATATCATGGGCCTCCAGGAAAATTAGCTCAAGGTTGAGGCAGGGAATTGGATAGGAGGGATGGGGGAGAGAAAGGAATTTCACATTTCTTATCATTTCTCAGAAGAAAGAGATGCCAGTTAAGAATGAGAAGCAGCAGTATTACATCAAATACATACAAAGAGGCTTCGTCCAGGAAGAGAGGCGAGAGGTCCCAGCAGAGCTGGGTAAAGATCAGGAGGATTAGAGAAAATCAGCTCTTCCTCCTCCTCCAAGGCAGCCAGACTCTTTAACAGGTCCGGAGGAAGCAGAGGGGAGCTCTTGGGGTCCTAGTGACAGAAATGAGCACAGTGAGACAACAGAAGGCAGAAAGAACAGCCAGAGACAGCAAGGGGAAGCTTAAGCCAGAGCAGGAGACAGAACAGCAAGAGGAAGGCAGAAGGCAGCATGCAGAGAGTGAAGTGAGGGAGTGGCATTGCAGAAGTGTACTGAGGCACACAGAGAGAGAAGTCTGAGCAGAAAACACCCCCAGACATGTGGCCTCATGTGCATGGGGAGCAGTGTCACGTCACCAAAGTGATGGGCAGCAAGTCCGAATTAGTGCAGCATGTGCTTCCCACTGCATCCATGCCACACACTGAACCTGGGTCCACAGGACAAGGAACATGAAATCTTACAATTATTCTACAGCTGACCTGTGAGTAATTTAGGTTTCAAGTAAAATTATGTTTGCATCTTCTTTCCCCTATGAGTGGAGTTTAAATCCCACAAGACTTATTTCCACTGGTGACGGCTGCTACACCAGTATACAGCTGACCAGACCACTGGGCCAAAAAACCTGCCAAGCGCTGCTCAAATTGGACATCTTGGCTTTTGGGAAGGATGCTTAGAGCACAAACATCACGGGCACAGCTTCTCTCCACACTGCACTATGCTGGCAAGATTTCCTTTTTAGGAACAAGAATAAGGCTTTGACCCTGTTTCCATCTAAAAACCACAATGTGGTATCAGAGTAGGGGTAGAGTCCTGTATATTGTCTGGCTTTTCTCTTGGAAGGATGAGCCAAGTGATCCCAGCTGACCTTCTCCAAGTCCTGAGAGCATTTACAGAGGCACACCACGACAAAAGGTTTAAAGAGGCCTCTGTTTAGGTTTCCTTATAAACACCACCAGGAGCACTCACAGATAACTCCAATAATAAATAACAGACACTACTGGTTTTAGAAACAGCAACATGAAGCACAACTGCATGAACAGAAGCAAAGTATTCCATTAGTGCAACTAACAGCTAAGGAAGTAATTCAGCTCTCAGTGGTGGGATTTTCAGGAAAAACAAACAAACAAAAAATCTAACATGAGACTGCTGCTACCAGCCTCGATTTCCGGCCTCAATTGGACTGCTGCAGCCTCAGCTGTTCAATTCACTAGAGGGGTGTTAAGAGTTCATCTAAAGAGTAATAATTCAACTGCAATTATCTGGGTGGCTTTTACAGTTTTCATCAGTTGCCAGACAAGAATTTTCCCCAAAACTAACAGCTGCCATGTTTCTAAACCTGTCAGACACAGTGCAGAGATCAATGTCACATCCACACTGAACAAGATTTACACCTACTTGAAACCAGATCTTCAAGAGACTGATCCCACACATAGCCAACTCAAATTGAAAATTCATCACTATTTTCTGGAACCCCACGTACCCCATGATACCCAGGTCTCTTCTAAATAAGCTCACATTGACCTATTTGGGGCCACTGGGCATTCCTGAAACAGGGAAAGCCCAGAGTTGTCAGGAATCCCAGAGCCTCATTGGTTTTCACCACTTGCAGCCTGGATCTTACCTCAAAGGTCATCCTGGAGACAGCATCCTGCTCTGAGCGGAAGACTCCTTGCCGCTTTCCCCTGCGGTCCATGTTTGACTGCTGGGCCACCACCCTGTTGTCAGCCATGCCATAGGAAGAGTCCCAGTAATATTCTGGCACCTTGACTTCTGAGGGGTTCTGGTTATATGGCTCCATTGGGAAAGGCTTCATTTTTTTCTCCAGAGGTTGCTGTTGCATCACAGGAGGCTGCAATGACTGTTCAAATAATTTGAGAGGGTCCTGGGCCTGCAGGTAATAGGGCTGCTTTACAGGCATGATCTTCCCCAGGGAGCCTTGGACTTGGGGGGGATTCCAGAGCTGCTTCGATGAGTCTGTCTGCGGATACTGAGGCAGAGACACAGGATTTCACCAGCAGGGAAGAACAATTAATGTTACCTGAATGCCTAACTCCATCCAAACTGTCAGCCTGGCTCATGTGTGACAGCAAATCAGAATGATTGTGCAATGTCTGCACAAAAGGCTCAGTCTTGACAGCATCTAATATTCTCTAGTCCAGCTTTAAACCAACAGCCAAGTACCATCCTTACTCCAATCCAGTCCCTGATAAACTAAAACCTATAAAGTAAACCTTTATTGAGGTATGAGTTGCCCAGAACACCAGGAGGGTCTCACCATCGAGTCCAGACACGCCAGAAGGGAGATTTTTCTCCAGCACAAAGTAAGTATAAATCTAACAGCTGTGAGGGAACTGGCAGTGCACCATTAGCCAAAAGAAGAGTATGAGTGAAAGTTCACACACGAGAAAACTAGAAAGGCCTGGGACAGAAATACCTGATCAGAAAGATCACCTTCATCCCTTGCCTATAAACACACAGAAAAAGGGTGACAGAAAATACATTCCCATTCCAGTACGTACCTTCCTCTCAGCTCCAGCATCACACAGTCATACCCACCAAACTTCCGCTCCTTTTCAAATTTCCCCAGAAGTTCACAATCAAAAAATTCTTTAACCACAATTTTGAAAGGTAATCCAGGAACACAAGTCTTGAAAGCTGTCATTTGTTTTTAAACAAAGCTTAGCACGTAGCACAGGTCAAGTTTACCTGCTGGAATCCGGAGTGGTGAGGTGGGCTCTTCCCCAGGCCCTGCACAGCTTTTGTGGGGGACTGTTGCTGCTGCTGCTGCTGGGCCAGAGCTTGGACCTGTAACTGGCTTGTGGACTGTGCTGTTGCCTGAGCTGGTAAAGATGAGAGGGGTTGCTGGGAAGGAGGTGGTGTTTGCTGAGGTCCCTGGGTCATTGGCCCTGGTCCAGAGGGCCGTTGCTGGCTGTAAGGAATGTGGGACTGTTTCCCACCTTGCACCTGGTTTCCTGCAGGTGAGTGAGCTGTGGGCTGGAGGAAGGTTCCTGGGACAGAAACGCCACCCGGGAAGGTGTACCCCGTGCTCATGGAGAAAGCCACAGGAGGGGGGACGACATAGGTTGGAGGTGGAAATCCTGCAAGAGATGAAAATACACCTTTAATTGCAATTTGGCAGAGCAGAGAGCTCCCTCCAGAAAACATTTAGTGGGGTTTTTCTTCCTGTGCTGTTCATTTAGACTATGAGGAAAGGAGGCACCAGTCTGCAGACATGCACTGTAATGTCCTTCCTCACTTTTGCATGTACATGGCTGTGATCACACAGGGATTCAGAGTTCTGGAGTTTTCTTGCAATATTCCAGGCACTGATAACAGTCAGCCAGGGAAGTGCCTCAGAGAATCATGTTTCCCCTCCTCCCTTGCCTCCATCTCCCAGCTCTTTCTTTTCCCCCCACTACCTTTTTCTTCACCAGTCTGGGGTTTTTGATGCGTTATCTATAAAGTTCCCTCACCATCAAACACATTTTCAGGGACTAAACTTCTGCAGGAATAAATAGAAGCAATCAATAAAATAAGTCTACTGCCTCCTCCCAGAGGATCACCAGTCTCTGGATTAATTTAGATAGAGACAGATGGTAAGCAAACAAATCCTCAGATCCGCAAGATCAATTCCTTCCCTGTAGTTCACACTGAAAAGCCAGGTTTGGAAGGCAAGCTTTAATTCTGTGTCTCACAAGCCAGACTTTATGCTGACTTTGGGACAGGGAAGATGTCCCTCTATCTTATATTTAGGAACTCCACACAACAGCTTGCAGGGAAGATGCAGTTTCCAGCTATTCCACAAGCAAACATGGACAGCAAGGTATGACAGGAACACTCCACAACAAAATGGGAACATGCACTGCAGCAACAGCAGCAAATAAGACCACACAAATTACAGCTTGAAACATGAGCATCAGTACAAAAGAAACTGAGCTATAAAGAAAGCTGTGTAATTGATCTTTTGTAATGGAGTCCTGAGCACAGGGAATGCTTCCTCCTGAGCAGAAGCCTTTGTCATGTTTTGACAGGAAAAGCCTTCTGTGAACTTTCTTGATCTCACATCCACTAACCAAGAAAGGACATGGCAGATTTCATGACAGACCTCGATTCCAAAGCATAAACAATCTTATTTATCTTGTTTCAATTCTGATATGCTCATTTCTTACTACTTGTTAAGATTCCCAACATAAAAATCCACATCATTAACAGAGCCCCTACCTTCAGAGGCTCTAACAACCACTATTGCAGGAATTTTCTTTGCAGTCAATAAATCACACTCCAAAAGAACAATGCAAATTACCTGGCCGGCTAGGAAGGGGAGGGAAGGCTCCTGGGTGATGAATGGGGATGAACTGGGAACTGCTGGCCTGACTTGGAGTCTGAGTTACAGGTGTTTTCCTGGCTTCGGACACCGGAGTCTTCCTCATCTCCGTCTGGGATTTTACCTGATGCAAAAGAAAGTATGAAGAAATTAGATCACTTTTCCTGTAATTACCCATATTATGTCAAGCCAAAAAATAAACTCTCAGATTGTCTGAGGGATCATCTTTTCCCTAAGTAACTGGGAGGGGTTTGGAACACAGGAACCCTCCTTACTGACCCCAGGCAGGTTACCCTGCGTGTCCTCAGGCACTCCTTGCCTCACAAAAGCACTCTAAAGGTATCTACTCAGAAGATGCAACAGGTTCTTTCTCTAGCAAGAGAACGGGAAGCAGACATAATAATCCTCAAATCATCCAAAGAACCTACCATGCTGCTCACCTGCAGTGTTTAAAAACAAAAGTGCAGATATTATGCTTCTCCTAGGGCACTGCTTCAGCCTAACTCATGCCACTTACCTGCAGCACCTTAAAAAACAAACACTGCCACGTTCTTCCTAGGGAATTCTCTCAGCCTAATGAAATTATTTTGACCCAGAGCATACAAGACAAACAGCAGAAGTGTTCAGTTAACTGCGTAACTGCTGGGTGTTCTGTTGAAAGAGCTGCACCAGTTAAAGGCAGAGAGAAGAATGTAATGTAATGTTTACCTGATTCTGAGTCTGCTGCAGTCTGGGTCTTCCTGGAGAGGAAGACAGAGGGGAAGACTACTTTCCCTTTCTGTTCAGCTCAGCAGAACTGCCTGGAATGCAAGATGGAGCAGGCAGGAAAAAGACAGCAAGCAAGGAACCCGGGCAATACAGAAAGGGCCCAGGAACAGACCTGATACCAAGCCTCAAAGGTGAGTGAAAAAAAGGGCTGTATCAGGGGCCAAATTAAAAAAATCCAAACCAAACAAACCAAAACTGTAGGGTTTATTTCAACATTTAGTGCTACTGAATGGAGAGGAGTTACAGGGTATTTTTTTTCTGCCAAAATACAATAGTAAAGGGGTAGATGCATTCAAATGTTTTCTTAAATTCTTTTTCAAATTGAATCTCCCCCTTTAGAAATTGTGGGAGCGCAGGGTTCTTTCTGTGCTTGTAAAACTCGGAGGTCTGGGTGAATTTTTGATCTCCCACTAGAAAAAGTCCAGAGGGAACTCCATGTCAAGGTTCTGGCTGATGCTAAACATCACAAACAATGCAGCCCTTGCTCGTGCCACATTCTGACACCTTCACTGTCCATCACATTCTGTACATTCAACTTACATTGTGCTGCCCCTTTTTTCTCCACAATAAGTGAAACATTTTTATAATCACACCAAGAGCTTTGTATTCTTTTACAGAACATTGGAGAATTCAAAGATGCTCTTACTGCCACGGGATTTCAAAACAGGGAGTTTTAGTCCATCAGAAACTCAAAGGTGCTATAACAAATTTCCAAGGGATGGCTTCCAAAAGGCTCTCCGATTTAGAGTTAACTTCATAAATCTAAATACCTAAAATTGATTAATCAAGACAGACAAACTCCAGATGCTTCCTTGCTTCTACTTGATCTCACCTCAAAAGTGTCAATACTACCAAATATTTAAGTCCACAGTGGTCCTAAGTGTTCCTACACAGTGCTTGAGAGGTACCATTTCATCACAGTGACCTCTGAAGAGTATGTTACATCCTAAGTGAGCCTGCATTAAATCTTCCTTGGCACCCAACATTTTCCCTACAGAGCACAGATTCAACCTATGTCACATCCCGCCTGAGCGTGCAAGTTTTCCACTTATCTGCAAAGCAGAACTGATTTGTTCTGTGTAACATTCTTCACATTTTTGCTAAGTAGGAGCTGCAGCATTTTCAGCAATTAAGCTTTTGAATGCAATGAACTAGGGAGGAGATAAAGCCTGGTATTTCCAGGAAGGCCAAAGCAGAGCACTAAGAGTCCACTAACTGGTACAAAAACCTACACTTGTTTCTCAGGGTGGGGGGAAGGACTGGAGAAATAAGTCCACAAGCTACATAAAATAAAAGGCACTTACTTGGATTAGTTTTCATAAATACAGCTGATGGAACTAAAAAGTCAAAATTAATTTCAACTGAAGAAGAGAAGGATGACCAACCACATCAGAGCAGATTCTGCTACTGCTGGGTTTCAAATAAGTTCTTCCTGGGTTTGTTGTCTCTTAAGACTAAGACAAGCAAATTTCTGATAAATAAGTTATCTTTCCTATCTAAAAAGCTACATATATTTCTCAGATCTGGTGGGTTTTTATCAGCCTCAAGTCCTTATTTAGCAAGACAGGGACACAAAAACTAAAACTGGGAGTTATGCTCAGGCCTGCAACCACATTACAGACATGTTTGACAAATAAATAAGAAACCTGCTACTCTAACTCACCTGTGTTGGTTTTCAGATACCAGAGTCGCATTCAGCGAGTCACAAACAATTCCCACACGGTTTCTGTAGCCTTTACAGTAACACTTTGCCCTCCCTGATAGGACCCTCTGCAAAACCAACTGAATAATGCTGCCAGTTCAGACCTTCCATTTCATATCCATGATGTTTAACAGCAAATAATCAGGAGGAGAACAAGAAGAATGATCCAAGAGTCCTAACACCACAAGCTAGAAAGACTAAAAGAGATGGTCTGTCTAGCCTAGGGAAAACAAGACCTCAGTTACACAGGACTTCAGAGAAGTTGCAAAGAGTTATTCTGCAGACCTGTCCCGGGCAGTAGTAATGGGCTTACACACAGGCAAGGGAGATAAAGTGCATTAGGAAATAATTTCCACTTGCAAGAACACTGAAGAACTGACACAGTTTCTCTAGGGAGATATTAGAGTCTCCATTACTATCATTAAATGGTTCCAGTCATCACTGGGGGAATGACTGAGATTGTCCAGGTACAGATCAGATCAGCCTGAGACTCTCCACTCTTATTTACTACAACTCAGTGGAAGTCAGATCAGTAAATTCATTGTTTACTTGACAGATTTTGCACATAATGCTCACAGAAATAGAGAAAAAAGCATGCCCCTAAAAAAATATAGCTGATAAAAGAACAGCTGATGTGAAAATCAACATTTTTGAGCAAGTTCTTGAGCACAGATTTACAATTTAAGAGCAGCATGGCTCTCCTTACTTCCACAGAGACACCTGACTGCACCCACAGTACAGAGGATCTTACTCCTCATATCCTATTCGGTGCTTTTGTGACGTGTTCAGTTTGTTGGAAGTGCACAAGTCAACTGAACTGAAAATGCGGAGTACCCAGTTCCTTCTCAACAGACCACAGCATGGGTGAGGCATGACTGCAGCCTGGCCATGTGAACAGTCTTGGTGGCCTGAATAACTGGTGGAATGGGTAGAAGTCTGGTTTTTTCTTTTAAGACAGTTAACACAGCAACATTGCTCCCTATCCTTTTCTCCCCCAAAACTGAGACAGGGAAAGGGCAGAGACCCAAAGATCACCAACACCTGGTCTTTGAGGTAGAAGTGCTTTATATTTTTGTGCATTAGCTTCATTAGCAGTGCCCACAGTGAGATCTCAGCTCTAGCATACAGAGGCACAGCTCTACCACAAGCAGTGCCTTCCCTGACACACTCGTGGTACCTCCTCAGACACAGTATCCCTTTGAGCTAAAGGCTTACCTGAACTGCCACGTTCTGCTTTCCCGCTTCCTGCATCTTATCCAAGCCGCATTTCTTGGTCTCATTCTTCCTTTTATTGTTGTCCTTCTTCCCATCGTTCTTAGTGGCCACTATCCCTTTGCTAAAGTCCCGCCTTTCCCTCGCTACGTCTTTCGGGGGATAGATGCGCCCTTGCTCCCTGTTCAGCTCCCGGGGCTTGATGTTCTCTTTGAACGTGACCATTGGCTTTTCTCCTGCATCACAGTTGTTGCTCAGGCTTCTGCCAGAGGCCAGAACTGACTTGAGTCCAGGGCTCCCATCGGCACACAGTGTCTCTGCCATGGATGTCTCCTGCAAGGCGAGACTCTCTTTGGCTTCACTAGGGTCCTCCAGTAACAGCTCTGGGATTTCTGTCACGAACAACAGCTTTCCTACCTCGTTTTCACACTGAATCAACCTGAAGAAGAATGCAATTGAAAAGCAAGTACAATTAACTACATAACTTATCACAACCAGTCTATGAAGCAATGGCACGCAGACCCACAGAACATGCTGTTAGCGCTGTCAGCATCTTGTACTCACAGTACAGGTAATTGTTGTGTTGAACAGAAAGAAAAATAACATTGAGCTCTGGCACCTGTGTTACCTCAGCTCATGGCAGCAGGGAAATACAGCAGGTATTTCACTTACCTTGGCTGATTATCAGCGATCCATTTGCCTGTGAAGATCAGGCGCTGCTGCCGTATCCGACGTTGCTGCCCTTCTTTATCTCCTGTAATTGCCTGGTGGCCTTTGGAAAAATCCAAGTTCCTAGTATTGACACAGGAGAGGGAATATTAATTACACGATTACCCTCTGCAACATCGTATTTCTTTAGAAATACAACATGCCAGCATTACTCTATTAAAAGCTGTAAACTTTCATAAGGAGTTATTCAAAACATGACTGTTAAGAGACGTCTGATTTACAGATGTAATTTTCTTCTGGAAAGATCCATCTACATATTAAGAAGGTTTGTTGGGATCTTTTAAATAACAAAAGGCCAAAAGCTCATCTGTGTGATAATCAAAATCAGAAAAATAATAGTTGAGTGAATATATCTAATATTTAGTCAGCATTTGTGGATGATGTTAAGTACAGGAATGCAGTTAAAAACAGAGTAAAAACCAGCAAAAGAAAATCACATCAAGCAGGTTTCATGCAAAAGCATTTCTTTTCTCACTTCTTAAATTTTTCTCTTTCCAATTATAAGTCTGAAGACTACACAGTAAAACCAAAAAAAAGTCATAAGCATTACTATAAACTCAAGATTTTCATAGAGTTTTGCTACATTGTCCATTACATTCATTTTGAAGAGACCTACATCAATCCATACAGCAGTAAATATTCATAAATAAGATATTGCAGGGAACAGGTCAATGTCTGTCAAAGTCATGACATCAGCAAGAGTACAGGATCCTTCAGCTGTTACCCACCTGAATGAAGGCCTCAGAGCCAGGAATCCTTGCAACTCAAATTCTTCTGGAAGGGGGGTTGCTAGCAAACAGACATTAAATAACGTAAGGAAAGCATGAAAGCACTGAGCACAGTATTATAAGCAGATACCTCAGCATGGTCACTACACATCCTAAAGCCTTCTATTAACTGGTCCACCCTGTGACCTGAGGAGCTCAGGAATGATAAAGCAGAGCAAGTCTGCTCAGCACAAGAAAGCAGCATTTGCAAAGTATTCACATGCACTAATACTAGAAGACTACTTCCTTCCTTATTTGCTCTTCAACTGCAATTCTCCCCACCATCACGAAAAACCTGCATCGTTCTCAGTTCTTTCCAGCACAGACTAGAAGTGTCCTTACCATTATTACTGGATAGATCTTCTTCATGAGGCTGGAAGCTGTTTAGAAGAGAGATCAGCCAGGGCCATATGCTGTAAATTAGAAACCAGACAAACCATAAGTGAAAATGGTAAAACATGGGATGTGTTCACTTTACCAAGGAAACACTGAACTCCATTACACAGACACAGCTTCCATTAATCCTCTGATTCCCAAGAAAAGGTAAAGTTTCTCTCAAGTGGCAGGAAAAACACCACCTTCTTGAAAAAATTACTATTTTTTAAAAGCCAATCTAAGTTCCCAAGTGCTCTGTGATACTGAAGCACTGGAGCAGTTACCACAAAGGCAAGACACTCTAGATAAGGGTTGCACTGAGTAAGACCATTAACCTAGAGGTGAACTGGCAGTCCCCTGCCTTGTCCTGCAATACCAGTACAAGAAATGACTGGAAATTCTTCCCAAAGGCCCTGAAGCAAATAATTTTCAAATCACACTGATCACTGCATAGGTGGTTAACATTTAACTGCCACCAACAGGCTGCTTGCTCCAGTTTTTCAGAAGATGCCACCCGAAAACCCAAGCATCCTTCTGCTTTAGTGATGGGCACCATGGAGGCAACAAAGAACTATTTTAGGATGTTTTGAACTATTTAAGCCTAAATTTATGAGATTAGTGTCAGAAGTGAAAAATCAGAGCAACAGTCCAGAACAGAAATGCCTGCACTGACATTTAAGGACCCTCTCTACTAAATTCAATTTAATTTCTGGGTGATGAACCAGAAAAACTGGATTCCAGCACTGCCCAAGAGATGGCTTAGTACATGAAATTAAGCTAAGTATTCTGCTGCCACTTCCCTCAATAATCGGAGAAACCATTACAATAGATTAGACTACAGGAACACTCAGTAGTTATGCTCAAATCAGACATTATAAGCTAGACTGATTTAAAAAAAAGACAAAAGTTATGTGCAAACCTAAAGCAAATTAAAGCACTGAATTTGCTCCTTTAACCCACAAGTCTCATGTTTTGCTTTATGAACTCTTTAGCACATATACTTTCTATGATTTTAATGTCTGTAATAATGAGTCATATGGTCACTTTTACTGTGACTAATCTGTGGATCACCAGTAATTATGAATTCATGCAATCAAAGGTATCAAAAGAAAGATTAACACTCACTACCGTCTTTCATCAACCACTGCCTCCTGGAAAACACTGGGCCTAAGTTTCAGCCAGTCCATGGAAACCTTCACAGCTGGAAGAGGATATGCAGCCCCAGAGTCCTCCTGGTAGTCATTTTGTAAAGGACACTTGCACAGAACTCCAAGAAAGGACACTACAAACAGAGTAAAGGGAAAAAACAGAACAAACAAATTCCACAATGTGGGAATGACATGCTAAAGTTGAACATCATCTAATAAAACATATCCCCCTGTTTTTAAGAGCTAGTTATTTAGAACAAAAAAACCTCAATTACTTCATCTCAAACAATTCACCAACAAATCAGAAGATATTTTTTTAAATACTTTTCTACCATGAAACAGAACCTTGGTGGTTTTTGTCCCTTTAAGTGTCATGGCAAACCATTTTGCTAAGTTAAAAAAATAGGGTGAGATGAGCCCAGTGCACAATTATTCACTCACCTATTTATTAGAAATTATCAACTCAACTATCTACCTGCATTTTATCCACTTTCCCAAGTTAGCAGGCACACAAATGCACTGGAGCAGTCTCTGCAGGCAGGCACCCAGCCCAGACCCCTTAGGGCATAAGAGCTGAGAAACAGTAACCACACCAGTGTGACCCTGGTGTTTTCAGAATCAACTCTAGGCTGGAATCTGAAGAAATCCAGCTCTTCAGAAATTTAGGTGTTGACAAACAAGGCCAAGCTGATCATGGATTGGATCAGATTAGCCACATAATGCTTATTTTCTTAGAGTCTAAAATGCTCCGCACTCCCACTTATCTCCTAGTCAATATTATCATAGGCACAAAAGCAGCTGAAGTCTTAGTTGACTCAGCTTCTAGTTCAGCCCTGTGGAATCAGGACCAGCTCCATTCCAACTTCAACTGCATTGCAGCCAACTGGGGAGCAGCCCCCCAGGAGTGGTACTATCCACTGCCAAGCTGGATCCAGCTTTGCACCCAAGTTAAAATGTTCTTTCAGAACAAGGGAAACGATGCAGAGTTCTGTAAAACTTCAGAGTACATCTAGGGCTCAGAAATCCAGTGCTAGTCAGCACTGCTGACATAAATGACCCCGTGCAACCATCTTCTCTCTAAACTTTCTCCCTAATGTTTATTCTCAGCACTTACCTCACATAACCATTAAGCTGGATACTGACAGGAAATTACTAATGGATTCCATGTAAAAACCAAAGAGAACTACAAAAATCAATTAGCCTGCACACTCACTGAAGAGAGCCAGGAGCTGTGTCCAGCAGAGCTGCTCATCCTGGCTGTAGCTGTGCTGCTCCGTTTCGTTGCTGAAGTCTCGCAGGTGATGCAGTTGGAACAGGTTGATAACAGTGATGTGGACTAACTGCTGAGAATTGAAGGCCTTCTGGAACAACAACCTCTGCAGCAAAGACACACAGGGGGTGTATTTTTAGCTGGCAAAGCACACACACTTGAAAGGATTAGTAGTTGTTACTTCACTGCTTGACTAATGCTTCTGCCTTAAGGCAACACTCATTCTGGATTTTATTTTCAGGTCTTCCCTACTGGCACAGCACTGGGCTTCCCAGCAGGACTTGGGAAGGTGCCTATTGTTAAGCCCAAGGATTTTGCTTGTACACCAGCTCAGATGCTCAACAAATCAACATCCCCTTGGTTACTGTTCTCTTTCAGAGCAAGTGCAACTTGAACATGCAGTGACAGCACTGCAGCAGATCCACTGGATTTGTCAGCCTTTCAAAGAAACAGCACAGAGAAGATGACATTTAAAAAAAACACCCCAGGAAAATTTAACTACTGGGTGGTTATGTATTAAAAAACTAATTCCACATCTGACTTCATGGGTCATGGAATGCCTTGGCGGACTAAAACAGCACGAGCTATTTACAAATCCCTTTCTGTAACTGTGCTGGAAAGTCACCTTTCTCAGGACAGGAAAAGAAACTTTAATGCTTTTTGGGGAAAAAAACGGAGATATCCTAAAACCCAACCAACTTATCTGTAACTGCTCTCCTCAGAGTTAAAATCAGCCACAAAGTTAAACTGATCTCTCACCATACAGTCAACTTCACATCCACATTCAACCCACTGAACCTCTAGGAAATTAAGCCTTATATTGCATAATATAAACAAAAAAGTAATCTAAGCACAAACCAGGGCTCAATTAGTTCTGTTTTAACACCCTAACTCAGTCCAGAAAACTAAGACTGTTCCACATGCCTGAGCAATGCTCATATTTATTGATCATAAGCACTGTGGAAAAAGCAGTACTTGTTCAACAGCCAACATCACACACAGAAATACACAATTATTTAATTTTGAAACAACATTAACAGCCCACATTCAAAGCTAATACAATTCACAGCTAGTTCTGTGGTTTTTTAAATTTATTTTAAAGACAGTTTGGACCTAGCTGTTGCAGCCCAATTCAAGGCAAAAAATGTAAAAAGACACTCTAAAGAACATTTGTAAGTTTTTCTATTGCTAAGACCATCTTCTCCTTAATTTTGAAAAGCAGCCACTGCTGTGTTGAACAAATCCACACTCCCTGCTCCTTTTCCACCAATTAAGAAGCTGAAGCAGAGCAGTCTCCAAAAGGCACCTAACACTACAACACCCTCTTTGAAAATGTATTACCTTGTACAAATACCTTACAAAATACTTGTTGTTTCAGTCTTGGCTGTATTGTCCAACCTAATGAGCTGGAACTCATGGAGCTTCCAGAGGAAACGTGTTCTGAATAGTTCACATCTACACACAAATTAAGGTCTCACTGAGACACTTTTTAGAGGCAAACAGGAGAGACAAGTTGCCTGAGACAGATTAAAAGCAGCACTATTAACTAGGGGAAGTGAATGAATGCCATCCAAAAAACGAAGCTCTCGAAATTCCTCAGGCCAAGACTGAGCCAAGACTTCCCAGATGAATCAAGTGCTTTCACAGGTATCCATGAATCACCCAGGTTAAAGAGCAGAGAAACAACAGTGGTCACTGATTTCTCCTGTATCTCCACCAATAAAAGACCACACATCAAATGGGAAAAATCCCTGCTCTTGGCATAAGTTATCAGAACTACCCAGTGGTAGCTGCAATGCAAACTTTCCCTAACTGGCTACTTGAGCTTCCTGTATTTTAGCATGTGAAAGAGTTATTATTGGACTGTAAATTCAGAACTCAGCTGCTAAAAATATTCTCCTCAATATACTAATTAATATGTTGTTAAAACTAACCTTGAACTGTTCTTCCAGCTTTTCTCGAAGAGGGCTCAGCTTCTCCAAGCTCTTACTCAGATACACATGGCCATGGAATTTAATAAATGCCTTGATGAAGTCAGACACGCTCCATCGAGTCTTCACCTCATCACGACTACATTTAGAACATAAATACCCAACTTCAGTCTTTGGAGTTACACACAGCTGCACATAACATTACAGAATTATTTCAAAATAAAGGAGGAAAGTCCATGAAAAGCTACTTTGTCGTGCTGGCACAATATGCTTATTTCCTGCATTCACTAATCACAGCCAGGAGCATCACGAACTATTCTTTGTTCCACACTTGTGTGAGGATGCTCTGATTGGACAAGGGATGGAGAACTTCTGTGTCTACTACCAAAAGTTAATAACTTCTGGCAAGGGAGGTACAGCTGGAAAAAGTCTCTTCCATCTTATCTGAGTGGAAGGAATTCATCCTTAGTCTCACCTTTCCAGTGCTTTAGAAAGTGCTTTTTGTAGGTTAGTGGAGGCAGCTGGGAAAGGAAACTTCACAGCAATGCTTCTGCAGTAGTAGAAAATTGTGGTCAAGTGGTCTCCTTTGGAGGAAGCTAGGATAGCCAACTGATTATAAGGCTGACCTGAGGGAGAAAGAGACAAGTTGTCATGGAGTGAAGCGTGCTTGATGTCAGAGTAAGTGTGGCCACTTGAAAAGGGAGCATAGTCCTCAGTTCTCCAAGAGACAAGGCTCAGATCCATCTAAGGATGCTTCTACTGCAGCCTTGTATCTGCAATGAAAAATCCGTAAATGAAAAAGCTTCTAAATTTGTGGTGCAGTAGCTGTTTGGTTTTCCTGGTTTGTTTGGGTTTTTTTGGAGGGAGAAAGATTGGTTGTGGAAGTTTCTGTTTGGTTTTGTTTGTTTGTTTGTTTGTTTTTGTGATTTGAGTTTGTTTGGGGTTTTTGTCTAAATAAGAAAATACTGTTGAAACCCAGCTTATTTATTCATCTCCATCTATTTGGACAAAATCTTGCCCGGTTTTACCTCATGAGGCAAATCTAACTGTCAACAGTTCACACTTTGTTGCCTAGAGAATAAAAGATTTCTATAGTTAGAATACAGAGAATTTTGCAGTTACAACACAACTGGCTAAAAAATTCAATTATTGGTTTCATCAGCCTGGCTCAAAAATGATTTATCCTTCTCTCACCATCCCTACATTTTGGGTCACTAAGCCAATAGCTGAAAAGCTAGATCCCTGAACTAAAGAATTCATTAACTTACATGAGCAACTTGAAAAATGCTATTTTAGCTACTAAACTTTATAAAATGGGCATGGGAATAAACAATAAAAGAAAAAAAAAGCAATGACGGTGGTAGGCAAGTTTTCATTAATTGTCCTTTATAATGTATGCATGTAACACAGAACAGCAGCAGCAAAGCTGTGTATTACCTTCTTTGTTTCTAAATATTCCCAAAAAGGAGACGAGTGACACAGACCATGCAAATAACCATTACCTAAATGATTTACTGGTGGGTCAGGCTTTGTTGCATGGTTGTTTGGAGAATTTGGGGAAGGAGATTTATATAAAAGTCCGGGTTTCCAACTGCCACACAGGAAAAGCTATACCCCAAACCCTTCTTTGGAATTATGAACTGTAAAGGTATCCCAGACTCACCATTGGAAGGGACAAGCTGAGCTGCATGTCTATAGTACGACTCTGCCTGGCTGGTCTGATTCCTATAGCGAGCTAAGAAAACAGCAAAAAAACCAAGTTGAGGCATAAAATCAAACTCTCCCGCACTTACTCTGATATAACCCAGTTCACCTGAAGAGCATTTTACTATTATTTTAGGAATAAATGTCAGAGGAACATACAATGACACCAAACAGCACCAGGATTTGAATCTTGAGGTGGTTGTTGAATTTTGAGGTAGTTGTTTTGCCTCAGACCCAGTGTTACAGCTTAGCAGTTCTTAACTACAAAGGTGTGACAGCACCACAGCCAGAGAGCTACAAATGTTTTTCATCCCCATTTGCACAATCACCAACTAGATCTGCTTTTAGGTTGTTCCAAAAGCAGCTGCGGATTCCTGTGAAAAGAGAACTTTCTGCAACACACAGTTCTACTCAAATCAAGAAAAAAAATAAACCTGTTGTACTTAATCTAAAAAAGAAACCTGGTTTATGAGAGTCTGGATTTCTAACTGTTGCCCTTGTATCTAAGATGTTGATGTTCTGGAATGGAGAAGTGTGCTAGCCTGCTGCAACAAGTTTTTATAATAATTACTGCTTTCAACATTTCCCTGTGTCTACCAGCCAGAACATGACTAGAACACTACAAGAGAGATTCTAGCAGATCACTAGAAAGCCAGTGGTTAACTGTGGCCATGTGTTAATGTGTTAACACACATTAGAAAACTCTAACAGCATTTCTTTCCAGCTCTTTCCCCTTTCAGCAACCACCAAAAGCACAATCATCAAGTGGCTACTAATTTGGAGCACACTTGCTCCAGCAGTTGGCCATGCTATGTGAAGATCCCTCTCAGGAGAACTGAACACAGGTAGAACTCAACATCCCACCTCTTTTTCCCTCCCCAACTCACCAATATCTCCAAGGTGAACAAGGCAGTGCTGGCAGATGTAAGAGCAGGAGCTGGATTGTGGCTTCACTATGGCGCTGGTGTGCGTCTGTTTATTGCTAATGATTCCCAGCTGGGAAGACTTTACACGACACGGCAAGTCTACATTAAAAACTGTGCACAATTCCTGTAATAACTACAAAAACAGGTCGAGTTTAGTAGCAACTAGAGACAGTCACCAGAAAAACATAGAAGCAAGTAACAAAACTAACAGAGCATCACTTGGAGGCACAGATTAGCTAAACAGTGCAAACAAGTGAGACTTCAAATTACATTTTCCATATGGAAATCATCAAGCTCCATAGTACAGTAGTCTGCCCAGAACTGGGAAGAGAAGAAAGAGTTGTCCATCCCAAACCAGTAAGCAACTCAGTCCTCGTGATATTTAAACCACCAAGGATGGAGATGGGCTATGAGAGGTCTACAAATCTTGTTGGGTTTTGTGGTTTTATCATTTTTTTTGTTTTGATTGTTTTTAAGTTGGGCACTCAAGAGGAACACCGTGGGCTTTATACCTTGACGAAGTGACACTATTCTTTGAAAATAATAGAAAAGAATGTCCCTCAACCCCCAAATCAGCTTGTTCCAATGTAAGAAACAGCACTATCCCAACTTAAACTTTAGAGAGGAGCTAGAACAATACCAAATTTGTAAGCAATGAGGCAATAGGAACAGTTCAGTGGCTGAGCTGTCAGTAAATATTTGTGCTAAGTCAATAGTGAGACTCTTTCAAGGAACAAGATACCAGCTACTTGATCAAGTATCTCAAAAGCTGACTGAATGAAAACCTGAACTCTGCCCTTCCAATCAGTGCTTTTGAATTTTTTTTTAATGGACTCCAGCAAATACTCTGGAAAGAAACAGTAATGAGGGAGTGATGAAAAGTGTTTGTTCTGCTGAGTTATAGGGTTAAAAATGCAGGTAAGAAGTGACAGACTTTCTCCCAGCTGGGAACATGCTCAGTCTCCAAATAAAACAGCCCTGCAGCAGGGTTCCACTTCCAGATAAAGGCACAGAGAAAGCCCAGAGATGCACACTCTGTCAACAGCTAAACACACTATGCGATGCTTTTGCTTGCTGCAGAGAGAGGTTTGTGTTACACCTCCCTCCCTCTTTTGCTCTGTCTTTTACACAGTAGACAAAAATCCCTGACAAAGAGGGATCTCATAGATGAAAGCTGGATAAAAAAGAGAAACTTGACATCTTCCAACATGCTGAATTAAGAGAACTCATGCTCTCTTTCAAAGATGTCGTTTACGCAGGTCTCTCAGCTGGAGAGCAGGTATCTCGGCTGAGCTGAGTCTTCAGACTAAAAATGGGATGATGAACATCACAGCAAACAGAGAAAAAAAAGCCAGTCTATGGTGACAAACTTAAGAAGAGCAAAATTCCCTGATCCACTGCTGGGAAGAATAAGGCTTTTGCAAGACAAATGGTGGAGATGGTAGAAAACCCTTAGCAAACATGCCACAGGCTGTCAAATAAGCAGCTTTCAAGAAACAATACTGAAGGGGAAAAAGGGTAACCACGAGGATTCTGTAAAAACACGTGGGGTGGCCTTGCAGATGTCTGGAATCAAACTGGGAATTGGTACAGTAAGAATGACCTATTGTGAGTGCTGTAACCTGAAGGCAGTGCAAACCAGCCATGACAGAAAGTTTAGCCAGACCACTACCTGAGAGAGAGGATTCAGCAACCACAATGTTGCTGAAGCACACACCAAATGAGGGGGGAAAGGGAAAGAAAGGCAAATTATCTTTATTAAGGCCCTTATCACACACTGACTCTTATTCTCCATAATCTACAAGCTGTAATCTAACACTGGAAAGAGTGTGGGCAAAAATACGTAAGGAACAGGAATTGTATCCCTTTTGCGATTAACTGAAATTTTCACAAAATATACTTATCACAAGAGCACTCAACAATCGTTTTGCTTAAGGGGAAGAAAAGTTTCTAGAGCCAAAGTATAAAATTCTAAGTAAATGTTAACAAAAACATAGAATTAAGACTGAAGGCTTGTAAACTTGGGAGTCTTGATCAAAAAAACAGCAAGACATTACGTATTGTAAATGCTACATAATACTCTTAGGTACAACCACCCTACTTCAGTGTACAACTGTGGTGGGCACTAAGTCAGGTATTATTGAGAAAATAAAGCTGAATTTAAATATGTATGTAGCATGGACACGTTCTTAAAAAACTGCTCATCCTCAGTGTTAGGAGTTACAAGGAAGGGACACAGAAAAACATTAGGCCATCACACACATCCTGTGCATCTACATTTTCTGCACTTAGTTCTGTACTTGAGTAACTCAGTCCAAGAACAAACTGATTACCTTTGCTTATCCTTCACTATATAGGGAATGAAAGGAATGTCCCACAAATACATACACAGTAATGAGAAGCTGAATGGGAAGTTTTAGAGAAGTGGCAGAAAAAAACTAAGAGTACCAACGAAATCATCAGCTAACATGTTTGTTGGGCTTGGGCTTTTTTTAGTGTCATTGTTACTCGCAGACATTACAATTAGAAGACAAAATTCTGCACTCACTGCAGAGACCAGAGTAAAGGGCTTCACGAAGGCCTGGAGAGCCAAGGAAAGCTAGACCTCCTAATAGCTGGAGGATTCACATATAAAGAAGCTCAAGAAGGCAATAGATGGACAGTCAGAAAGCCAGAGACCAGAGAGAGGAAGGATTGTTCTACCCTTTCCTGCTGCTTTATGCTCACTCTGAGCAGTCACAGCACAGTACAGTAAGAAATGGACCTTCGACCTTACCAAAACAGTGGGGTTTAGGTTTTAAATAAGGTTCTCTTAGAAGGGAACTTGAATTGTACCAAAACACCTAGCAGATGCACAGAAGTTCCAGTTCAAGACTACAGCTGATCAAAAGAAAGTACATGACCAGCTTTGCAGCCATGTCCTACTGAGAGCACCAGCTCAGTGAGGTGCACTGCTTGATCCCGTACAGCAATAGTTTTCTATGCTAAGGAAAAAGAACAGACCTTACCCCCCTAAAACTGACCCTCCCATCCTTCCTCTACTTACTGCAACTCACCTGTGTGTAGAAGCCACTAGCTGCCTCTAGGAACAGAGAAAGGTTCGCCTGAACTTCGCTCCGATTTGGATTTGCTCTGTTTTTCGCCTGACCCTGTAGCGTCGTGATCTGATTTTTAAAGGCATGATTCCAACTGAAAACAAGAAAAACATTTTTTCTTTTTAATTTGGAAGCGTCTTACGTAGATGACATAAGCAACAGGAAAGAAGTGTTTAATTACATAGCATCAGACATGAAGAATATGCTAATTCAGGGAACATTCAAATGAGATACAATGTTAAATATGGAATAACCACCTCTCCTCACCTCTCACATCTATATGCTGATATATGTGTATATCGCTAACATATATACACAGGTGTATATATACAAGTAACACTGTAACAGCAATAATATTTGCTTGTAATTGTTCTGGTTTAAGCAGCATAGAACTTACTCTCTAAAACAAGATGTGGGGTGTAGAGGTGAGGATTAAAAAATCATTCAGTAACTGGAGGCATGGACAGGACAACTCAGCCAGCCTACTTATCTCACTTCTCTCAGTGCTGGAAAAACCACATGCTTCACTTAACTAAGCTTGTTACAACCCATGTCTGCATCTTAAATAACAGGGAATGGACTCAGGGCATGGAGGAAACCCAGCAGGATCTTTTCCTGATTCTTAAGGTGCCATGAGCACCCCACTAAGTCTTCCCCTGATATTCCTCCCTCTGCTCAGCAATACCTAAGAAGGCTTAAAATGAGAGTCTTGACCAGCTACCCAACTCCTGTTAGACCTTGCTCAAAGCTCAAGTGATTACACCAGGCAAACTTTCTTCTTTCTGGAAACTGCAGCCTTCAGCCCTTCCCTGACAGCACCACAGACTGATGTTCCTTAGCTCTCTCCCCTCCATCTGGCTCTTCAAAACCCACTTCTGCATGACTTGGCTGCTACTAAATTGCCAGAGGTAAAATACTAACCTACTGAATGCTCTTCACTGGCTCTGCAGTGCATTCTCACACAGCTCTCATTTTAAAGGAAATAAGACAACCATTTCACAGGATACACTCACTTTTTGGGAAGTCTCAGGGCTTCCTGCTCATCAGCCCAGATTACATATATATACACAAAAATTTACTGAGGTACTTACAGGTCCTGCTCCACTTTTTTATCTAAAGCATATTCCAAATCGGTCACTAGCATTTTTTGATATAAGTCCTGTAGAGCCTGTCTGGACGTCCAGACTTCTGCTGGACCCAGCTTCGAATCTGAGCAACAAAGAAAAAAAAAAAGACACAACAGTTTTTGTAGCACTCAAATTTATGTTGTTACTCTGATTTTTCACTCACCTACCAAATGCAAGAACAGAGCTCAGTGTAAGACACAAAACCAAACACCTGCTTTTACCAGAGATTCATCAGAATAGTGAAATACAAGAACTACAGATGGGTTGGGGGCTGAGTGATCACTGATTAACTACTGATCAGTCTCCTACGACACCAGAACTAGACGTGAGCTAAGTCAGCAGCTGGCAAGTTAAAAAACAAAACAGACAGGAGTCATTAAGCTGCAGAACTTCTTGCCACTGGATGAATTTAGAAAAACTTCCAGCATAGCCTGAAAAAATTCACAGAAAATAAATCCATAGAGGGATGCAAAACAGGACAGTCCCTGGACACATGCTGTTGGTATTTAGGAGAACACTGTGGGCAAGTATTCCTGCATGCCTGCCATTTCCTAACTCTCTGGTAGCCATCTGCTTTCCATCAGGGAGGGTGAGTGCAGACACTGCTCCCTGCTATCTGGAGTTACAGAGTCCAATTTCCTGTGCCTTGGCAAATCACCTGGGCTGGGGCTGCAGGAGCACAGGGATGGGCCTCACCCCAGGGAAACCATCCAGATGTGTTAGGTGGATCTAGGTAGTTTTAATATTCCTGTGGGAACTACACATCAACCTGCTACATTCACTACACATGGCAAAGCACACCTGAGCAGAGGTTCATTAATGGAACTGCTTGTACTGTGAAGCTGATGCCTTAATATAAACAACTTAAATCATAGCTTGTAGCATTTCGTAGTGTGTAGGGCTGCACTTTCACAACACGTGGGGTAATGCTCAGATCAGCACTTCCACCACCAAGGTTCCTCAAAACCACCCAGATCCTGGCTAATCCCAAGTACAGCAGTCCCTGTGCTAGTCCAGGCAGGAATCTCAGAGAGGAGCAGAGGCATGACCTCCATCTCCAAATGTTTAGAACATCCAAAGTCAACTTTAAAAATACATTTTAGACACAGGCAAGAGGGGCACAGTTGGTAAAATGCTCTTTACTTACATAGAGAGGACAAGTCTTTAATATAAAGTCGCACACTTTCCACAGAATTCTTAGGAAAAGCATAAGGAACACAAAAGGAAAACAAAACCAGGAATCAAATAGAATCAAATAGATCAATTATATAATCAAGGCAATTACCTGTCATGTCAGCCTTCAGGACTTCTGCCTGCCTGTAAGAAAGCAATAAAACAATAAATTAGAAACTGACTGATCAAAATAATTGAATTATGCTAAAGCACATTCACACAATGGCGGTCTGCTTTACAACCCACACTGCTCTGGTTCATCCCATGGATTTGAGCTACTGCTGCTCATCAGTGTGACTGCTTCTAGCTCATCCCATAAAGCACTGTTCACTTTTCCCTGCTTAAGCCTCTTTTCAAAAAACTACAACCTAAAAACCAGTTACATTATACTTTATATTTCAAGCTTTACGTGGCAGTAGCATCCTGCCAACATCAGTGATACCACTTACCTGACCTGGGAATTTGATATTAATTTTAAGTTGTCAAATGTGAAATGCAGTAGCCAACAGTGAGAGTAAAGCAAACTCCCATCAGTGCCTGTCAGCACATTGGTAGAGCCCTCCTGCCTCCGTGCTGCACTAGTTTTCCTTAGTGAGAAGTGATAAAGACTATGGCTTCCCCAGTTACCTCTTCCTTGAACTGCTTCCCTAAAGTCATGCTTTGATCAGGTTTTCAAGTAAAAAAACATACAGCACATACAGGAAAAAAAGGCAACTACAGGTGACTCCTGCACTGAACATCCTCTGCAAATCCCCACTGCTGGTGCAGGCTGGCAAAAAGTTTCTCAAGCAAAGGAATACTAGGATACAATCCTCAATAAATAAGTATTTAGGAATGGTCAATGTCTGGATGAAACAGGCAATGGAGATGCTACAATTAATCACTGTGTCAGCAATACATAAAATTTCAAGGAGCAGCACTGCTGGCCTGTTTGAGCGACACAGAATTAACTCAGGGCTGGTAGAGGGGACACAAGGCTGGGTTTGGGTGGAACATATCCCTGTGCTTTTGCTGCATTCAAATGGTGGCACAGACGTGCAGAGTGCAATTTTCCCACACTAGATGTGGAATCCTCCTGGCACATTAAATGCTTGCTTCACCCGCCTCAGCAAAAAAACTAGATGAAAGCTGCCCTGTGACTAACATCAATGTCAGGTGCCAGCTTGGGAAAGAACAGGGAACCAGGAGAAAGCACCACCTAATCCCTAAAGAGGCTTCAGAAACCAGCACGTACTTTCTCTTGCCATTATGATGTGGTGACTGTAAAAACAGCTTTTCAGGTTGTTCTGGGTTCTACCTACTGGCCACAAATTACTGGGAAGGTTTTGAGATCCACATGAGGATTAAAAAGATATCAGAATAGGATACGCATCATTAGGAGAAAGTCCCTTCACAAAATATCTGTTTATTAAATACAAGAAATATCTATAGCAGCTCACCAAGGCCACTGCATATCATCCAAGAAGCAGTGGGATGCTCCCAGAGATTTAATTAAGTCAAGAATATGTTAACTGGTGACAGAAGGAAATCTGTATCTTCATCACCTGCTTCACAAGTTTAATATCTTTAAGACAACTTCTCTTTATTTATTTCAATAAGGTGCTAATGCTTTTTTAACTCCTAACAGCAGGGAGCACTGGAAGAAGAGATAACCTATTATTGAGACAAGCGAGCAAAAATTTAGCTATTGTGTCATGGGAACACAGAAAGCCCAAGAAACATTTCTTCCTTGTCCAAAAGCTGTCTCCCCATCGCTGCAGCCAGAAAGAGCAGATCTTGTCCCCCAGGGAGCTAAGAGGAGCCAAGGAAGGACGGCAGTCACCTCTGGGTGTCTCGGGAGCCTCTCCAACGCTGACCTGCCAGTCCAGTCAAGCACAAAGCTGAGCCAGGTTTGCGCTGCCACTGCTCAGAAGGAAAAGCTGACTTGCTCAGGTGCTGGACACTCTTTTTTGAACAGCCAGCCAAGTTCCTGCAGTCTGGCTCACACTTTAAACATCTACCTGCCAGTTGTGCAAACGTCTGCTTTGAGCTGAGAACACGAGCTGTGTTGCCAAAGCCACGGATCCTGCTGAGCGGTTCAGCCCGAAAAGGACACACAGTACTGCCCCAGCAAACACGAGCCCGAAATTCTCCTGCAGGCATTAAGACTCTGCCCTTTAGAAGCCAAGAACTGCTCCTCTGAAAATTACTTGTGCAGAACTACCTTCCACTATGTTAAGTGCTAATTTTTAGAGGGGGAAATACAAATAGCACCACTATAAAGGCTTTTTTTTCATAAAGTTTTGCCTCACTGTTGCCTAGAAAATTCATATGAAAGAGAGCCTCAACCATCACTGCAACTGCTAACAGATGCTCTCTAAATGCACAGCCCTAATAATATGCTGGAACTGAACTTCTACCAAAAAGACTTATTTTAAAAATTCCTTTTTTGGAGGAGAATACTCACGGGCTTACAGAACAAGAGCCTTTAGCACCAATCTCTTCAGGAGCCATAATGCAAACAATCTTTTATATTTTATAAGCTAGCAACAAGCTACACTGAGGGCATTATTACTGTAATTTTTAATAAAATGCATGGAAATTATTTCAATACTTCCTAGAGGCCACAGAATTAGTAAAGTAGGTCTAACATTAGCATGCTGTGTCTCATTTCCACCTCAAATCAACCTTTATTTAAAACAGACACATCCTAAGCCAGGATAAGAGGGGGCAGCCTGGGTACCACACTTGTTCTGCACCAGTAGCACCTTGAGAGAAAAGATGTATTACCTGTTCCTGGAACAGACTGCACCAAGGAGCCTTTGCTGGTGCTCAGAGACTCCTGTAGGCACAGACTGGCATTCACTGAAAAGTGATAAGAGTTTCTGACAGTGCCAATGGTTCCTTCTATTGTCAAGCATTTTAACAAACTTTTTTTGTATTTTCTTACACCGCCGCATACTGAATTTCCATTAAAATGACTCATTCTGGGTCAAAAACCACTGCCTGCCAGGAGACATGGTACAGCTTGCTTACACACTTCATCATTTCAAGAATATCCTCAAGTACCTCCTTGCCCAGCTGGATCAGAAGTTCAGTCTTCAAGTCAAGTTTCCCCAAGTCTGTTGGTCCAAAGCCAAATAAGCACAAACCATAGTTCAAAAAAATTGTATTTCAAGCATTCCCATTAGATGACATACCATCTTCATGTATACTGTGATAGCTACTCTTTATAATTTCCTAACCAAATATAAACTCAGTCCTGTGCTTCAGTCAAACTTGAGACTCAAATACAAAAGCCTTCCGCTCAACTCAGTAAAACAGTCTGACACCTAAAGGAATTTTCATTTTATTCATGAACTTGAAAAGCTTCAAAACTTTAAAACACAGTAGCCAGGACTTTCTTTTGAAGTTCTGAAGGTATTAGATATATTAAAATTTAAGTACTCACAGATGGCAAAGGCAAGTTTTTTTTTCTTAAGAACCTGGGAGTATATAAACTCCTGGTTTGCTGGAACTCACACACTACTTTTAGCCTTGAATGAACCACTAGATTTAGCCAAGGAAGACAAGAAAACCACATTTCATCTTTCCATTTCCAAGTTTTTAGCATTTTTGATCAATTAAGTTTTCCCAAAGCAGAAAAAGTAAACAAGCCGTTCCCCAAAACAGTGCAGGAAAGGAAATCCCACAAATATCGGGATGTTTGTCCCATACGCATTTTCAAGTGGTTTAACCCATCACATTGGGAGGCTGAAAGGTACACCAAAAGATCATGCAGCCCCACTCAGCCTTCAGTGCCAGAACAAGTTTGCTTAATTTGATGTTAAAATCCTACAAGAAAAGATCATACAACCTCTCTGGTTAACTATTCTATTCAAGTTTTCCTCTTGTTGCACCTCACTTCAACCTCCATTTGGGTATCACTAAACAAATGGATCCATTTTACTGTCATCCCCAAAACAGCTCGTTTCTGTTCCAATATCTGTTCTTCAGTTCTGTTATAATTAGCATATTTTAATAACTAAATAACTAATAAAAAATGTTAGTTCTGCATACACCACGTTGCATCTCCAACAGGCCAATATCTGTTCTACAGAAGCAGGGGTTTGCTAATAAGCTTCATAATCAAGCCCAGATAAGCAAATAAAATTAAGCCCAAGTTTCCAATGCAGCAGTTTTGTGTTACCCAGCTAACACACTCTGTTTCTGAAAGTCAAAGTCAAGCCTCACTTGCACCACACCTCTCTCATTTTCACAGTGAGCATGAGCCAGCCATGATTTACAACAGCACAAGTTCACCAAAAAAACGTGGAAAACCCCAGACCTCATAAAGCTAGCTCTGAACACAACACTCTGCTTTCCACCGTGCCTGGAGGGGAACTTCACCCGGTTTTCCCCTGGCAGCCCTAAGCACCAGCAGCTGCAACAGTTCCCCCTGCAAATCTCAGTAACACAGCTCCCCTGATAAGGAATTGAGGATTTACAGGACTAAAATGGGCAATGAATCCAGGCAGCTGGGCTTATGAAAGCAATCAGAATCCAACCACTTGTTCTGTGATTCTACAAACTAAAAATCATACTAAATGGTCAGGATAGCTTCACTCCAAGCAGGAATTTATATCCCTGCACTTCTCTTCCCAGGAGGTGTATGCAGAAATTGTACCACAATGAAAAGCACATGCAGCCTTAACCTGCCTCAGCAGGAGGTAACTGATCCCAAGGCTCATCAAGGGCATTGCCAGAATAAATTCCCTTTCAGAGGGAAAACTAGGGTTATTAAATGTAGAAAACTTTTCATTTTGGGTAGGAAAGGTAAATTTCCTATGCTAGCATACTAAAAGTCAAACACACTTAAAATTGTACTTTAGCAATTGCAATATTTGGCAAGGCTCACACCCAGTAGGAACTTCTTCAAAGCAACATCCAGCAACCACTACAGTAGATTTTCCTCAAAACAGTTAACTTCAAGAAAAACTTATAATACTTCAGTGGGCTTTTTGTTTATTTGTCTTTATTTAAGTATACCCATGCTGATCCAGGGCAGGGGAAAGCAGTAGGAAACACTAACAGCAGGGGTACTGAATATTCTACACACATTTTCTACATATCATTCTAGCACATTTAGGGGAACTTGGTTGATCAGAAGCCCCCAAACACTGTACCCAAGACACATTCACATCTGGAGTTCAGCACTGAGGAAAACTTGCTATCTGATACAAGTGGTTGACAGTTTTATGGGAAATAAGCGTTTTTCCTTCAATTCCTAAGAGTTCCCACTAACACTTGCTAAAATATAAAGCTTTATTTACAGTTTTTAGAGACTCATTGGGCACTAATCCTTTACAGCTGGCACACTGCTAAAGATTGGGTTCTGAAAGACAAAGAACTCTGACTTCTCTGGACTGTTTTGTTGACAGCAACTGTGTATCTAATTAGGACCCATCAAAGGGAAATATTTTTACAGCAATCTTAGGATTGTGTACAAACCTAGACAGTTATGCCTGAATAACAGTAGCAGGGAACTCGTAAATAAACTTCATCTCTGATATTTCTTTCCCCTACTAATTCAACATCACCTGAATACAACAGACATCAGACAGAAGCTCCAGTTAACAGCCTGACACATCTTTTCCTGAATAGGTGACTCGATGAAATGAGGATTTTGCAGTGGTATATGGTGTCCAATATAGATTTTACTTAATTATTTGTGTACAGACTCTACCTACTCACTTGTGCAACACATATGTACTACTTAACAGCTTTTTTAACAGCTTTACCTTTATAGAACAAGTTCTTAACATTCCCAACTTGCAAGAGTTGTCACCTAATTTAAATGACCGTAATTTTCCTGAAGTGCTGGAATCACTTGCTTTGGGAGCAGGCAGGTTTGGGTGATGTCAGCTCTCACTGAGGTAGCAAGAGATCTTCAGGCTGTGGGTCACAGAGTTAAATGCT
Organism: Pseudopipra pipra; assembly: GCF_036250125.1. Lineage (NCBI taxonomy): Eukaryota > Metazoa > Chordata > Aves > Passeriformes > Pipridae > Pseudopipra > Pseudopipra pipra. The sequence goes on from NC_087557.1 coordinate 2,560,033, forward strand.
CCATGTGCCTTTTACACTGAAAGGAAACTCTTCCTCACACATATGGAAATGAAAAACATCTTCAACAGAACCACCTTATTGTCAATTTTACACGCTAACTAGTTTAAAGATTATTTTTGCTGTTACAGGCAACTGAAGTCAGGGTACAGCTAATTTCTTTGACCTGCAGCTTAATCAGATTATAGCAGAAGATCAAAGCCACGGAAACAATTATTTTACAATGAGTTAAAAAAAAAAAGCAACACTTCTGCAAGCAGATGCTAAAGCAAGGCAATTACCACCTGAACACAACCCCCCTCCACAGGGAATCCTGCGCTATTCCTTTTGTGTTTTCACCTTCGCTGAGAAGGATGTTGAGAAATGAGGACACAGAATAGGATTTTTCTTAATCCCATCTTCCGCCCTTCTCCTAGTCCAGGCTCTATTAGAAGCAAGTCATAATAATCATCCTCAAAATGCAATCACCAAGAGCAACTCTGTCCAAGTTTGATTAGAACTGACAATCCTCCTCCCTGGATAAGGGTAAAAGTGCCCTCACAGTCAGCTTCATTCAAACTCATTTTTTTCCTCCAGTCTCAGGGAAGTCAGTTCCTTTGTCTCAAGATTTTAAGACTACGTGCCCAACAGGTAAAAGCTCCCCTAAGGGAAGTTCGTATGTGCTGAATCCCCAATTTAATCTGTACAAAGGGAAGTACAAGTCTCCTGCTCTGCTCAGGCTTTGAGCATTCCACTGCCTCCACCTAAGTCTCTGCTCTCCCTCTCCTCAGCTGCATTTTCCACAGTCAGTGGTTTGTAAAGATATTTTTTAAATACTGATTATGCTGTTCTTTCACTCTCCATCTTGACCACTAGTTATCTGGAATTTTAGTAAAGCCAACAGGGAGAAAAATAACCTCTGAATGGATGTTGCCCAAGAAAGAAAAGCACAAAAACTCCACTCACCTTTACCTCGTTTACCTTCCAGGAGCTGATGGTTTAGCTCCACAGGTATCCCTGACAGTGTTTTCAGTATAGAAAAATTCAGATTTAATAACAGTAATAACAATTTAATAACCATAAAAAGGACACTCAATAAATAAAAAATGGATGCTTAATATGTGTGGTGCTTCAAGACAGGGATACCTTTTCATATATTAAGGAATACCTTCAAACAAAAATTTCTAATAGCAAACAGTCAACAAATAATATTTTTATGGAATACTCTGTTTACCAGCATCCATAAAGTAACATATTTACTGCACTGGCTGACACCATGTCAGCTTTGCAGCTGACCTGAGAATAAGTGAAAGGCAAAACATTTAAAATGGAATACATAATCCATGTTTGTATCTCCTTAATCTTTACGCAACCCACTGGACAAGCTCATTTTTCAAAACTAAAGCAATCTTTAAGGTACACAAAAAGGGCACAAAAACTTCAAGATTGCCTTCCAATCCACTCAGCCATAAACAGCCCTCTTCCTTAAAAAAGGGACCAAAACCCATAAAGCCCTGCTCCCTCACTAGCCACAATATGGAACTTTTGGGAAGCACTCAGGAGGGTTATTAGTTCTTAGGACTCCGGTGCTAAGAGGGATGTAAGAGGTTTGCATCTAAACTACCTTACTTCCCATGGTAATTCCCACAAGGTTTTGTGATTGAGCAAGGAGAAGCAATAGAATTACTTTCTGAACAACAACAAAAACCCCAACAAACAAACAAAAAACCCCCACCAAAACCAAAAACACACTGCACAAACAAAACAAACAAACAAACAAAATTATACCCTTGTAATATCACTATTTTTTTCTCTTTCAAATCCACCCTGATTAGAGTGCAGACAATACCAGGTCTCAATTGTGACAAATATAAAGTAACACCAGCAATAATTTGTTATATTGCAGTTTCTGACTTGGTAAAACCTTCACTTGTGTTAAGAGCTGGAAACTGCAGAGAGCAGATATTAAAATACGTATTATTTAACTTCTTTTAACAGCTTTTGCAGTATGAAAGCCACGTCCAGAATTATGGAAAATGCAGAAACCTGATCACTGAGATCAGCTTCAGCTGGGTATCACCAAATGAGTTTCAGAAAGTTCTGCCCTTGAAGCCAGCCTTGCAGAAGCCAGATCAGCTCCGGTTGGGTGGCAGATGCCAGCCCTCCCCAAACACTGCACAGGATCTCCCAGACAAGTGTAGAGAATCCAGCTCAAAGGAAGGAAATTACACAGTCAGTTTAGTGCCACATTTGCAATGAAGATAAAACGTGCCCTCTCTCCTGCAGGGAGTTGCAGAGCAGTGACATGCATTTCCCCTGGAAAGTCCGCCCCACTCGGCATCAGGAGGGCAATACCTGCAGCCCTTTCAGTCCTGGTTTCAGCTCTACAAGCTTCCTGCTGCCTCCAGCCTCCACTAACAGCTCAGGATACAAACTCCAGATATCTTACTGATTTTTGGTGTTTTTTATAGACCCCCTGCCTCTCAATCCCTGCCTCAAATTGCTCCTTGCCCAGTGGCAAACGCTGAGCCTTATGCTCAGTAACGTTGGAATGACTCACATCGCCACGGGAGGCAATGACCAGTAAAGAGGAGGCAGTTGCTGGGAGTTCAAGACATTGTCTTCCTTGCTAAGGAGCAGATGGACAAAAAGCAAACGCATTAAATATGACAACCAGAGGTGGCAGGAATAAAGCATAAGTAATCCTTCTTACTGTGTTTGTAGCATTACCTACACCAGATACAGTGGAGTTCAGTGTTTTCAACACGTGCTCTCCCAGCAACTAACACTGCAAGATCTATGCCCAGACAGTCACGGCCTCCAAAAACATAAGGCCTAAAGCAAAATTACTGATATCTAAACTACTAGTTGCAGTCATTCAGCAATTGTAAACTGGTTTTTGCCCAATCCCATTCATTTTATTAACTCCCAATCATGTCAACATGACACAAAACACACATCTATGCACAAACGTGACATACCTAAAAGTTTTAAACAATTTTTCATAATTAAGGGATTTTGCAGTGTGAAAGGACACTGCATGGTTCAGACAAGCCTTGACAAATAACACTCAGGTTACATCCAAGTATCATCCTAATTGCAAGCTGCATCTTAGAAACTATTTTCAATTCTCCATCTTGAAACTAAATGCAAACCACACTCTGAAAAGCACAACAGCAGCAGAAGGCTGAACACCAGTCAGGGAGAATTATATCCTCCATTTCTGGTAATTAAATGGGTACTCAGTATATCACTGTCAATCATTTACAGGAGTCTCATTAGCTGCTCCCCATTCTCTACCAGAAACACACAAGCAATGCTGTTCTGAAATAAATACTTTTTAACCAGAGAATATCTGAATAATCATTTTCCCCAATTAAATATGGAAATGAAAAAGAGGTGGAATCCTCTACCATCACAAGTTTAATGCAGTTCTATCACATACCATGACTTACAATAAACTAGAAGAGGCATGATCATAAAATACCACCTCAAACAATACAACCAGCAATATTTACTATTTGTGTTAACAAAATGTGGCACAAAGTACCATGGATACCTCACTGAGCTCCTACATGGAGCTAAGGGAAAAGAGGGATTCTTACTGAGCCTTAGATTTAATTTCTAGTTTAGCAGCACACAACTCTCCCACAGTCCTCTGCTGTTGGTTCTCCCTCAGTTCAGGAATGGCTCATCTAGAAGGGCTGTGAGGTACAATACCCAAGTCCACCACCAAAACACATGTACTCCTGCAATATGGAAAGTTACTCTGGTCTGTGTTCACCTGAAGGAGAAACATATGACCAATCCAACCAGCTCATATCTAATGAATGTTATTAGCCTGGGAGGAGGGAAGCAAATGGAGACACTACTAAAAGAACTGTCCCTCCCCAGAAAAGGTGCAGCCTGAGGCTTTTGAGCTCTGTCAAACACAAACAGGTCTGGAGGAAAACCAGCCTGGCTGAAGAGGTACAGCTCCCTGGGCCAAGTCCATCTGAGCTGTGCAGCTCTGCTCCAGCAGGTCCAAACCGCCTCCGATGGAGCCACCGCTGCCACTGCCCCACCAAGCACTCCCAGGTACTCCCAGTTAACCAGTAACCTCCTTCGCTCTTTCAAAAACTAATGGATTGGTTAGGAGCAGGCATCTGAGCAAATTTATAACTTCCAAGGTTAAACCTGCTTGTGAGGACTAAGTGTTTTTATAAAAGCCATTTGATTTCAAATGTGAACCTCAAGACCTTAAGGTAGAGTCTTTTCTAGTTCTGTGTCTAGAAAAGGTCACAGGATGCTCAGCCAGCTACAAATGGGTACCTCATTTACGATGACGTAGAGAGAAATTTGGGGGTTAGCAGATCTCTTCTGAACATAAACTCTGCAGAAAACAAAACTGAATGCGGTTTCCCAGATCGCACTCTCTCTTTCAACAGTCAGACCAAACCTGTTCATTACACTCATTTTATCTTCTGCAAGGGCTGATGAAAAGGCTCCAGAGCAATGGACTAACACATCCCACCTAAAGATCAAATCTTAAGGCTGGAAAGGACTTCAAAAGATTTCATAGCCCATTCCCTATGTTATCCCTGACAAACATTTTGTTGTTGCAAACAACATTGCAAACATTTTGTTGCTTGGTTTTGAAGTCCTACGGAGTCACTTCCATACCCCAAAGCAGCCTATTCTGGCCACTCTGTCAAACCATTTCCAGATCTTGCCTTCAAAAATCATTGTATGGCTTGGGTTCACCCACTCAGGCTCCTTCCTCCCACCAATTTCCTCAGCAAACATCACCAGCCTTGCTCAACCCACTGCTACCTTTGGAAGGTAGGAAAGGGACAGGGACTGTCCTCACTCAGAGGAGATATTCTCTGAATCTTTCATGCACATTAAGCAAGAAGGGACAACGCCGGCAAAAGATTTCACCAGTTGACTACACAGTTACAAGTTGTTAACTCACCCTGCACAAGCCAACTCAACCTTGGCATTTCACTTTGCAACCACTAAAGGCTGGATCTCATTGTCAAACTTCTTTTGTATAGTATGCCAGCATGTCCAAAAGAAGTTTGAAAAGAGAGTAATTTTGGCCCTGTACCTCAGCATTTAACAATAAAGCAGGGAAACCAGGTGAATCACGCTGCTCTAACACCAAAATCTGAAATCCGTATGTTCAACAGCATTTTCAACCACACACATAAAACTTCCTGCAGCTAAGGGCCAAAAGATTTTCATGTGTTTCAGACCTGTTATTCCTAAAGATAAGACTCTCTTGAGAATTTTACCTGGTTTTAAATTAGTATCCCCAAATTCTGACTACACAGACAGACACACCACCTTTTTTAGTGCTGACTTCTGCTTGGTTGTCTATGATGGAAGCTACCAAATAGTCTGTAGTTGCACAAGCAAGCACTTGACATCTTCATAAGAAAGACACTGGAAATATCTTTCTGGATAGTTTCAAGCTTTAGAGGTTATTTTAGTCTTTGATATCAAAACCAGGAGAAGGCTAGTACTTAAGCTGAAGCCGGACACCTAGAAAGCCACAATTCCCTACAGCTGTCTTTGCCCCAGGCCCTGTGTTTTCAACCATTTACCTCAAAACAAAATAAATCTCTAAATTAAACAGTCAGGGTATGTTCAAACTGGGTGGAAAATCTGCCAGACGTTCATGCCCCAACATAATCTATGTGATATGCTCTTAAATTAAGGCCTTCTGTATTAATTCAAATTAATGTTGACAATGCTTATTAGGCAGTTTATCAATTCTTTCTAGTTAAAGATTTCACATCTATGCTGAACTTTATGCCATTGATGGTATAAGACAAACCGAACACCTTCTAGATTTTTACTGCGAGTTTACTCTGCATCTTTTAATAATTTAATTTATATCCATTAACCAAGATAGAAATCTCACCTTTTTCTTCAAACTGAAATAATATTTTTTCCATTTTACTAGTAACTGAAGCCACATGTTGGAGTTTTAAGAGCTGCTCCAGTTTTCAGGTTTTTATACACTCTTGGGGTTTTTCTTTAATATCAGAAAATGTGGTTTAATGCCATTCACAAAAAACAGACCAACTGGTAGATTTTTTCCAGGGAATATCTGGCTGCATCAAGTCTCTATGCTCAGAAGCCTGGTCATAGCATTGTCATCAACAAGTATTTACACTACCTCAAAACAGACAGCTTCAACAGCCAAAAGTCTTGTCCCATCCTTCTTTCTCCCCTTCTCCATCGGTACAGATGATTAGCATTTCTATTTTCAGATATTATTAAGCTAATTTGGAAAAACTACCCTAAAGTCCTCTCTCAATGGCTCAAGTGTACTTCAAATTAAGAGCTAAGAATGCACAAAGGCCCTGCCTTTGCAGAAGGAACTGAAGCTGGAGCCTGTCAAAGGTTCCTTGGTTTAAAATAAGGAAACCCTGGTTTAAAAAAAGATTATCACACAGTTGCAGCTGTTTGACACACAGTAATATCCAGGTGCTTTCTTCAAATCACGGTGAGACCAAAATAGGACATGGCAAAACAAATACCAGGAGAATTTCACTGCGACAGACAGTAGCACAATTTATGGGATTATCATAGAACAAAGGGGAAAAAATGGTCTTCCCAACGGATTCATCAAAAATTCATTTCTTCCTCACATGTAGGGAAAGTTAACTGTGGTAAATAACACAGTACAGACCACTGAGGAGTCCAGGGGGCCCCAGAACAGGCTGGCTCCAAACAAAATGCCCTCAGCTGTGGCCTGATCAAATAGGAACAACTATCAAGGCCTCATTAAATCAAGGCACCATGAAACACCAAAGTATTGAATAAAGTCTCTTGATGCCCAAAAGGTCTGTTTTACCACTTCCAAACAAAAAAGTCTAATCCCTGCCTGAGGTTCCTTAAAGTAATCGAAGAAATTTTTCCCATGTTGGTTTGGCTGAATCAGTCTTAAAGGTTTCCCACTCAGAATTAATTTCTCATTTTCTAGCAGCTAGAGAGCAGCTCTGAGATAATTTAGCTGTGTGACAAGTGGGGCCTGCAGACTCAAAACAGACAATGCTTCAGGGGGTGGGGGGAAAGGGAGAAAGAAATAAAATAAAAATCAGCTTCACACATACCAATATTAGATGAAGCGGAAAACTGTTCAATCAGGCCAAGCACTAGAGGACACTTTCAACACCACAGACAATGAAACTAAAATATGAGAAACAGACTGATGTATCGGGGATATCATAAGTTCTTTGAGAAAAATGTCATTTATTTTCCCTAAAGGTGGAAGAGAACAGGACTCCTAAGTACCTCAAGGGTATCTCTGATTTGAGTCCCATCAGTGAAATTCAGTCTGTCACCCACGGCTCTGTAAAAATCCCAAGAGACTCCTCAGCCTTCTGATTCCTTATGATAATCCCTTGAGTGCAGAAGCCAGTGTGAATAATCTGAGAAAAGTCCTACTGGAACACAGAAAAAGGAGAAAGCAGGCCTAATGTTACTCAAAAAAGCTTATTCCACCCCAACTTACAGCATTACACTGATCAAACAAGTACCTGCTGATTTAACTCAGAGGAATTGAAATACTCAGCATCAGAACACTGCTTAAGCCACCTCCCCTTCATTTGGTCATCTGGGAAGTCCCCAAGTTTACGAAAAGAAGTTCTTCTTAAATTCAAATGGGAGGAGCAGCAGTGGTCAGACAATTCTAGAAACAGGGCCTAAAGGCAGGACTGGGAGCAGGGCTGCACCAGTGGAAGCTGGTGATGACACCAGTATAACTGTTCTGCTTCATGCAACATCTTGTTAAATGTGACAACATCAGTGCTCCAGACGCACATAGAAAAAAGCCACCAGTCCTCCACCCTGTATGAAACAGGGAGCAACTATGGCCCATGAGTCCTCATGTCACTCCACAACAAACATTAAGTTAGTCCTCTATTCTGCTCACTGCAGTAAGATGGAGTGGAGAAGCCATACTCCTCCCTCAGCACAGGAAAACCCCCAGGTTCTACCGAACACCACTGAAATCTGTGACCTCCCTCATAATACATTAAGAAGTACAGGAGCAGTGCATGCAATTCTGCTCATGATTTTAAGAAAAAAATCTGTGGGTTTATTCCCCAGCAGCTGTGCAGTTTCCCAGTGAGATGAGGTCAAGCCTCAAAATAAGGAAAGCACTAACTAATGTCCTCCCATATATACTCCTTACAAATTATAGCTGCATTCCTTAACTGCTCTTCCACCAGTCTGTTCCTCCTAGTGAGTCTCTTCTGCTGTTGTGAAGATCCAATAGCAGTGATGAAGGATCCTTAAAATTCTACAACCGCCAGCAGCTACTCATCCAATAAAATCAGACCCTACAGCAAACTATCCTTTCCTCCCTCTACCAGCCACCACACACTTGAACCGTAATTACTCCTCTTCCATACTCATTTTTGCTGGCTGAGCAGGGCAGGGGAGATGCCAAGGCATCTATGCATCAATCAAGTCAGTCTTCTCCCAACAACCTAGCCTTTCCTTCTCCAGTGGGAAGCACCAAGACATCTGAAAATGCACACAATAGCCAGTGCAGCAAACTGAAAAGCAGGGCAGCTTCAGGTTCCATATAGATTTAAATAGAGCTTTAAGATGCTTGACATAAAGGTTTGTGCTACAATTCAGTGCCCAGATCTTACTTAGAGACAAAAATTATCTCACTGGAACAGGCTAGGTTTACTTGTTATGACTTCTTATGACAAAAGAAAAGATTTTATAAGGAGTGTGAACATCACAGCATACCTTATACTGAGATATAAAACAGCTAATTCACCAAGCAAATGTGTCTTCTCACTATGCACCGAAATGAAGAACCTTAGCAAAAAAAACCTCCAACCCCCTCTATTCAGGGCTGGGGAAAGCCTTCTCAAAATGCTTTAGTGCAGCTTCAGTCCCCCACCAAAACTTCAGATAAACATCACCTGGTTTTACTGCCACAACAGAATTTTCTCCTTTCCAGTAAGGATCAAACTACATAGGGATATGCAGGTTAGAACAAGAGTTAATTGCTACAGGAATCATCCCTGCCATCAAAAATAAATAAATAAATACAGCCGTAACTTTACTTACACTAACCTGCACTTCTAGGTCACTGGAACACTGTTGTGCAAGTAACCTCATAGCAGAGCACAAAGTAACAGCATCCACAATAAACTGTGTTCTGCAGCAAAGGAAAAAGGAGGAGACTCTCAGTCCAGATTGAAAAGAGGGTGACAGTGATACCAGCTACATTCTAATTTTTTATGTATATATAACTCTATATATAGCTACAGCCATATTCTAGGAAAGGGGGCATTATTTATTAGTGTTACGGGTCAGCGAGCACTTCCATGATAAGGAGCACTATCACTCCAAGCAGCAGTCCCACCCTGCCCTCACCATTAGAGCTTCATTCCTGTTGCACACAGCCGCACCCTTTTTGTCAGCACATCTGTGGTAACGTGATGGATGGGATCAGGAAACCAGCTCAGACTGAGCTCCGCGGGTACAAAACAAAACAAAAGCGGTTCTAACCTACTGCGGTTCCCCAGTCCAGTTCACTTTAGACTGGCCGTAAATCTACGCCATCAAATCAGGGCTGAGGGCAAAAGGGAGAGTGAGAAACTTCTGTTGGGAGCTGTTCAAGTTTAAAATACACCCTTTGTTTGTATGGCCAAGTTTTTGCCAAGTACAAGTAGGGTCAAGTTCTCTGGTTACTGCAGCCCTCTTCCCTCTAGCACACATTCACAGAGTCACCTTCCTGCCAGTTCATTCCAGCAGGAAAATGTGCCCAGCACCTGCTAAACTGCACAGGCACTCGAGCCCTTGCTGTTAACTCTGTACAGCAGAGCACACTCAAACCCTGCATCGCAGCTAAGAGAAGCTCTGGAAGTGCTGATTTACCCCAGCTGGGCTCTGCCTGCTTCTCCCAACAGGCACACTCATTTGGCTCACCTAAATGTGATCACCTTAACCAGTTAACTTCCATAAAGTTATAATGGCAACAACCAACTTTGAAACATCTATCCCTCTGTAGAAGTCTACTAAAATTTGTTAAAGCCACTTGAGAAAGAAGAAAAAAAATTATAAGCAGCACATGTACAAGCCTTGTTTCCTTAGGGATCTAGAGTTGAAAAACAGAAAGTATCAGAGCTCTGATAGTACACCTAGACTTTAGAACAAGTTGTCCCTGCATGGCAGCAGGATGCTTAATAATTCAAATCCCCATGACAGGAAGAAGGGAGCAAGTAGTAGCTGCCCAGAGACCTGTGGAGTATGGTGTGTATCCTAGGGCTCTCAGCAAGATGTATTTTCTTCAGCAGAAAGCTCAGAGGGGAATTGCTTAACACTTTTTTATTTTAATTCTTTTTACTTCACAGGTCCCCACAAAAAGCTTGTTGATCAGTAGTAAGTAGTAGCCATCATCAATCTTATTTGTCTTTTGAAATCATTACCCTCGCCCTCAAAGAAGAATACAAAGTGTTGCTCATACTAAGTATTGGCAGAAATTCTAGTTAACAAATGCTAGAAATAACTTGTAAAGAGAAAAAAAAGAAAAAGAGATAAAATTAGAAGGGAGACTTTCCCTTTATGTTCCCTCAAAGAAAACACAGTACTGTGAGGTGCCTCCCGGAAGGCCAAGGCTATATGTGATTTGCCCACTACTCCTCCCCTGTTTAAAATTCAAGAGTGAAGACCATATGAAAGTAGCATTAATCATTTCAGAATATAAAAAAGCTGGAGGGAATACTTTCCAAGACTTGTTCAGATATCAAGACAAATCAAGAAAGCTGTGGATCAACTGGAGACAGGCCAGCAGAGGCCTCCGGAGCAGTCAGGGCTGGAGCACTTGGATTTGGGACTGGAAGAGAGGCCGTGGGAGCCAGGCTTGGTCAGCCTGGGGCAGGGAAGGCTCCAGGGCACCCACAGCTGCCACATGCCCACAGGGAGGGGATGGAGAAGATGGATCCAGGCTCTCCATGTGGCAGGAGAACAACAGACAATGGGCATAATTACGGGCATTAAAATATGAGAAGTTCAGACTGGATCTACAGAAAATCTATTCCACCACAAGGACAGCCAAAGAGTAGCACAGGCTGCCCCAAAAGGCTGAGCTGCCTCCACCCCTGGAGGTTCTCAAGACCCAAGTGGACCAAGCCCTGAGCACCTGGTCCTTTGAGCTGCCCCTTTGAGCAGGAGGTTGGACAGGGACCTGAGGTCCCTCCCCTCCAGCCTCAGTTACCTTGTGATCCTGTGAACTCCAGGAAACATGCTACAGTCACATAAAGTTCTCTATTAGGAGGTTACATTTACTAACTTTTTCCTTCCTATGCTCTCAAGTTAATTAAATAACTGACTCAGTCTTGCTGAGACTCATTCTGTGTTTCAAAAAGATTTGTGCCTTTCCAGCACAGACAAGTATCACCTCTACATCCTGACCAGGAATCAGTACCAGAACATGCTCACACACACAGACTGCAACACTAAATCACCTCTGCTCTACCCTCCTCCACTAAACACCGCAAGAGGTGTGTCACAGACTGGCAGACAGCAAAGGAGCAACCGTGAAGAGACACGGCAGATGCAGAAGTTAATGGAGCCACTGACGAGTCTTTGAAAAGAGAGCCACAATTTGAATTATTAAAGCAGTCAAACCTTTAATGAAGTTGGTTATAGCCTCATCATAAGGCTACAGGAAACTACCTACTGGTTTGTCAGCGCTAGGATTTCTAAGCGGTGCTCAAGCCCTCTAATTCAAGCACATTTTATTCTATGTTTGCAGAGTGCTAAAAGCCACAATTTACCAGGGTAATGCCACATTTAACTGATAACTGAGCTCACATCTTTGTGAAATGCAATTGAGACAGTCATATCTCAAACTGCTAAACTTTTGAATCCTAGTTAGCTACACTTTGAACATTAACATATAAAATTTGCAATGAGGACCATTTCCCTAAAGTGAACAAATATGGACTAAAGTTCAATAATGTCTTATAAAAAGGATGTGCTTGGAAATTTCTGTGGTACTGTGGTAAAAATCCTATCAGTGATATTTTGCCTAAAAATGACTTCTTTTATACCTAGCAGGATACATGACACATTTACTGTAAGACAAGTGCCCCACGAGATTAGTTTGATTTATGGGGAGTACTTGTAGATTCCCAAACCAGCACAAATGGCATGGATATAAATTTTTAGCCAACTGTGATGAGCACATCCCCCTGAACAGAGAGACTTAAACTGTGCCTCTTTTTCCTAAAATCTCTTTGAAAGAACCTTCTGAAAGGCCTACTCACCTGACCAGCTGCAGTGCAAATCTTTGAGCATTGACTCAACAATGACTCGAGAGAAGTATCTAGGAAACTAGATGGGAGAGAATACCCTCCAGTACTCTTGACAGGTCACCTTGAAAAGGATAATAAGACTGGGAAAGCAAAAATCCCAACACTTTATTACATAAGAAAATGACTTAAAAACAGACTCTCCTGCAACTTTGCAAAGACTCATTACATGAAGCCTGATCTTCTTTGTTCTTCCTGGAAGACTTCTGTAGGAGTCTCAGGTGTTTCTCAGTTCTCACACATTGATTGAAGGGCCAAAATCCTTTAAGGACAGCATTTTAAAACAGTTGATTCACACACATATATACAGGAAGCAAGAGACTGGTAGTGGAGGAGTTAAGGCAGTCCAGCTAAAAGTCCCTTCTTCCCTGCTCATTTTTCAGCAGCTCGATTCTTGCAGAGTCATTATTTCACTAGTTATTCAACCATTACATGCTCACCTTAGAAACCCAGCTCTCTCCTGCCTAAACCTCAAATACATGGAGAAAAATTTCTCACAAAAACTTTTCTGTCCCTTCTTAGTTTTAAGAGGACAAAGACAGCCGAGACTAATTGCTCCATGTCTCTGTTTGGCACAATGTTTTGTTAAACTGCCCTGTCCCATCGTTGTACTTTTGTCTGTGTATTCCTTCCTCATTACACTCAGATTCAGCTTGTCATGCCAGACTAAAAAGGAGGATGTCCTCCTCCTTAAGGCAAAGGACTAACAGAACTGGCTCTGAGGCTCTGTTCCCAGTTCCTTTTATGAGCTTGGGCTGCAGCAAATTTGCAGTTCTACTTCTGCCCTATGCAAATCAAACAATTTAAATCTACACTCTGTGGGTATAAAAAGCAGCTTTTAAGGAAACCTTCCCCATGCTTACCTTCTACAGGGAACAACAAGCCCAAATGGTCTTTAATAGGCAGAAGGTGAAAATGATGGACTACAAAGCGCTTGAAAAGTTTGGGAGGGGGTGTGTCCTGGTTTTTTAGGAGGTAAGATTCTTGGTGACAAGAGCAAGAGTCACTGATTGTAATACATTAGTGGCCACATGCTTCAATCCTGCTGGTTTGGCACAATACAAGCAAAGGAGTAAAGAAAAAGCAAGAAAGGCCCAGGACAAGCTGAAGTATTGGAAGCACAAAGCAAGGAGAAACAGGGGATTATTGCCCACGTGTTTGCAGGTAGGGAGGATCTCCAGCTTGGTGTAGTGGAATATAGAACACTAAGAAAGAGTCTGGTGGTGCAGGGAGGTGACAGGGGCAGGGACATGTGTGAGTTCAGAGGTACAGCCTTGCCATGACTCAAAGCAGCCAAAGACTCACAGCCATGGGGAGCCAGATGTTACAATATTATTAAGACAAACAGTACAATATAGAAGCAAGTCTTCTACTGGTAGAGGATTGCTAATAATGAGGCATTTAAAAGCTTTTTCTGTAATATAAGGGGAAAGAGAGAATGAAGAAGCTTCTATGACAGCAGAGGTGTACTCACCTGGAACAGAAAAAAGCTCATAAACTTGCTATTGGAGAAAAATATTACCTTTTTTGCCCTTTTTTGAAAAGATATACTTGAGGCAGGATCTGGACTAGCCAAAGGAGACAGAGATACAAGACAAGACCAGGAGGAAGGGAAGGATCTGGAGAACCAGTGAGGAGAAACATTTGAAGTGTTTCAGAACTCTGGATAGAAAGCACTTTCAAAATGTAAAAACTGCTTTGAATTCACTCCTTCTAAATCCTTCCCAAGCCCTGAACTCTTCAGAAGGAACACTCACACCCTTTTGGCATTCCTACTCCTTTTCCATGAGGTGTTCCGGAAGGGTCAGGGCTGACACACCACCACCAACTTGGATATTTGGTATTTTACAGCTGCTGAAAAGCCATTTGTAGCTCATGATGCCGCTTTCCAAAACCACCAGAGGAAGAGCATTTGGATACGAATGCACCCAAAAGGTAAGTTCATGCCAAAGCCTATCAAAGTCCTGCTCATACCAACGTGAGGTGCCCAGTGCTCTAGCTTCGGGGACTTGGGCACGGTTCTGTTCCCAAGCACAGCCCTGCCAGACTCGCTCCTCTCCCAAGCCCTCAGCCGCCAGTCCCCAGCATCGGAGACTGTGCCAGCCGTGACTGAGGGTTCGCAGTTGATGGCGAGGGCTCAGACACGGCTCCTGCTGCTCCCGCTCTCCCACAGCACTCCCGGGGCTGCGAGCGCCGGTCCCGCTCCACCGCCGGGGTCAAACCGCGCGGTCGCTCCGCAGCGGCGGCTCATCCCGGCACCTCCTGGGGAAGGGCTGGAGAATCCAGGCAGGGAAGCCGGGGGGCTCTCTTGCCCTCCCTGCGGCCCCGGCGTGACCTTGCTGGGGAGCCCTCGGCCATGCGGCAGCCGAGTCCGCCCGCCCGCGGGGCTGGGGAACGCGGCGGCCGGGCCCCGCTCCCCGCCCCGGACACGTCCCGCTCGCCCCGCGCTCGCCGCCGCCGCTGCGAGGCCTCAGGACTCCACGTCCGTCCGCTCGCCGCCGCCCCCGGGGCCCCCCTGTCGCGGCCTCGCCGCCGCCGCGCCGCGGAGACACTCACCGGAGATACTGCGCGCACAGCAGGCTCATCCTCCGCCGCTCGCCGCCCGTCCCGCCGCGGCTCTCACAGCCCGGGCCGGCCCGCCGCCCCCGCGCCGCCGCCGCCGCCGCCTCCCGCCGCCGCCATCTTCCCGTGCAGGGCCCGCGGGGAGGAAGGGGCGGGGTGTCCCCGCTCTGCGCTCCGGCCGGGCAGGACGGCCCGCGCCGCGCCGGCCCCGCCGCTCCGGCCCCTCAGCGGCCCGGGCAGCCCCGGCCCCGCCGCTCCGGCTCCGCCGCGGCTCCAGCAGCCTCCGCCGGCCGCTCTCCCGCCCTGCTGAGGCGCCGCGGCCCTCCCGCCGCGCCGGCCGCGCTTCCGGGCCGGACCCCACCCCCGCCGGCACTTCCGGCGGCGCCACCGGCAAACCCGTCCCCCGCCCGCTGCCATGGCAACCGAGGGGGCGGTGCGGCGTAGCCATGGCAATTGCGGCGCATCCCGAGGCCTGCATCCCTGCGTCCGCAGCCCGTCCCGCCCCGGGCCCCGCGCAGCGACGCCCCGCTTTGTCACATCCCTGTCACGGCCCTCGGAAGGGCGCCTTGCCGAGAGGCGGCTGCCCACGGGGATGGCGGGGAGCCCCAGTCACAGAACCCCAGAATGGGTCAGGCTGGAAGGGACCGCAAAGGCTCATCTGGTCCCACCTCCCTGCTCCAGCAGGGTCATCCCAGAGCACACGGCACAGGCTTGTGTTCAGACAGTACTGGAATATCTCCGGTGAGGGAGACTCCACACCCTCTCTGTCTCTGTTCCAGTGTTGGGTCACTGCACAGCAAAGTTCTTCCTCATGTCCAGATGGAACTTCCTGGGCATCAGTTCCTGCCCACTGCCTCTTGTCCCATTGCTGGGCGCACTGAGCAGGGCCTGGGCCATCCTCTGCCCCTCCCTGCAGACCCCGACAGACGTGGATGAGGTCCCCTCTCAGTGTCTCTTTTCGAGGCTGAGCAGCCCCAGCTCCCTCAGCCTTTCCTGCACCCAGAGATGCTCCATCCCTTCAGCATCCTCACAGCCTCTGCTGGACCCACTCCAGGAGCTCTTGTCCCTCCTGTCCTGAGGAGCCCAGAGGTGGCCCCAGCAATGCAGATCTGCCTCACCATGGCAGCAGAGGGGCAGGATCCCCTTCCTGACCTGCTGACAGTGCTCTTCCTGATGCACCCCAGGGTTCTGTTGGCCTTCTTGGCCCCCGAGCATGCTGCCAGCTCAGTCCCTCAGCACAAGGGCAGCAGTGGCCTCACACTCTTCTGACCTAAAATGTTTTAGCTGAAACAACACTTGTAGGCCTGAACTTCCCACAGAGACTCACAGAATCATCAGTGTTAGAAGAGACCTTTAAGGTCATCAAGTCCAGCTGTCAACAGTGTTGCTGAAGCACACAACAAATGAGGGGGGGAAGGAAAGAAAATAAACTTATCTTTGATAAGGCCATTATCGCACACCGACTTCTATTCTCCATAATCTGCAAGCTGAAATTAACACTGGAAAGAATGTGGGAAAAAATACGTCAGTAAGGAATAAATACATGAACCTACTCTCTGTCAGTGTGAAGCAATTCCCCCTTGTCCTGGCCCTTGTAAATAGTCTCTCTCCATCTTTCTTGTCAACTCCTTTCAGGTACTGGAAGGCCACAATTAAGTCACCCTGAAGCTTCTTTCTTCCAGGCTAAACAGTCCCAATTCCCATAGCCTTTCCTCACAGCAGAGGAAATAATTTTGGTGGTCTTGTTTGGGCTCGCTCCAACAGGTCTATCCTGTGTTGGGAACCTGGAGCTGGACACAGTGCTCTGGGTGGGGTCATCTCAGCACGGAGCTGGGACAGAGCAGTAACCTTGCATCTGAATACATCATTCTATCACTGCTCAATATTTATACTTTTCCCATCATTTACACCATGTGGTGCTGCCTGTCGTGCCGACTTGGTGACTTGTTTTTTGCTTCAGCTTGTCTCTTTTGGACCGAGTTCAGTGTCCATTTGACCACATGGGCCAGCCTGAAGGAATGAAGCAGAGGAGGCTGGCTAGTGCAAGTTGTGTCATTTGAGTCTGAAAGTGACCCCGAGGACAAAATGAAAGATCATGTTTCATAAATAAATCCCCTGCATTTTCTCAGGTTGAAACGAGAACCTGTTCAAGGAAACAATTTTCAGGGCCCCACGTGTTCAAACAGAAGCCTCTCAAGGCTGCAGAATGGATTTCCTGGTTTCAGTGCAATCAGAGCTGGGCAGGAAGCCATGGCCAAACCTCTGGTGGAATCCTGTGCAGCACCTCAGGCAGGCACTGCAGCAGGGCCCAGAGCTCAGCTCCATCCCTCCAGGCTCTCAGCTGCAGAGCAAGAGCAAACTGGTTCAGAAGTGGACAAACTAGGGCTGCTCCTGCCTGCCTGGTGCCTGTCCCGAGTTAAAACAGGCTGAGTTTGCACTCTAAGATTGTGTCTCCTGGATCAGTGCACAAACGCAGCTCTTAGAAGCTGCATCTCTCAGGGTATGTTGTCCAGGACTCTCCCCAGGCCCTTCACATTGTCTGTGTGACTGGGAGCCTTGTCCTTCTGCTCCTGATATAGCTTAGGGCACCCTGCACTTAATTGTGGCCTTCCAGTATCTGAAGGAAAGGTACTACAAGAAAGATGGAGATTATTTTCAAGGGCCTGGAGTGATAGGACAAGGGGGAATGGCTTCCTGCTGACACAGGGCAGAGCTAGATTGGATATTAAGAAGAAATTCTTCCCTATGAGGGTGGGGAGGCCCTGGCACAGGTTGCCCAGAGAAGCTGTGGCTGTCCCTGGATCCCTGGAAGTGTCCAAGGCCAGGTTGGACGGGGCTTGGAGCAACCTGGGCTAGTGGAAGGTGTCCCTGCCATGGCAGGGGGTGGAACAAGATGAGCTTTAAAGTCCCTTCCAACTCCAAGCATTCCAGGATCCTATGATGATTCAATGATCTCTGAGGAGACCCATCAAGCAGCATATAACTGCACATACACCTCAAACTTATCTCTATTCTTCCTATAGTTTTCAATCCATTCGTTCCTTACAGAGGACTTGAATAACCCAAGTTTTGAAAGCAGAAGCACCTTAAGCCATTGCCACTTCCCCTTCACCAACCCCTCATTCCCAACCCCTGTTTGTAATAAGTCTTCTCTTCAAAGAAGTAGATTTCTCATAGAGATCAGCTCATAGTATCTTTTTTGTCATTAATAGGTTATGAACTGCAACCTACCATTTTATTAATTACACAGCATCTGGAAGGATTTGGTCCCCAGAGGAGGTGGGTAGACCAGAGACATTGTTAACCCAGTAAATAAACCCCAGCCCTCAGCCAGCAATGCAGCCAAAATTCCAAGGAGTGAAGCTGCCCTGGTCTCCAGAGGGAAAGCCTCATAATCCCAAATCTGTTTTTACATCATTTGATAGCCTCTGTCACCATACAAACTCAGCATTTCACAGACCTTGGATGTGTTTATCCTCAAAACACTGATTTAGCCTGCTCTGAGAGGAAAGCAAGGACCACTCCCTCCTAACAGATAGTCAGAGGAGCAGAAGAGATTTCCTCAAGGTCGTTTAAGACAAGAATGGAGGGGTGGACCTCATCAGAGCCTGCTCCCATCTTTCTTCATTAACACTGACACCTTTAATTGTCCAGGAATATCCTGTGAAGCTCACAGAGGTCTCCTTTTTGTGTGCATAAATTCTCCCCTTGTTTTCACGTACAGATGTGGCTACTGGACATCCCTCTGTCTCTGTGCCAAACCCTGGCTTTTGTGTCTTTGAGGCATTCCATTTTCCTGCTGCTGAGGGTGAAAACCTGGGATCAAGGAAAGAAGAGAGAACAGCACGATAGCTGAATGATGAAACACAAGATTCTCTGCAGGTTCGGTGATTATTTCAATCCAAATGTTGTGAATGTGGGAAATTAGCACTCAAAAGTAATTGAAGAATGTGAAGAAAGAAACAAAGTATGAATATACCTAAACAATCTTAATTTTGCCCTCTATTTATCCTGATCAGTAATTATGTTATCATGATTAAAGTGTATTTGTTGTCATCCTAGATTATACTACTTAGATTTTTAATTGTTAGTGACAAAAGCCTCATCTTACCCTAATTATAACCTCCTTTCCCCAAATATAGCCCATATGCAAAACTTCCAGAATTTCAACTGTGTAGAGGTTTCATTATTCCCTTGTAAATATCACTCAGAACAAAGAAAAATAATAAAATAGGCCTCACTTCTTAAAGAAATCCCTTTTAATTCTTATAATTCATAAAGTATCTAATGGATTTCCTTTTAATTCTGTGAGAATAAGTGCTGCACAATCTGAAAAGAAGTACCCTTTCACCCTAAGTAAGCTAAACCCCTTGCGGAAGGGAGAGAGCAAGGAGCTGTTCCTGGGGATCCACGCCAAGTGCCTCTGCCTCACACCCTTATCGTGCACAGCCCAGCTCAGATCCCAACTGTGCAGATCGATCCGTCCTGCACGGCTGAGCTGTAACCTCAGGATCACAGACACTAAAAGGTCTGCAGAGCTAATTGTGTCTGTGGCCAGCATTCAGCTGCTGAATAGGGGCAAGAGAGAAATCTGCTACCAAGCTGCCCTTCCCCAGGAAGCACCTTGAAATGTCAGTCCAGCATCCCAGAAGCACTGCACAGAACTTGGGATCAGTTTGCAGAGGCCACAACACCAGGGTGTTGGGTCCACAACCTCAACACATCTCCAGGAGCTTTATCCCATGGCACCCTTTGGCATCTTCTTCCAGGATGTGATGAAGCCCTGAGAAAAACTCTCCAGGCTAATCAGGAATTTTCAGACCCTGGTTATAGGCCACCTCTTTCAGCTGCTCCTCAGCCTTGCTTACTTCTTCCTTGTTTGAGTGTCTGCTCCTGCCTTGGGTCATCAAAAATAGAAGATTTCTCCCTTTGGGACAGGCTGTCTCATCCCATGTGGCCTCAGGGTTTGGCAGCTCCCTCCAGCTCAACCAGGCTCACACCACAGCAGCTGCCTCCAGTGCTTCCAGTTACTGTCCTGTGCCATTCCTCCATGAGCAAACTGGTTCAGCTGGGCCAGTTCAGCCTGGCCCAATCTGCCAGTTCAGGCTGACTTCCTTTACCTCCCAGGGGCTGAATTTACAGCCCTGAGTTTTGGTTAGATACATTCAGGTTACATCTCAAAAATGGGTGTAAATTAAAAATCTGCTTTTGTGGGAACCAGGGGTTTTATTCCAACTGGGCCACCAAGTGAGCAGTTCCCTAATTCAAGATCTTTTGCTCCTTAGTTCTCAAGGAAAGGCCTTTGGTTTTTTTGGGTATGGAGGTTTTTTGTTGGGTTTGGGTTGGGTTTTTTTGGGTTTTTTTTTTTTTGTTGTTTATTTGTTTGTTTTAAGTGCATTGTTGCATTACAAATATTTCTTAGAGATACGTGACTGGCATGTGGGGAGTAGAACTGAACCCACTTCTTAGCCCTGTACAGAAAAGGCTCTGAAATGTGCCAGGGCAGATTCACAAATCATTTAAGCCCCTCTAATTGCCCTTTTCTCTAACATCTTTGGGTTCTTTTAAAGAGTTTGTAGACTGCCAGTTTAAAAAGCATTAAGCTGGAACGTTTCCCTTCCTCTTCCCAAGCCCAAGAGGATGGACAAGGTGAGGGGCAGTGGCAGGAGAACCGAGTCATCTCCATTCCTCACCCCAGCAAACACAGCCATGACCCACTGCTGGACAGCCCCACTGCTTGTGGGGCCCAACTGTCCAGAGGTGGAAGAACCAGACAGATCCATGTGCAGAAATACCATTGGTGTGAATCACAGGTGATGTTTCAGGTGTGCTTAACAGGTCTAGCCTCACTTCTCAAGTCCTACAGGCAAGGATTTTGCAGTGCTGATGTGAGCTCCCTGTGTCAGGGTAAGCAAGTCACTGTGTTTCTCCATTTTTCTTCCTGAGAGAATAAACCCAAGCTAATCATCCTTCTGCCCTCTCTCTGTCCCGCTGTAACAGCTCTGCAGATGGCAGATGGCTGCTTGCCACCATGGGCTGGGTTGGAGCCCAGATTGGCTGGAGCTCTTGGGGTGCTCTGATGCTGCACAGCAATCCCAGGGAGGGCTGGCAGGGAACACCTGGATCCTGCAGCTGGGGTAGTTGCCTTCACCCATAGGAAATTTGCACCCACGTATCAGGGAAAGCAGCAAGGAAAAGAAAATAAAGGCCAGGTTGGAAAATATTGAGGGGAAAAAAGGTGAAATAACCTCCACTGCACAGCCTTGCAGGCATCACTCCCGCACCAAACCCCACCGCGGCTCCCCAGCTGGTACGTTGCTAAGTGACAGCTGATTTACTACATCACTCACCCATCCGGCAGCAGCAGGAAAGCCAAGGAAGAGGTACAGACAGTGCTGGCCAGACCTCGTGGGCAGCGCATATCCCACACCTGCACAGGCCACCCTGACCTTTCACTGGCGCTTAAGATCAAACTCCAGCGTGAAACGGAGCAGGCAGAGATTCAGCTGCATGGCAGGAGCTGGTGGGCCCGGTGGGTTGTGCTTCAGATCACCAGGCAGTGGGAGAACTCAGCCATGGGCAATTTTCTCCATTTGTGCCTTTTCCTGCAGCACCTAATGCTCCTATGGCTGCAAGTGGTGCAACTTGGGGAAGGCTGAAGGGAAAAGATGCCACCCTGCAAAATTTCCTATGCAAAATTAACAAGGAGTGGGGGTGGGACTAACAAAAAATTCAACTTTCTCACCTGAACTTCAGCCTCTTCTGTATAAAAGGACTCAGTGAAGAGTCTTCTTGTAAAGGGCAACCCCCCACATTTCATCCCGAGGGAAGGGGGTAGAACACCAGCTTGAGTAGGAAAGTGCAGAAGAGAAGCACCGTGTTCCCTGCTGAGAAGACCTGTGTTTAAAAGGCAGAGCACTCATAATAAACTGCAGAGAGCCACTAAGGCAGTGGCTTACCCTTACCTTACCCCTTTCGGGGTAAGCTTGTAGAAGCAGCACAGGAAGAAAATCAACACAATCCCAAAGTCTAATCCAACTGAATCAATAGATGTCTGCACAGAGCAAGTAAGAAGGTAGAGTACTGTACCTTTACTGACTTGGTGTTGTTTATACATTTATTTATTGCCCTTTCCCCATGCAACTGATGGAAAGAGATGGATCTGCCACCCCGGCCTTTCTCGCAGCTCAGCCCAGCAAGCAAAGGTGACACTAATGTTTTTAGGACATCACACACCCCAGTCCAGCCTGTCTTCCAGCTGATCTGCCTCATCTGTGTCACCTACCTGCCCGTTGTCATGGGCTTTGAGACTAGCACTGAGAGTGAACCTCTGAGAACCCAAATAATTTTGTGTTTGCAGCAGCAAATTCTTCACCTGGTTTTCTGCTGGTGAGAGAACAAGATTCCTTGAAGGACTTTTGTCTGTAGACAGACATTTACACACTTAACACCTTTTTTCTCCTATTTTAGAATATTCTCCGGGTAATTTTAGTTTGTGTTTGTTTTTTTCCCTGGATGTAAGAACCTCTGGCTAATGCATGTAAACTATTTTCTTCTTTTCACACTGAAAGGGCTGTATGCTTGGAGTTTTTAATGGTTTGTTTAAATTCTGGCAGCTCTGCCTCCTTCCCTCCTGATCCCCAACTTGCAAAGCCTATTCAAAGGGGGCTATGAGCTCTCAAACTCTCCCTGGCAATGTTCAGGGCCAGGTTGGATGGGGCTTGGAGTAACCTGGTCCAGTGGAAGGTGTTCTTGCCCATGGCAGGGGATGGAACTAGATGATCTTTAAGGTCCCTTGAACTACAAACCCTTCTAGGATTTTATGAAACACCAGTGGGTTTCAAGCCAGCTTGATACCAAAGAGGATCACTCTGTTAATATATCCTACACCTCCCTGGGGATCTGGATGGATCTGAGGGGGCAAGACAGGGAGCAAGTAATGGATCGCTCAAGGATAGGACCAACGAGCATCCCAACACCTGGCTGAGTTGGCAGGGCAAAAGTTTTCAAGCAAAGGACTGGAAATAATTAATCTTACCAGGACAGGGAGAAATACAGCCTGATCCTGCAGGCAGGGCTAAGACACTGCCAAGGGAAGGCAGAGATGAGGGAACAGTGCCTATGGAGTCTGTACCTCTTCAGGACAGAAGGAGGAAGAGAGATGAAAAAAGAAAAGGGAACCTATTGGTGGTTTCACTTGCTGGAAGGAAAGGCTGTGATGTGTAGGAGTCAGAGAAGCAACTGGCCAGGACAGCCTTTGGGAGGGGTTGAAGGCAGCTGCCTACCAGCTCTCCTTCAGTGGCTGTGAGCAGAGAGGGCTCTGTTGGCCCTTGCTTGGGATGAGGAGCTTCTTCAGCAGAGAACAGCAATGCTGCAGTCCTACAAGTAAGAAATGAAGAGAATTAGTCAGGCAGTCTGGTACTGGTTTTACCTTACCATAAAGAATGTTTTTTGGTAGACACACTGCACCTGTTTCATATTGGCTTCCTTCAGACAGTGAAATGGAGGTGTTGGGTGCAGCCAAAGCCCCCCAAGCCAGTTTCCCCATGGGGCCTCAGAAAAGGGTGTTGCAGCAATGCTGCACTGGGGCAGCTGGGAGGCCCGTGTGGATCCTGGGCTGGGATTGGGGTCTCCTGAGCGGGAGTGGGGGAACACACAGAGCACAGCTGCTCATGAACGCTGAGTCCTGCATATCGCAGAATCATTTAGGTTGGAAAAGAATCCTGATATCATCGAGTCCAACTTGTGACCAATCACCACCTTGTCACTAGAACAGAGCACTGAGTGCCACATTAATTCTTTCCTTAAACACCTGCAGGGACAATGACTCCACCACCTCCCTGGGCAGCTCATTCCAATGTCTAATCAACTTTTCTGTGAAGAAATTTTTCCTGATGTCCAACCTAAACCTCCCCTGTTGCAGCTTAAGACGATGTCCTCTTGTCCTATTGCTGGTTTCCTGTGAGCAGAGCCCGGCCCCCACCCTTTCAGGGAGCTGTAGAGAGCAACAAGGTCACTCCTGAGCCTCTTCTTCTCCAGGTTAAGCCTCCGGTTATGTCTCAGTCCTGGGGATGCCAGTGTGTCACTGCTGCCTCTCTGTGTGAGTGTGTGTGCACATGTGTGCGCGTGTGCGTACAGAGGGGATGTGGATGTGTGCCCATACGTGGATGTGTGCCCATACGTGGATGTGTGCCCACATGTGGATGTGAGCGTTGGCACATCTGTGCCAGGGCGGGTGCCCCTGTCTGCGCCCTCGGGGCTGGATGTGTGCCCGCGGGGGTGCGCACATGTGTGCACACGCACATACGTGTGTTTACACGCCCACCCGTGTGCTCAGGACTCCGCGGGGGGCGCGCCCCGGGCCGTGCGTGGCGAGGGGCGGCCCCGTCCCCGCTCCCGCAGCCGCGGCGCCGCCCCCGCTCCCGCCCGGCCCCGCTCCATCCCTCCTCCCTCCTCCTTCCCGCAGCCGCACCGAGCCACGGACCGCGGCGGGGCCGAGCAGGGCCGCACCATGACCGAGACCACCAAGACCCACGTTATCCTTCTGGCCTGCGGCAGCTTCAACCCCATCACCAAGGGCCACATCCAGATGTTCGGTCAGTGCCCACGGCGGCGGGGCGGGGGGGGGAGGCGAGGGGCTGCACCCCGCGTTGGGGATGGGGGGGCTGAAGGGGGGTCGGGCTGTGCTCAGGGTGTGCTCGGGGTGTGCTCGGGGTGTGCTCGGGGTGTGCTCGGGGTGCAGCCCCGCTCCGGAGTCCGCGGCGGGGCCGGGCGCTGTCCGCGGCCGGTGGTGCTGAACGCGCCGCGGGAGGGGACCGCCCGGGCCTCCCCGACCTGGCCCTCATCCCTGGGGACTGTCCCCCTCGGACAGCGGGGTTCTCCCCTCTGGACTTCCCTTGTCACGCTCCCGCCCCGCAGTCCCCCGGTGTCGGTCCTGGCCGTGTTTGTCCGCTGCCGCTCAGCCCCGGGGTCTGCGAGCCTGCGGCCGCTGCAGCGCTTCCATCTCCTCTGGCCAGGGAGGAGAGACAGCCAGGCAGCCACAGCCAGGCACAGAAGTCAACAAAAATACAGGCAGTTAATCAAGATATTAGAGTACCCGACGTTTAGATTGATACCAGGTCTGAGGAATGGGAAATGTTCCTGTGAGATGATGGATATTACCAAGCATCCATGCTATGATACAGATGATGGGGATGCTAAAATCACTGCTACAGCCTGCTCAGGCAAGACAAGAGGGAAGGAGGGAGGGAGAGAGAAAGGGAGGAAGGGCAATCTCCATCAAAGGCAGTCTGACATGCCATAAATACTGACGGTTTGGGTAAAGCTCGAAATGCCTGAAGATCCCTTATGAAAACAGCAACTCACTTGGGGTGGGGAGGAGTCGTGTGAAGGTGAAGTGTCCACTGCAGACCACTGAAAAAAGGAGAATAGAAAGATCAGCTCCTCTAATATCCCTTCTTGGAGTGCAGAGGCAGGATCCATCCTTTATGTCTGATAGGAGATTTGAGGCTGGGGAGCAGATGCCGAAGGTCTTGTGCTACTGCTGGAGAAGCATCCCTGGGGTTTCTAAAAGCTGTACAGAAGTTTTTAAGTGCAAAAATAATTGAAATCAGCTTAGGTTATTTCTATGTCAGACCTTGTTTTTGTAGACCATAACGAGTTGGGCAGCAGGCTAGAAAATTATGGCTTTCTAGATGCAAATGATCACATGGCTATTCCATTTCATAAGTGCCAGAAAAATGTGGTCCTGGGCAACAACATACCTGAAATTTCAAAAAAATCTTATTGCTTAAGCTAAAAGAAATTGCTAACAAGGATCAAGAGGAACTATTTCAAAATAAAAATAATAATTACATGAAACTACAGGGATGTGGTTGATAGAAGCAACCACTGATGAAACAGATTTCTATAATTCACATTTAGCCCTATTTTGATTAAGTAATACTGCAAATATCAACGCAGCCCATATTCAGTGGACTAAAAACCAGTAAGAAGATATTTTCGAAAATAAAGATTGGTGAGATATTAGTATGCAGTGGGTGTTCTTATAGACTCAAAATGAGATTTTTTTTTTTTTTTGCTCAGTACTGTTGAGTATGTTTATCAAAGATGTGAAAGAAAATATATAATCCCTGCCGCTAAAAAGTGCCAATGACCCCAAAGAGGTCAGAATAGCAATTCATGCTGGTAATGAGACAGTTGTGCTGCATGACTTGGGGTGTTTGGTAAAAAGGGCTTGTTCAAACAGTGAAGTCAAATGCAAAGTCATATGTCCAGCGAGGAAGAACGCACATCCAATATAAACAACAGGCAAATGTCTTCTGCCAAACAGTAACGGTGTCGGGGACTGAGGAGGGATTGTACACAGCCCACTGAATGCAAACTCTGTGTGGTGCTGTAAATACAGCAGCAAATGTGATCCTTGCAGATACAAGGGGGGGAATATCAAGCAGAAGAAGAAAGGTTGTATTATTTTCATGTACAGCATTAGCAAAGCCCTTCTCAGAGGACCAGTGACAAGAATTATGTTAGCTCCAGAAGCCGGGCTTTGTGGCAAGAGACTAGAGAGGCTCAGTCTGGATCCATTCTTTAAGATGTTAAGGGGCAACTTGATCTGCTTGGTGGAGGGATATGTGATATCTGGTGGAAGGGGGCTCCTTTATTCAGTAGAATTAGGACTGGTGACATGCCAAGAGCAGCTTTGGATCCTGCACAACTTCAAGCTACAGATGTGGTGTGTGGGTTTGAGTGAAGGTAATCATGTAGTAGGAGAAAGCACCTGGTACCTGATGGATTCTCTATCACCTGAAGGCTGTAAATGAACACTCAGACATCTTTCAGGAAGACATGTTTTAGCTCAGAGGATGGCTTGATGTGGAAATTTTCTATGCATGTATCCTGTAGAAATCCTGGAATATAAGTCTTGAGATACCTGATAGGACAAGTGAGACTTCCACAGGGAAAAGACAGAATTTACCTGATCCCTGATCATTTTTATTTGAGGAATGCTTCCCCCCAAGTCTAAAATAATAATTACATGAAGCCATGGGAATCTCAACCAAAATCTGTGTTATTCTGCTCTGTGCTGTACAGTTCAACCAAAACAGTGCTCCATCCTGTAAGTGTTGCATTTTAAACAGCTGAATTTGTGCAAAAATATGGTCTTTATCATTCAGACAAATACCTGGGCTTTGAGAGCCTGATAGGAGAACTTTTTGCTTAACGTAGAGAGAGAAAATTTATCTCTTTAACACATGGCACTAATTAAACCAGAAGAAAGAACAGTATTTGCATGGGTATGTCACTGCAGACATACCATTATATGCCAACCATCATTTTTCTCAGTATGGATTTTACCATTTTTTATTCAGGCCAAAAGCCAACCTTTTCCCATAGGATTTTTGTCTGAATAGGAGATGGGCTAATTATGTGGAATTCTCTTCTAGTGGGGGAAAGGTTCCCACAGGGCTATTCTTTCCACCAGTCATGTGAATTTAAGACTCATCATTAGCCTTGGGTTTCCAGAAAGCTGGGATTCTTCTTACAACCCCAAATCTGCAAGTGCAACACACCACTGACCCTTGTGTGTGGAACTGAACTTCCCACAACAGGGCTCCCTCCATCCTCTGCCAGTAACAACTCTGGATCACTGGGGCCCCCCAGATGAAGTTGATCCACATCTGTGTGTATAAAATATATATCATACATATCAATTAATACTTAGCATAAGATACATAACACATAACAAAAAAAGTAGGTGAGATACGGTGCTGTACAGCCATCCTTACCAAGGGGTTGACAGAAACACCCACACAGTCCTGAAAACTCTCAGAGTTATTTGTGGTATCTGCTGTGCTTTGAGATATATGTATGTTCTGAGTCACAAATTTGAGTTGTATTTCCTAGCTTTAGGTGGCTATGAGAAAAAGTTTGGGATGCCACTGTGGCAGGGAGATAAAGCAGGAGAATAGAGAGGCTAGAGGTTCTTTCTAAAGCTTGACATGAACATTGATGGCCTTTCACCTGAAATGAAACTCCATTTATACCCTAAAGAGATACAGAGAAGAAAAAGCAGAGCAGCCCATGCAAAAATTGGAGAAAAATAAGATTCAGAAAAATCTCTGTGTTAAAGCCACATGAAAACCCCGCCACTGCTGCTCACCTCGGCCAGCACACACCAAGCTCCAACCAATTCACCTTAATTTCCTGCTGACACTCAGAGGAACTCTGAGCATGCGTTGAAGCTCAGCCCTCCTCCCCTGCAGCCAGCTCAGGAGAGGATCCTTCTCTGAGACATCCCCACGCTGGCTTTGGTATCTCGGTGCCGAACCGCTGGGGACACGCAGAGTGGAATTTGCTGCCTAAAGGACATCTCCCTCCATCTTGGCCTCCTCATAGTTTGCCTCCTGCTTCCTTCCCGTGCAAACAATGCCACCCAAAGGACAAAAGCCAAGGGACCAACGTCAAAAGCAAAACCTAATCTGTGCAGCCCTGCTAATGCACTGAAGCCTGTGCCGGCGCCCTGCCAGACAAAGAGCCTGTGCTTGCTTTGACAATTAAATCATTTCCCCACCTTGGCCCAGCTCAGGGAGCCCCAATACAAGTGTGTTCAAGAGCTTGAAAATCAAAGGGCAGCTCTGCAGAGCAAGGTAGAAAGCACGTTTTTTCAATCAAAACAACCCCATGGTTCGGTTTGAAGGTGGCCTTGGGTAAAATACTGGGATTAAAGGCATCACCAGGCAAGGTCAGAGGCTCCAGGGTTTGTGTGTTCCAGGACTGGAGAGGGAGCCAATAAACTGCTGGAGCTGGAAGGAAGACGCCGAGATGAGTTTCTTCGTAGTTCTGCAAGGGAAAAGGCTTGTACTGTCCCATGGATATGTGAGAATCAGAGGGTTGTTCTGACGATTTCTGCAGACTGAAATGAAGGATTTGGTGGGGAGAGATGCTATCAGGTCAATCAAGATGCAGCGTCTCAATATTTTTTTAAATTCATTTTCCTTAAACCATAGAAGAAAAGGCTTCTCTGTAATTGCCCACATTCCCCCTTTTAGCACATTAAACATTTTTTTCTTGCCTTTTTAGAGTTCTGAAATTCCTCACAATCCATCCTTTTATGTGCGAACTTCTGGCTTCAATCAAACAGCCTTGCTCATCAAACAGGGTTTTATTTCTGCCCAGTTGTAAGAGCAGCCTGACACATCTTCATCTCCAGGGTTTGGATCACCTCTCCATCCCCTTTTCCACCTTTTCTCATCAACCTTTGAGTAGCAGAACTTCACTGGGGACATGCCTGCCCGTGCAGGGGAAGGTTTGAGCTGTCCTTCCCCCCTCCAGCTGCCCATGAGGTCCAGCCGTGTGGACTCTGGGATCCATGGGGATGCTCAGAGCTGCACTCAGAGGCAGCAGGTTGGGTAACACCCCCCAAAAAATGGTTGGGATATTACTGTTTGACTCCGTCAGAGGATTTTTTTACTGCTATTTTTTGGGCACTATCAAACATTCAATAGCAAATAGGCAATTTAATTATATCTGTATCATCTGCCTGTATCCTGACTCTCATCTCCTTTGTGTTGGTTCATGGGGTGATGGGTTGCTCCAGGTATGTTCCTGTAGGAGGAAGGGGTTTGTGAGATGTTGTTCAGATGTCACCTTCTTGTAGGGAGTCTTGGTACCTCAGCTGTTTTTAAACGTTTGGCCATAGAGTTTCCCATCTACTTCATTTCAAACAGTGCCAGGACCTGGACTTGCACAGAAGAACATTGCTTGTAGATAAGCTGAATCCTGAAACTCAGCAAATCACCACTATTCTTCCCTTTTTGTCTACTTAGAATTAAATTTTCCCTAGATCCTATGTGCATCTGTTGTTGAGGAGAGTTTATATCCCAACCAACAGCTGGGTAAAAACCATTTCTGACAGAAAAAAACGAAAGACTGCGATCAGAAGTAAAACTCTCCACTTGGCTTCTTAAGAAAATGTGAGCAATTAAAAACCCCAGCAGGCTGCTCCTTGATTATCCATTGCAGTCCTTGTAGAGGAGCAGCACTGAGAGCTGCTGCATCCCACAAAGGCTGGTTTGAGATGAAGGGATAGAGTTCCATAAGTAAAGAGGGATGAAGAGGCAGGAGCTGAGGCTTTTGTTTAAGATGTGTTGTTTAACATCCCGAATTTCAAAAATCACTTTTTCCTATTTGATTGAGATGACTGAACTGCAGAGCAGTTTAATGAGAGCGTCGCTGCCTGGGATGGAGCTGGGAGAAATGCCTGAGCAGAATGACAGCTCACCCTTTCCCCTTTTGCTCAAATGGGAATACATCTACCAATGTCCAGAAGCAAAATTCTCTGCCTACATCCAACAAAAGCTCATCAGGAGCTCAAGAGAGGTTTTGCTCTGCTGTCTGCAACATGAGTAAGAAGTCTGGGCCCCTGCGAGGCTGCCTCCTGGTTCCATTTCATCTCTGGGCTGGAGTCAGAATGCGTAATTAGCGGGAGCGATCGATGGAGCGGGAGGGGTGAGGGGGTTCTGAGAGGACTGGATGGACAGCGAGAGCCTGACTGAGCCCTGGCTTGGCTCTGCATGGCAGTGGTGGGGCTCAGCAGCACCAGCAAGGACCTGACCAAGACAGAGCCAGGACAGATCTCACAACACTCAGGTTGATTTGTCGGCCCAGGGGAGCTGCAGCATCCGTGCTCACCTCTCTGCAACGCAGGCAAGGAGCTTCCACTGCCATCCAAGCAGCTGAAATCACAGAAAACAGCTGAAACATTTCATCAGTGAAAGGGGTCTGGGAGGGCAGATTGTGCCCATCCCCAGGTGCTCCTGGCTCAACGTGATGGCAGACAGTGAAACCCCTCAGCCCAGCCTTATGCCACGGTGGGTGAGTCGCTGACATGACTCCACACCCAGCACTTGCCCAAAACATGCTGAAACTACAGATTCTTGGGTGCTGTGCTGGGAGAACAGAGCAGCACAGGCAGGACTGCAGCACCCATGGCTCTTTTGTGTGCCATTATAGATCAGTTAATGTCCCATTCCCATCACTGTACCCCATACAGGCTCCTTTTTTCATGGCCTTTATCACCGGCTTCCTGCATCTCAAGCGTTTCCTCTCCTCTTTATGACCCAAAGTGAGGAGGAGTTTTCCCAAGCACGAGATTAAACTCCATCAATAACTACTCAGGGATTCTTTTAAAACATTTATAAGCTCTTAAATATTTAGCAGTATTTATTACGGTCTGTGAGACATCACATTGTTTCTATGACAATGCCACCTCCCAAAATGTGCCATGTACCATCTTTTACTTCCATCGACTATAAACAAACTTGGCAGTGAGAAATCCAGTGCTACAACCTCATTCAAGAGAGAAACAGGGGCTCTGCTTCTATTTAAGAGCCATTTGCACTCAC
The DNA here is from genome assembly GCF_036250125.1 of Pseudopipra pipra. Classification (NCBI taxonomy): domain Eukaryota; kingdom Metazoa; phylum Chordata; class Aves; order Passeriformes; family Pipridae; genus Pseudopipra; species Pseudopipra pipra. Next base: position 2,591,312 of record NC_087557.1, read on the forward strand.
TACAATTCTCTCACCTCCCTTACCATCTTCTCTGATGTTTTTTAATAGCAGCCTGTCCGATGCCATATTGATTAGCTGCATGCTAAACCCCACCAGTGGCAGCCCACATCTCCAGTGTGACCTCACTAAACCTCTCCTGACTGGTGCACCAAGGAGGAGTCACATCCCTCCTTTCCCTGCCAGGCTGCTGTGAGTCGGGTACCACTGTAGGTTGGGGTAGGAGTGGGTTGTGAGCAGGCTGATCTTTGTGCATCTGAGCAGTAGCTGGCCCAAAATAGGCATCCTCACCCCTGCACCCTCCAGGCTTGCAAAATGCCTTCTGGCAGCAAGGCTGGGGGGCTGCAAGGGATCCCCCGAGTCAAGGAAGGAGGCACAGAGAGGCATCAGAGCTGGGGTCAAGACCACATCCCACCACTTGCGGTCGAAGGCCAAGCAGAAATAGTTCAGCTGTGTTGAGTGTGCAGCACAGGTAACCCCAAACTTTACCCTAACCTTAACCCTAACCTCAATCTCCACCTGGGACCAGGGAACCCAAGACAGCCACAGAAGGACTCAACAACCTCTAAGACAGAAAAATCAGCCCAAGATAGAGACAGGGTCAGGTCACCTCTGGATTTTGAGATGAGCATGCCCTCTCTGGCATTTATAACCCCTCAATCTAAGCAGTCCCATGGTGCCGCCAGTGTCCAGCTAAGCAGGACTCAATTTTCAGAGTGCCCTGCATAGAGAAAGCCAGACAAAGCCTATAGTGTCCATCACAGCCCTGCAAACAAACCAGGGACAGGACACAGGTCTTATCCCCTCAAAGCAGCATTGCTTACACATGTTGATAGTGTGCAGTCACGTCCAGAGAAGACAACCCAGGTCAGGAGCTCATTTTTGCCTGTCCCTTTCCAGCATCAAGTGGTTTCCTTCAGTAAGCCTGAGCTGCTGGATGTAGCTTGGTCATACCAGCAGAAAAATGCTAAATTAATATTTGGGAACAGAGAAACCTAGAGTCTATAGAAATATGTATTTTCAAAAGCCGCTGTAGGGCTTGCCCCAGGAGAAGATGATGAACTGAGATAAGTCTGTTTTGGATCTGGAATAGGAAGCAAAGGCAGAGAAGCTCCCCATGGGATGGGTGGAGAGTCCTTCTCTGAGCCAGGCAAGGAAGGATTTGCTCAGCCTCTGCTCCACAAAGGTTTCTATTTTCATTGATAACCCAACAGCCCCTAATTGAGCTTAAGCCTTCCCTGAGGAGATGACATTTCACTAGGGTTTATTGGCAAGGGGAAGAAGAAAATCCAGTTTTCCCAGCACAAGCTGAATTGGGGTGCTGAAAGGTGTAGCTTTGCTTCTGGAACTTGTGCTTTGTGCAAAGATATTGTTGATGCTTCTCTTGGGGTAAGTGAGGTCTTAGGAATAGATCTACAAAGAGAGAGGGTTTCACTAGTACAAAACGGGAATGTGACATCCCGCTGGTGTCACCAAAAGGCTGAAGTCCTACCATGGCTGCCTCTGCCACCCCACACTGTCACCACCAATCCCCTGGCCTTTCTGCATCTCTGTAGGTGGGATATTTTCTGCCTGCCTCGTTCAGCCAACACTGATCCCAGGCGAGGTCAGCATCTCCGAATGCTTTGCCGGCAAAGACAAAACAAGGGTCAGGCCCACACACGGGGGTCAGCCCTCGTGGAGGCAGCCCAAGACCAGCAAAGAGCTGCAGCGCAAATGCCACCCATCTGTGCTCCACGGGGAACTGAGAGCCATCAATCCCCTGCTCCTGGTGGGGTTGTGACCCTGCTGTGCGTCAGCCTGAAGGAGCAGCACGACACACGCCAGGGTTACGAAGCACTGCCTTTGATGTGCTACAACGGCTCGGAAATGAAAACAAACGGAGCGCTTCCACAGGGAAATTAGGGCACTGGAAAACAAGTGTGGAAATCCGCTGGGGTTTTATTTCCCTTTTTTTTTTTTTAAGGGACTGAGTGATACCGATTTCCCTGGCTGAGATGTGGACCAGGACCTCTCCAGGGATGTACACTGAGGTGCCTGTCCTATTTTGGATGTTCCACCCACATTCTGATGAAAGCGAAATACAAAACCATGGCAGGATAATGAAAATATTGCCTTTTGCTGCTACCCTTGTCCTGTGTGACTCTCCATGGGCCCAGGGTTACAAAAATTGGTTCAAATGGAGCACTCAGGACTATCTGGAATACCCTCCCCTTTGCTTGCCAAACAGTTTATTTTTGCTCCTGATATTTAGACTGTTATTGAAGCTGAGACACAACCACAGAATACCAGCTCTAGGCCAGATTTGTGCCACAAATTGATGTTGCTTTACTGTGGGTGGCATGTTATGTCTCTTTATACCAGCTGGAAGCTGTTAGCCTCAAAAACCCCATAGAAGAGACAGGCTTCAACCAAAATCCCTCTGACCGCTTTCTCCCAGCCCAGCCTCAAGTGATGTTCATTCCCCTGGTTTGTACTTAAATAAACCCTGGTGCTCAGAGTGGCGTTTTACACCAAGCACTGGCAAATCCACATTTTAGCACATTTCTCTCTAAAAAACAAGGAAAATACTACACTGGAAGAGGGAAACTCATTCCGCCCTGCACCACACTACAGCATGCCCAGCCCTTGCTGACTTGTGGGGTGGCAGCTACTGCACCAGACAGAGAAAGGTACACAGCCTTTCACTCTTCAATACCATCCATACACTCATCTTACCTAGAGATGCTTAATCCTTCTCTGAGGGTTTCTAAGCAAGGTGCTTTGGTGCTGCCCTGCAGCAGAGAGCTCAAAAAAACTCCTTCTTCAGGTGAAGTCGCCTTCATCATCCATTTTTAGAATCACAGAATAGTTTGGAAGAGACCTTAAAGAGCATCTTGTTACAACCTCACTGCTGTGGGCAGAGACGCCTCCCCCTAGACCAGCTTGCTCCAAGCCCCATCCAGCCCAGCCTTTTACCTACCAAGAGTTGCTTTTACCTTATTAGATGCTTCCCCTCACCTTGTTAGCCCCAAAACCTCCAAGATGCCCAGGAAGCAGCTCTGGGCATTAAATACCATGTGGAGGTATTTAACAAGGGCACCTTGTCAGGACTGAGCTGCCTATCCTTCAGGTGAGATCCAGCAAGGTGCTGAGGATATTCCTGCTCTCCCCATGATGCCAGGATGGAGATCTCTGAGCAATAAGTTATGTTGCTTCTCTGTAGAAGTGGTGTGAGTTACAGCACTGGGGTGATCACCTACCTGCCTGACAGAAAAGGAGGTCCAGTCCCTACCTGGAGGAGCTGGCGGCAGCTTCATCTCAACACGCCTGTACCTCTCCTCATGTTGCTCACCTGATGGATAATGCCTGCTCTAACCTGCTCCACTGCAGCGGGGTTGGCTGCTCCAGGAGGTTGTTTTGCCAGGCTCTTCCTCAGATGCTTCTTCTCAAGTTCTGGGACCTGCAGGATCTCTTACCAGGCTCCTGTGTAACTTCTCACACACACAATGGCCCTTGCAATACCCCAGTTCTGAAAAAAAGAGAGGAAAAATAGGATGCCTCCAGTTTCAATTTCAATGAGATCAAATAGGCTGTTCCTCTATGGCTTAATTTAAGAAACCCAGATGACCTGGGACCAGCCAGGTCCCCTGCCCAGGCCCCGTCTAGTTGGGTCTCCAGCAAATGCTCTGCTATTTCTAGGTCAGCTCACTGTGACTCAAGTCTCCTACTTTTATTATTTTTAGTTTGTTTAAACATCTAATTTCACTCTTCTGCTGTGAAGCCATGAGTGGTCAACAGATGGTGATAGCATGACTCTCATTAGTCATCACTCAGGTGGCTCTGAGTTGGACACTGGTGGGGACCTGGGTGGGCTGGGAGATGGAAGGGTCAGATGCTGCAGTGTCATTTCCTGAGGCCTTTCCCAGCCTCCACTTCCACCATGAGTCGAGGTATTTGGTATTTTGTGCTTATGAAAAGCCAATAAAACAAATGTGCACCAACAGCTGAAGACATTTAGCATGGAAATCCTTCCCAAATTTGTTATTTCTACAGTGCTTGGATGCAGCTATGGATTAAGGGGTTGGGGGAAAGTGTGTAACAGAGTAATTAGCTTGGAGATAAAAATCATTAAGCATTAGGGGGTTTAATGGGATTTTTCCACCAACCAAAAGTCTCCTGGGAATCTGACTGAGATTGTCTAAGATACACTGAGCTCAAGGCAGGACAAGCTATGTGGGTCAGTGGGACACTGGGATCTCCCCAGGCTTGCCTTGGAAGGGGTCAATCTCAAGGTGAAGAACCACTCTCCTGCTTCTGCCTACAGGAGAAACCTCCCTTGAAGAGCAGTCAGGGCTTGCTCTAGTAGAAATGTCCCTTTGGGAAGCTCAGGGAAGGGAGGTACCAATGGTTTTCCCAGCTCTAACCAAGGTGTGGTTGTGGGTGATGGGTGTGTGAAGACACTGACTGGGGAAGAGAACTGCCAGGCAGGAGAGCTGGGCTTTGAGAGGTGGACACTTCTGATGAATACATCCCTGATTCAGAGGATTTATATAGACATGCATACATACATATATATGTATATATATATATATATATATACACAGAGACATCTATATATATATACTCTATATATATATACACAGAGACATCATTCAATTAGTCTGAGAGTAACTGCTGGCTCTGTGCCCAAGATGGGCTCTGGAAGCACCATTTAGGTCCTGCAAGTGCTGCTAGGTTGAGAATAAAACACAGTGTGCTGGCGTATCTGGGTCACTCTCCCCTGCAGGAGAGTGGGGAAGCGCCTGCCTTGCCCTCGGCACCTCATGGCCACATCCCACCTCCCCTCCAAGGATGTCAGAGGCCAAATTCCTTGAAACAAAAATGAGACACCTGGCCAGTGGTTTTGCCTTCTCCATCACCTATGGCTGTGCACCTTCTCTTCCCCAGCTCTTGGGGAAGAGCAATTAAGGCTGTGCAAAACTTGCCTCCCTGCCACCCTTGTGTGTGTTTTTGGAGAGCTGGCACAGAGTGTGAGTGAGCTGCAGCTTCAACCCTCATGGGGAAAGGGGCATAAATCAGAGCTGGCTGGTGGCTTTATTCTGTAAAAACAAACAAACAAACAAAAAAAAAGCAAAAAAGGAATCTTGGGTGTGCAGATGACCCCGGTGTAAAGGCAAAGCAAATAAAATTTGAAATTACACCTTGAAAAATTGAACATGAAGAATATTTGATTTCGTTAACGTCAATTTAGGTGATGGAGCAGCGCCAGAGGAGTTGAGATGTTGCGATTGAATATACTCAGTGAGAACCTCCAAAAGAAACATCTCCTAAATAAGGCCTGATTTCCTATTGGGGAAGCAGGATGCTATTTTTTCATTCAGTCTGGACAACATCACCACTTACCATTTTTGTAGCCCTGGAGTGCATCCAGTGATTGGTGTTTCCCCACCGTCATCCCACAGGAAAGCAGCAGAGCCAAAAATATTTGAAGTGCCTTTGCAGGGCGGGCGAGCAAAGCTGGGCTGGGGCAGCGGGGAGGTGTCACCAGTGCTTGGGATGAGTCCAGGTGTCACCCCTGTCCCTTCCTTCCCCAACAAAGCCAGGCTAAGGTCATCCACCAGCCACCAGGCGTGGAGCCAGGGCGCTGAGAGCTTCCCATCACACAAGTGATGCTGCTGGTGGGCTAATGCACGCCTTGGCAGGGTCCATCACCGGGAGTTTATTTATGTCAACAAGGTTTAAAAGCCATCAAGGGCGCCTGGAGCATTACAGACAATTTACACTGGAAGAGGAATGAGCTTTTCTCTTCCAAAGCCGACATCCTTGCATTGGTGTGGCAGGAGATAAAGTGCTCATAGAAAATGAAAATACCGGAGGGGGGTTTCTGGGGTCTGGCATGGTCTGTGGACATCATAAGCATTCGACAGGCAAGAAATGGGCTGGGAAAGGGCTAGGAAGCCGTGACAGAAGGCTGAGCTCAAGAACAATGAATAGGCCAGAATACAAAGCTATTGCAGTGTCTTCAGTGCCTGCAGGGAGACCACGAACCTGATATCCTTTTTTTTTTTTCATGGCTGAGCTTCATGAGCGAAGATTTGGGGAGGGCTCTATCCACGTTTGTTGCAAGCACAGTGGTGGCTGAAAAGGCCAATGCGAGATAGACAAGTCCGGTTGCAAAAGGCACAGCAGAAGGACTCCTTAGGTGGTATATTCTGCAAGACATGATTCTTTCTGCATTGTCTTTTCTCCTCAAGGGTGATCCTGCGTGTGTTCTCAAAAGAAGCAGCAGAGTTAAAGGTAGTGTGTCTCCAGACCTCCCGATTGGAGGCCAGAGTAGACCAGTTATGTGCATATTTTGTGTAAAAGACACAGCAAATTTTGTGAAAAGAAGTCTTTTCTGATAACATGGACCTGGGGGCTTGGAGAAAGCACTGCAAAATCAAAGCAGCCACGGTGGTTCAAAGCGATAACCCACCAAGCCCAGAGTCCTGTTTCCAGAAACCCAGAAGAATGACCAGTGCTGTGCTTGGGTGTGAAGCTCCTCAGCTCAGCCTCACACCATGCACAACCCCCCTTTCAGGATGAGAGACCCAGGGACAGCAGGAGACTCACCCACTCTACCCTTTCTGTGTCAGCAGTGACCTCCATCCCGTCTCCCTGCCCTTGCTGCCCAACCCCTAGTTACTCCTCACACGGAGCCACAGCACTGATCACCCACCATTTCAAGATGCTGAGACCCAAACCCCCTTCTGCACTGCCAGGAGCACATGCCGTGCCAGGAGACACTGTGACCTCCTCCCAGGGTGGGGAATGAACCAACACCCCCGAGGTCTCTTACAAGAGCTAAAGCAGTTTGGTCTTGCATTGTGCAGAGGGTAGGGCTCAAGGATCGATGAGGTAACATGTTTAGACAGGCTTGGCTATGGAGGCCTGTTGTCCTCTCCATTTAGCCACTGAAGAGTACATCAGCCTAAGAAGATTCAAACTGTAAAAGAAATAAAAATAAGCTTTAAGCACAACATCATGATTGCAGTGAGGACACACCTAGATGCTGCAAACTAACACGGCAATTTTAGAATCATAGAACCACAGAATCATTTGGGTTGGAAAGTACCCTTTAGATTCAGTCCAGCCATTCCCCCAGCGCTGCCAAGTCCACCACTAACCCATGACCCCAAGCACCACATCTGCACAGCTTTTAAATCCCTCCAGGGATGGGGACTCCACCACTGCCCTGGGCAGCTGTGCCAGGGCTTGACAAGCCTTTCTGTGAAGAAATTTCTCCTAATATTCAATTTAAACCCACTTTCTCTCGTCCTGTCCCTTGTTCCCTGGGAGCAGAGCCTGACCCCCACTTGACTCCACCCTCCCACCAGGGAGCTGTAGGGAGTGAGAAGGTCCCTCCTTTTCTCCAGACTGATCTCCCCCAGCTGCTCCTTGTCAGACTTGTGCTCCAGACCCTTCCCTGGCTCCGTTCCCTTCTCTGGACATGCTGCAGCACCTCAGTGTCTTACTTGTGCCACGCTGAAGCCACAGTGCCACCTGCCCCAAATCCTCTGCCACCATCCCAGCAGTGAGGGTGGCTGCTCCCGTCGCTATGCCAGCCCCACTAGTGGCACAGCTCCTCTCCAAACAAGATTTGACATGTCATTTAAGAAAATGCAATCTTTTTAAAGGCTTTAGTTTTGAAGTGGATGCTGTGAAGGTCTGACTTAGCTGACAGCTACACAAACAGGCGAGACAGCACAGTCGCCTGATGGACACAGCCCTGCAAGCAAAGGGACATGCTCTGCCCCAAAAACAAGTGAGAATGGACCAGTCTGGGATGTGAAAACGTGCTCTGCAAGGCAGGACCAGAAAGCAGGTCTTCCCTTTCCTGCTCAGCCCTTCATTCCCTACAAGAGACTGCTGCTTCATAGCCCATGTCTGCCCAAATACTTCCCTTGCAAGGATTTACTGGTCCATACATTTATATATTTTCCATACCTATTCAAATTCTGTTTGTTGTTTCTGAGGTAGACAACAAACTCTTAAAAATGCAGATCCCAAGTTTTAGTTGTATATGTTTTTGAGGAACAGCCACCAAAAACTCAAGGCAAACTAATACCATCAGCCAACCCTGAGAACATGAAGCACAGCTCACACATAAGTTGTTCAGCTTGTCTTAAGAGAGAACTTTATAAAGATGCCATACGTGAAGATGAACAGATCAGTGTTTTTAATTGTCTTTTGGAAATAAAATCAAGTCAGAGTGAAGCAGGGAGAAATCAAAGGATGTGTTTGTGTTTATTTAAAACTCAATGGCATCTTTTTTGTTAGGGAATTTACTTTTTCTTTTAATTTGCATTTTAAATTGCATTGTGATAGAAAGGTAAATGCTGATCTATCAATCTTGGGTCCTCCCTGCCCCTGAAAAAAACCTGAATGTTGTGTTTTTCTGCATGTACTCCCCAAGGATTTTGAGGACGGGGAGGGATAATTTCGGTACATCTAATTCAGGCAATCGAATTTTACTCCCTGCACCCATCAAATGATTTAAGCTTGCTTTCCCTCCCTGGACGCTGGTGCACCCAGGGCACAAGAGCTGGGAAGGCAGCCAGGGTGAGGATTTCGGGTGAGTCTGAGGAAGAGGTTTTATTGAGGCTGGTAAATCATCCACAGGCTGTCACAGAGGCCTGGGGCTACTCAATGCCCTCGAGGGGGGAAAAAGGTCCATGGCAATTATATTTCCTAAATTGACTTTTAGCTGACACAATAGCTGAACAATATTCCTTAGTAGAAATGTCAAAATTCAGAAAAAAATAATCATTTTGCCCAAGTGACATAGAATCCTGGAAAGGTTTGGGTTGAAAGGAATCTTAAAGCCCATCTCGTTCCACCTCCTGCCATGGGCAGGGACACCTTCCACTAGCCCAGGTTGCTCCAAGCCCCGTCCAACCTGGCCTTGGACACTTCCAGGGATCCAGGGGCAGCCACAGCTTCTCTGGGCAACCTGTGCCAGGGCCTCACCACCCTCTGAGTAAAAAACTTCTGCGTATCTAATCTAAACTGACTCTCTTTAGATTTAAAACCATCTCTCCTTGCTCTATTGCTACAGGCCCTAATAAAAAGTTTGTCCCCAAGACAACCCAACCTTCCAGCCCTGCTTAGCCCCCCTCACTTCCCTCCATGTATGAGTGCTCCTCATCCATCCCAAGCTGTTGCAAGGGAGCTCTAAAATAATTTCAGAGCTGAATTTTTGCCCTGAAGCAGAGCAGAAGGGAGGGCATGGGAGCTGAAGAGAGGCACCACTGGGGCTGGGTGCAAGTGGAGAGGGGGAGGAAGGCTCCCTGAAACTGTGTCCCCACTGTTGCTGCACCTTCAGGCAGGACTTCTCCGCATCCCCTGGGGAAGTGCCAGCCCCTGAGCAGGGTGGCTGAAGGATATGATGCACAGTGACATCTTGGGATGGCTGACAGATCCCAAAAACACCTCAGTTTCAGAAATGTTCTTTTTTGTTGCAAATGCAAAATAATTTACAGCTCCTTTGCTTGGGGAAAAAAAAAAAGCTCTTTGTAATGACTTTCTAATGACTCATCAATCTTATCTCCCTTTTTGCTTTTACCTTTCCTATCTTCTTTTTTCTTGCTACCGTCTCAATAGCTGGGGTGGGCACATAGGAGATCATGTGAATTTAGCAACCCTTCCCCAGTATTTTTATCCTCAAATGTCACCATTTGGAAATACCAGCCTGAGAATGGGCATCAGGCTGGAGGGACTCTGGCAAGTCTGTCAGACGTGGGCAGCACGTGGTGTTGGCACAGGCCAGGAGCGGTGTAAGAGCCGTGAGGCTGCTGAGGGATCAACTGGGCCATGGCTGGTGGGTGCCATGGTGTTGCAGCGCTCAGTGGGTCCAGCTAAACCCCCCTGCACCTTTTTCCTTGTCCTCCCCCCACAGAGCGAGCCCGGGATTACCTGCACAAGACCGGACGCTTCATCGTCATCGGTGGCATCGTCTCGCCCGTGCATGACTCCTATGGGAAGACGGTGGGTTGTCCCCATTTTCCCTCTCTGCCTCCTGTGTGCAATGGTATCTCTGAAACCAGGGATGAGCACTGGGCAGCACTGCCTGACCCATGGTCCCTTCCTGTTCATCTTCTGCCTGGGGCAGCTCCTGACCATGGGAAAGTCTCGGAGAGGAGGGAAAGGATGAAACCACTCACTCTTTGGATAAAAGCCACAGCAAGGCCCTATAACCAACCAAAGTACTAGACAGCAAAGAGAAATGTTCTCACCCAAAACAGTGGTGGCCATCTTGCTGGGTAGTTTTTTGGGTTTGTTTTAATTATTTCAAAGTCAATTTTTTTTTTTTTTTTTTTTTTTTTGCGGGGATGGAAACTATGAAAACGGTAGCCTTTAGAAGCACTTTCCAAATTAGGAGTGGAGAGTTTCCTCCTCTCCTGAAAGCTGGAGAAATTTAACCAAGAAACCACCACCCCAGCTCTGGCTCTGCTGCAGCACGGAGCTGGGAGTGGTGGTGCTGAGCAAATCTCACCTCCTGGTGCGTAGTCAGGGCTGACGCCCAGCAGGAACTCCTCCCTTCCAGCAAACAGGAGCTTAAATAAATGTTTATGGGCAGGAACGAATCCTTCTGGCCTGTCTCACCTGAGTGAGCCTGATGTTCTGCCCCAGGAAAGTTTGCAAGCTCAGGCTGGCCAGGGTATGATGTAACCATTCCTCCTTCACCCTCTTTTGCAGGGTCTGGTCTCGAGCCGGCACCGCCTGACCATGTGCCAGCTGGCTGTCCAGTCCTCTGACTGGATCAGGTGAGTGGCAGAGCCCACCCTGTTGTGGCATCAGCGGCCTGGCAGCCCCTGCCCCTTCCCCGCCCCGCGGTGGCAAAGGCCTGTGTGCAAAGCAGAGATGCCACCAGCTGGTAGAGCTCCAGGACAGACTTTCTCCTCTCCAAGCCCAAGCTTGATTAAAAACCAAAGACCTTCCTCTCCCAGTCCAGCAGAGAACAGATGCAGATGGTTAGATCACCCTTCAAGGGAGCTCTGGGGATTCAGGAGGTCTTGCAAGCCCCCTGCTCAGCCTGTGGTGTCTGGGCAAGGCTCAAAGTCACTCAGCCCACCCCAGCTTTGTGCTGTGGCACCTTCCCTTTCCACACCTGCAGCACCAGCCCACAGACTCTCACCTTCCCAGCATCACCACATGGCATCTGGTGGCTGAGGTGGGACCAGAAACACCTTGGGCTGCCCTCAGAAACAGGGTTGTGACATGTGTAGTCACATCCAATCCAAATGAAAGCTGGTTAGTTGGGTACCAAGAGCGGAAAGGTACCCTGGCATGTGTTCAGGTCTCCAGAGCTGTTAGGAAGGGCTGGGTGGAAGGGCTGGAGGAAGGACATGGTCCATGGCACACTTGTGGAGTGATGGTAGCTGCTTGTGGCACTGCTGGCCAGCCCGGTGGGAAGGATGTGGCACGGTCAGGAGGTCCAGTGGCCATCGGCCAACGCTGTTGCCTTGCTGTGTTCCTGCAGGGTGGACCCCTGGGAGTGCTACCAGGACACCTGGCAGACCACCTGCAGTGTGCTGGAGCACCACCGTGACCTGATGAAGGTGAGGCAGTCCCCGCACCGGGGGTGCACCCAGAGGTGAGGGCATGGGGAGGGTGCAGGAATGGGGTTGCTCTTCCCCCAGTGTGGGAACAACTAAAACATGTCTGAGACAGGATGAGAGAAGACTTGCAGGAACATCTGTGAGATCCTGACCTGGAAGAGGCGCAAGATTCCTTGTCACAGCCACTTTGAGCTCCTTGCTCTGATGTTGGAAGGAAATTGGGCCCTCCAGCTGGAGCCAGCAGCCATCCTGGACCCAGGAACACCAGGAGGGGAGCAGGGGTGAAGGCAGAGAGAAGGCAGGGATGGGCACAAGCCAAATCATTATTGCTGCCTACTGGTTCCTCCCAGAGGAGAAGGCGAGGTGGATGGGCCTTCCCACTCACCAGCTGAGCCAAAACTGCTGTATGAACTTGATGGAGAAACTCAGTGGGAAAATTCAGCACCTGGGAAGTCTCTGGGAGCACAAACCCCAGCAGGAAAAGTCCCTCCAAAACCCAGGCAGGTCTGAGAGCCATGGGAAAAGGTGGCTGCCCTCTGGTGACTGCAGGGAAGCAGGGGTGCTGGCACACTTGGATACAGCAAGAAAACCAAAGATGGGAAATGGATGAAAGAGCATCACACAAAGTTACAGGCAGCCCAGACAGGAGACACAGCATTAACTAGCCCAGCAGAATGTGTGGTGCATCCAAGGACTATGATGCTGAAGCTGAGGAGTCGCCGGCCATGCTTTACTTCTCCTGCAGGGACTGGGAGGGAGAAGAGAACATGTTTGCTCCTTGCCAGCCTCATGGCTCCACACAAAAAGTTAGCACTACCTTAATCACAAGTCATTATCCACAGGGTCCTGCTGGCCTCAGGCTCATGGGACTGGGGATCCTAAAGTGAGCTTGGACATACTTGTCACTGAAGATGACCTTGAGCCAAGGGTGGGGAGGCTTGATATGGGGACAAAAATGTTTTGGGAGGTTGCTGGGGTGAAGACGCTCTTCCAGCTACACTTCTCCCTCATTGCAGAGAGTGACTGGATGCATCCTCTCCAATGTCAACACGCCCTCCATCACCCCTGTGATTGGCCAGCCCCAGAATGAGTCCTCGCAGAACATCTACCAGAACAACAACAATGTCTCCAACAAGCCCACTGCAGGTAGGTGGCATCAGGGTAGGGAAGAGGGGGATTACTACTGACCCCTTACCTCCCAGCCAGGGCTGCCAAGCATTAGGAACAGTGCTCCATCACCTTGTCTTTGGACAGATGGCTCATCTGGCTTCATGCACCAAGCCCAGGGTGGGGTGGGGGTGCAGTGGAGAAGTTACCATCCAGCACAGCAAGGGGAGCCAAGAACAGCATAAAATGGCTGTAAAATCTCACTGGGCTTCAGCTGGATGATGTCCAGGCAGGGAGAGCAGCTAAAGGAAAAGGTACCTGATGCTCACAGGGTGCATGCAAGGGAAGAACTGGCAGGAGAGATGATGGAGCTGGATCCCCTATGAACCAGTGGGATACGGGACATGAAAGTATTAGCTAGGGAGAAGTGGGAGCATTACTTAAATCCCATAAAAATGGACATCTTGTGGTTTTCTTAGTGATTTTAGCTGTCCAGCTGGTCTCTTCAAGGCACAGGGTAGCACTCTGGGGAGTTAAGACCAAGAAAGGAGGTGGCAGGGAGGTGCTGGGAGCAGTTCCTGCACAGGAGCATCTTGCAGGACCAGGGTGGCTGAAGAGCTTGTACGGGTTAATTGCACCACCTCTCTCCCATTAATTTTCCTTCACTTTTAGCAAAAATCCTGGGGAAGGTGGGAGAAAGTCTGAGCCGAATTTGCTGTGTTCGCCCACCCATGGAACGCTTCACATTTGTGGGTACGTAGAGGAAAGGTCCAGTGTCAGTCCAGCCCCCAGCCCTCCTCCCAGCCCCCTGTGCTAGGCCAGGCACCAGCACCTCTCTTTTTCTTCCCTTTCTCAGATGAAAATGCCAACCTGGGGACAGTGATGCGATATGAGGAGATCGGTGAGTGCACAGCCCCCCAGCTCCCCTGGGCCAGCGCCATGTGGCTCGCGAGCTACTGGAAAAAGATCCAGGGGCAAGTGAAGGATATAGGATCATCTCACCCCGGTGCCAGCTACTGGGGCTCAGGGGTGAAACAGGAGCAGTGCTTAACTGTGCTGAGCCTGGCCCTGTTGGCAGACAGCAGCTGAAATAAGGGAGTGAGCAGTGGGGATACGTCCCCCGTGCAGACACAGACCTGCCATGGCACCATGCCTTGACAATCACCCCAAGTGCCCTCCCATGGTGGTGTCATCCCATCCTGGCAATGCCTGCAGCCCTGCAAAGCCTTGAACGGCAGCAGGAGGGATTTCAGCTGCCCTTTCCTCTAAAGCCCTGTAAGGGTTTCAGGCCCACCAGGCTGCCCCAGATGTGGCCCCACCATACATCACCCAGAGGTCTGTGTGGAGAGAGTGCTGGTGGCTCTGACACCCTTTTCATGGGCAAGCTCACACACAGCCTGGCACTACAGCCATCCCAGCACCTACACCACACAGAGCCCAGAGGCTTTGGCTACCTGGAAATGCCGAACAGGGAGGCACCCTCCCATGTAGCCACCTCTTCCCACTCCTCTGAGTGGGTTTATGGCTTTTCTCTGGCAGCTGTGCAAATAAATAAATCTTTAGGGGCCTGTCAGAGCAGAAAGCTCCTTCCCATGCCACAACTTTCTTGCTGAGCTGCGAAGCCAACCCTGAAGTTATGGGGCTGGTGCCTGTTCAGCCCCATGTGCTCACACCTGTGAGCTTCTCTCCTTTTCTTCAGAGCTTCGCATCTTACTGCTCTGTGGCAGCGACCTGCTGGAGTCCTTCTGCATCCCCGGTCTCTGGAACGAGGCGGATGTGAGTCACCACTGCTGGGCATCCCTCCATGCTCCTCTTCCCCAGGCTCCCTTCCTCCTCCTCCTCTGCTTCCCACACCCCATGCTCTTGGGAGCCACTCAGGTCTCTTGGGATGACAGGAACTGTGCCCACCGGCCCCACTGCCTCCTCCTTCCCAACCCTGACCCTCACCTCCCCTACACACTTCCACAGGGCTTCCACAGACTCAAGCCCTGCTCCCACTCACTGCCCATGCAGAGGATGTAATCTGGGATGCAGGGTGAGCCCATCCCAAGGCTGTGCTTCCACTCCTTGTCCCTCAGAAGGAGGCAGAATCAAGTAGATGCCAATCCCAGCAGAGTGAGGTGCACAGGTAGGAAGTAAGATCTTTACAGAAGTTGCCCAGACATTAGAAATTAAACACAATTAGAGCCAAATCAACAGCTTTTACTGTTGGTCCTTGCCTGAAGAAGCCACATTTTCATGGGAGAACACCAGCCCTGGAGAGAGGATGGGTTAATGACCCACATGCTGCTCCAGAGCAGTGCTGGCTATGGGGTCTCCCCCAGCTCTTCACTGAGATCAGGCAGTCAGCACAAACCTCCCTCCTTGAACCTCTCAACCATTTCTAAATTCAGTTACCACATCTTCAGTCCTAAGTTTTGTAAAGCAATTAGGTGGCAGGCATCTCCTCTGAAAGGCTTAAAAAGCTGAGATGAGGCAAGTCCTGAAGCCCAGCACAAAGGATGCAAAAATGTCCTCCTTAGGCAACCTCTTCTGCTGCCACCTCCTTCTACCGTGAGTTCTCCTCAAAGTCTGAATTCATCACCCAGTAATAGGATTTAACCCCGTGCCTTTTATTTCATCCACTGCAGACCACTTGCCTTGATAATTCTGTTTTTCTGCGAAAGGCTGCTGACATATCCCCAAACTCACTTTCCATCTCCATCCAGACCATGGCCCAGCTTTCACAGAGTAGGGGAGGTTGGCAGACAGTGGCAGGTTTTGTGGGGGGTGATTATAAAGCTCTCCACACTTTGGGTTGTTCCTAGATGGAGGTGATCGTCGGGGAGTTCGGGATCGTGGTGGTGCCCCGGGATGGAGCAGATCCCGACCGGATCATGAACCACTCCTCCATCCTCCGCAAGTACAAAGTGAGTGGATGCACACATGGCCAGGGAAGGCTGTGAGAGGACCCACAGCCTCTCTCTACCCAGGAGAGCACTTCTGCCACAGGGCACAAAATGTCTCGGGGTCAAATGCTCTCAGCGGCTGGGTGGGATGAGCCACCATGCAGCCACCTCCCAAGGCCAGCAGGGTGGGGAGGCTGGTGGGGCAGACACCTGCTTTTAAGCCATCCCTTCACTCCTCTTTCCCTCCTTCCCCTGCAGAACAACATCCTGGTGGTGAAGGATGACTCAAACCACCCCATGTCGGTCGTCAGCTCCACCAAAAGCAGGTGGGTGATGCAGGGGGATTGGGGGAAGAGCAGGGTGCCCCCAGCCAGCCCCTCCATTGTCCTCACATGGACACCTGACCCATCCAAGTGGGCTCTGATCCCTTTCTCTCCCCCCGTGCCCCCAGACTGGCCCTGCAGCACGGGGATGGACACGTTGTGGATTACCTCTGCCAGCCTGTCATCGACTACATCCTCAAGAGCCAGCTGTACATCAACGCCTCTGGCTAGGAGCCAGAGGCCTTGCAGCGAGACAGCCCTCGTGTCCCGCCTACCTGCAGCTCTCCATCACTCTTTCTTCTCTCTCTCAGTCCGTGTCTCCATCTCTCTCCCCATCCCATGGCCTCCTGCCTGTGTCTGCCTCTCACCCCCGGCACCAACACTCCATCGTGCAGCAATGTCCAGGGAACAGTTTGGTCTCTTTTTGGGGGTACTGCCCTGCCCTGCACACGTGGGGAGGGAGGAGGAACCGGTACGAGAGCGATGTGCTCGGTGTGCTCAAGGGGAGGCTGCCCCGGCACCCCCTCCCAGCATGTCCCTGGGAAAAGGCCCCCTGGTCCGTCCTCCCAGCATGCTCAGAGCAGGGGCTACCTCTTCTGCATCATCTTACAGAACTTAAGCTCAATAAATCTAGGTGCATTTTTTTTATTCAGTAGTTTTAGTGCGAGCCCTTTGAGCCTCTCGACCCAGTGACCAACCAAACCCTGGTTGGCACCGGCTTGGTGCCTCATGGCACGTGAGCCTCCCAGACTGGCAATAGGACAGCCCAGCTAACCAAATCCTCCTCCTGGTCCTGAAAAATCATGGAGAAGGGAGCAGAGGCCTTGGCAATCATCGCTGCCAAAGCATTGCAGGGAAAATGTCATGTCTCACCTTCCCTTGGCTGCAAGAACTCAAGTCACTCCCTGGGTGACTTGAGTTGGGGTGATGTTCTACTCCAACCCATAGCACCTAGAAAGGGATCTGCCACTTATGGAGCCGAGAAATGAGGTAGAAAGAAGCAGGTAGTGAGCCAAAACCTCTGTTGACAATTTTCCCCAAAGCTGGTTGGGTCCATCACCATCCTCTGGCCTTCAGATCACTATTTCTGTCTGTAAACTTCCCCCTTCTCCCACCTCTCCGACTCTCTTCCTCTTCTTGAAGAGTTCATTAAATGCATGATACTTTCCCCCTCCCAAACCAGCTGTGGCTACTTCGCACATCCCTTGGGACATGCCAGGCTCCTGCTCTCCCACCTGTGAGGTGCCTCCAGATGCCGGGGATGGAGCCTGGTGGAGACGTGCCAGGGCAGGTAACAGGGAGCAATTACTGAAGCCTTGTGGAGCGGAGGGTTGCTGGAGCAGGCTCGTGACCTGCTGAGCATCTCTAGGGTGCAAGGACCCTGCACAGCTCCTGGGGAAGGTCACAGCCACAAGGAGGAAGGTTTACCCCTCACCTTCTGTTCTCCCTTTGCTCCATCTAACCTTATATTGCTTTAGGTGGAGCCGTACAGTTGCCTGTAGCTGAGAGTCCTCCACGGTGTTTCAAGGAAAGACGTGAAATTTCCTCTACTTCATCCCTTAAAAGTCCACAAAGTAGCTCTCATTGAAGCTTCAATTGGTGAGACTTGGCACTAAATTTGGCCTGCTGGGTGCTGCTGGCATCCCTGGAACAGCAAACAGCTTTGGACAAAACAAGGCAGGCCATGGTCACAGGGTCCTTGCAGCAGGCAGCATTTTAGGAACAGTAGCTGACAACTTCTCAGGACGACATAGCCCTTCCCAGAAGGGAAATCATGAGGGACAGAGGTGATGTGACTCACCCAAAGGCCCCAGAAGAGGTCTTTCCTTACCAGGGATTTCCCTCTGCACGGTGAGGTTTGTTCGGGAACTGTTCTAAATTCGGCAGCTGAGTCCCTCAGCAGCAGCTCCGGTGTCTCCAGGTGGTTGCGTACGTATTCCATGGGATGAGGAGACTGGAGATGCCAAAGCAGAGAGGGTGGCGAGTGTGTGGGGGACTCAGAGAACAGGAATGCCTCTTTTCCAGGGAGGTTTTCAGCCAGCTCGAGCTGGTCAGCACCACCCCACTGAGCTCCCTCAGCTGACGTGCTGGGCGGGTGCCTGTGGTGGGACACCTCATCCATGAGGTAACGAGTAACCAGGTGCTGGACTCCACCCATTGTTGTCACACATTCAGGTTGTCAGTCTCCTCTCCCTCTCCACCCCAACACAGAAGGTATTCCACACAGCAGCCTCCCCTCCTTGCCAGACCTCACCGTGTTTCTCAGCTCCCAGCTGGAGGAGAAGCAGCAGTGGTGGCAACCAGCCTCCAAAACACACCCAGAGGGGCTGAACCTCCTGGGGGGGCAGCGCCTCTTGGAAGGGGTATGAAAGACAGTGGGTTCCCACTGAGGAAAAGACACGGGGAAGTAAAACAAAGGAGATGGAGAAGGAAGGAAGGTGTCATGTCCGAGAGCCACCTCTGATCCTCCCTCCCTCCCTAGGTACGTGGGATGGGACGTGGGAACGCCAGTGCTTCCCACCCCATCATGGTTAGGATGGCATGGCTTAGAGACGTAGTGTTGTGGTACAGATGATGAGTATATTCTGTCTGACTAGTCTTACCTGCGCCTTCGTGTATCAGCTCAGCAAAACTCACTGATGGGGGGTGGGATGGGGGGTTTGTAACAGGTCCTTCAGCTCTGGGACCCATTTGGAAAAATGTATTTGGGTGGGTATGGGAAAAAAATAATCATCTGTGATGATCCATGTGACTGCCAGGGAGGTGAGGATTGGGGTTTGCAGAGTGCAGGGGAGGGGTGGGAAGAAGCTTGCGGGTCTTGGTCTTTGAACCTCCACTTTTAAACAGTGCAATTTGCTGAAAGAGAAATGAACTTCAAACACCCTTTGGGGGAAAAAATAAATAAAGGGGGGAGGGAAAGGGGTTGAAGTTGTCATGCCACCGATTTCACCTTTGTCAAAAGTTTTGGAGCCTTTTTTTTCTTTTTTTTCTGTTGCTATATGAAAAAAAACAGTCATTAAAAAAAAATTTATCAGCAAAATGTTTAAATTATGTAATAAACAAAACAAAACAAAGATGTTACTGGTGTAATTTTAAAACAGCCCCAAGACAATCAGGACAAGGAGAGCAAATGGCTGGGATAACCCATGGCCAAACCCACCTAAATCAGGAAGCCTGAGAAAATAAACCAAGAGGCAAGATCCAGCCAAAAGTATTCATCATTTATTGACCTCCTCCCTTTCAAAAAACCCAACTCATGGAAAAATAGCCAGGTCCATAATACCTGTCCCTATGCAGTACAACAGAAGAAGGAAGACATGCCAGGGGCTAGAGTATATCTCACTTAAATAAAAGTGTAAGGAACACATAATACTTGGTATATCATTAAGCAAAAGCACAGATGCTGCTTTATCAGAGAATCAGAAATAAGGAGGGCTGAGTCCCCATAGAGTCCTCCTCCATCATTCAGGACCTCCTCTTTTACCACCACACAGGCCAGGGGCTTCAGCAGAGCTGACTTACAGCATGTGGCAGCAATTTTTTTCCCCTGCATGACATCTAAAGGAAGATGGGAGTGGTGTCAAAATGGATCTGGACCCGCAGGAAAGCCACGGGTGGTGAAGGGAGCACTGGGGTCTTTGGCCCCACTGAGCTCTGCTCAGATGTACAACGGGAAACCCCTGTGGAGAACTACCTGAGCCTCTGAGAAACATCCAGCACATCCAACACAGGAGGGAGGAGGGGGGGATAGGCAGCACCAAAACAGAGGCTGAAACACATTCAAGACATCCTCAATATTTTTACACCAATCAAATCGGGGTGCAGACACTGCAGTGGGATGGGACAGGGCTCTCAGACACAAGAGCTCACGGCTGCAGACCCCTAGAGAAAGCCCCCATTCCTGCAGAGTCCTGGAGACATCACCCTCCTTCTCCTGGCCTCTGGGACACCCAGGAAGCTGCCTGGTACCACAGGGACCAGTCTTGTAAGGAAAGGTTGTGCTTGAGCATGTAAGGAGGTGGTAAGGAGACCTGCGTTTGCCCAGGAGGAGCTTTGACAGGAAAGCCACCCCTCAGGGGCTTTGGGACTTGCGAAGTGTGGGAGAAAGAATAGGGATACTCCTCCTGGCTGAAGGGAGCAGGTAAATCAGGAAAGACTTTTCATCTCAGGAGCCCCTGCTAGCCTGGGATCTCCTTGTCCTCCATCCAGCATGTCACTGTGAGCTCAAAGGCACCTGGAAGCTCTTTTTCCCTCCTCTTTAGTGAACAGTAACCACCTCACTGAGAAGCACCGTGGAAGACCTGCAGCTGTGTGAAAATGGTCATCAGTGCCAGAGCTCTAAGCCACAGCAAAACCACATCAGCACCACTCCCAGGACGGTGAGGAATGGGCAGGCTGGGAGGAGAACGCCACAGGAAGCATCACCAGTGCCACAGCTCAAAACTCATCTCTCCCATCTGTCTCTTCATGCCGCTCGCTGAGCTACTGATGGTGAGGAAAACCTCACTGAGAACATGAGGAGGAGGTGGTGGTGGTGGCAGTGTCCAAAGTAAGGACAGAGGCTGTGTGTGCCAGACCAGGAGAAGGGATCCACAGAGGGTAGAGGGTGGAAAACCTCTCAGTCATGAACTTCAGGCTCCTAACCATGCCAACTCCCAAGGCTGACACCAAGCAACGCTGACTTGCACCTCAGAGAAATGTTGTAGGAATGGGCTGTTCTTCAGCCAGTAGCACCTTCACAAACCAGGCATCTTCTTCCTCCCATGAGCGAGGGACGGAGCACTTTGAAAAATTAGGGACTCTCCAGGGCCAGCATGACACTGAGCTTCATCTGCCATGCTGAAATTGAAGGTAAGGATCAGTTCAAGACAATCAAACACAGCCAGTCCTGCCAGATTTGGGGAGGCTCTCCTGCCTTCAGCCTGGCAGGTGCTGCAGCCTTTCCAGAGCTTACTCATGGCAATTCAATGGCTTTTGTGTTGTAGCAGCCTGGAGGAAGACTCCTCTGGATATCCTCCAGGTTCTTTATATCGGCCAGGATCTCATCGATGTTGCTCTCCAGTGTCCGCACCCGGGCCTTCTGCAGCATGGCTGTCTGCTCCAGCTCAGACATCTCAGCCTTCAGCTGGTTGCTTCTGGTTTTGGCTTTGCTAAAATTCATCTCGAGCTGCTTCAGGCCATCCTCATCCACAGCGCCAGGCTGGTCTGTGGAACAGAAGGAAAACAAGGAATAAGAAAGCATGGATGGAGGCTGAGGACTACATCTTTCTAGATACTTCATCTCCACCCTGATGCCTGTCCACAGGCATCACCTGAGGCCAGCTTCCCACTAAACTCCCTAGACCCCAGTGGGGACCTGTCTCCATCCACATCCCACAGTGGCATCACAAAACCTACTCATCAGGCGCAGCAGCTCTTCCAGGGCACTCAGTGTCTCCTGCACGGCCACCCCTGCCTGACCAGCCTTGTCATGGACTCTCTGAGCCTCCTGAGCTGTCTGAAGGAGGAAAGACAGCAGCTGTAAGGTGCAACTGAGCCCAAAAGGCAACAGGGATGGGGACAAGGCAAGGGAGACAGGGACCCACCTCCTGTATCACAGCAGCATCCGCCTCAACCTCCGAGAGCTTCCTCTCGAATTCATCATCTGCTTCCTTGGCCTCGCGCCGCAGGGCAGCCACTGCCTTCTCCAGGGCGAGGACACCATCGGCCGTCTGGTTGGCTTCCACCTTCAGCTGGGCAATCTCCTGGGGAAGACAAAGGCACTTTCAGAGGGGCAGAGCATGGCCAAAAGGTGCACTGGAATGCAGAGCTGATGGAAATTCCTTCTATGGGGACCCAAAATGACCACACATTGGCCTGTATCCTTCATGTTCTCCCACCAGTTGTTTCAGAGAGCTGTTCCCATGGCAATGGCTCAACCCCTCCTGCACACATCAGCAAATCTCTGGGAAATTACAACACACATCTGGGAGATGAACCCTCAAGCAGCAATTTTGGGACCTCACAAGCCTGCCAGTGGCTCAGGCTGTGGGAGGGGAAAAATCCCCTTGGTCACTGAAAGGCAGCTACAGTGAGATGCCACAAAGATCCTCATGGAAGAAACGTGCCTGCAGAGATCTGATCTGCACACCCACTGATCTACAGCCAAACTTGGGTATCTGCAGGACCCACTGTAGAGAAACTTTAGCCCAGAAATCAATGTAGCAGGTCCAAAAGTTAACCCATCAGCCCCACCATGAAGTGCTAACCATCTCCTCTTCTTCCACTGTTTTTCCTTCCAAACTCTTTTCTGCCAGCACTAGTACTGGAGCCTACCCTCACCTCCTGGATCCCTGTGGTGATCTCCTTCGCTTCCCCTGCAGCACTGCTGGCTGCCTTGGATTCGGAAGCAGCGCTGCCCAGGATTGCTTCGGCTCGGTCTGTCTTCTCCCTGGCACTGGTGACCATGCTGCTGATAATGGGCAGCCTCCTCATGGCATCTTCAGCTTCCCTCCTCTTGTCACCTGCTTGCAGGTTGAACTCTGGAAGAAACACATGTGGGAATGAAGCTGCACTACCTTTGTGAGATCCCACGTGGAAACGCAAGGGAAGGGTTTCTAGGATGTTACCCCTGAGGCTCTTCAGGATTTGTTCCACCTGGTAGAAGGTGGCATTGCCAGCGCTCATGGCTTGCAGGGCTGTGCTCTTGGCGAGGTTGGCTCGGGACAGCAGCTGTGTCAGCTTCTGCAACAGGTCAAAGGGACACAACAGGTGGATGAAGGACAGAGTATGGGAGGACTGGACATACCCAGAGCAGTCTGGGAGGAGTTGGGCTGGAGGAGAAGACCCATCAGCCTTTTTCCAAATGCCTGCTCTTGCCCCTGAATCAAGGCTACCACAACCTGCTGGCACAGCCTTGTGCTGGGGCTCCTCAACCAGCTCCAGCCATCCTGAGTCATCTTGGCTCTAATCTTTCCAGGAGTAGGTCTTCAACCTGCCTCACATGGAGAAGGTGTGCAGGTAAGACCCTGCATCAGCAGTTCCATGCTCACAGGGAGGTCTCCCACGGGCTTCAGAAGACCAACCCCAAGGCCGCGTTTCCAAGAAAGGGTACAATCCTGCTCCAGGCAGGCAGAGCTACCTTTGACAACCAGACTGGGATAGTGGTGGTGCCAAGGGCATCCCACCAAAGCTCCAGCTCCTGGAGGACAACACAGCCCCTCGGCCAATCTCTTACCGCTCTCTCGCCCTCTTGCCTTCGCAGCAGCTCCTTGGTTTCCTCCTCCCAGTGCCCCGTGCGGCTCTGCAGCTGCTTGTACTGGGCCATGTAGGTGTCCACCAGGCTCAGCAGAGCACTGGCATCCTGCTTCAGCCGGGATGCCTCCCCCTGAAACAGAGACATGATGGGGTCCCAGCATCTCCCCAGTGCTCCCCGGGAACCACGGGCAAAAGGGTGAGAAGATGCATATCCGATGGCTCTCCAATGGGGACAGAGCACTGGGAAGGGCTGAGCTGCTGGCAGGGAGAGCAAAAGGTCCCACAGACACAAAGCCCTCACCTCAAAGGAGCCGATGTCGGTCTCTGTCAGGCGGGACAGGGAGCTGAGGAGCACTAGGCTGCCCTGGTAAGCCTTGTCTGCCTCAGAGGCCATTCCGTCGGCATCAGCCTTCAGGCCTCCAGCCAGCGACTGCAGCTTCTCGTACCTGCAGGGATGCGGGACTGGAGAGCCTGGTACCAGCCAGGCTGCCAACTCCCCACCCCAGCATTAATGCTGCCTTCTACATGGACTTGTTCACGCTCTCCATTTATCATGCAGGAAAACCCAATTGCAAACACCCCCTGCATCCCAGTCCCTCAGCCAAACAGGGCATCCACTGGCTCCTTACTCCTGCTCCAGGAACCAAAGGTGTTTAACACATCTGAACCCTCATGGGCTCCACAGTGGCTCTGCTAATCTCTGCCCTACAACTGGATGTTTCTTCCTGCACATCCCAGTTCAGCTTCTTAACTTCCCTTAGGGCTGTTGCTTGCACCCCACTAGTGATGTGCGAAATCCCAGCCCCACCGTGGTGGGCTCTGGAGTGGCACCAGCCCACTACACAGGAATCATGGGGCTAAAGCCACCCTGGGGCTAAACCCAGCCCAGATTTGCAACCACATGTGGAACAGACTCCCCCCGTCAGGAGTCTCTTCACAGACATGCCAGCTTCCCTTAGCTGCTGGCAGTTCCATGGGAGCACCGTGGTCTGTGTAGTGGGAAGCAGACGCTCCACAGACCTGTCAAATCTCCATCTCCACCACTCAGATGTGCCAGTGACTGAAGTTCCAGCAAGTCCCGCCTCCGAACACACACATTTCTGCAGCTCAGATGGAGAGGCAGCGAAGGGGACACAGGTGCTTGGCCACCCCTCTCCTCCCTCCCACATCCCCCCGTGACACACAGGCCAGCACAGCCCCCACTCACCTCCCGAGCAGCCCGAGCAGGGAGCCGGAGGCAGCCACCTCTCCGCCGGCCGCCGCGCGCAGCAGCTCCAGCGCCTGCCCCGCGTCCTCCCGCCCGGCCCGCACCGCTTGCTCGATGGTGCTGGCTGCTTGTGCATGGCTGCGAAGGACAGAGCGGGGCTCGTGAGAAACATTTCCCACCTAGGTTTTCTCCACCAACTTCCTTTACTGTTGTATCCAGGGATGCTGGACTGCACCCTCTCAGGAAATGCAGAGTGTTTGCAAAAGAGATCCGTATTTTCCTTGTCCCTCCTGTGTCTCTCAAGAGTAGAGAAGCACCAGAGGGGAGGTAGATGCTGCCAGTTCCAACTGGACACACATGGGTCACTTATCACAAAGATGCTTCTAAATCACACCCAACTCCACCCTCAAAGGCAGCTGAGGACAACTCTATAGGGCAGCGAAGTCAGCCCAGCAGCTGCATCTTCCTCTGTTCCAGGGCCAGCACAGAGGTTTTGGCAGCTGCAGCCCAGTGGGTTCACAAGGACCCCCCAAATATTACCTTCTGGGCACCCAGTGGGATCTCAGTCCCACTGCCCTCTCTTTCTCAGCTGATGGCGGGAGGAACTCACCTGTTGGCCAGTCTCAGAGCCTCCTGGGCCAGCATCAAGAACTGATTTGAGCCCCCGGGAAGGCTTGAAACAGGAATGTTCTGAGGAGAGAGGGAGGCAAAGAGCTGTGAGTGCTTTTCTCTGCTCTCCATTCAGCTCAGCAGTGAAAGAGGCAACCGCAGTGCGTTAAACCTCCACCAGCCCCAAAGACCCCTGCCAGCAGCTCTCCATGTCCAGGCTGCATGGAAAGGGCCACCAGAACATCTACACTCACAAAACAAACATAATATCTGGAATTCCTTAAATCCTTGCTCTCCCCATGCATTTTTTTTCCAGCCCTGAGCTAGACTAGGAGTGTGTCACATGCAGATGCTCTCACCACCCGGTGGAGGGCGGCTCCACTGCTCTCCAGGTCCAGCCTCGCTCTCTCCAGCAGCTGCCGGGTCTCCTGCACCTGCCTCTCGTACTGGCTCCCGAGAGACCTCAGCCTCTCCACCGTTGCCTTGATCTCGCCCAAGCGGCTCTGGGAGCTGGGACCCTGCCCATTCATCCTGGTCACACGGCCTTCCAGAGACCTGTCAGAAGCTGGTGAGACAGAAAGAGGAAGGCTGAAGAGAAACTCGTTGCTGAGCAGAAGGGCACAGGCAGCAAAACTCTCCCCAACACAGCCCAGATGGCCCCATTCCAGGGCAGTGGGTGGGTGGTACCTTGCAGGCTCAGGGCTTCCCTGAGGATGGTCCGCAGCATCTCCTCAACCACCTGCATTCTCCTCTCCAGCTCCTGGCTCTGGGCCCCACCACCAGCTTGCAGCCCCGAGGAAAGCAGCTCCAGCTCCGCCAGCTGCTGCAGGTACAGATCCACCTGCAACCATAGACCAGGCCATCAGTGAGCAGCACACCAAACCCACAGGGAAAGACCAGGGTGGGAACCAGGTCCACAGTCCAGTCAGAGAACGAAGAGCAACATGAGGGCCCGTTTTTGGATGGGGCACAAGGGATCACTTCAGTGGGGTACAAAGCCAAAGCTCAAAATCACTCCTCACTTGAGGAGGACATGAGGAGACACTGAGGGTGAACGAATCGCTGCACCCCTTGCTGCTCAGGGGCCCTGGGACTGGCATGGATGCTCACCTGGGCTTTCACCTGGCTGTAGCAAGCCGGGCACTCACTCTCTTCACAGTTGGGACCCTCAAAGCCGGGTTTGCAGATGCAGCTCCCATCACTCCTGCATTTCAGGGGCTCAGCACCAACTGAGTTGCAGGTGCAGGCTGCAGGTTGGAGCAACACAGGTTCAAAGGAGTCTGTCCCCATCTCAAGCCTCAGCACATCTTTTCATCAACCCTCTCTCCCTGCTTTCCTCCCACCATTTAGCCTTGTGCTTTGGTTCCTGCTCTCTACTCCCACTTTCTAGCCTTGGCTTTTGTGGCATCCCCCTTCTCACCAAGCACTCAGGCACGGATTTTCCTACTCAAACAGTGCCCAGCTCTGACCTCTGCACTTGTCGGCGGGGTCGGGGGCCAGCGGGTTCCCGAAGAAGCCGTCCTTGCAGCGGTCACAGTAGAAGCCGGCAGTGTTGTGGATGCACTTGAGGCACTCCCCGGTCTGGCGGTCGCAGTTCCCCACAGCGTTGGGCTCCACGTTGCCGTTGCACTGGCACAGCTGGCAGGGCTGGGAAGCCACTGGGTCCCCAAAATAACCATCAGCACAGTACTCGCAGTTGTCCCCTGGGAAAGGAGAGATGAGACACTCATGCTCGTGCCTGCAAGGCAGAGGCTGCCTCGCTGCTTCTGCCTCACAGAAACTCATC
Organism: Pseudopipra pipra; assembly: GCF_036250125.1. Lineage (NCBI taxonomy): Eukaryota > Metazoa > Chordata > Aves > Passeriformes > Pipridae > Pseudopipra > Pseudopipra pipra. The sequence goes on from NC_087557.1 coordinate 2,618,047, forward strand.
AGAGTTGGCACGACAGCATCTCTGCCCTCATCACTACCACAGCACCACAGCCAACACAACAGGCAGGCTCTCAAAAGCTGGGTGCAACAGCTGACATTGGCTAAGTAATTTCCTATTTGTTTTTTTTCCCTATTTTTTATTCCCCTCCCTCTCCCACCCATCCTTTTTCCATCCATGTTGTGTTTAGATGAGAACCTCTCCTGGGGCGGGGCAATGTGTCTTCACAGCCCTTGGGGCTGAAGCACCCTGTCACAGGAAGGAGTGGCAGTGCCTCAGGCAAGCTGGGCAGAGAGGATGGGATGGATCCACCCAGCTCCAAGCATCCCTGCACAGAGGGTAGAAGCTCTGGGAAAAGGCAGAGCGGAAGCAAGGAGAAGGGCATTACCAGCAGCTCCAGGAGGGCAGTGGTCACAGGTGACCTCCTCACTGCCTGGCACCATGGAGCAGCCCTGGCCGTGGCCGCAGGGGCAAGTCCTGCAACCGTGTGGCTGCCGGGGGTCGTGGTAGGAGCCGAAGGGGCAGCTGACACTGCTGCCCACGTTTTCATCTCCAGAGTAGCATTCGCCTGGAGGAGGAAGGAAAGGGCTTAGGGAAGTTTACTCACAGCCCTGGTGGGACACCCTCCACCACTCCACCCACCGCAGCACACTCCAGCGTCCTCCACGAGATATCTTAAGATTCCCACACCTGCCCATACCATGCACCACATAAAATCATGGAATGGTTTGGGTTGGAAGGGACCTTTAAAGGTCACCCAGTCCTACTGCCCCTGCGATAAGCAGGGACATTTTCAACTACACCAGGTTGCTCAGAGCCCCATCCAACCTGAGGCACTGTCAGGCTTAACTTTAAAACAAAAAGTCAGAAGAGTTTACTGCTATCAGGGCAGCAGGAGATGCTTTTTTTCTCTCTCCAGTATGCAACATCTACACCCAATTTGATCCAAATGCATTTGGGTGCAGTGCTTCTAGGCTCTGGGGAGTTTTTCTAGGATGATCCCCCACATTCCAGCCCCCTGAGTCACAGAATCACAGAATCAATTAGGTTGGAAAAGACCTCTGAAATCATCGAGTCCAACCTGTGACCCAACACCACGACATCAACTAGACCAGAGCACCAAGTGCCATGTACAGTCTTTCCTTAAACGCCTCCAGGACCTCCACCACCTCTCTGGGCAGCCCATTCCAATGTCTGACCACTCTTTCTGTGAAGAAATTTCTGCGAAGTCAGTGCTCCTGACCCCCCCAGCTAAGTTCTTGGGACACAGGCAGCTGTCCTGCATTCCCACACACCCTACAAGCACTGCGTGGTGGCGGTGGCTCCTCTTACCAGTGTCAGGGTCACAGATTCCTCCCCCCTGGCAACTGCAGGGCACGCAGATGCTGAAGGGCCCTTGGCCAGGGCTGTCTCTGCGGTAGCCAGGGGCACATCTCTCACAGAACTGCCCCCCGTACGCTGCCGGGCACTCGCAGCGCTCCACCCACGGAGCAGGGACTCCAGGGATGGGCTGTGCCGACACCAGGGTGACATTGTCGATGTAGCCAGTGCCTGGAGAGAGGTACAGCCAGTCACCCGTGGAGGACAGTAGCTCCACCTGCAAGACCCCCACACCCAGGACCTGCTCAGGTTACACATCCTATTGCAATGTCCAAAGGCAAATGGAACAGCCAAATCTGTTGCCACCTTGCTCAATCTCTTCATAATTTAACTTTGCCACTGTAGGGCACTTAATATCATTATTATTACTTTTACAATACCTTCTACCAAAGGTGTCTCTATCTGGAGAGCTGGTGTCTCCAGCAGTGAGGAGATGCCAACCTAGCGCTTGCAAGCTCTCCTCACACTTACTGTACTCCCCAAATGTGGCTCGAATCCAGAGGGCTGTCAGGTTTCCCAGCAGCCTGCGAAATTCCAAGTGATTCAGCCTCGGGCTCCACTTGCTGCTCGGGTGTTCATCCAACCTGCCGTGGGAGAGGGGAGAAGTGGAACCAGTTTCAGGAAAACAAGATGCCTCCACAAAAACGTGGCAGCCCTCGCCCATCCTGAGCTCAGGGCTTTGAGGAACTGACCCCATGCAAGCGACCCCAAGCCAAGTACCCAGCCCAATCTCAAGCCAGATTTTCTACTGCCCCTCTCACAAAGTAACCCCTTTATCCAGGAGAGATGCCCCTGAGGTGGATCCAGCCCAAACCAGGCCACCATCTGCCACCTCCAAGGGATCACAGCTGAATCCAGGAGCCGTTCTTGCTCCTCCCTACCCCAAACACCCCAGCCTCGCCCTTTACCTGAACGTGTATGTATGGCTGACACCGCAGGGTAGGACCTCCCCCTGGGGTAAGAAGGGGGCAGTGACCCTCAGGCCATCTCCTTCCAGGATCACATCATGTGGAGATGGCTGGAGTCCCCCTCGGTCCAGGCGGTAATCGAAGGAGAGCGTCTGGCCATAGCTCAGTTGCTGGTTCCCAAGGAATTTCGCTGCAAAGCAAAGGAAAGGAAAACTAAAGGCTTAAAATCTTGCCTTCCTCCTAAAGGCTCAGTTCATGGGATCAGACCAAGAAAAGGGTTCATTGCCACCTCTGCCCCCGGCGATGCCACACCTACCAGGTGCCACGAAGTATATGGGCTCCGATCTCCTCGCCGCTATGAAGGCATCCCAATGGCGTGGGGACCACTGGAGCTGGGCTGGGGAGCTGCTTGCATGGACACCTCGCCAGCCCTCAGCACCTGGAGCACCAACAAGGAGCCATCAGCGGCAACAGGGAAAGTGTTTCCAGGACTCCAGCAACTTTCTTCAGCTGTATATTATCAAAGCCCTCTAGCTTCCTACCCCCAGCTTCTGAGGGGGTAGCACAGGTACCCCTGTGCCCACACATCTGTACAACTGCCCGGATGGGCACAGAGGCTTCCTCCAAGTGGCAGGGAAGACATGCTGAATGAAGCCTATGCTCCCCCAAACCTTACACCCTACTTCTGCCTACAATCAATTCATGCCACCCATCAAAGCAGGGGTGCTGCAGCCATGGGCAGGTTGGATGAGGACCCAAGGAGCATGCGTAGCCTGGGGCTGACTCCCAGCAGGGCTGTGAACAAGGGAGCTCCTCCAGCCCATCAAAAAGAAGGGCTGGCAAACACCCCCAGGAGTCGTGGGGATGTCCCGCTTGGGCTTCACCTTGCTGGAAGGTGGAGGTGATGTTGTGGACGCTGTGGTTGTCCGCGCTGACACACGTAGCCGAGTGCCCATAGCAGAAGCAGGGGGAGCATCCCATGGGGTTTCTGGCATCCAGGTTGTAGAAGTGTCGCTTGCACCTGGGAAAATGCAAGAAGGTGACAAAGGTAGAGTTCATTTTCTCTTTTTACTGGTCAACATAAGCATTCTTTTAATGACAACTGTGCAACACAGCCATTGCCAGGGTTCGAGGTCATCGCCAGGCTGAGATGGCAAGACAGGCATGTGCAAATGGCTTCCCACTGCCAGAGGGCAGGGTTAGAAGGGATACTGGGAAGGATTTCTTCCCTCTGAGTGTGCTGAGGACCTGGCACAGGTTGCCCAGAGAAGCTGTGGCTGCCCCGTCCCTGGAAGTGTCCAAGGCCAGGTTGGACGGCGCTTGGAGCAACCTGGGCTAGTGGGAGGTGTCCCTGGCCATGGCAGGGGACTTGGAATTGGGTGATCTTCAAGGTCCCTCCCAGCCCAAACCATTCCAGGATTCTACGATTCTGTGCACTGCCAGGGAGATGGAGGTCATGCCATGCAGTGGTGCGGCAGTCCCCTGACACCCACCTCTCACAGCGCTCCCCAGCAGCGCTCGCCTTGCAGACGCAGCGGCCGGAGCGACAGTTCCCGGAGCTACCGGCAGGGTCACACTCGCACTGCAGGTTCCTGCAACAGGGACAGCAGCAACCTCGACCTGGATTTCCAGCTCAGTCTGGGAGCTCAGTGCCCCCTGCTATCATAGAAGAGAGCAGAGAAACACCCCCAGATACCATTTCCATGCTGGAAGGGGAAAAATAACCAGCAGAGCCATCTCTGTAAGGAAAACCTGCAGCGCTGTGGGTACCAGGCTGAGACTGCCCAGCGCTACCACCCCAGCACACCCCAGAGCACCTGACCCGCTCACAAGAGCAACATGAAGCTCTGCTGAGCTTAATAAACCCTGGCTGAGTTTAACAGATCCCGGCTGAGCTCCAACAGGCAGCAGCACCCCAGGGAAGCTGCAGAAGGCCAGGCACAGCAGCACAGCTGCAGGCAGTCCCCCTCACCTACACCCTTTGCCTGCCTGCGGCCCCAGAGGAGCAACAGTGAGGTGAGGTCAGGAAGAAGAGGACACAGCACTGAGGAAGTCAGAGAAGAAATGCTACTAAAGGTATTTAAACAGGGCATCGTGCAAAGGAAGGGGTTTATTTTTGCAGGCACATCTCCTTGTGAGTGGCACCGACACCAGGCAGGCCCACAGTGGGCAGGTTCTGTTTTACATGGCCAAGCCTGGCTGTCACCTGTTTGGCATTATCTGGGTAATAAAACAATGGCCTCAGTGTGTGGTTAAGCTCAGATTTTGGTGCTGTTGCAGGACAGTGAGCTCTTGCATGGAGGTCCAGCCCCACTGGAGCCCATTCTCTCCCAGCAAGGTTGGCTCAAGGCCGTCGTTGTGCTGCCACAAAACAAACTCTGCCCTTGCACAGGGTGTTTTCAGCCAGCTCGGGTGCTGGGAGAGCTCTGGGGGCCGGCCCTCCTGCTGTCCCCATGCCACTGAGGGAGGTCAGCACTCACTGCCCGCTCCTCCGGCACCCGGCCTCGGACAGGGGCTCAAAGCCCGGCTGGCAGCGGTCACACTTGTCCCCCATCACGCCAGGCTTGCAGCTGCACCGGCCGTAGCTGTCACACTGTGTGCTGAGGGAGCCTGCGGAGAGAGGGGAAGGAGAGGTTGGGATGGGCCCAATGGGCCAGGGGGCAAAGCACCACACCATCACTGCATCAGCAATCCAGCCCCAGGGACAGGTCCCCACCTGAGATCCCCACACAGGGCTGAGACACCAGGTCTGGATGTTAAAAGTTGTTCCAGTCTCCCTGTGAGACTTGGAGGAGGTAAATCCCAGCAGGTATTGACCAGATGCCCAGGACAAGGATCCTCTTCCCTACTCTAAAGGTCAGCAAGAAGAAAAAGATGGAGTCTAGGGAATTTTTTCTTCTTTGCCAGACTCTCTGCTAGTTAGACATCACTGGAACTTGATTTTGGTGCCTTTACAAGGAACCCATGGGGCTGAGGGCCATGGCAGGATCTTTGGTTTCCAACCTACAGGCAGCTGTCCTGCTGCCAGGCCATCCTTGTGCCAGGGCAGCCAAGGGGATATGTGCCATTCCAACCCCTTAAAGCCTATTGCTCTGTCCTCTTGCCAGTTGTTTTTGATGTGCAGGTAATACTTCTAGTGGTCCTCCTGCACCAAGAGACCAACAGGCATTTCAAGTGCAAAGGTTGTAAACTCAAAGAGAGGAGGTTTAGATTGGACATAAGGAAGAAACGTTTTATAATGAAAGTGGTTGGACACTGGCACAGGTTGCCCTGAGAAGCTGTGGCTGCCCCATCCCTGCAAGTGTTCAAGGCCAGGTTGGACGTGGCTTGGAACAACCTGGGATAGTGGAAGGTGTCCGTGGAAGGTTGTCCTTCCTCCATGGAAGGAGATGATCTTTAAGGTCCCTTCTGACCCAAACCTGTCTGTGAGTCTGTGATTATTTCAGAGGGCAGGTGGGTCTTGTAGCCTCTGGTCCGGTGTGTAGGGACCAGAGCCTTACCTGCCCAGGTGCTCAGCAGGTGCTTCAGGCTCCCCTACAGCCCTGAGCAGACCCTGTGCCCTCGGGGCTGTCGTGCACGTACCCCAGGGGTGGCAGTGGCAGGGCAGACAGCACTCCCGCTCTTGCCGTCGGAAGAACCCCTCCTTGCAGCGCTCGCAGCGCGCGCCCTCTGTGTTGCCCCGGCAGCCAAGGCAGCGGTACCCGTTCCCCGTCTCCCGCAGGAGCTGCCAGTCGAAGGCACACTGCCTGGACATCCCGTTGCAGTCGCAGACTGGGGAGAAGAGAGCAGAGAGACATCTCAAACAATGCTTAGAGATGAGGGTACCAGTTGTAAGTACCACCCTGAAGGCCAAGGAATAAGCCCAGGCGGTGCAAATGTCCCCTTCTCGCTCTGCTAATAACAAGCTCTGTCCCCATGTCTCTGCTCTTGTCCCCATGTGTCTGTGTCCATCAGCCACCCCTGTGCCACCAGTGCCCACAGGGTGCTCTGCATCCTCACACTGTGGAGCGATGTCCCATTTCACTGCCAACATGGTTCAGGACGGACAAACCCCTCAAGCCAAGCATGGCATGGCCAGGGATGTCCTTCAGTCTTTCACGCGACTTCCAATGAGGATTTTGAGTAACCAAAGATGATTAAACAGCCCCCCAGATCTTGTCCTGAGGAAAGCATGGGGAACCTTACTGGAAACTTCAGGGAGAAGGGAAAGATCCCTGAGGTTATGTTTTGTTTCACCCAGCCTCTGACCAGGCGTGAGTTCAGGAGGAAAAACTCAACCAACTTCAACCAGGTCTCCCCAGCCAGTTCTTCCATGCAGGGAGTGGCCTGTGATCCGAGGCACTCGGCAGAAGTATGCCAGCCAAGAGGGAGATCGGCAATAAAGGTTTTGGCACAGGTCACCTACCTCAACCTCCCTGTGAAGAAAAGCTGCAGCTGCCCACATCACTGCATGATGGATGCCAGGAAGAACAGGCATGAGACTCTGCCTCCCACTAGAGCCAGGACAGGCGATCCCTCTGGAGAGCAGACGGGCAGGTACCTCCCCAGACATGCCTGCTCCAGCACTCCCTTGCTTGTCCAGGTATTCCCTTGAAGGCACCTCTCATCTAAGGCCTCAGCAGCCAGTACTCAAGTGTTTAAGCCTGAGGACCTTTATTCCAGATGCATCTCTCAGTGCCACAGAGGAAAGCAAGCACAGCTGAGAGGATGGTTGGCAAAGACAGGCAGGAGAATGAAACATGCCAAGGGAAAAAGCCTCAGGGACCCCTCAGGGATGCAGAACCTGCTGAGAAGGTGCTCTGAACCACCCTGATGCTGCCATGGGAGCCTCGACCTCCCTCTGAGGAACTCTGCTCACTGCTGGTCTCCTTGGGATAAGAAAGGTGGTCCCCAGCTGCCCACCTCCCGCTCAGGTCACCTCTGAGAGCACGGAGAGGTGGAGGAAGTCCAAAAGCAAGCAGAAACCTGCAGCATGGATGCAGACAGCATCCTGTACTCGACACACACAGAGGCTCCTCCTTCCCAGTGCTCTTCTGGCACAGCTCAGCCCCAGGATACAAGGTCCCTGTCCCTCTGCATCTGTGATTCCCAGCACCAGGCACAGGCTCCTGCGCCCTGTGCTCACAGCTGGGCGCCGCCCTCCCTCCCTCCCACACACCCATCGGCACCCACATTCCAGACAGAGGCACTAAGCCCAGCCTCTGCCAAGAGCAGAGGTGACCTCATGCACCAGCAAACAGGGAGAGAGATTTTTCCAGCTCTGGCAAACATGGCTCTTCCCTCACAGCCTGGCTGCCAGGAGACCGAGATTCAGCTACAGCTGGGAGGGGACCTGTGGGCACAGAAGTCCTGTCCCCAGGGCGTGGGAAAGCACCCCCAGCCTCAGTGGGCATCACCAGTGACCCAAGGACATGGACAATACAGACCAAGAGCAACAGCATGGGACTTTCTCAAGGTCTCTGTGCTCACCTTCACCGTGGGAAGACCCCACTTGGGGTTGATCCCACTCCCATCCCTCCACACTGCAGTGAGATCTCAAGTTGGAAGGGACCCATAAGGATCTTTGAATTGAACTCCACCCACGCATCACCCTACCCTACCTCTATGTAATCCGGAGGATTTACTGGGTTGCTAAATTACAGGCGTGAGCACTATTCCCCCAGGGAATGAAAACCTTTTTTCACGTGTTGCTCTCTGGCTGCAGCACGTTAGGAGCCAGTTCTCCTGGCACAGACTCAGGTCTCACTAATCCAAAGCCATTTGAGATGCTGCGGCAGGTTAGTGCCATCACCCCACCGGTGTGGCTGCTCCTGGTCTTCTCCTGGAAACCTGAGAGCTCAGACAGGCTAATCCTTATCAAGAGCAAGAGGTGGAGCACGTAGGAACTGCTGGAAGATGAGGACCAACCGAGGACAGGATCATTTCTATATCCAGGTGCCCTGAGGCTCTGCTCTGAGATCATCCATGGAAAAGAGCAGGCTCCCTAGAGGAGAAGCTTTGCAGCTGGATTTCTTCAGTGCTACGTCAGGATGCAGGAGGTACATGGAACGCATCCAGCAGGACATCATTCCCCCAGCTCCCACCCAGCAGAATAAAGCATGAAAAATGCTTGATTGCTGTGACGAGATGAATTCCCACATCAGAAAGGCTTGGATAAGGAGACATGCAGCTTCAGGCCTCTTAAACTGTCTTCTTAAATTCACAAAACCAGAAAATGAGGCAGGGTCTGAGTGGAGCAGATCCAACAGCCCCGTACACAAGCCAGCCTACAAAGACCCCTCCTTCCATCAGGAGATCAACAGAGCTTTGCATGCAATGAAGCCTCCACATCAACACAAGCCATTCCCTGCTCCATGCTCTTGGGACAGCGACCCAGAAGGCTGTCCAATCTGCTGTCCAAGTCTAGGTATCCCCATTGCCCAACTCCTTTCTCACTGCAGGAAGACCTGCCTGGGGCTCCATCAGCATTGGCAGGGACATACCCCACACCAGGAGCCAAAACCTGCTGTTTGGTGCCTTCTGCTTTCTAACACCCTGAGTTAAACACCTTGTTGGTGCGATGGAGCTCTGACCGCCATATTCCAGTTCTTCCCTGAACCCTGGGAGATCTCTTCAGCCATCCTGTGCTGCCACACACAAGGCTCCACAGGGATCAGAGTACAAGTGTCCTGACTGCTGCTCTGCTGGATCACACCTGAACCCAGTTTGACTTGAGCACTTTGCAGGCAAAACAGGATTACATGGGCTAATTACAAGCCCATATCTAGAGCTGGGACTAGAGAGAGCACGGGAGACTAAATTACACCACCAAGCCCCCTCAGAAAATCTACTGCAGCATAAAAACACGGCTGGTATCAACCATCGCTTTCACACACACACAGAAATAGGTTCAAGAGTCCATGGAAAAGGAGCAGTTTCCCACATACTGCCAGGAAGGAGGAGGAAAGGAACCTACGCCAGTATTTTTAAACTTACACGTAATTAAGGCTGATGTAATAATTAACTCAAGTAGCATGTAAAGCAAAAGAGGTCTTTTTTTTTTTTTTTTAGAAAAAAAACCCTAAACCAAAACATTTATTCAGCACTTATTACACCCCTGTTGCACCACTTAAAACTGATAAAATCCAACTTTAAGCCCAGTAGCGTTCAGAACACCAGTAATGCAGAAAAAAAAAAAGAATTAAAATCACTCAGTATTTACAAAATACAAGTGAAAACCTGATTTTTGCCAAACATACTATAGGCCAGTAAAACTGAAACCCTGCTATTGAATTACCACTGGGCTGGATATGCTCAAACCTCCCTGCACTACACTCTCTGCTACAATTGCACTCCTGAGAGGATCTGCTGGATTTTGGAAGCTCATCATCAATCCATGGACCACGGGAGACTTGTCGTCTCCCACGGGGTGCAGCAGGGCTGTGGGCGCCTTGTGAGCTCCACAGACTTGCACAAACTCCAAACACGACCATGCTGCTACATCAGACTGGGTCCTGGATGCTTCCAGCTCTTCTCCAGGCTTGGGGAAGGTTTTGGTTACAGCAGCGACCGCCTGGGCGATGCTCGTGCTCACACCCACATGCCACCCCAGCAGCAAGGCTTCATACAGAGAGCAACAACATAACTGCACATAAATAACTTATTGAAAGGGATGCCAGTGAAAAAAAACAAAGTCAAAGTGCTCATGGGCTATTCAACCCTGGAGGAAACGCTAAGCCCAAGGGCGGGATGGCAGAGCGCCCTGGCAGGGTGCTGTGCTCCCAGACAGCTCCCAGTTACCGGACCGGAGAGAGCTGCGAGCACGCCCGCACGTCCGAGCGGGACCAGCCGACCTTGGCGAGGCCTCACCTTCTCCTCTGCGTGTGCTCGGGGCTGCGGGCAGCAGGGACGCGGCCAGGCAGGCGAGGGGCAGGAGCCAGCGCCCGGCCATGGCTCGTGCCGGGGAGCCCAGGGCGCCCGGTCCGGAGGGATCGCGACCAGGGCTGCCCGGTGCCTTGTTTGCTCGTGTGTTTTTTATCGGCTGCTCCACCTGAGTCACTCCCAACAGGAAGGAGCACGTGTGCCGTGGGCTGACTCACCGCGAGCAGGGAGAGCCCAGCCCAGGCAGCGCAGACAGGAGCCCACCCCATCCACAGAGCACCCCGAGGAGCTTCTGCCTGCACCCTCCTAGGGCTGATAGCTCATGGGCAGGGGAATAAAATATACCTGCAGCCCTGCGGACGCCCCTCCTGCCCGTCCCACTCGCCCACCTCCATCCCACCCGCCGTTGCTGCCTCCGCGGGCAGGGCACCGGGGCTGGCTGGGGAGGGCCGGGCTGCCCGGGCACGCAGGCGGCTTGCAGGGAGCGAAATGAAACACGATGAGCTCACAGGAAGCCTGGGGAGGGTGGATGGGGACTGTCTGCTCGCAAGCCAGGCCCAAGTCAACCAACCTGCAAGAGCAGGGCTCATTTCAGGTGACCAGTGGGACTGGTGATGCAAAGAGATCCCCAAGGACAGCTTGGAAGTGCTCAGAAAGCAGATCGATAGGGATTTACCAGATAAGTGTCGAGTTCAGGAAATCCCCAGACCTAGAAATGGGGTGGAGGCGGGAATTGTCACACACATTTACCTGCTTTTGCTCCCAAGGGGAAAATGGTTAGATGGGTCCTTGGGCTCACCTAGTGCATCCACTTTTGTGCTAGAAGGAGGATGAGGAGTGGAGACAGAGAGGGGAGAAAGCTTGTCTGAGGCTGCTGCTGGAACCAGCAGGAGGATACCAGGCTCCACAGACCCAGGTCCCTTAGCACTTTGTTCTAAAGGGTAGCCAGTGAGCCAAACAAGGCATGAGAGACAATTCCACCTTGTTCGTCACCTTCGCCTTGCAGGAAGGACATGAAGATTTCTACAGGAGAAGAGAGAAATCTGGAGGCAGGAGTCCTCCTCATCCTGCATACACCAGGATAAGTGAAAACACCGGCACATCCACCTGACCTGCAAAAGCAGCCCACCAGGGGATCACAGGAAGGATGGGCCCTCATGTTCCCCTGCTTACTGCCACGGGACACCTACTGTGACAACTGACTGCAAGTGGTCCATAAGCACCTTTAGATGGAATGAAGACACCTAACAAATCTGTCCCTTTTTAGATCCCCTTCTCCATTAGGGATTCAAACTCAACCCGAGGCGCTGCCATGCTGCTCGTTTCAGAGCTGACAGACCCAGGTGATTAACACTGAGGTCCTAGTCTGAGCATCTTACACAGCCCTACAGCCTCCAGACACTCCAGACACCTGGAGCTGACTCAGAGGGCTTTCCTCTGTGCCTCCTGGTGATCTCATGGGCGCAGCCAGCCTGAACTCACCACATCTCTGCACCTCCCTTCGCCGGCTGTACCTGCCTCTGCTGATTGAGTCAACTCGCTTTTATAAACAGGCGGTTTCCTTTTCATTTCACTTGCTGGATCTTAATATAGCCCACAACAAGGAAACCAGCTCCCCGAATGCAATGGTGGCACGGTGGGTTTTGGCACCCAAGGTTGTTTTATCTGGTTTTTATTATTTTTTTTTTTAAAGTAGGATAAAACTATTTATGGTGTTCCCACCAATTTAGCAGTTTTTAGGATCCACCTATTCTTTTAGGGAAACACAATCCCTTTTGCTCTAAAGTACCTCACTTACCTGAAACACCTCTCCTGTGTCCTTCCTACTGCTGACACCCCTCCGCTCAGGAAGCTCATCTCCTCCAACAGCATGTAGTGTACAGCAGTTCCCTTGGATCTCACCTAGCCCTGGGCTGACTTCTCTTTTAGAAAACCAGCTCTTGCCATCAGGAAGCTTTTCCCTTATCTGTCTCCTCCGTGTTATCCATTCTATCTCACTGTTACCACCCCACCTCTCACCCCACCGTGCAAACAAGGCCCTGACACAGCTTGCTCCTCAGTCATTTCTGCATATTTACTTAGGTTACTCTTACCTTGTCATCCTCCACCGTCCCTCAGGATCACCACAGAAATGTGTGCCTCATCCTCCTTCAAGATCACCTCTGAAAACCACACGAACACATGCCATGAGACCACCAAAAAAAGTATTTTCTGGGGCCCTGATTTTCTGGTCTGGAACAAACAGCTCCCCACCACCCTCCACAGAGCAAATGTCACCCATCACAACCCATTGCTACGGCAGCACCCTCCAGAAGAGGTCTCATATAAACATAGTTAACAGAAATATTACCTTTAGAGTGAGCAGAAGCCTAAGCAAAGGGAGGCATGAAGAGTAGTGGTGCTCATCACACACTGCAATGGAACAGTTTTTCTTCACCTGTGTCTTTTAATCTGCAACACAAGAAAATATTCTGTGTTCATTCACAATGGAGCCAAGGAAGTGCTACTGCAGGGGCTCACAAGTTCATCAGTCCTCGAGGATGTGGCCATGGCAGAATGAACAACTCCAAAGACAGTCTCAATCTCCATAACAATCTGAATTTTGCTGTTCGTTGCAGGTGGCAAGTAATAAGGTGTGTGAAACCCCCGAAGCGATAGTTTTATTGATTTAACTAAGGGAAAAAAAAACATTTTGGTGGCTCATGACAGATAAACACCATGATGCTGCATGTGTCCTTGCAACCTTGGTGTCCCCATGCTGCCCTCTACAAGAGACCATCTGAGCTGCAACATTCTCCAGGAGGAAATCCTCTGGGATTTCCTCAGTGTGGAAAATCAGGGATCATGATGTGCCGGCATCACCAAATACCAGTGCAGTGACAGAGCCCGGATTTCAGTCTCTCCTTGGCCAGTTGGGTGCCCTGGGAAAAAGTCCTCATGTCAGCCAGAGCCACCTGAAGCAGAGGCTCCACCGGGATGGGCAGAGGCAGGCAGGAAGCAGGCAGGGAGCAGGCAGGGACACCGGGGATTACGGTGAGCAAGCAGGGCAGGGCAGCAGCAGCAGCACAGCAAGGAAGTGCCATCACACCTGGCCATGCCTCACCTGTGCCCTGCCCCACCAGTGAGGGGTGACACACACAGGGATGAGGGAAGGCATTTCCATCCAACTGCCCCCCAAGCCCAGACTCAGTGGAGTATTTTTTACATGGCATTCCTGATGTTTCTGGGATGGGGACACACCCAAAGGTATCGGGCCAGCAGCCAACCAGAAAGATTAACTAACCAGAATGTGGCCCAACATGTCAGATGGGCAGCACAGAACACTGCCAGCTTGGGGTGACAGCTGTATGTCCTCTCCGTCCTCAGATCCACATGGACACTACAGCCGCATCCTCCAGGCAGTTGTTCGCAGCACTTTTTAACTTCTAACAAGATACAATAAAGGGCACAGACTTGCTTCCTGAGTATTTTAGCCCCAAAATGGTAAGAGGCTCCATGTCAACCTACAGCTCATGCAAGGTCAGAACCATCCCACCACCCAATTCTCTGCTCCTTGACTGCTCCCTACAGTCCAGCTGAAACCTCAGACAGATTTTGCCAGCTGGAATTTGCCCAACAGCAGTACTGGTTAACAAAAAAAAAAGTATTTTAGAAAACAATTCATTAGTGGCAACTGCAGAATAAACAGTTGAAAGCTGACAAACTGAAATACAAAAATTAATGAGAATAATTTACCAGCTGAGAAGGGATTAGCTCTGATGCAAGTTAATGAGATGTGCATTTTCCTCTGCTGAGAAAAATAACAGAAATCCAGCTGGAGAGGTAAGACACGTGTGATTGAAGAATGGCCTAGTCTGTTATCACTGTAATCCGTCCTTACAAAGTTACTTAACTCAGGAATAAAATTTATCTCAGGCTCTGGAAGACAGGATCCAGGAACAACACAGAGTGTCCAAACTTATGGCAGTTCCTAGTGAGAAATTTCAGCATCTTTTTCAGGGTTTTAATTTTTCTTCCCAGGAGCTCCATCCTTTTCCACATGTTCAGCTAAAAGGATTTTACCCTTACAGTGTAAAAACACATCCCAATTCCCCAGGGCTTTCCAGGAGGACAGTGCAGCTCCAACAGCATCAGCACTAGCAGCACAATCTTATTAAGTCCTGGAAAACCAGCAGCTTAAAATCCATCATAGCCATGGCAATGGAGCAGTGGACACGGGGGAAACCATCATCCCTGTGGCCACCTGCACCCATCAAATGCATTTCCAAGTTTCTTGTTCCTTCTTCCTCCACCCTAAAACAGGTCGCCTAATTAAGCAAGACCTGAATCTTGCAACTGAGACACATCCCCATCAATACCCGCTCCCCCTACCCCAAAGAAAAAAAAGCAATATTCAAAAGAATGCCAAGGTATAAGGGGTTACAAATATTCAGACTTTATTATAAATAAGAAATACTGTTTTATACATAAAAACTGCAAGTGTTGCATTTTGTTCACCGCCCCAGACAGCAAGACCACAGATTAAGGCAAAAAAAGCTGGAGTGAAGGCACGTACTGAGGGGGCCACGGTCAGGAACAAGGTGATGAAGGGACTGACATCCAGCACTCCACCAGCAGCTGTCGCGTCATCACATTACGTAAAGAAATAACTGGACTTATACAATGATTAATGGCTGTAATGCAGTAGTGATTAAGAGATCGCTTATAAAGATTTTTTCTTTTATTTAAAAATAAAATTCTGTTAAAAACAGCTTAAGGAAAAAAAAAAACAAGAAAAAAAAACCAAGAGAAGAAAGCCTTAGGCCTGAGGTCAGCCAGGGCATGCGCGCATCTTCGCATCTGCTCTTCTCACAGCCTTGGCAGAGGTGACGCGGTTACAGCCATCTGACCAGAGCAGCCAGCGAGCCAGCAAGCTCTCCTCCAGGTGTGTTTGCAGGCAGGAGGGAAATCCCAAGCTGGTAAATGCCAGAATCTCTAATGGAAGGGGTACAAGAGCGGGATTTGCTGGGATCACCCCCCGCCCAGCAGTGCCGTCCCCAAGGGCGCACCGAGCCTCCTGCCTCACACAGTGGTATCAGGATGTCCCCGAGTCCAGCTCTCCGACCACTCAGCGCTGGGTCCAGTGTCCCAGCCGTGCTACAGCTCCTCACAGCCCAGCTGCAAAGCCACAGCTCCTGCCCCTGTCCTGGTGCAGCATCCCAAGGGACAAGGCACACGGAACGGGGTGCTGTGAGCACCGTGGGGCAGGGCTGGCTTGGCCGGGAGGGCTGGAAGACATCCACCCGACAAGCAAAGTGGTTATTGAAGGGCGCTGAGGATACAGGAGAAGGAAGAAAGCAGGAGCCCAGCTGGGAGAAATCCCAAGTTTCAAGGGAATGATACAGAGAGAAGCGATACACAATGCATGCACCCTGATTGGCTACAGGGGAGAGCACATGGAGGAGGCCAGGCTGTGCCATTCTGGAAACATGGCTGAGTATATTTACACACACATACGCACACACGAGAGACTTCCTCACACTATAATCATGATTTAAAAAAAAAAACGGAAAAAAAAAATCACATTCACACAAAAAATATAAATTTGAAATAATTAATAGCACCAGTGTGTGTCAGATAATAATTTCTTCCCCGCTACGCAAACATACAAAGTTGCATAGTGTTTAAGGATAGATATATACTAGGCCTCAGGGAGGGGGGGAGGGATGCCAGGCTGGAGACAAGGAGGAAGCCCAGAGGATGCTCTCCCTGGCACTCCCACCCAGCACCAGTGAGCAGCTGGGAAGCACTACCTGGGGAGGGAGCCTGCCAGGGAAGAAGGTGGGAGCTGTGAAATGCAGAGCTGCCACCTGAGCCTGGCCTGAAGCCCCTGTGCTGTGGTGGCTTTACGGTGACCGGGAGGCAAAAAGAAAGGAGGGCACTGGAAAATTCCAGCTCTTCCCGCCAGCTTAAAAACAGGCAAAAGGCCAGAGCAATGCCAAGAGATATAAAAATGCCACTGTCCTCCTTCAGGAAAAAGATGGGGAGAAAGACAGACTTTTCCCATTTCCACTCATATGCCTCCTTCCTTCCCCACCCAAAGACAGTTGGCGTGAAGGCCAGTGCAGCTGTCAGAGCCCTCTGGATGGCAGCCCTCCTCTTGAGCAAAACTTGTCCTGCTTGAACAAACTCATCTGTCAGTCAGACATTCCAAGCCTAAAAAACCAGATCCTCTGGCAATTCAGTAGCAACGGATGGGAAGGCAGCTCATGGCTTCCATGCTCTGGCAGTCTGGACTACCCAGCAGGCAGCAGCTTTCAGACTGGACCCAAAACTTTTCCACAGATGAGGAGTGGGGCTGGTAAGATCCACCACTCCACCAGTATCCCATCTTCCCAAACAGCTCCAATCAGAGGCTGCCTTTTCCTCAGAGCAATGCATCATCACAGAAAGCATTTCAGAAAGAGGCTTCAGCTATTTTGTCAAAGGCTACCAACGCCGTCGGATTGGCCACTAGGTAAGGATGAAAACAATAAATTCACAGGGTTAGAAGTTGGGAACAGAGATCTGAGAGTGCAGCTTTACTGGCCATTACAGTAATACTTTGGCAGCCATCCCCTTCCTTCATAGGAACAGAGAGCTCTGGGACTGAGGATTTTACAGTCAAAGGGAGGAAAGTTGGGTTAGTTTTGCCTTGCTGTGTACAGCTCACATGGTTATTTCTGAACCACAGTATAAAGAGTCCAGAGCATCTCTCATCTTTGCACTAATCAAAGAGAAACTGTGTCTGAGGAAGGGGCAAAGGTGGAGTGCTCAGGAAAACAATCTATATAAAAAAAAAAACCCCTTTGATGCCCAAAGACGGATATTTAATTTGCTTCTCAAAAAAAATAATAATAATAATTAAAAAAAAAAATCTTTCAACTTATCCTGATTTGAACAAGAAAACAGTGGCTGTGAGCAGCGAAGAGGTGGGGATTTGGAGAAGGTACTGTGTGTTAAGGCACTCCGGAGCCGAACCACCGCTCGGGGGGAATACCCCCCACCCCCAGTGCACCCTTAGGGTTTCTCAATGGACGGGGTGTTGAAACAGCCAGATGGCAAGGTCTTCCTGATGTCTTCCAGATTGCTAATGTCCTTCAGGATCTCTTCAATGTCCCTGTTGTAGGCCTGTATCGCATCGTCTTGCTTCTTGGCTTCTCTCTCAAGGAAAGACACTTTCTGGTCCAAGTCGCTGTCTTTCATCTGGTCTTTGGCACTGTTCAGGGTACCCTCAATTTCATTCAGTTTGTTCAAGTCCACCGTCTCCAGTTGCCCTGAAAAGCCAGTAGCAAATAGTGAAGCGCATTAAAATCCCTTTGATGCCCTGGTTTTGGGTGCTCACACAGCTGAGCCCACAGCCAGACCCCCATCGGGCTGTTTCTGCATTAGAGACATCATTTAAAGCAGAACCAACCACATGGGTGACACCTTCGGTGTCCTCAGCTTGCAGAAAACCACCACTGAACACTGCACAACGAGCTCTGAGGCTACCCCAGCAAAGCAAAAACCCCAAGGTGTGCCACATAAACCCCATTTCAAGAGGTCAACAGACCCATCTGATTCCTTGCACAGCAATGGCAGGGAAGCCAGCACACATCAGGAAAACACTCAAAGGCATAGGGCACATTAAGGCAGTCCTACCTAATTGATCCAGCAGGTCATTAATGACAGTGAGTAGGCTGTTCACAGAGTTCTTTGCTTTCCTGGCATTATCTTCTGCCTCCTGGGCAGCCTGTGAGGCCTGCAGGGTGTAAAAAGTGAGAGCACAAAAAACTGTTGCCTCTACCCAAGCAGTTAGTCAGCCACACCTCTGGCTCCTCACTCCAGGGTAACACTCATGCACTGAGATCTTTATCACAATGCTGGAGAAGACTGACAATCTTCAAATAATCACTTTTCTGATTACTTCAGGATATCCCTGAGAACTAAGCAGGATTTTGCAGGGAAAGTCAGACTTGAGTCAATAGGTCTATAGTCAGATTTCAGTTAAACTCAAAGGAGAGTGTTGCATTAAGAAAGCTGGCTCTCAAATTCCAGCAGGGAGCCTGTGCTAATGCACCAGAGCTTGTCTCATGTTCTCAATCCCACTTAAAACTTGGAAGAGTTTGAATATTGGCTGGACTCAGCACTGTCTTTGCAAGGGGAGAGCAGGAGGAAAGCTTGCCTCTCCAGGACAGTGGGGAGAAGGCAGTTCCTGGCCACTGCTGTCACCTGCCAGCACTACTTACCATGCCTGCCATCATCATATCTTGCTCAGCATCCGCCTGCTTCCGCTTAAGCTCTTTCTCTGCATCCTGCAGCTGCTTCATCATGTCATCCACCTCCCTGGCCAGCCCCGTCACGTCGGCAAAAGTCTTGTCGGCTTCAGCTTTGGTAGCAGCAGCACTCTACAGCCAACAAGGGGGAGAGGATGGAAGAAAGGTGATGAAGGTGCACAACCTCCTTCAGTCCTTTCCATCAAAATGCACTGATTTCCTGTCGTGTCCACATGTGGGAACACAGCAGAAAGCACATGTGGCTCTCCAGGAAGTACTGGAACAGAGTTCACGCAGTTACACACCAACATCTCGGGGAGAGGGTGGCTTCAGAACCGCTAAGGACTCACCTTCTGAACAGAGCTGGCGATTTTCTCAGCATCATCTGCTCTAGCCTTGGCCTCACGGGCATCAGCAGCAGCGTTGCCCAGCGCCAGCTCCGCCTGGCGCGTCTTGTTGTTGGCTTCAGCAATGGTCTGTGTGATGGCAGGGATCTTCTTCAGTGCCTCCTCAGCCGCCGTCTTGTTATCATTCACCCGCTTGTCAAAGTCTAGGGAAGGGCAGAACAGACCCTTATCAGGACAGAGAGCCTTGGGATGCTCATTTGACTGAGCTCCCCAGACTTTGCCTCCATGACATCGGAGGGACCAAGAGCAAACTGACATCAGCTCTTCCTATTGCACATCTTCTGATACTAAATAAGGAGCTTAAAGGAGATTTCCAGTCACTGAAAACGCTTATATTTTTTTTCTTTAAAGAAAAACAAGCCTAAAGAACCCCCCCAACACTGAGGTGAGGGCAATAGCACAGCCTGTTTAAGCAGGATACCCCTACTGCCAAATGACTTGTCACACTGGAACTGAAGGATTCACTGCAAGTGCTTCCTCTTTACCTTTCAGGTTGCTGAGGATGGTATTGGCCTCTTGTAGTGTGCCATTGCCCTTCCGAGCAGCTTCTTCAGCCAGGGCTTTCGCTGCATCTGCTCGAGCCAAGAGCTGGTCTGCAGTCTGAGGAGACATGACACGGATCAACATATTCTCACCTCCTGAGGGACAACCATGTAGGTGTATCAAAAAAAGCACTGCTCAGTCTGAAACACCAATGCCATCTAAAACAGCAGTACCTCCTCTGAGACAGGGGAATGTAGGGACTTTTGTATTCAGAACAGTATTCCAGAAGACACCACACCTGGCAAATATCCCCTATTTTCCCTTACAGCCTCAATGCTGTTGCTTTTAACAGCTTTCTGCATCTCCTTTCTGGGACCACTCTTCAGCATTCTCATAATTAACAAGCTGCAATAAGACGAGACTGAATAAGACCAGATCTTCCACATCTGGCTAGTTACTTGTTTTCGTTTGGTTTTTTTCAGGGAACAAAAGCCTGCACAAAGCAGAACTGACCTGCTGCTCTGTCTTCCCTTTCTCCAAGAGGTTCTTTACTTCAAGTTCCTTTCCTTTCATGTCTTCTCTCAAGTCCTCATAATCCTTCAGCTTTCTGGCAATTAGCTGATCTAATTCCTCTGCTTCCTTCTTGATCTTATTTGCTTCATTCTGCAGGTGGAAATCAGAAACAAACACAGAGTCCTGAATGTTAAAGAATTTCTGAACGGGTAGCAAATTTTTGCACTTCTCCATTCAAGCCAAGATGCTTGGCAAACATTTCACTTGGATTTTTGTCCTTCAGAGACTGGGGGAAGTGGAGGTTTATGTAGGTGGTTTTATGCATTTTAATCTCCTGTGTGGAAGCTGGAAAGCACAAGTCTGGATTATGCCTAGATGGACAAAAATCCCACAGACTGGGAGCATTAGCAGAGCATATGCAAGGTATGCCAGCAACTTGGAATCTTCAGGGAATACTGCATGTGATGCTGCCCACACGTACCTCTAGCCCTGTGGAATCCACTGAAGGCAGGCTGGTGAGATTAGCGTAGATCTGCAGGGCTCTGTTTCCAGCTTCCTCTGCCTCAGCAAGCACCTTGTTGGCCTGTTTCTCTAGGTCTCGAGAAATATTCCTTGCTTGATTATACCTAAAAAATCCGCAAGGATCCAGTTGTGCTACAATATTTTTTGTAAAACTGAACTTAAGAGAGTAGAGAGGCTAAGAAATTGAAAACCAACTCCCATAAAACGATTAGTTTTAAGCACTTAAAGCCAGGGAATAAAACCATTTTTCTGTTATTGACTCACTTCTGGTTGAGCTCATCAATGTCAATGGCAGTTTGGTTTTCTCCAGCCAGGGTCTTCAGCAGCAGCTGATACGCTTCCGTGGAAGTATCATTTGCAGCCTTGGCTACATGAACAATCTCATCAGCTTCTTTTTTGTGTCTGGACAAGATAATGGAAAAAAAAAATGCCATTAGGTTTGTCAGCCAGCAGTTTCTATCCTCAATTCTGGAGTTTATTCTCTCACTTTCCTTCCTTCTCCCAGATTTAAATATGGGAGATGCTAAAACATTTGCAATGGAAGATGGTTGTTGTGCCCCCTGTTCACACGTCTGGTGTCTGCCCTCAGTGCCACACAGGCATGAGCCCATGGTGACAGACTCTTACTCAGCACAGGGCGTGTTTTCCTACCCAGCAAATTAAAATCTGCAGGGAAGAGCAGGGCCCTGATGTGATCCACAAGGAGTGTGCCTTGCCACAGCCTACCTTTCTGCCAGCTTACGGGCCTCTTCTGCCAACAGAGTCATGTTGTTGGGGTCCCCACTTTGCTCCGGAGGTGCAATGGACTGGGAAAAGAAAGGAAAAAGAAACCCCTAAAACTCTTCTTTCATCTTTGACTCATCTTTTCTTTAAATATTTATTGTCATGATCTAAATGCTTAGAGATGTGTCTGACCTACTTCTGACTTCTCTATGTTTTTCTTAACCACTGCTCATCCCTTAAACACAAAGGTGTTGATATTTCTTTAGGAGTTCTTCTGTTGGCTTCTTTGAGCAGGGGCTAAGACACAATCTCTGACAGACACTGGTGAACTTCCTTTACTTATTTTCCATGGTGCACATTTGCTATATGAGAGAGACCAAGCAGAGAAACACACCAGAGGGCAAAGAAGTAAAGGCCCTCTCCTCTCCCAGTGGTGTGGGATCTCAGCAGCACACTCACCACGTTGTCAGCTGCCACCTTTGCCTTCTCCAGCATGTCAGAAGCCAAGCTGATGAGGTCCTCGGTGTCCTCCACCCGCACCCGGGCTTGCTCCGCCAGGTTCTCCGTCTCCCGCACTGTGCCCTGGATGTTCCTCAACCTGTTGAGCTGATTTGTCAGTGTGCTGTTGATGTCTTTGAGACGATCCATGAGGCCCTGATCTACGTCTGAAACACAAGATATAAGAGAGAGGAAGCAAAATTAATTACAGCAGGAGGAGAAGCTGGAGCAGCGGCTCACCGCTGCAGGCACCGTATTGGAGGTTAATCCCCTACTGAAAGGGGACCAGCAAAGCTGTTTCACAAGTCGCTCAGCTTGAGATCAAAGTCACCATCAGAATGTGCTCCAAATATGAGAAATGAAAAGCCATTAACTACTAATAAGACAACCCTGCTGCTTGTTGGAACTGACTCTGATGGGAGATTTTGGGTTCAGAATCACGTTTCACCTCTGTCATGGACTTAAAATCACAGCAGAGCTGCTCCTCAAGAGGTATGAAACGTCTGCTTTGTGAATTCTCTTAACTCCTAGAAGGTTTGCAGAGATGGAGGAATAGTGGGGCTGTACATTATTCTCCACTTTGGGCAACACTGGCTGTTCCCAAGCCAGACAGTCTCCACAGGGAGCAGCTAGGAGATGTGTGGAATAGTTAACCTACTCCAAACTCTCCCCTAAACCCAAGGGATGAAAAAGCTGGCCAGATAGAGCCTTGGTTCTCCCATATGTAGGACCTCGGAGCCACCCAAACTTCCCCAAGTTTTTGGACCACCAGGCAACTCCCCACAACAACACCTTAATAATGGAGCCATCACAGTACAGGCACGTGCCTCATGGCCAGGGGCAGTTACTTTTGAAAAGATGAGAATGTTTTCAAGAGATGAAGTACAAGCAGAAGCCCACAGGCCTCCAAAACTAAAGATTCTTCCCAAATACCTTGACCTTGCAGCACATCTTAAATATTGAACATGAAAATCTGACACATTTCAAAAACATACTACATAGAAAAACACAAATAACTTGTACAGATTTTTGCAAGAGTAGCTTTTGTTGCATTTAACCTGCTCTCTTATGGAAGAGCAACAGAGCTGCAGAAGGGGCTGGAGCACAAAGAGCAGCTGAGGGACCTCAGCCTGGAAAAAAGGAGGCTCAGGGGGCACTTTTCACTCTCTATAACTCCCTGACAGGAGGGTGGAGCCAGGTGGGGGTTGGGCCCTGCTCCCAGGCAACAAGCAACACGACAAAAGGACAGAGCCTTAAGCTGCACCAGGGGAGGTTTAGATCGGATATTGGGAAAAATTTCTTCACTGAAAGGGTTGTTGAGTCCTGACACAGGCTGCCCAGGGAAGTGTGGAATCATCACCCCTGGAGGGATTTAAAAGACACGTAGATGTAGCACCTGGGGACATGGTTTAGTGATAGACTTGGCAGTGCTGGGTTAGCAGCTGGACTTGATCTCAGAGGTCTTTCCAACCTAAATGATTCTATGATTGTAAGACATGGAAAGAAAGATCTGAAATACCACCACAAAACCCAATCCATTCCCTCACCTTTCTTCGATTCCCAACCTCCTACTTCCTTATGTGAGACTATTATCTAGACTTGGATGCCAAGCAGAGAGTGTAAATCTACCTCAGCTAAAGCTGAGAAGAGCTTCAGCCATCATTCCCACTGGCAGGAATCTTCCCAAGCAAACACCAGCATTAGATGTGTGTCAGCTTTTTTCCAGCTTCACACAAAGGGGATGGATTTTCCCAAAATGGTCTGAAATCACTGTCCCAGCTCCCAGGGGAACATCTTTTACTGCAAAGTCAGTAGTCTTCAGGTTTCTCTTCTCCAAAACACACATCATCTCATACATTAAAGACGCTCTAAGGACAAACCACTCACTGTCACAGACACGACAAACATCCTGCTCACAGACATCCTGTGGTAGAGGTGACAATAAAAGAATCAATTCAAAGCAGAGTTTAACAGGGAAAACAGCTAAAAGCCACCACAACAGCACTCTTCAGAACTTTCTACACTTTATGGTGGGATAATTAAGCTTGCCAGCAGGATCTTGAAGCCTTCATTCTGATTGCTGATGATATTCTAACAAGAACTACTTGATCTCAAGATGTTTGAGCAAATTTATAAGCACGAAAAGTGTACTGGAAAGTCTTCTGTTCGTTGAACAAATAAACCCTTTTATGCTTCTGGAGAAGAGGCTAACACACAAAACACACCCGTATGGAGCTAGAGGCAGATCTTTACTCTGCATGTACAACAGAGAGCGCTGGGAGAACAGCAGGGATAAAAGCAAAGGCACTGTTGTTCTGATAACAACACACACTGACTCAGTGCTATCTGAAATAGCTGTCAGTCCTGGAGCACAGCACAGGCCTGAGATAAAACACGCTGTCTCCAAAGGAAACAGGACCATCAGGCAAAGAAGTCGTCAACTCACCTTTGCTTTTTTGTGCTTCGTGGAGCAACTCCATAACTTCTCTTTCTGCCTGCTTCAACCTCTCCTCGAAGGCTTGATCAGTCACGGCCTCTTCTCCTACACCCAGATTTGCTATCAGATTTTCCAGCTCCCGCAGCCTCTCGCGTTGTTCCGCCACCTATGTCAGAGGGACAGGGCACAGCTGTGACACAGCCAAGCACCTTGAGCCTCTCTGCCTTCAGCAGCCGTCAACAGCCAGGGGCGCAGCTGCTGCACGAGCAGGTACGTGACGCTGTCTCCAGCAGTACCAACAGCAGCATTCCTGGCCTTACCTTGTCTTTCACTAATCTGTAACAGGCTGGACATTCCTGGCAGCCCGGCCAGGAGCGGTTGTAGAAATAGTTCTCCTCACACTGGTCACAGCGGGTCCCCACGAAGCCTTCTTTGCACTCGCAGCGGCCGTTCTCCTGGCACTGCAGGGAGCGCGAGCCCTCCGGATCACAGTCACAGGCTGCGGGAATTTAAACCTCAGTCAGACTGGAGAAGAGGCAGAAACACCCTAAAACGCCAGGGCGAGCGCATACCCTCAATACCCTAAAACATCTGCAAGAGCTACAGGGCACAAACCCACAGCTGAACCCCACTCCTGATCACGGTGCTTCTAAATTCAAGTGAGACCCAACGTTCACAGCATGTGTTCAGTGTCACTACTGCCTCTCCCACAAAGCATTATTCTACCCCATTTCATTGTAACCAACTGCAGTTACTTTTCCTGCTCTTTACAGGCAGGGATATCAATGAGGAAAGTTTGGATCATCCTGTTTTTCCAATGTGTTGCTCCTCAAGACAGAATCTGTATATTGAGGCCATATGCAGAGTAGCTGTGCAGATTTAACAACAGGGAACAGAACTGTTGCAGGCCAAGATTCAGAGAATGTATTTACACCAAAGAGAGGTGGGTATCTCAAAAGAAGGTTGGATATCTCAAAAGAAGGTTGGATATCTCAAAAGAAGGTTGGATATCTCAAAAGAAGGTTGGATATCTCAAAAGAAGGTTGGATATCTCAAAAGAAGGTTGGATATCTCAAAAGAAGGTTGGATATCTCAAAAGAAGGTTGGATATCTCAAAAGAAGGTTGGATATCTCAAAAGAAGGTTGGATATCTCAAAAGAAGGTGGATATCTCAAAAGAAGGTAGATATCTCAAAAGAAGGTGGATATCTCAAAAGAAGGTGGATATTGAATAAGTAAGGTGGATATCTAATAAGTAAGGCGGGTATCTAATAAGAGGGTGGATATCTAATAAGTAAGGTGGATATCTAATAAGTTGGATAAGGGAAAGTTAACAAAACAAGGGGATAAGCTGTAGCACGGAGATCAAATTCCACCATGCAGGGTGCGGACATAAAAGCACCAACTTCTGTGATGAAGAGCACAGTGAGAAAGGACCTTCCCAGGGACAGGACGAAAGCAACGGGAAGGCGGCGTGTGCAACATCCTTCCCATCTGCCTCGCTCTGGCCTCTCAGACTTACGTTTGCAGCCTTCGGAGCCAAAGCCGAAGTGGTTGCCCTCGCATCGGTCGCAGTGCTGGCCGGCGACGCCCGGCTGGCACTCGCACTGCCCGCTCCGGATGTCGCACTGCCCGTTGGTCGAGCCCAGTGCGTGGCAGTTGCACCTGGGAGAGGCAGACACGCATCAGACATGGCACAGAAGGGACACAGAGGTGAAGTGTCTCCCTGAAGGGCGCAGCGCAATGTTTGCATTTGCCCAAAGTCGCTTTTCTTGCTGTGCAGCTACAGCAGGCGAGGCACTGAGCCTTTGAACTGTGCAAGGTCACTTGCTGCCTGCACTAAAAAAGGAACCCATGAGCTCCTGCTACAATC
Organism: Pseudopipra pipra; assembly: GCF_036250125.1. NCBI lineage: Eukaryota > Metazoa > Chordata > Aves > Passeriformes > Pipridae > Pseudopipra > Pseudopipra pipra. The sequence continues at coordinate 2,643,923 of NC_087557.1, forward strand.
ACACAGTCATGTGGCAGTTTTCTATTTAAAACCCTGATTTAGAGCTCTTTATAAAGCTATTTATAAGTCAGGCTTTTTACACAGCGTTAGTAGCCACTCCTTGACCGCTGCTCTTCCCCACCTGCAGCAGCATCGACGCACAGCATTTACTTGTGACAAACATCACATTCCTGCCCAAGGTAAGCCCAGACCCTCCAAAACCAGGCTCTTTGCCCCAAGCCAAGGTAAACATCACCTCTCACAGCCACGTCCACTCTGGAGGTTGAAGAATCCAGGCTCGCAGGCACTGCAGTCCCTCCCGGTGACATGGGACAGGCACTCGCACTGCCCAGTCACTTGATTGCAGCTCGTCTGCTGATTCACAGTGCCATAGGGATTGCAGTGACAAGCTGCAAAAATAGAAGGGATGGAGAAACACGCACCAAGTTAGAAGTCCCTTGTGATGTTGGTACTCACTGGTCCCTAAATAGGCCTGGATCCAAACCACAGCCAGCAGTCTGCATTGCACAGTGCTTTTGCCTCAATGGCAGTAAATGCCCACAAATACAAGGATTTTAACAAGCTCGAACCATCAAACCACCACCACACATCGCTGCTGACGGGCACAAGCAACAGCCTGACGTTGTGTCCTAACAGCATCTCTTTGGGGACAAAACAATCGTAAAATGCACGAGGAACCAGCTCTGACCTCTGCACTTGTCGGCGGGGTCGGGGGCCAGCGGGTTCCCGAAGAAGCCGTCCTTGCAGCGGTCGCAGTAGAAGCCGGCAGTGTTGTGGATGCACTTGAGGCACTCCCCGGTCTGGCGGTCGCAGTTCCCCACGGCGTTGGGATCAATGTTGTCGTTGCACTGGCACAGGCGGCAGGGCCTCACAGCGCCGTTTTCACCCAGTGGGTCCCCAAAATAGGCGTCGTCACACAGTTCACACCTCTTGCCTGGGACACAACACACACTCAGGTGCTGCAGCAGAAAGCCCTTTGCTGCCACCTCACACAGGATGTCCTTTCCAGTCCCTTCTGAAAACAAAACTTTCCAGCTTCCTGCACTTTCATCCTCCTATTGGGGTCAGACACAAATCCCTCCCCATGTCTAAATTCAAGCTGCTTTTTCACTGGAACTTTGCATTATGAATCATTTCCACTCCTCCTTTCCCTCCTATCATAGAATTAACCAGGTTGGAAAAGACCTCTGAGATCATCAAGTCCAACCCTTGATCCAACTCCACTGTGTTTCCCAGACCATGGCACTGATGCCACATCCAGTCTCATCTTAAAAACCTCCAGGGACAGTGAATCCACCACCTCCCTGGGCAGCCCATTCCAATGTCTGATCACTCTCTCTGTAAAAAATTTCTTCCTAATATCCATTTAAGCCAAACCTATTTGCTGTAATTTGTTGTAAATTTAAGAGTTCCAACCAGGTAGAGCTCCCTGGGGCATCACTGCTCCAGGAAGCTCCACTGCCAGAGATGCACCAAACCTCCATGGGCAGCCACTGAAGCATCCAACTCAGCAGCTCCCTACACTTACTGCAGATCTGACCTCCCCAGCCAGCTAAAAATTCCGTTTGTTACGCAGTTCTTGCACACAAACCCTCTTTTCCCTCACATCCCAGAAAGGTGGCATGACACAGGTGGAGCTCCTGTGCAGTCACACAGTTACAAGTAAATACGAGCTTGTACAGACACCTGAGCTGCAGGAATCTGGGCCCCTGGACTCCTCCTTGGTTCACGATGCAGTGGCACCCATAGGAACCTCCATGAGCTGCTTGGTCAGGGGGTTTTCTAAGCATGTCAAGCATTTACAGGTATTCTGTACTTTGGACTCTGCTATGCCAAGCATAAAATCAGCAGAGAAGCAGGGAGGAGGCTGCCAGCCATCCTAAGGCTTCCTTGCTGTTTGCAGGCAGAACAAAACAACTGCTTAACAACTCAGCTGCATGTTTGGACTTCACAGGTTATTGCTTTGAAAAAAAGATCTCTATCCGTTCATATATTTCTCATTAAAACTGCTGAGCACTCGTTTGATCTTATATTTTTTTGGGCAGTGTTTGTGAGTCTTTGCAGCCTTCCTGCTTTTCCTAGGAAGCATCCTGTGGTGCCTCCCTGGCTGGCAAACTGCATCTTCTAATTTTATTTCAGTCTGACCCACCTCCCTGGCTCCTTTAAATCTATTTTCTGCATACAATTACCAGAGTTCTATTAGAAGCCAGCATGGCTCACCTACATAGCATAGAAATGGTCAGACTTTGCACAGATCAAGCCTTTGTTGCTCTCTTGTTCTCAGAGAATAGCACAAGGAACATGGGAAGTCCTGAGCCTCATACAGGACAGAAAATAGGGCTGAGGAAGGGAGAAGGACTGGAATCAGAACACAGCAGCTTTCACATTGCGGATCAGACTCCCAGAACTGGCAGGAGACACGTTTCCACAAGCATGTGGATGTAGAAGATGACTTTTTGTGTAGGAACACACCTGTAGTGCCAGCCTGGCAGCTGGTGCACACAACCTCCTTGGTGCGGGGCACGATTGCACAGCTCGAGCTGCCTGGGCAGGGGCAGGGCCGGCAGTCTGCGGCTGTGCCGGCCGTTGCATCGCCGTAATACCCATCACTGCACTTCTCACAGTGAGACCCCGCCGTGTTATCCCTGCAATTGCACACGCCTGGAATAGAGAGGGACATGGGTTTTGCTTCCTTGTCCAACCTAGAAAGGAAGAATCACCCTCCCTGTTTCGCCAGCCCTCTCACCTGTCTCGGGATCACACGTCTCACTGTGCCCGTTGCACGCGCAGGGCACGCAGGGGCTGTAGGGCCCCAGGCTCGGGGTCTCTCGCCGGTGCCCAGAGGTGCAGCGCTCACAGAACTGCCCCTCGTATCCCACGGGGCAGGAGCAGCTCTCCACCCAGGCCACGGGCACACCAGGTCCAGGGCGAGCACTTGTGATGGTGACATCATCCAGGTGACCGGCACCTAGAAAGCACCGAGGGGGAAACTCTTTGTAACCACAAAGGCTCTCATCACCACTTCCCAAAACACTCTGAATGGTGCAAAGGATAGACAGGTGGGTGCTCGCAGGTGGTGAGGGGAATCAAGAAGCAAAATCCTCCAGGAAGATTTAGACATACAAGAAAAGATTCAACAGAGCTCATGAAGGGCATGTGCAGAGCAGGAAAGACGAGAATAACAGAGAAGGATGCTGAGAAGAGCAGGTGAGCAAGTACAGTCAGTTTATGTTATATTTTACATGGGTATGGGTTTCATTTCCACATCAAATACCAGAACCAATTCCTGTCTTTCAAGACAGGACAGACCACCTCTCCAGCAATTTTAATACACTGCAAACCATGCCTCGGGGCAAACTCTTCAGCTATTCCTCTCTAGCCATTCCTTCTGCTGGCATTTCAGTGCTTCCCCCCTCTTCTCCCAGCCCTTTCCCTGGGGCAAAACAGAGCCCAGACACAACATAGCTGGCTTTTAACTTATACCACTGTGTACCACTGCAGCAACTCCAGTGCACTGAGGGAGCCTCAGCTCCCTCATATTAGCAGTGGCTACAGCACTCGGGATGGTTTGCTCAACACCTTTCCTCCCCTCCATTTCACAACTCCGCATTCCTCTTTACAAGTCACCTGTACTGAAAACATTTGCAGCTTTCCAGCCTTCTCCAAATGCAAATTCATCCCTTCCATCTTTCTGAAAAATTCTTTGACACTCAACACCACCCAAGGACACATTTTTGCTCCTAATTCATGTCTGACTTCTAATAAACCCACATTATGAGGAGCTTTCACTTAAGTTCTGCACTGGTAGCACTTTCAAGACCCCATCCTTCCCATCTGCCATGTCAAGGTAAGACCTGGAAACAGGGGGGATGTAACCATTCCTAGCGTAGCAAAAACTGTGGACGAGTGTTGTAAACTCCCTACGTCTCTCCTACCATGTCCTTCGGGTCTCTGTACTATGTATTTTTATCAATCTGGAAGACAGTGGCCATGCAACACAGCACAATCCCCATGTTTAGAAGCAAAGAATCAGGAGGTGATGAGTGTTGAGCTTCCAGACCCTCAAAGACAGCACTTTTCTTCCCCATATCCTCTTCATGAGGCCTGGGAGAAGCTGTTACACAGGAAGACCAAGTGAAAATCCATTGGCACAAAGCTTTGCAAAATAAGCTACCACAGTTATTTACAGCCCCACAATGAAGTAACTCAAGCATCAGACCAATGAGTCTGCCCCCTCCCCTCTTCTGCGGCGTTCTGCTCAGCGACTCACTTCTCTCACTGTATGTCCCGCGGATCTTGATGGAAGTCAAGTTGTGGAGAAGCTTCTGGAACTCAAATGCTGTTAGAGCAGGCCTCCATGGGTAATCTGTAGCCTCGTGGAGCCTAGGGAGAAGGGCCATGCATCATCAGCACAGCTTTCAAATGTTAACAGCTGCACCCTTTCAAAGCCCCCTTTCCAAAGGTGGAATGCTGTTGCAACATCATCTGCATGCGCTTACACAACGCTGCCAGACAGCGAGTGAAAATCAACCTGATAAGAACCCTCTTACGAGCTAAAATTAATGATCCTGGTTTCCTCAAGAGCTCAGAGGCCAGGGGCACCCCAAGCTCAGCCCCGGCTGCTCCCACCGTACCTGAAGGTGTAGGTCTGTGCACTCTCACTGGGGTAAGAGTTGCCCTGGGCAATGAGTGGCACCGACACTCTCAGCCCGGCCCCTTCCAGCACCAGGTCCTCTGCAGAGAGCCGCGTGTCCCGTCTGTCCACACGGAAGGAGAAGGTCAGGTTTTGCCCGTAACTCAAAACCTGGTTGCCCAAGAACTTGCCTGAAAGGATAAGAAATCCTTACAGTTAGGGGATGGAACATAAAGGGGCACAAGCAGCACAGAAAGCCACGCTTCTGGAATGACCTACCTGGAGCAACGAAATACATGGGGAAATAGGTGTCCGAGATCACGGAGATATCCCGAGTCTCTGCACTCCACTGCAGTAAGACTTCTGAGCCATCACGCTGCTCAGCACGCCACTCATCCTCTCCTGAAAAACCAGATGTGCCAGAATTAACACCCTTGGAAGACGTGGCTTTGCACACACTTTTCATGTCACTCTGTTTGTATATTAGTTACTCTATGGTCTGTGCACAGGCACTGACAAACACCACATTTCCAATTTAAGCCCCTAACCCCAGTGCTGACTTGAAGCCTCTGAACTTTGAGCCCTATGACGACTACTTGTTCAAAACCTTCTTTTCTAAAGAGCTTAAACAGGCACGGAAAAACCTGCAGTCCCCTACGACTTGTTGAGAGTTGCAGCCTTTGTATGAACTGTTCTCCAGTGGAATTTTAATTAAAAAGATGTTCTTTTCAGACTACGCAGCATGAAAACATGCATACACAGGAAACTGACTGCATGAAAAAAAAAAAAAAAGGTTTTTCCTGAGCTTACAGACCCATTGGAAACACAACTGTGTTTTATTCAGAGCCACTTAAACTCCAAATCTAAAGTGATTTTAATCCTTTCAAACAGAAACTCCTGATTTGGTTCGAAACCTGAGGAAATGCTTCCTTGCCAGCACACCTCTCAAGCTAGAAAAGCTTTGTATTTGCAATTCCCACTTGCACCTGCCTGGTGTACAATAACTGCCCAAAGCCAAAGCTGTGAATTCATACTAGCTGAACAAACAAGCAGCAGACATGGAAGCTCCAGGTAGCTTCAGCACTTCCAAAGGAGGAATCCTAGACCTGCCTGCCCAGGATTTGAAAGGAAGGAGTTGTTGTGTTTTTTTTAATAGCTTCTGACTTGAGTCCAAGCCCAACCTGAGATACAAAGAAAGGCAATTTTACCAAACTGGAAGTTGGAGGTGATGCTGTAGATACTGTAGCCCACAGCACTGGTGCAGACCGAAGAGTGTCCAAAACAGAAGCAGGGGGTACAGCCCCTTGGATTGGAGGAATCCAGATGGAAAAATCCAGGTTTGCATCTGAAGACATGAAGGAAAGAGAACTCATTTCCCTGATGCTTGACCCCAGGTCATCGCTCGAATGTTTCTCATTCTTGAAACAAAGCCATGGGAGGAGAAACTCACCTCTCACAGTGGAAGCCTTCCACGTTGTCCTTGCATGCACACCGCCCTGTCTCCACATTGCATTCCCCTGTGCTGCCAGATGGATTGCAAGAGCAGGGTCTGCCAGAGTCAGGAGAGAGGACAACCCATTAGGAGCCACAGAGAAAGCTTTCAAAAGAGTCCAGGTTTATTTCAGAGAGCTGCAGTCCCCCTTACCTGCACCCAGCTTCAGAGAGGGAGTGGAAGCCCGGCTGGCAGCGGTCACACTTGTCCCCCATCACGCCGGGCTTGCAGCTGCACTGGCCATAGCTGTCACACTGTGTGCTGAGGGAGCCTGTGGGGACAGCAGGGACAGGCACCTCAGCACACATACACAGCTCTATCAGCCTGCAAGCTCTGAAATTTCACAAAACAGGCAAGGAATATGGGAGAAGAAAGTGGGAAGCTTCAAGCTGACAAGTGAATGCTTACCTAAAGGCTGTCCCTAGTTCACAGGGATTTTTCCCCTGGCACCCCTAGACAGATGAATTGTTATCTAGTTTTCCCAAACTATACTCAGTCTTTTATTCCTACCAACCAGCCTTCTAATATATAACTATAATTTTAACTTCAAATTGCATTCTCATCCTTATTCCTGCTCCATCCTCACTGTTACCTTTGCATGCCTCTAGTTCCATGCTGTTTTATCCTGCAACACACCATTTCCGATATTTTATTCCCCAAATTCCTTGTGTTCTCCCTAATGACCATCTCCCCTTTGCCAGGGGATATCCTGACCTCTTCCTTTCATGCTCCAATTTCCTCCCTCAATTCCCAAGTTGGATTTAAAGACTAAACTGCCTCCTCAGAGTGAAGCTACATCTGCCACCATGAACCCTAACAAACTCTTGAGCAAAATTCTCATTTTTTGGAAAGACACCTTCCTCAGTACTGCTCTGTCCAAGTGGACTTGCACAAAAAGCAGTAGCAGTTTCTTTAATCCACAGTGGACAAAATGCTTTCTTCCAAGCATCCCTGTAGCTGGCAGCCTTGGAGCTGTCAGCACTCCAAGAGTTAACTACCTGAAGAAAAATGTTTTAGTATACAGAAATAGTTGCTTGTTTCCACTTCAATTCACACCAGAAGATTATAGCAAAGTGAAGACTTATAAGATGATTAGGCTGGACAGGACAGAAGAACTCACAAAACCTTTACCATATACAGCCAAAGTTCAAATCCCCTTTGCAGTCCCACTTAGGATTATTTAGGAAAACACAGCACTCAGACAAAAAATAGCAATCTAAACATATGCAGGGGATTCAAATACACCCTGGGTGCCAATGTGCCACGGGATACAAGCTGATGGCTAAGTTATAAAGCCCTTTGAAAGCTGTCCCTAAAGACCTGAGAGGTCACCTCCCTACATCTTCTTGACTGTCTCAGCTGACACCAACCCTCACCCATCTTAAAATAAGGTCTGACATGACCTGGCAGAGCAAACAGAAGAAGAAAGGGCCTTTATTGGTCAAAAATTTCACAACTGTACAACTCTCTGACCAAATTAGATAGGAGATGCACCCTGGCAGACCTCTCCCTGGCTGCTTTTAGGGCATGCTGCAAGCAATTACTTATTCCAGTTCCTCTATTTTGAAACCTCACATCATACCTTACTATGTGTTACCCTTTTCTCTCCTTCCCCCTTACTTGCTGTGGGCTGGTGTAGTTATGGGATCACTCCTTACAGGTCACGTGGTTCCCCCGATGAGAAAAGATTTGTTCTCCTGCCAGAATTCCCCCCACTTTCTTTTTTTTTAAAAAAAAAAAAAAAAGAAGTTTAACTACATGTTTTGAGTTCACTTTTTTTTTTATCTCACCCCCACTCCTTTTGTGTTTAATGTTTCACTGGTTTGTATTTATAGTGCCTGGATACTCAGTAGGAGAAACTGATGCACCAGCTAAAGTTCACTACAATTCCTCAGTATGAGCAACTTCCATAAATATCCACTCACATCATCTCAGTTATTAAGAATTTAAATAAGTTCTTTAGTACTGGGAGCATCCACGGCAACACATACACAGTGAAAAAAAACCCCACAAACCTTACATTGGAAGGAGTAAGTGCTGCAGGGGTGAAGCATCTAACCCAATTAGATCCAAGGATAACTCAAACCAAAATTCAACACAATACACATTTCATATATGGAGGGGAAAAAATAAAGCAAGAAATAGCCAAAAGCAGAGGTGGGGTTTGTGCCTGGAAGCCTGCAGCAGGCAGTGCTTACCCACGGGGTTGCAGCTGCAGGGCTGGCAGCCCTGGTCGCTGTCCCGGCGGTAGAAGCTGTCCCTGCAGCGCTCGCAGTGCGGGCCGTCGGTGTTGTCAGCGCAGCCCCGGCAGTGGCCGCCGTGGCCCGTGGAGCGGTACAGCTCGGGGTCAAAGTAGCACTCCTGGGACCTCCCGTTGCAGTCACAAGCTGCAAAGACAAGGTGCCATCAGTGACCAGCCCACCCTGACAGCACAAAACCCTGCAAAGCTCAGAGGAGCTTTTAACCATCCTGAGCCCCAGGGCGTTTGTGCATCATAAGGACAAAAAGGGAGAAGGGTGTTTTTGTGGTGGTTGAATGAGGGTGTAAGGATGAAACAAACACCAGACCGTTCTCATCTACATTCAGAAGAAAACCAGCACTTCCTACTCCATTCCCTTGCACATCAGGCTGCCATTTGCAGCCAAAATGCTGCCCTCCCACACAGCAAAACCAATCTCCATCATACAAACGAGCATGAGAAGGTAACAGCGAGACTACTCCATGCTGTAAGGAGAGTTTCTCCCCTGGATTGCAAATCCCATCTGTCTAGGCAGCAGGACAACACAGTTTCACCAGCCTGTCGAGGGGAAGACCAAGGTCTTGACCAGACAGCTGGGACCGATCAAGACACACAGAGGTCAGACAGGAAGAAAGCTTTTCTGTCTGAAAAAGCTTCCCCATAAAGTAAACTACCAGGAGCTGTGGTCTGGGACACAAACCCAAGCAAACTGGTGTTCCATGACAGAGAGCTGCATTTTCAGTCCAGAACTGCTGCAACAACCTCGAAATGGGATGAAACAGTTGACAACCAACAGTTAACAATTAACTGTAAAAACCAATAACCCAAGTACAAAGGCAAGTCAGCAGATGCTAAATGAGGAGCTTTTGTAAGGGCAGTTATACTCCAGCATACTAAATACACATTTCTTTTCTGTGTGTCCTATAAAGTACAAGACTCTACATTTTTGCAGGACACTTCTTCCCTAAATGTTGCTCCCATCCTTCTCCAGAAAGGAGATGCCCCTTCCTAGGGATCTACCAGAAAGCTCCTACAGGATAGGACTGGAATGACTAACAGTCCCATTCACTGTGCTTAACACTGACTGACTGCAACTGAGGTTAACTCCAACCATGCAGGGCCAGCCTCTGTCCCCCAGCAGAGGCAGGGGACACAGCCCCTGCAGCCTATCCCCTGAGGGGTGGCCACACGTACGCAGGCACTCGTTGGCACTCTCTGCTGTCGCTCTCCTCCATGGACGGTCGTTGAAGAAAGGAAGGCACTTTTCACAGTCGACCCCAAAGGTGTTGTGCTTGCAGTTGCAGACCAACTTCCCAAGCTCATTCTTCACACACTCGCTCGCGTGCCCGTTGCATTTGCACCTGGTCAACAAGAGGCAAGGAACAGGTATTTAAACTCTACGGATCCAGGTCACTCACAGAGCAACCCCCAAAACAGGGACTGGATCTGAAGGTCTGAGATAAATTCAAAGGTAGGTGGTCACAACAAAAGTGAGAACCCAACTGCTGTTGTTCAGCCTCGAGACAAGGAGACTCCAGGGAAATCTTATGGAGGCCTTCCAGTATCTGAAGGGGGTTTACAAGATGGAGAGAGACTTTTTACTAGGTCCTGTAGTGATGGGACAAGGGGCAATAATTTTAAACTCAAAGAGAGTGGTTTGAGATTGGACATAAGGAAGGAATGTTCTGCAATGAGGGTGGTGAGACACTGGCAGAGGTTTCCAGAGGAACTCTGGCTGCTCCATCCCTGGAAGTGTTCAAGGCCAGGTTGGACGGGACTTGGAGCAACCTGGGCTAGTGGAAGGTGTCACTGCCCACGATGGGGGCTGGATGGTCTCTGAAGGTCCCTTCCAAACCAAACCATCCTATAAAACAAAGAGGTGCAGCATACTCCAGGCAGGCATTTAGAAATGGGAGAAAGTTAATCAATTCCTTTGCAGTCTTCAGAGTAAGCTGAGTAGAAGAAGCAAAGATTTGGTTGGCTTTAGGTTAATAAATTTTGCACAGCTTCTCCCTGGTGAGAGTCCAGAACACAGTGTGCTCGCTGGGTGTGGGATACTGTGGTATCAGTAAGAAATTAAATAGCACAGAGGTGACTAATAACAGAAGTCCAGGGACCTCCAAGACTGGTGATACAGCCAGTACAAATCCCCATGTGGCCAAATCCCAGGCTCAGGACTGGTCTCTGCAAACAGTCCAAACACTGCACTGGTCTCAGCTCTATTTATTAAAACATTTTATCATCAACTACTTAAGGTTTAAACATTCTGCAGTAGGCTTTGGCAAAAGGAATGGACAACCACAGCTGTGTCATACAGTGCTCCAGATCTTCGCAGAAGGTAGCTCCCAAAACAAATGTGAGGCAGAGACACTGAGATTTTCTACTTATTGTTTTTCTAGCTACAGATACAGGCAGAAAGCAATTAAAACCAATTAAAAAAATCACACAAAGCACAGGGCAGGAAAAAATTTCTTCTTTTGTTTTATGTTTTTGTTACTATTTTCAATCTCCACCCTCCCAAATCACTTAATATTTCATCTAATCAAGGAAAAAATATTCAGTCTCTGTCAGCCCTGAAATTACAGCCACAAAAGCTTATGCACAGTATCTGCAAGCTACATAAAATTCATTCTACTGCATTTTTGGTTTAGGACAGTCAATAAAGACCAGAGCCTAATGGTATCATATGAGTATAACCAAAATCATTAAAGCAGCCTAATAATCCTGACCAAAAGCTTTAAATAAGTACAGAGTTTTATTGTCTACTCACCTACCACCCACAGCAAAGTCCGAAATTGCATAGTAGTAAGACTTGAGAACTTTTGGGTCATTGAAAACTTCATCTCCAAATGTGTTCAGACGATTGAGGGTCACTCTAATATCTGTAGCTGTCACCCATTCCTAGAGCAGACAGAAATCCCATCAGAGGAAACATCAAACCTCCCTCTGGAAAGCACAGCAGTGCTGTGTCATTAGCAGTTCTATTAACAAAGCCATTTATCAATCAGCATGTTCCTTCCTCATCCTATCCCCCTCTGCACCTCGGGGCGTCACACGCCCCTGCCCCAGAGGCCTTACACTGTATCCTCTTGGTTCAGGTGAGTTTCCTGGACCCCACTCCTCTCTGGATACCCTTTCCAATGCCTCTTCATATCCTGACTGCTCTCAGCTGGGAAGCAGTGGGCAACCTCTTCAGCAAAAAGTGCAGTGCAGGCAATTATGCCAGCTTGCTAATTGTATGTATCTGCCTGCCTGCAGTGCTCCTGCAGACATACTGCACCAGACTGAAAGTCACAGACAGACAGATGAATGAGGCTGGGGAAGGCCGAGGAAGACAAACAGACAGGCAGACCTGACTCGCAACACAAGAGCTTTTCATAATATTTACACAGCATCTTCAACACATTGCCCTGCCCTCCTCCAGCAACAGCCAGCAAACACAGCCTGTCCCCAAATTTCACATCAGCTTCAGCCCATGACTCTCGCTGGCACCTCCCTGGTTTTATTACAGCTTTGTAATGCCATTTTCCTTCAAACACCATAAGAGAAGAACACAAGAAAAACACAATTGTACATACAACTGTGCTGCAGCTGCATCACTGCTCAGCCACTATGATAAGATTGAGTGAGTTACAAACACTGGCATACACACATGGAAATGCCAAGCACAAAAGACACATTTACTTCAGTTCTGAAAAGCAACACCAGAGGTTTGTACAAACTTTAGGAAACTGGCAGTCAGGTCTCTATTCCTAAAATAGAGAAGTCTATCAGAAAATTAAACACATTGCTAACTTGAAATCTCCGCGTTCACCGTAACGATAAGACACGGTTTTCTGCAGGGGTTGGCTGCACGAACGAGGTGGCCAAACTGGTTCTTTTCCATTTCTGGAGTTCTTCCTTTCCCATTAATCTTTATTTCTGTTTGCAGAAACGAGACCCACCAGATTCTGCTCTCCTGCCTGGGGACCACACAGACGAGACCCAAGCCTGCTGGGTGCTCACATCTCAGTCTGCTCCTGCTACTCTAAGAGGAAAGGGAATTGGTGGCAAACACAGTGCTGAAAAGAAGACAAGGAGCCCCAGTGGTGCAAATCCCACAGCTTTAGCTCCTTGTTGCAATTTAAGTTAGGAAAGTCACCAAGCAGAATACAGAAAGTGGCAAGTAAATCAGATAAACTGCTGCTCCAGTATGCTCCTGCCCACTGCCCAACCACCACTGTGAACAACAAAAAAACTCAGCCAAACCCCTCTCTCCAAGCCACTTGTAAGAGAAAAATTCCATGGATAAAATCAAGCTCCTCTGCTTCAACACACATGTAAGAGAACAGGTCAGGGATTCCTGTAATGCTTTATTTGTTTAGAAGAATCTCATATTTCTTAATTTTTTCTACTCAAAGTATACACACAAGATGCCTCAAATATAAATTGAACAGAGGCTTTACCTTCCTCTGTCCTTGTATGTGAAACAACAAATGTCCACAGTTGCTTTCTAAGCGCCTCTTAGGAATGTCTGTCCCAACCTACCTGTGCAAGGGTCTTTCACTAAGAGTAAGGGCTGCAGTGCAGCCTCGCAGGCACAAAGCCACAATCCACGATGACTACACATAAAACCAGCCTGCTCAGCCCACCCACCCACCTCAGCCCTGCTCACACACCTGCAGCACAGGGCTGTTGTCAAAGTTGTAGGCACTGGGACGCCCCTCTAGCGTTGAGAAGGCCACGTTGCCCCCCGTGAGTGGGGAGATGTCGCTGAACTCGTCGGTGCAGAGCGCCTGCTGCTCGTCCTCCCCGGTGCGGATGAAGCCACGGTTGACTTTGTGGTAGGTGCTCTCGCAGGAGCCACTGTAGTACTGGTAGGGCACCCACGGGCCGTCCTCCCGCGTGCGCTTGTAGATAGCAAAGCTCTCCGGCCGGCTCGTGTGGAACTTCAGGCGCACGTATGTGATGTCGAAGGCCTTCCCTGCAGGTGAGAGGACATGGGCGTGAGAAAGACTCAGACTTGGAAAGAATGGAAAGAGCTGCACTGCAATTCTCTCTTTGGAGAAGCATCTCCTGGCGCTATCCAGAACACCAGGAGTATCTCTTCCAGCCCAGTGCTGAATCGCCCCACAAAGACAAGGTGAAGGAAGAGAAGGCAGAAGTTGAGGGCAGATTGAACAGAGAAATAAACAGACCTACGGACTCCTGTGCAACCAAACACACATGTCACAAGGTGCAGTTCTCTCCTGCAGACACTCCCAGCAGTGTCCTTACCCCAAGAGATGACAGACTTCATCAAACCCACAAACAGTTTGTGGGTATCTAAGGCCAGGCCCCAAGTTAATGATGACATTTGATGGTATTTCTTCGTATGAAAGAAACAGTATTAACCAGAGAGGTAAGTCACACTGTAGAGTCTGGCTTGTACCTCTGCTTCCTCCCTGAATAGACAATATCTCAAACTCATTCTATTACTCACAAAGCCTTTCTTCCAGCACTGAATTACTGAATACACACCTCTTCTACTCACTGGAAAGCCAAAACGAAGTTTAAGTTTCCCAGACCATATATTTCAAGTCATCAAGACACATTTTGGATCAGAGTGCAATGATTTACAACCCTGCCACGTTCTCTGTTTCCTAGGCACCTCCCTGCCCTCTATTCACCTCCTAACAGGCTTGTAGAAGTCAACACATTGTTCTCCCTCATGGATTCTTCTCCAGTGACTTGAGCATCTACCCCCGTGCACATAAACCAACTGCCCAGGGGACTCACAGCCCTGAGAAAACCCATTAGGAGACAAGAGCCAGAGCACACTTAAGCCACCTTCCTCCACCACTCCTGCTGGAGGAGGGGCACGTTCCCAGGAGGAGGCATACAGCTGTGTGCCAGCTGTTCTTGTTCCACCTCGGCAAACAGACTGTACGATCAGGACACCCCGGAGCACGTAGGGAGCTTGCTAAAACAACGTGAGGTTTGTTTGGAATAAAACCTCGGGTGTTTAGTCCCTGCCATGTTCTTTTATGCTCCCACCACTTCCAAGAAAAACACTGCTCTAAGCAGAACTTGAAGCCATCACTGGTTCAAAAAAAAAAAAAAAAGCTACTAGAAGAGTTTCAGCTGATTGAGAAACAGGTTTTTTCAGCTTGTAGGAGTCACAAGGATTTAACCTCAACTTGTAAAATGAATGAACTCCACCATGTTAAATTTTAACATGAGGCTTTGCCCCTGCTGAAGTGTTCATGAGAGCAGACCTGATGGCACCAGGCAAGGAGAACAGCGTGCTCCTCCAAGCACACACGCACAGCCCGCCGGCAAGGAACCAGGTCGTGCACCACGGTGCTGCCTCCACAGGCCTCCCTCTGCTTAGACTGGGACCAGGCATGTCACACCCAGAGCATGGCTGGCACGAGGAACCAAAGCAGCAGGAGAAGCACTGCAAAGGGTCCAGAAATCAATGTGCCAGGAAAAAAAATAAAGTAAAAATCAAGACATACAGCACCTGAAAAACTACCTCCCCAAGGATAGAAAAAGACCAATAAGTACTGTCTGTGTGTGACATGCAGGAAAGCTAGGGTGTTAGATGGATACGAACCCCCCAGTACTTCCCACAGAACACCCTTCCCTATTTATATCATGTGCGTGGTTTCAGATGACCTAAGCACAAGACTGGAAGCCAGACCATTCACAATCTGTGGCTCTTGTTTAGTACTTGCTCACTGTTGGTTTGGGGTTGATTATTTAATGAGATCTTCTTACACACAGAAGACAAGCAAGAAGCAATCACAGCATTAATGCCAAACTGGCACTTTCCACAAAGGCTCAAAACTCCAAAGGATCAACACTCAGCACTAATGTAGCTTAGGCAATATCCTCCCTTTGTTGCCCGGTGCAAGGGATTAATCCTGTTCCAGGGATTTGGGAGTATTTTTCTCATGAATGTCAGTGCAAGGCAAGAAGCAGGCATCATGTGCTTCCTCCCAGGTCTCCCATTTCTCCTGCTACATGGTCTCTTCTCAAAAAGAGAGCTGCTCATGAAGGCAAAATATGCTTCAGAGGTGAAGAACGTGCAGACACAGAAACTCAAAACTGACAGAAGCCAACAAGTTGGACATGCACAAATATCTTCTTCAGGTCCATGAAAAAGAAATCCCAAACAAATCCAGGATTTACTCCCCATCTTTTCCAGGTAAAGGCAAGGAGCTCTAGAAACAAATGCCTCCTCATTCTTCTGCAGGAAACCCCCAGGGTACGTGTTGACCTGCAACTTTGCCAGCCTATCCCAACACCTTGTATGGGCAGCAACTAAAAACCAGACCTACTATCACGGTTTTATCAACAGTAAAACTGTCAACGGCTTAATGAGAAAGTTTTCTTTGAGCTCACATGCTAAAATAAAGCAAAATATAAGGCTGAACGTCTGCTCTGGTGGGATTTCTCGGGGCAAGTTTCACGACAAGTGAAAACAACAAAGACATCAGGCAAGAGCAGCCATTCCATGAGTCAAGAGGGGAAAAAAATAAGCCAGAGCCAACAGAATGAAGAACACTCCATTAAGCTGTGTCAGCTGAATTGTCAGGAATATCCTGCTCCTTTGACTTGGAGTGGTTAGTTTTCCTCCACTAGTACTGCATTCCTCTGGTGTGAAGCAAAACCCCCATGTTTAGGCTTCATAAGATGGTTTTGGGGAGGAAATGCTTCAAAAGAATCCTGGGAATGAAGGGGGGGCCGGGCGCGTGCTCTCACTCACACACAGCTTTCAGCTCTAGCCGAAAGGCCAGGTCACAGCCTGCATGTCCCGGAAAAGAACTCTTTTTTTTCCCCGCTCCACTATTACTGGATTACGATCCGTGTTCCCAGACAAGGTCTCCCACAGCTCCTTGCAAAAATCCCAGCTCAGCTAAAGGCACAACACATGCCAACCGCACTCTGGGCAGCATGAAAATGTTTTTCACAGAAACTCCTTGTGCTAAACGGTGAAGGACCCTCCCTTTTTCACCTCCAGTTTTACATGACAGGCCAAGGAAAACACGTTCAACCCCCCCCTCCCCGACTGAGCAACCCAGGTGAAAAAGACATTTATAGCAGCTGGGAACGTAACTCCTTGGGAAGTGCAGTTAATGGCATTACAGAGGAATGCCGTTAATGCACAGACAGTGGCTGTGTGCCAGCCGAGCAGCTCGCCGTGGGTAAATACTGCTGGGACAATGGGGTTTACCCAAGACCAGCTGACACACTGTGGAAATAAACGTGTTTCCCCACTGTTCACACTGAACACAAAATCTGTGCTTAGCAGCCTGGCAGCTCTTCGAGGTTCCAGAGCCTTTTTCTAGCAAAGATAAGCAGTCCAGGTTGCTTTCAAGTCTTGCAGAGCTGAATAAACATATGCAGCTATTACGCTGAAAAATGGTGACAGCAATAACCAGGTAAAAGGCAGTTTTAAACATTTAAATGTTTAAATGTTTAAACATTTAAACATTTCATTTAGAAGACAAAAAGTCATTGTTCTCCTGTTCCTAGAAGCTGGTAATTATTTTGATCTCAGTTTGACTTAGAAGTGTCTGATAGTGTCAAATGTCAGATATTTCCCTCTGTGTACTGAGAAGTGGCAGATCTGTTTTGCAGGAAGAACTCCACATGCTGGAATCAGTGACCATGAGCACAACCTGACTTGTCTTTAAAGTGTTCAGAGCTCAAAATCATGAGCTATGCGTTTTAAAACTGCATCTTTTCCAAGGTATGAAGCTGCTCACCAGCAAGTGACAAGGTGATAAGATAACCAGCCTATTCTGACAATTCAGGCTGATGTAGAAAACTTTTAATGTCTTTCTCTACAATAAGCAAGCAAATCTATAAGCCTTCAAGACAGTATTGCAATTATGGATTCAACAGAGCAAGTCCTGGTTGTCTAGAGAGGCAGCAGCAGCAGTGGCCTTGGAAACATTCAGAGTTGTTTGATTCAGGGGATGCTTCCCCCAACAACCTGCTCACATTGTCAGGCTTGACCAGATGCTGCCACCAGCAATTACAGCCCTTCCTCAGCAGGGTTATTGCCCAATTGTGTATGCCAAGGTCCACCAGGAAACACGCCATGCTGAAAACCGTAAAGATAGACCAGAAAAATGTAAGCGAATGCCATTTAGATCTTTACAAATTCCTCCCTTTCCCCCCAAGTTAGGAATTCGTCCGTACGCACAAAAGGTCTCCTTGTATTCAGGCCCCTCAGAACGGATGGATAATTTACATCAGGAAAACTGTCCTGCCAGCTGGCACAATGACAACAAGTGTTGAATTGTGAGCAGATGCCCGGGTGAGATAAGCCCAGATGACACTTGCCTCCTTCATTGTCGGTCCACTCAATCCCCTGCATGTGGGAAGAATCCACTCTACCTCTCCTGCATTCCCTGCACTCCCTCTACGCATCCTCCCAGCAGTGAGCTTGAAAATACAGCCACTGAGTTCTGTTGCCCAGGGAAAAACTAATCCACCTGAGAAGACTATACTGGGCAACAAACCAAGCCTTTGCAGATTTGTTTTCAGCAAAATCCACTGAGCAATAATGAAATGGTTTCCCTTCTGGTTAGCTCCTGTTTCAGGGCAGTTTTTTCATGCTGACAATCCATGTCTTAGCAAAGGTTAAAAGAATTGAAATGAAACCAGTAACAAATAATGCCCACTTACTGCTTTTTGACTGGATTTCATTTCCATTTTGCAGTTACAGGGCAAACACCATTGGCATCTCATTTTGCTCATCAGACCTGTTTCCCTGTCACTCCCAGGAGGAGATGTCACCTTTCCCAGACTGAAACATGCCCATGCCATTTGCCCTTACTCCTGCCTCAACTCTACCCTTCCTGAACCATCAACTCTCCCACCACACAGCTATAAGCAGACTGATGTTTCAAGACACTCATCTGTTCCTTTCTGACAAATAAAGAGCCACTGGCCATAGCAGGAGGCAGCATCTCCCACCACCAAGAGCTATGAGTAGCACAGATTCCAGAACCTTCACACGAGCAGCATGTTCCTTGCAAGGGACAGAAACTTGGATCTCAGTAGACAGAGGCCAGCAAGTTCACAGGATCTCATTCAAGACTGATCACTTCCTGAGCCAACCAACCATTCCAAGTTCTCAGCTTTCCATGCTAGAAACACTCCTGGAGCCTTCCCTTCTGAATCACAGGGGCTGCAGAACAGAGAAGAATTTTTAAGGTGAATGAGTTACCCCGTTCCACGGACAGGATAGGATTTTCCAGCATGCAGATGGGCAACGAGAGCAGGACAGAGTTTATAAGGAGTGAAGGAGAGTGAGAAACACCCTAAGAAACTTGCTATTTTGGAATAAAGTAGTTTCATTAAACAACAGCCCAACACCTGCAAGACACGTAAGCACGAAGTTATGCCGCTTGCATCACATGTGCATGAAAAAGCCAAACTTACGACTGAAAGCAGGACATTTCTGTAGTTCTAGAGCAAATGTCCTTTACAACTACTCCCCAGCTTTTCTGAGAAAATTTGTGGAGGAGGAGGAAGATGAGAGCGCTGGTATTGCACAAGCAAATGGAATATCCAGCATCTGAAGAAAGAAAATGAAGAATTTTGACTTTCTGATGAACTCCACTGGGGAAATAACTCCACACAGGAGCACAGATGACAGCTCTCAAGTGCCAAGTCGTGGCCCTCAGAGGAACACAAACTTGTAATAATAAACCTTAGGTTTATTTTCTTGTTCTCACATGAAGAGCCTGAAGATTTATGCACACAAAGCATGAACAAGCAAGGCCTGAAGGATTTTAACAGTCTTCTCCTTAAACCACGCTCCACCAAAAAAAAGATTCTGGCTTGGGGAGCTCCTCCACAGATGGGTGCCTGGGTTTTAAAAGAGCCTGTCAGAGATATAAACATGGATTGATTTTTCTGGGAGCCTGAAGTACTAAGCTGGGGACAGAGGAAGGAAACATGTTTGGGACGCTGGGGGAATGAGCACAGCCCTGAGTGCGCTGGAACGAAGGTGAACTCCCACCACCCATTAGATCATGCATTCTTCCAGCGCTCCCAAACAAAGGCACCATTGACTCCTGCGCGTGGGCGGCTCTGGACAGCAACAGGCTGCCCAGTAAATTATTGCATGATAATCCAACATTGATAAGTCATCGAGGCTGCTTGTTTTAGTCATGTTTCCAAAGGGGGGAGGAGGAGAAGCTTATTTCCCCCTGCATGGGCTGAAGGCAACCTTGTAAAAAATGTGGGTTTTTTTCATTTGATCACTTTTAAGACAGTGTAAAGTCAGAAAACCTTATCCAATAATCTGGTACAGCTTGCTGCCTTATTTGTACAGCTTTGATGCAAAGATGTTAAGTCCGTTTCCCAAAACAGCCAGCTGTGTTTATTCACTGGGGACTGGAAAGATCCCATGTCCAGCACAAAAGTCCTATCTGAACAGGAAGCCTCAAAGTCCTTTTTCAGCACAAACGATAAAAGCTCATTTTAAAAAGGCACTTTACACTTGGCAAGCACAGCCAGATCTTGGATGATCAAGGACACCACGGGCCATTTTGGAGAGGGCTCCATTCATATATCTGGACTGCAAACCTACCTCCTGCCACCAGCGTTGGCACCAAGATAAGCTGCACTGGGGTTACAGTGGGTTGGGATCCTTGGAAAATTCATCTCCTTGTATCGAAGAACCTGAAATTGCTGCACGACCCTACACCACCCCAAATGAAGGAGTACAGGAAAGTGGGGGTTTACTCTCCCAAAATAGGGCTTTTACCCAAGAGGCAAAGACAAAAAGAAAAAAATTGATCAAAATAGTTTACTTACGCAGAAGAGACAAAAAAGTTGTCTTTTGCCCTTTATTCTCAGCAAAAGAATGTGCAGCAATTACAAAGAAATCATCCTTCCATCACCAACAGCCCATAATGACACCATCAAAAGTAATAACAACCCTTTAAAAGGGTTCCAAATCACTGCAGGACCTTGGTGTCCAAGCAAGATTACCTTTTCCTGAGAGTTTTCCTCATGTTGGAGATACAACTATCATCCAGTAAAAACTGAAGCAAACAACCACCACCACAGAGCCCCTAGAAGATCAGAGCTGGTGGCAGCTGGAGGCCAAAGGAGATTCACCAAAAAGCTTTCCATCAAATTGGACATTTCCCAACCTTGGCAACACAGAAAGGCATCCCTCGTGAACGTTTCCTGTGCAAGACCACATATCCACACGAATCACAAGAAAGCAACAAATCTCACTCACCTTCCAGTCATTCTCATAGTATTCAACTTAAACAGTGAATCCCATTTGGATCGTTTCCCCTCAGAAATTTTAATTTGACAGTAGGAGGGACTGTTCCTGATGTTCACTTCAAACTGTACCTTTTCAGAGGTGATGTGGGGATTGAAGAATGACTGGGAAAAAGAGACTAAAAATTACTTTCAAACTCCAAAAGTTTAAATAGCTAAACAAGAAATAAGCTGCAGCTTCTTTAAACGTGGTATCTGTCCAATTGGCAAACACATGACTTCTTGTAAAAAGAAAATGAGTTTATTGGACTGTAGTGCTGTACCCTGAAAGCAAATTTAATATCAGATAATCTGGTGAGAATTACAAAACTGTTTCTTTAAAGGACAACTAGGATTTTACTGACTTGTGAGGGGGAGGGGAAAAAAAAAAAAAAAATCAAACAAAAAGCATTTTGTGAATGTTGTTAGTGCAGGAATGTTAACAGGTTTTCCTGAGGTCTGTTTTCCTTCTGCATGCCCTCCCAGGAGCCTCACCCTCCAGCAGGTCGATGCCCTCCCCTTGCTCTTAGCATGCACACTTTTACCCAGCACACCTGAAGTCAAACCATAGGCAAGATTTCAGTTTAACAAGTTCAGCAAACCCAACTGACCAGAGTCAAAAACGTCCTGGCCAA
Source organism: Pseudopipra pipra (assembly GCF_036250125.1). Lineage (NCBI taxonomy): Eukaryota > Metazoa > Chordata > Aves > Passeriformes > Pipridae > Pseudopipra > Pseudopipra pipra. The sequence continues at coordinate 2,665,186 of NC_087557.1, forward strand.
AGGCAGCATGGAAGTTACCCTGGATGGTGTCCGTGTGCGTGGGTCAGATGCTCCTCACTCCAGCCCAGCACTCCCAGAGGGGGGTACACCAGCTCCCATGGGAACATTGTCACTCGACCCAGTCCCATGGCTCCATCAGCCACTAATTTCTATTAAGTAACATTTTGAAGCCTTTTCCCCTGTTGAAAGGCAGCACTTTCCCCACTCACCCCCCACATGCGCTCGTACCCTGCAAGAGCTCCAACACCTGGCTTTGCTCCTATCTGAATTACATATCAAAAACACACAGCTCCAATTGTTGAGCCTAATTAAGGACAAATTAAGTGACAGGTCTATATACAATCAGTGCCCTGAGCAGCAGCAAGTTCAGCAGCTCTGGGAGCAAGACGACCTTCCAGACCAGCTCCAACACTGCTGGCTGTACAGCCACGGAGAGGCCAGAAATGTTCCCTGCACAAAACACTAACTGCTCTGGAATTTTGATGGTTTAATCTCCCTCCAGCTCTTCCATCTCCCACTCACTAGCCCCAGATTTTTTTCAGATACAGGCCATAATTAACACCACTGCTATTTGGGAATAATACTGTTGCCTGGCCCACTGCAGACTTGACAGCTTTCTTTTCTCGAATATTTAAGTTTTGCCTTCTTCAGTAAACATTTAAGAAAACTAACTTGGAGCACAGCTGAATCACAGCGTTTAATGCTGCACAGTTTGCACGTCTCCCTTCTCACCATCTCCCCCTCCTCCCAAGAGGCTCCAGCGATGGATTTTAAGCAGCAGTTGACAAGCCCTCGTACTATCTCTTAATGCATTTTCAGTCAATTACAGGCTTACGCACAAGCTACTACTATTTATGAAACACAAATTGCAGCAATATCCATACCGCCCATTTTCAACCACCCACCCACACAACAGTTTTACTTTCTCAGTCTATTAAGCCGGGGAAGGAATTGGGATAAATAGCACTCAACAAAACCATTGCTGGAGCAAGGCCATTTCCAAAACAAAGCTTGCCACTGAGTTATGTTTCAAATATGTTTTGGAAAGTCAGAAGAAAAGCTCTTCCAAATTTTTACTGAAGCAGAGAAAGAACTGCACTCCAGTTCCTGACTCACAAGTAACAGCCAGCATGTGCTTTCAACTCCGCCTGTGGAGAATAATCTATACAAACTGCCAACGCTCATGGAAGTCACAAAGGTGTATTAAACACACAGTCGTGTGAGTTCATGTTCATCCACACGTCCACAATGTTCATCCACAATGTGTGTCTGGACACACATGAAGGGCAAAGCACTACTACATGCAGTGACTATTTCTAAGAAAAGAGTTCAGCAGAAAACTACATGTACTTGAGAAGGTAGCATGGCTTAGCATGAAGCAACAGAAGCAACTCCCTAAGATTATTCTGGAACACCACGAACAAAGAAAATGAAATTGGATGCTCCCCACTGACCCTTCAAAGGTAATACTAATTCCAGGCTTCTCAATACTTCCAGCTGCAAAATCTGAAGCTCTTGGTTTAACTGACAGGTTAGAACAGAGCCAAATCTGCTTCACATCAGGGTCCGAAACACCTCAGTGTATCCACACCAAACCTACATTTGGAAAGTTACCTGCAGATCAAAACTCCTTCCACCCAGGAAGGCTGCCCATCAGGAACAGAAAAACTGCGAAAATGCAAAAAAATAGGTACATGCACAGCTTTTCCACACAATTTTGTATACGAGGGAGATGTCTAGACTGAGACAGCATTACTGTGCTGCTCCTTTGTAAAGGCAGGACTGCGAAGAAGGTACCAACAGAGTTGCTGCCCCACTTCAGTGGGACCAAACACCACCTGGGATACTGCTGAGACAGTGTGACATCAAATGAGTTTCCTGCAAAACATGTTTTCCTACAACAGTCCCAGCAGATACAAAAAAATTAATATTAATGCATTTAAAAGACCTTCCGCAGGAATTTCTAATTTGTTGAGTTTATGTACTGGTCTTGAAACACAGGCCATACCGCGTGGGACAAAGGTAAACGTCAGCGCCTGGTTCCCAGCGGCAGGAGCGCAACGGAACCCTGGTGATTCCAGATGTGCAATTCATTCAACCCTGTTAGCAGCAGAGCAACGAGGCAGTTGTGCTGGAGAACAGGCTGAGCAGCCTGGTGGAAGCTGCACAAATACATACATTGCATTCCCAGATGGCTCAGAGCCTCCCAGAAAAAGCCCAAGAAGCATCTTGCACATGGGGAGACAAACCTCCCGTCCCCAAGTGCTGTGCTGGGAGGCACATGCCATGACCTGTTAGATCACACCACATCCTCCCCAGTCACACAGGTTCTTCAGCAGCAGGACAGCTCAGGATTTCCTCAGCACTGCCTAAAAAGAGGTTGACTGCACAAAAGGTGAGTTTAATCATCTGCACTGAACACCAAACGGTGAGATCTTCTTCAGGCACGCTGCACTGCTGCAAATCCAAAAGGAACTCTACAAGAAAGAAGGTATTTTTCTCAGGAGTGAAATTTAAATATTCATTTTCTGATTAGTACTGCTAAGGCAGTGACATTCTTTTTAAAATGCTGAATCCCTAGCTGAAGGAAAAAAAAGTACATTTTTTTTTCAAATTAGATAATAACTCTCATAACTCAATCAGTAATATAAACTACCACACATTAAAACTTCAAGTAATTTGTTGCCCATTGGTGGCAGCCCACAACACAAGGCTGAGACAATTAGTCTTTCCCATGCCTTCAGAGTCCTTAAGTTTGTATCTTGACACTTTTGATAGTATTTTGGGGGGGAAAGGGGAAGAAACAGCCCCTTCAGCCCATCTGTAAAGCCAGTGCCTTTGTGAAATCTCAAACAATACAACACTCTCAAGGCTTTGTTTTCACTAAATTTTTGTATTCTGGCTCAGACTGTCAAGACCCCACGGTATTCCCATGACTCTGTTGCCTAGACAGGTACCTCATTCAGAGGCCACATGAAGCTGCCTCCACACAAGCCCAAACGTTAATCTTCACAGTATCACTTCAAAAAAAGATTTGTACAACAGTGCAATAGAAATGGAGCAAAATCCAGGAGATACCAAATGGTACAAATTCTAGAGGTTTGTTTCCTTGGTGGCCTGGTAAGATAATTATTTTTAAAAGTTTACCACTTCCAGTAAACTTCTGATACCAAAGGAATATCAGTCCTTATCCTAAAAGCAATTAATAGGGCCAGTCATAGGCAAGATAAAACCCTAATTTTAAACCCTCAATAGCAGCACGCATCAGCCACGGTAGAGAGCTGTCTTCTGGCACAATGCAAATCATGCTGAGTCTCTACTTCAATGACACAAAATTAAGAGGCAAAATGTTTTACCAAAGGAGATTCAGCAGTCACATGAGCCCCTGAGAGAATGAGTCGAACCCAGGATCTGTCCATGTTAAGAAAATGCTGCAAATGCGTTGGAGCAGTGGGGGAAGGACTCTCGTTCAGCATCAACACTGCCTTCTACCCTCAAACCTTTCCTTACAGAACTTCACACTAAAGTAAAAAAAAAAAACAACAAAAACCCTTGCTCTATAGTGGTTTTAGATTGAAAATAGGAGTTGCTAGAGATTAAAAGACTTCATTGCTGGTCTTAAACACAAGCAGATGGACACCCACAGAAGGACAACTAAGGGCTGCCAAGATCCGTGTGGGTAAAGCGAGGCATTTGCAGACACTTCCCCCAAAGTGACACACAATTTCTGGTAATGCTAAAAAATGAGGGGTGGGTCAGAAGGAGCCCTGGGAGCAGGGGAATTAATAACATATGGCTTCCTACGTGCCAGCCTCTTGGCTGAGTCTTAGAAGGGAAGCCTTGCATCTGCTCAACTCCACAACACAGAGTCACATCCGACTGCAGAAGCCAAAAGCTGTGGGAGATGAAGTTGCATATTTTAATCCCAGATCCCTCATTTCCCATAGCATTAACAAGAACTGTCATTATTGTGGAAAGCTTCTTCCTTTTACCCATCCAAGCAGAAGACCAAAGGGTTCAGAAACTATGTAGGACATGACAGGGCACAGACTAGATTCTTAGGTGAGTGTTAATTCCATAGGGCAATGCATTCCAGCAAGAGAAACACAACTGCCTCTTGTTTGCAAAGAGTCAATGAACAACCATGCCTTCCTGAGTCACTGCAAAAAATTCCATGAGCCTCTCAGGGCACTCTCAGGAAAAAAGCTTGAACATACAAAGTTATGCAGCAATATCAGATGTAACAACCTCCCTCTGGATGAGTAAATGGACAGTGATAACCTCCTTGGATGTCTCACTCCTCCAAAGATTTGGAGAGTAGATTAAGTCAATGGCTCTACTCCCCAAAAAAGAATAACACTTGAATTGCTTCAAACACATGGACAAGCAGCACATACACTCAGACTTCCTTTCACCAAGGCCTGATGACCCTATATTTTGCTGTAGATTATTTTCATTACAACAGAAATCTTAGTTTTTTGAAAAAAAAAAAAAAAAACAACCCACAACTTTTTAAAAATATATATATTCTATTTCCTTTTACAAATCAGGGAAAAAGTAATTATTAAGCTCATTCAACATTTTCACTACCAGTATGTTAACTCAGACAGTTGCTGAGTTTTCTTAACACATAAAAAAAAGTTCAAGTATACACAGTATAGTTTAATTTCAAGCCTATACAAGCCAATTAAAAGAAAGGCCCTGCTATTAAAAAAAAAAAAAAGAAGCAATGGGTCCATGATTAGATACATTAGATTTCACAGAGATGATAAGAAGCCTTAAATCAATACCAGCAATAATGTAATCACTTCCAGATCATGCTGGGATACTTCTGCAAGAAGTTATTTTATCTTAATTACTTTTTGTCAAGCTAAGGATAGGAGGAAAAAGCTAATTTTCAGTCCATTAAAACCCAGCAATTTACATTTCTTTTAAGAAGTGTTTAAAGAAATCCCCATTTCTGAAGGACAGTGATGATGATGGTGGAGATGAGGTACAATCCTCGATAAGAAGTTGATCGTGTTGGCAGCTTAGCGGGGAGGATTTTCCTGGAATAGGTGATTTTGCTGAGGGTGAGTGAGCAGCTTGCCCTATCCTTCACAAGGCAGTATCACTCTGGTAAAATACTGCTGGAGTAAGCAGAGTTTACTTTGGATGAGACCTGGGAAGAGATCTTCAGGGAGTTTTAGGAGGCATTCATGCTTAGCCTCCTACCTCTCACTTCAGCTGCAAGAGTGTAATTTCCTTCCTCCTCACAGTCATCTTTTATCTAACCCCTAAGTACTGAAGGTGAGTAAATGTGAGCAGGGAGAAAAAATTTAAAAAAAAAATAAAAATTAAAAACCCACAAAATATGAAAGTTGGAGAGAGTGCAGCTAAAAATTTGTATACAAAGTACTTTTTACTCATGTAAAGGTCACTGATAGAGAAACAGTCACTATGCTAATCACATACTGCTTCATTTCCACAGGTACTACTGAGCTGGTCAGCTAATCAGGTCTGGTTACTTTTTATTCTTGCTGCAGAAAGCCAGGGCAGTTGGACAGATTGGCTTCTTAAGGGCATTTCAACCTCCCAGGAACATTAAGGACACAAATTATTCACTGCTTCATTAACCAAGTGACCAGATAGTAATAGCTTGCAAATTTAAACCACATTGCCTAAACATGAGCATATCCTCCCCCAGACTCGCTGATTGAAGAGTAATCTACGTTCCCCCAGCTCAGTCTCCCACAGCTCATGGGAAAACAAAGCCAGGCTGTTCCCAGCCTTTTCATGGACATACCAATAAGCTTTGGAAATAAGATGAACTTCAGTGTGCAAATCTGTGAGCATGGAGATGCAGAGGAAAATCATTGTGTTGTCTGGTTGAAGTAATATATTACACTGCAATTCAGAAAGTATTCTTTTTTTCAGTCAAGTCTTCTCAAGATTCAACTCCTTCCCTCCAAATATTGAGCTTTCAAGGCCCCCCTAACACAGACATTTTTACAGCTGAAAAAGGGGGATTTAGTCATGTATGTGCTAAGCAAAGTTTCCCTAAATATTTTTATCTCTATAGCAAACCAGCATGGAGTTGTGCCAAGTCCATTTGTACAGGATAGTCCCTATGTAGTGTTTAAATGAGCATTAAACTAAAAAAAAAAATGAAGTAACAGTAAGTCCTGCTTATGAGATCTTTGAGCTTGTTCTCCAGGCCTGAGTGGATGCTGAGCGCCAGCACACAGAATACTCACAGCTCTCCCTTTTCCCACACTGCTTTTAAATCCCTTTAAAAGCAACTAATTCACCCAGCTCCCACTTCCGAGTGTAACAATGAAGTGTTCCAACAGCTCCGCGGATAATCTCTCAAGCCTAATACCCACTACTAACCACAGATCTTAAAAGTGTACTCAAACAAAACATCATTGGGGGGGGAAATACCTCCAAACCTATGTAAAAGGAAACTACAAAACAGTGAAAGCTTGGAAACGAACTTGTAGGCAAGGAGCTGGTTTAACCTTCGGTCTGCTCAGACAAACCACCACCATTCCTCAAGACAGTCACCATTCTCCCAAAGGGAAAGCATTAAGAAATTAAGAAGAAATTAATGCAATTCAGGTTTACAGCGTGGTTTAAAGGCAGAAGCACAATGTCCTGCATCCAGCTGAGCATGCAAAGCCAGGGAAGGGCTGTGCTCCAGGACGAGGGCTGCCAAGTCCACCCAGACACACCACATCTGCTCCCTTTTGATCACTGGCAGTCTGGACAGCCCAACCCAGCACAAACTGTACCAATACTTTTGTTTTTCCTCCTGTTTATCCCTTAAACTTGCAGCTGCAGCGGGAAGCCTCTCCTCCTCATCACAGAAGCCCCACCGGGCCGCGAGTTGCAGAACAGCACATAGAGCAAACCCAGCTCCTCCGCTCCCATGTGAGACACCCACGCAGAGCAGCTCCGCGTCCACGGCCCACCCCACCTCACTGAGCACAAGGTCCAGAGCTCCCACCCAAGGGTCCAGGACCCATCCTGACAGCATTTCACAGGGCAGTTGCCAAGTGCAGACAAATCACTTGTGCTTCAAATTTGGAGACCGAACAAAACAGATGTCAGCATGAAGGACACATGCCATCCCTCTCCTGCACACAAGAAGTACTTGCTTCTTCCCTTTTCCTCTTGCAGGTCCTTCCCAACCACACAGGGAGCTGCAACCTTTTCAGGCTATGAATCAGGGACAGGAAAACAGCCAGAGTTGTATCCAGAGTGTGCTCCAGGCTCACACATTCCTGAAATGAGTGGCAAGACAGCCAAGAGAAATTTCTGCCCTTGCCCTCTTGGCAACTGCTTTGAGGATAAGTGTTTGTAGGGAGTAGTGGTGTTGTCCTTTCCCCTCTCCCCAAAAAAAACATCAGTGGAAGATCTTTATGTCCATTCAGGAACTGTAACATTATTAGGGCATCAACCAGCAGTAAATTAAGTGTTGTGATGTTGGATTAATACTTGGAGCTCTTCAGTGTTTTAAGATGTTTTGCTCCTTTCAGTGGGTTACCATCCACTCCATTCCAATTTGAGAAAAAGGCAGAAAGGAGTTTTGAGACTGTACAGGCACATAATCTCTCAAAAAAATCAATCCAAAGAGCTTTAACTGATCTTCAGCATAAAGTCAGGAGAGTTTAAATGATTTCCAGCAGTTCACAATGAATGAGTATTCACAATGAATTCTGGACCAGGTGCTCCTGCTAAATGCTACCAAACCCAATAATCCCAGCAGTGGGGCTGCAGTGATATCCAACCTCACTGTGGTATTCCCAAAAACATCCTACAGTGGTGGATGCCACTTCCTACACCAACTTTTCCATCTCAGGTCTTCCCACCTCTCTAGGTCTTTCCTCCCCTTCTTCAACTTCTTTAAATTTAAACCATGTTTGTCAGCCTCTTCCCTTCTCGAAAAACCTTCTTCAATTCAATCACCAATTCCAACCAGCAGAGAGGTCTCCAGAGTTACGGATTTCATACAAGGCTTGTGGAGCAGTCACAGGAGACACTGGACATTCCCATTCTCACTTGGAATGTACTGAAATGAGAGCTTTGATACTGTTAATCATACCTGCCAGTGGAGATACATCAAATACTGCATGGTATTTCTCCCAGAGTTAATTCAGATCTCATCAACAGAAATTAATAGCTCCAACATTTCCCTTCCAGCATGCCACACAAAACACATCCATGGAGTGTTTTATCTGCTCAGGTGCTACTGAATAACCTGACCTTGCTGCAGCCTTTTGTGTTCCTCAGAAACCACGTAACCAACTTCATTAGCAGTAACTTCACCAGCTGTGTCATTGAAGATATTACCTCTTCACTTTCTACAGAGATTGAAAACCACAGATGCCAGCAGAGGTTCTTGAGAAACCTATTTCTAACCTCTGATGAAGAGTGACTGCACTTATTTTTCCCTCCTCACCACAAGCAAATCCTGGAGTGCAAAAGCTTTCTAAGCTTACCCCATGCTGTACCCCAAGCGCTCTTGTAATTTTTTTTAGTCCCAAAATACACCTTAGACAACTTCTTTTTTTTTCTTTCACCAAAAAGGGACAAGTTGAACAGCACCACTGCACCAATCTGCCCTATACCTTATACCCACTCCAAGTCAACCATGAGCCTCTTCCCTCTCTCTCCCCTAGAAAACTTGCTGATCACCAAAATATCCTCTTGGCTGCAGATGTGGATTAGGGACAGGACTTTTTTTATCTTTCATTTTAAAAGACCTTAAGACCAACTTCAGAGCTTGAAGCATTTGTTATTAGCTCAACCACCTCATGGCTAAGCTCCTATACTCACAGCTTGCCCTTGGTTTGAGGAGATGCTGCTGCTGTCCCAGAATGGACAACCCCACCCAAACCCTGTTAGGAGAAGCAGTGAGTGCCCTCCCTGGCACCTGGCAAAATCTGCCACCTGAAGTTCGGCAATGAAGAGCAGAAAAATGCTTTTGTGTTACTTGCTTAACCAAGTCAAACCTCCAACTAGACGGTCATCAAAGCGACCCAACATTGTGCCTGGTGGGGCTCCTCCCAACACTTCCAGTGTCGAGTGGCAGAAACCCACTTAACTGATGACATCAACCCTTCATGAGCTCAGCATCACCAGCTATAAATAAAGTATCAGTAAAAACAAGGATGGTGCCCTGGAAAGGGAGACTAGCACATGGTGATCCGTCCTAGAGATGTAAGACGGCAGATGAAACCACGACCAAGGTGCATTCCCGCCCCAACAAAACAGCTCATTTTGTTCCAAGCTCCAAAAAGGCAGATGGGCTTTAAGCCTCCTAGCCCAGTTGAAATGGCCAAGGGCACCCCGCCCCGTGTAGCAAGCTCAGGGTGCTGCTCCAGAAGAGCTGGACTCCAGTGAAGATGTGATCCACACCTGAGCTCCCTCTCCCACTCCTCCTCCTCTGCCCAGAGCCTGGGAGCAAGTCTGGTAAACCACTGCTTCCAGACATGCAAACCAAAGCAGCTCAGGCAGATGTTTATATGTATTTACACATTCTGTTTACAGAAGTTTCTGGAATTAATAAAATAAATCATCCCATGTGTCTGCAGAGGGCGGGGGCAGAGGAGAAAACACTGCAAATTCAGAAATAGGCAGCATCTGGCCCTCCTGGCTGTCCTGGCCCTCCTTTCCAGGTCAGATCAGCTCTTTGAACCAGGCTTCAACGATGTGGAGTGGAGAGCTGCTGTCTGCATCACCCTCACCTTCATGCACACACTCTTTCAAGGAGCAAACACCAAACTGATGAGATTACAAAGCCACGGTTTAAGAAACGAGAAGCGTTCCTCTCCTTAGGTGCTTCTCAAGCACAAGTGCTGTGAGGAGAGGCTCAGGGAGCTGGAGTTGTTCAGCCTGGAGAAGAGGAGGCTCAGGGGAGACCTCACTCTCTACAACTCCCTGACAGGAGGTTGTAGCCAGGTGGAGGTCGGGCTCTCCTCCCCAGCAACCAGCAGTAGGACGAGAGGGCTGGGTCTTCAGCTGTGCCAGGGGAGGTTTAGGCTGGATATTGGGAAGAAATATTTTCCAGAGAGAGTGCTCAGTCATTGGAATGGGCTGCCCAGGGAGGGGGTGGAGTCACCATCCCTGGAGGTGTTTAAGGTGAGACTCGATGTGGCATCAGTAGCATCAGTGCCATGGTCTGGGAACCACGGCGGAGTTGGAGCAAGGGTTGGACTTGATGATCTCGGAGGTCTTTTCCAACCCAGTTGATTCTATGATTCCCAAAGCTCAGCTCCTTAAAAGAGAGTACAAAGTTCTGCAGAAAATATAAATTAACAAGAAAGTCTACAGGAAAAGAAGCATCAAGTCCACATAACTTCAATGCAAGCACATGCCACCAAGGGGACAAGCAGGGGCAACAAGCCATCCCTCGATCCCACCCAGCACATGCTTTGTATGACCACTGAATAAGAAGTTGCCAAGTTGTTAGCCACAGAAATGAGTGACCCAACAGAGTTCACCAATTCAGCTTCTCCTTTTTCTTCTTTCCAGTCACTTAGTGTTTTTTTTTAAAGCAGTATCTCCATGTTAAATGGATGTAAGGACCCAAGACAGCCAATTCTGAAAAGTCATCTTATAATCGATGGTTAACAAGCAGGGGCTCAGCAGTCTGCTTTGTCATTGCTACCTGGAAAACCACGATTGTCATGAGCAAGAAATCGTGCAAATCCCAACAGGCACAGGAAGACATCCTCGATATCAGCACCAAAGCAGCGAGGAACTGTGTCACTGCATCAAGAAACATCATGAAGAGGACTTGGAAGTTTTCCAAACTAGACCTAGGTAACCCGGTCTGAATTCAACATCAATCCTGCTCCAAGCAGGAGTCTGGACTAGAGGTCCTAAGGTCCGTTCCAAACTCACTTCTTCCATGAACAGAAGCAGAATGGGATTCAGATCCAGGCTTTTGACAAATAAATTCAGAATATATGTGACTGACCTCTCATGATAGTCAGTGGCACCTAGATCAAAGCAGGCAGGAGACTTTGGAGATCAACCACACTAATATGGACATCAAGACTGTCAAATGAAGACCTCTCACTGACCAAAAGTGACACCCAAGCATCCACCACTGAGAGTTTTCTTTAGGGAAGTCACTAAGAGATCAGAAACCCTTTTAAGGAAACTAAAAGCCAGAGGGAAAAAAATAATACCCAGAAGTGTTGTGTGCAGGAGAGCTGAATTCTCTAAAATAAGTATATTTTCAAAAAATGTTGAAGGACTAAAAGATTGAGATCATTTTCCTCCACCTGCACAAAGTAGGAGCAGAAAACCATCCTGCTCTGTACCAATACCACAGGACAGGCAGCACACAGCACCCTAATTCTGCCTGAAGGAGTTCAATGAATCCACAGCAATTAAAATGTCTGGTGACAAGAGAAGTACCCACCAGTCATACATGACACTGTTGGCCCCCAGCAATGGCAAGGCAACTTAGCACTGAGTGTATTTAAAGGCTTTATTAATAGAGCCAAGGGGAAGACACTTCTGTTTCATAGCAACCTCCAAGGTTTGGAAGTTTGTTTCTGTTCTTTTTTCGGGACAGAAACAAAATGTCCCTGACATTTTTCAGGAACAAAACTAATTAGTTATGAGAGCTGGAGATCAGCACCTTGCTCCTTCCAGGGGCATCATCCCATGAGTAGGCTGAGTAAAGTACAAAACATTTCTCACTCCAGAAGGATAATTTTGCATCTTCCCTACCAGTTCACTTCAGATCAAGAACTTGAAACCCCGTTTCTGCAATCCAAGCTTGTGCTTTAAAACCATAAATACATGAAAATGTTATCAAGCTACAGTGTCCAGACCAGCTTCTCTCCCTAAAGCTTTAGAGGCAGAAGCGTTCCTGGTGATATACTGCCTTAAGTAAGAATGCTTATTTTGGCAAAACTTCATTTAGCTGAGAGTCCTCTGCTTGAGAGGTTAGGAAGGAAGCATCTAGCTGAGAGCCCCCAGCTGAAGCAGAATTCTACTTCAGAGCAAAGAGTGCTGTAGAGGAAGCTGCACACACCACCTTCAGAGGAACACAGACACCTTCACCCTGGGCCCATGTCACTGCAGCAGGCAGGACCATCAAAAGCCCCCTGAGGCAGCTCCTCCTGCCACAAGCCCATGTGGAACAGCACAAGCACATCGCTCTGTGGTAGCTTCACAAAGAATTCCCAACCAATGGATCTGGGCTTTTCTTTCCCAAAACAGAGCTGTCTGCCACCCCCAGCTCCCAAGACATCACAACCTTCTCCTTGCTCACACAGACCGAGTGGAACAGACAGGTAAAGGCCATTCTGATGTTGAGCTACTAGACAGCCCTAAAGGCATCCCACGCCCCCTCTCCTGCTCAAACCCACACCTGGAGCAACCTGTAGCAATGGAAGAATTCCCCCCTCCTACCTCCAAAGGTTCACACATGCACAGGGTTTCAGGTTCCAGGTTTCAGGCAGACTGACAGAAGACAAAAAGGAGAAGGGTGCTATGGAGACTGGGATGCTGTGTGAAAGAACCAGTCAGGAATTGCCACCTCAGCTTCCCCCGAATCCCAGTAGGATTCCTGGCTCCGCAGGTCACAGGAAACACCACTGCATTCACAAAGGCAGCAGCACAGCTGTGCTGCCAAGCACAGGCCCCACACAGGTCTCCTGTCTCTGTTTCCCATTTCTCTGCAGGGCAGATAAATCCAGGTGACAACATGGGTTGGATCCCTGCCTCCACACCACACTCAACACATCTGTCCCTTTACTCTTCTACTTCTCCATCAGACATTAAACTTCTTCAGAGCACAACAGGCAATGACACTGTAGGTCAATTCCCAATATATACATATAGAAGACTTCATAATTTTATAATTATATGATTTTTGAAATCTTTTAATCCACCTCAAAGGCACCAAGTCTCTATCAGAGAAGCACAGCAACAACCAGCAGCTGACAATTTCCACCTCTGCAAACCCTCATTTCAAGAGACTGCACTGCACTTAGGACATAAACAGTTAGGAAAATAGGAGAAGGAACTAAATACTGGTTTTGGTTGCACTGTAATTCTAAGGAGCAGGATAAATATTTGAAAGCCAAGCTGAGAAAACAGGAAAGCTGCAGACCCCAGAAACAATAGGATCAGCCAGGTTCCTTTTCTGGGTTTTACCACTAATTGTTTCCCTGTGGTCTTGGCGAGAATTTTAATGCCTATGTGCTTAAGAAATCCTCTGGAAAAGCAAATTAGCTTCCAACAGTGTGCTGGAGTATCACAGGGCAGATGGGCTGGAGAACAGACTCTTGGAACACCGACTCTGCAGGCTTCTGAGGGCTGTGTTTAACCTGGGAAGGGCTATTCCAGCTTGCAGGGCCAGCACCTCTGATGTCACCATGGATAAAGTGGGGGTTTGAGTGCTCTTTGTTCAGGTGCACATCCCAGTGTTGGCAGCAGCCGAAAGATGACATCTTGGTAAAGCCCAGGAATAGGTAAAGCATATCAGGGAATTCTTGCAGTGCACTTGAGCTCCCAACACGCTGCAGTTTGGGCACCAAGCCAGAGATGATGGTTTTCCACTCGCCATCCACTCAGAGCATACCTGCCTTGAGGTTTCGTGCTGGTCGGGAACCATTTATACTCTTCTCACCTAACTACCCTTGAAAAGATCTCGTGCTTGAGTATCCCAGGTCACTTGTGGATGGACCATGTGTCACCTCTAACAGGTCCCAGCTGGAAGCTGGTCACCAGGTGTCCTGCACCGCCTCTGCCTAAAGGGCAGATAAGCTACAGACCTAGTGGGACACATACTTTGTTGTGCTGAACATTCCCTCTAGTCAGAAGCACAGGGGGAAAAAAATTTAAAAGTAGTGTTATTTGTTAGTTTTTAAATGTAAAATGATTATATGCAAAACACTGGAAAGAAACACAGAAAACCTCTGGATCTTTCACAGATTTTCATCGCTTTCTACACTTTCACACCCCACACAGTTGTGCTTCTGCCACATACCAAAGAACAACTATGTGGAGATTCCCAAGCTAGTACAAAGCCACAAGCAGGAAGCAGCTCTGCAGTACAGGGCTTTGGCAAAATACAATGAGAAGCCACAAAGAGGAAAGGGAGCCTCGAACACACGAGGGGCAAGACAAACATAACAATGAAAACCAAGTGGCTGCAACAGCTCAGCCACTTCAAGTCTCCATTTCTTCCATGAGAGCGGGAAAGTCAGGGAACACAAACGCAGTGGAAACAAAAAAGAATGAAAAAAATAAAAAAGGAAAAAAGAATGAACCCAAGAACCTCTTTCTCCCAAGAGCTAAGGAGCTTTCTGTAACAACCTGACAAGAAAGTTCCCAGGGAAAAAGCAAGCCGCCAGCTATATTCCCAAATTTAGCACAGAAATACTGTGACCTATGACAGCAAATAACTTACAACCATAAGGATAAATAGAAGCTTTAAAAAAGGCTTACAGAAGCATGCTACTCATCTGAATTCCAAACAAGCCTCAGAACATAATAGCATTTTCTCATTAAAAAAAAATCTATACTCTCTACATTATTTTTTTAAAGGAAGTTGAAAGTTACTACTGTTCTTCAACTAGAACGCTCCAGATATATTAAAATCATCTTACAATTATTTTCTGAAGAGGGAAAGTACAGGTGTGCACTTGCTCAGAAGAGATTTAGCTGTGCTCCATGCGAAGTCAGGGAGCAGCACTTCCCAGTAGCTCCAGCCCCAGCACTGCCATGTACCAACCCACAGCCAAGAAAGGAATAAACCAGTAAGTGACGTGAAGTAACCCAGTTCTCTTTATGAAGCTTTTTAATGTGCAATTTTTAAGATCTCTTTATGAAGCTTTTTAATGTGCAATTTTTAAGATCTCTTTATATTCCTACGAGCACCCGTTGCACAAGTCACAGAGCTGCATGGAAAGGAGCATCCTCCTTATGACATACGGTCTGGTTTTGGGATCCTTCCGAGTCTGGGTGGGGAAACACCATTAATTGCTCCTTATCAAAATACACATTCCCCTGCTGAGCTGGGACTTGGAAGATAAGATGATCCGACTAAAACAGGGGGAATCCTCATCACAAGAGGAGGCAGAAAAGAAATCTGTGCAGTGCAGCAGAAGGAAGGAGGGAATAATCGCTACGTTGTGAAGACTTGAATTTCAGAAATCCTCCCTTTACTCTTACCATTTTAGGAAAGCTAAAAAAAAAAGAAAGAAAGAAAAACAACAACAAAAAGCAACCCCACAGTTTGTTACCTTTCCCTTATGTTTGTCCTATGTCCCAGTTTCCCGCAGAACTGCAATTCCATACATGTCATGGATGACTTTCACAGCTGCACAAGAGACAGATGGATACAGGATAATACCTGGTGGGCTCGAGATAAGCCCGTGTGTCTGCTCACACCATCAGACACGGTGCAATAAAAGTTGTGTGGTCATTGCTGGATATCCACTATGACAAAATGCAGACACCAACAGCTGACTGCTGCTATAAAGAAACCAGCCCGAGACAGGAGGCCCAGGAAATTGCTCTCCATCATTCCATGCACTATTTACATCTAGAATCTTGTCTCTGCAACCACGACGGCCAGAGATGCTCACGTTTAGGTTTAGTCTGAGGACACAACTTCATAGTTAAAGAATCCCACCAAATAAAGACTCTGCCTGTCTTTAACTCCTGATCTGAAAAGCCTGGCTTTGGTTTGGGGCAAGCTCAGCAAAGGTGAGGCTCCTGAAAACAAGTTATTTGGTTTTCTCACCAGTTTCAGCTAGTGGGGAGAGGGAAATTATGTATTTGCTGCATGGTACAGATCAGTACACTGTCACTCTTTCCTCTGTATCATCACTTGTGCTTTATTCCCTAATATATATATATTATTATCAATATATTGTATATATTTGTTATATATATTATTTATATATTGGTTGCCTGCACAGCAATGTGACAAGGCAAAACACCAATTGTTCAGAAATCCCAGACTCAGTCTATTACTTACAATAATCACAAGGCCTAGTGAATGGTAGCACACTAAAACCCCAATTTATCAAAAAGGCAGTCTCTTCTTGGCTCAGAAAAGCAGCTCCTCAGTTCAAGGTCAAGAGGACATCAGTGAGCACAACTCCTTCCAAAACCTGGTGCTTCTTAAAATACAAGACGTGCTCCAGCTTCCAGCGAACCTGTCAACACCAACACAATAGCCCTGCCTCGAGCACTCTATTTTTAACATTTTCCATCCACGCAAAGGACAACTATTTAGTAAATCTAAAGGAAGCAGAACCAAAAGTGAGAGACTGGAATAGAACTTTTTTCAGGGCCAGTCTGGTTAACAGGAGCACAAGCCACGCCCGTGGGCAGTCCAAATGCCTTGCAGGGATTACTGAATTACAAACACATACCGGCCTCAGAGAGAGCAGAGATGCCCAAAACTGCCCAACCACCTGGGGGCACAACAGCACCTGATGGAGTTGAATTTGATGTAAAAGTGGATGCTCATGTGTGGGCGTAAGTGTCTTGTGCTTTGGCTGCCATGGAGAAGAGGTGCTACAAAGGATAAAGCTGACCTTAAATAGCTTGTTATTTATTGGATGCATATAATCCCCTTAATTTTCCTTTGGATGCCAAGGATCACACTGTAAGTCTGAGCACTCCCAGTGAGCCTCCTGGCCCATGTACACGTGTGCACACTATCTTTAGCCAACAAGCCCTTGCTTGCCTTGCTGGCAGGATTCAGCTTGTGCCCGGGTTGGAGACACCCTGCTCCAAACAGTCACAAACTCGCTGAGTTGGAAGGAAACTATGCATGCAGCATCAAAAATAAAGTGACCCAGAGGTTCTTCAGTCTCTCCCAGCAGGAAGGAAGGGCTGAGCACTCCAAAAGCCCCAGCAGGACGCTGCAGCTTAAGTACCCCAGTGACTTCACGCTGCTTTTGAAACCAAGCCCACTTTGGACAATTTTCAAGCATTATCTGGGGTGGAGGGAGATGCCTGTTCACCACCTTTCCCCTGAATGGGGGAAGGGGAAAGGACGAAGTTGCACTACAACACTGTGCCTGCGCTTGCAAAGGAGCTTTCCTTGATGTGATAGAAGAAATATCTGTCCCCATGCTCTGTTTCAAGCAGGAATAAACCAGGAATTACCTTGATGCACACTGTGCAAAGCACCCCCACAAACTGAACACCCCACCAGTGACCCCAGTACCTCTTCCCAGCACATCAGAGGCAGCCCCAGGCCAGCAGATGGGCTGGATACTTCCAGCAAGAATCAGATGGGCTAGATCCTCCCAGCAAGAGATGTCTGGGCAGGAACTGCTGCATACCCATGCAAAAATCCATCGCTCTAGGGGTTTTCTTGCTCATCTTTATCTCTGTGTGGGCAGGGCATGTACTAAAGGGAAACCTCAGTAAGAAAAGCCCTCAGGTATGCTAAACTCATTTTCCATTCCTCCAGGCATCCACACATTAAGCTAGTAGGTGAAAGTTGCATTAAAAAAAAAAAACAAAAACACTTAGGACTAGTGAATTTGCAGGATCAAAAAGCACTTTTTTGGTCCCCCAAAAAGGGAAGGCATAACCACTTTTAAATCTATAATGTGCAAAGATCTATTACCCTTCATTGGCTGGCTCTGGTTGCTGGAAGAGCAGCTCTACAGCTCTGTACAGGTGGCAGATGACTTGCAGGAAAACCTCCTCCTAAGAAGGCACATTTGCCAACTTTAGTTTAAAAGCTTCCTAAGAGATGAAAAGAAATGCTGATGTAACACAAGAGCTGTTCTAGTAATTAACCCAAATCACTCCAGCCTCCTTCTCTCCTTATATTTAACTCTTAGATATGCCATGAATATCAGCAGTACCAGAATCCTTCATGGGCTCTTCTCCATCACCACGGGAACTCCAAGCTCATAAAGAGAAAAGCAAGTCATCGTGGTGTTATTAATTCTAAAATCAATAAGCCTATAAATTTAAATTGCATTGGGATGCACCATCTCCATCTTCAGCATCATTTATGAAAAATATTTAGTTTCACACTGATTATTTGTTTTAATAATTCTTTGTTGTAGAAAGCTTTAAAAGGACAAACAAGTGGACTGTTTATCAAGTGATTTTTCCACTCTAGATCAGTCTGCCTCCAGGATAGTCAAAGAGCTGCATAAATATCACTTTGCCCACTTATTTTAGTGGGTTATTAATTTTAAAAAATCTCATTATTACTGCTTATGCAAAGTCTGCTAAAACAAGCTAGGACAGCTGAATCTCCAATAAAGAGTTTTTGCATGAAGTAAAACTCTACAAGAATTCAGGTTTTTAACTTAAGCACAGATGTGAATATCTTTTCTATTAAAACCCTCCCCCAGAAATGCTCTCTGATCTCTCTCCCAACCTTTTTCTCTGGTTTTTTGCTTCAACTAATGAGCTGCGAGGCACAAAAGTGGAATTTTCAAATCGCTCGTTTCCTTCCTTTTACAGAAGTTGAGCTTTCAAAGCTCACAGTAGCTTCCCCATAATCCAAAGTCCCCACTTTTGAGTTCATCTTAGAATCACAAAATCCCAGAATGGTCTGGATTGGGTTAGAAGGGACCTTAAAGACCACCTCACTCCACCCCCTGCCATGGGCAGGGACACCTTCCACTAGCCCAGGTTGCTCCAAGCCCCGTCCAGCCTGGCCTTGGACACTTCCAGGGATGGGGCAGCCACAGCTTCTCTGGGCAACCTGTGTCAGGGCCTCCCCACCCTCACAGAGAGGAATTTCTTCCTAAATTATCACAAGGATCCTTCTGAAAAACTTTTAGGGTGTTTTCAAAACTGGCTACCACTGGTGCAAGTCTGTCCCTCATCCCTGAGCTGTGCCTTCCTGGTGCCTCCTTCCCACCAGGCAGAACTTCCGTGGCCCCAGATACACTCTGGTATCACCAAGGCCACCAGAAGGTTATCTTTCCATCAAATTAACTGCTGGCCTTAATCAAACAAGCTGATCAAGCAGCCAAGGCCTGTGTGATTCCTTGCCCCCAGCTGCAGTGAGGGAGGGCAGGGCTGAGAGATGCCAATGTACCTTGAGAGACCATAAAGCCACACCTGCATTCCTTCCCTCCCAGATTTTAAGCACCCCACTGAGCCCCAGGACAGCTATTCTGCAAGGACTGGCACCATTCAGGCACACAAAATGCCTCTGCCTTGTACTCTGTTGTCACAGCAACTGAACACAAAGGTTGACTGTCAGCATGAAAGCCTTGGGGTGGTGGAAGAGGAAATGGGGGAAGCAGCAGATGTGTAGGATAAAAACTGTGTGGAGATACAGTACAGAGATACACGGCAAGTACTGGAGCCAATCCTGACAGAAAGCCCAAGCTTCCTACAGCTCATCCTTATGACTTATACTTTGTTCTGGAGCATTATAGGATGGTGTGGGTTAGAAGGGACCTTAAAAGGTCACCAATTCAACTCCCTGCAATGAACAGGGACACTTTCCACTAGCCCAGGTTGCTCCATGCCCCATCCAACCCAGCCTTGGACACCTGCAGGGATGGGGCAGTCACAGCTTCTCTGGGCAACCTGTGCCAGGGCCTGAACATCCTCATTGTAAAAACCATTTTTTTCCTATATCTAGTTTCAGTCTACCCTCCCTTAGTTTAAAACCATCACCCCTTGTCCTATCTCTACAGACTCTGCTAAAAAGTTTGTCCCCACCTTTTTCAACCCTTTAAGTATCAAAATGAAGAAGTTTAACGATGGTTTGATTGTTTTATCTTGGCAACATACTTCAGAGAAACACAGGTGTGTGTCTTTTAGGCACGGTAGACAGAAGATGCTCCAGGAATGCCTTCCCAATTTATTAATCCCTTTTTAACTACCGATTCAGAATGACCACTAACCTTTTCCAACAGGGTAAGAATCTTCCCCCTCAAAATCTTTCAACATGCCTTTCTCAAGGATGCAAAAAACCCACACAGACCTAGCAGTTACACGCTCTTAACTACAAATGCTTGATTACACTTCAAAGCAGGCCTCTGCTGCTCGAACTTAATTAATTAATCATTAACTCTATGACAGAAGGAGTATGATGTTCCAGTCTGCAACACCATCATCATTTGTCCTGAAGGCTCTTTCCTCTCTGTAGGCAGATGCAAGAAAAAAAGAAGTGGTTTCAGCATCTACCTCAGGAAGCAGGACAGGCAGAAAGCCAGCACAGAATTTTTTTTTATTTCTTTTTGAGTCTGTCCTTATTTTACACCTGACAAGACACCCTGTAGTACCACTGAAGGAATTACCACTTCTTTCCCAAAAGCAGCCAGGCATCACGTAACCTGATGAAGAACTGCTACACATAAAACACCTTTCAGAGGTTCCATGCCTACTTTCCAGTCAAAACCTTTTACAGTCCATTACCTTTTCTGCAGAGTTACCTCTGCTGTTTCAGCTTTAGAACACCAACAGGAGAAAAAGCAAAAGCTGATAGATTCTAAGCGTATGTTTCAAGATGAGCTTCCCTTGAGCAGCCAGCACAGGTACCTGAACAAAGCAAGACCACAGACTGCTAGGGGAAGACATGCTCCAGTTCTCCACTCGCATTTTTGGCTATTCCCAGCAAATTTCTTAAGCAAGTCTGGACACGTGTCACTGTGCAGAGGGAGTGACAGAGAACGTTTCCCCTGTTATGCTCATCACACACAGAGAGCAGAGACGGGAGCTGAACTCTCCACACTTTCACATCCTCTGCAAGTCCAACGGCAACACCAACTCAATTTCTTGAGGTTTCTTCCAGTCGGGCTCCTGTGGGTTCCCCAAAGCCTGGAGCAGCTCTCCGGGGGGAGCGCAGGAAGGCCCGGGGATGCCCAGCCCCAGCAGCTGTGTGTTTGCAGGAAGGACAAAAGCCGGCGGGGCTGCCAGCACTGCTGGGAATTTCAAAGCCTCATTCGATTTAGCCAGGCACAGTTCAAACTTTCTGCCACACAGCACTAATGACACAGATTAACAATTCCAAACTCTATCCTTTCAGCTGAACCACCTCTCTTCCCACAACCCCTCTCTGTACCCTGTATAAGCATTCAATACCACTCCCCTCAATGGATCACCCTTTCAAAACACATCTCATTCCCTCCCACTGTTTTCAAGTTAATGTCAACTTTTTATGGGTGAGAGCAATAAAGAAAATCAGGATTTGTGGGGACAGAAGGGCTGGGAGATAAGGTCCCTCCCAGCCACCAGAGCAGCATGTTAATGTTGTACCACGCAGCTCACAAAAGAACGTGCCACAGCCCTGGAGTTGCAAACCAGACTGAATGGCTGACATGAAAAAGGTGATAAATTCACAGACAAATTAACGAGGAGACATATTCAGCATGAGGTTTCGCAGCAGGAAGAATTGAGATCCCTATGAGCACTTTTAACCTCCTCCATGGAATAGCTGGTGACACTGTCAGCACCAGCAGCCCAGACCACAGCACTGCTGTAACTCCCCATCCAAACCCTCGGTTAGTTAACCACTTTTTTGGTGAATAAGCACAACGAGATCAGAGCCAACTACTTCAAATGCACCAGAAAACCAGCCCAGTGCCTTCCCAGACACAACAGTTTTACAAGAGCTGTACCCAAAGCTCTCAACCTCTGTTGGTAACCACAGTGCTCATGAGCAGCCAGTGCCACAGCTGCACCACAGCTGCTCCAAGTGATTTTTGGACATCATGGTGCTATGAATTATGAGTAAAACATGACTTGTCATCAAAAAACCATGTTACTGCCGTGCTTTTGCTTGAACTTGCAGAGAATCAAAGCTTAGAAAGGCAACAAACCCGACTTTGGGAATCTTCTGATGTTCTTCCCCAGGGCTACCCATGTACTTGCAGAGCCACAGACATGCATTTTCCTAGAGACTTCTAGGAATCTCTGGATTCCAAATTAAAGATCTTTTAAGAGTGCCTCTTGGATTACTTTTTTATGAAATTGTGTGCTCTGTACTCAAATAAAGACTGATGGCAGTCTGCCAGGGAATGAAGAGAACCAACCTGGGTTGCAAGAGGTGCCCCAAGTTCAGAATTTACAGCCTTTCCAGCACGTTCCAAGAAAGTTACAGGCTTCTCCTGACACAGCTCCTACATCTTAAAGGAACAGAAATGCAGGATAGTTAGGCTACGAGGAAATCTGCAGCATAGCAAACACACCTCAAGTGCTATGAAGCTTTTGGAAAAGCTCATCTCTGCATCCTTACTTCCAAAATAATCTGTACTTTGTTTTGTAAGGAAATCGGGTTTAGCTGCCCCAGGGCTGGCCCTGCTCAGCCTCCCAGCAATCAGGGCCGGCTGTTGGGAGGGAGGGTGTGAGAATGGGGCAGCACACCCACAGATGTGTGCAGAGTCACTCTGCTTAGAAAGCACAAGAGCGGTGACTCGTGTAATGCCGGTAATTTAATCAGTTAACTCATGCCTGCAGAGCATGGATGGAGGGGATTGAAGAGCCATCACAGTGCCGAGCAGCCCTCCCAGCTCTGCCAGCAACCCCAGTAGAGTGGGACAGGGAGGGAGCAGGCTGGGAAGGAAAGCAGGGAGAAAACTAGGTTTCATTAAAAAGACACCCCACGATGATGGTGGGATCTTGTTTTATTTAGAGTTCCAGTTCACTCTGCTCCGCCGTAGCAGCTGCCCCATCCCTGCAGCCCCAAATCTCTTTGCTCCAAGCTCTTCTTCACAACCCTGCTGGGAATCAGCAGTGACAAACATTCATTTTTGAATGTTACATCCTGGCTTCAACTCAGGAAAACTTGTAACTCCCTTGGATAAGGGGTGTCCACTCCACCCCAATCCCTAACACATGCAAGAGGAGAAACTACAGAACAATAGCGAGCACTTAATGATTCTGAACTAGCACTGTACTTCTCAGTCTGACCAAAATGAAACCACCAGCACCTCGTCTGTAGGCACGCATAAAGCAAGTGTTCAAGGGCAGTGGCAATGCTACCCAGGCAGATTGAGGTGGCTGCTGGGACCAGAAGTGCAGGGAGATCTCAGCTGAATAACCTCATCCTGGGGAGAGGGGAACCCTCCGAAACTGCAGAGCCCAGGAACATCTCAGTACCAGGGAAACTGGAGCAGGAGGGAGGTGAAGCCCAGGCAGGCTGCAACGAGCTTCAGAAAGGAGAAGAAAGGGAGAGAGGGGTAAATCAAGCAGGAGGTCTGCAAGCTTAGAACAACCGCAGACAAGCAACAGCTTCTCAACTAGTTCATTAAGCTGATTCAGTGTTGAGAAATCCCTCATCCTACGTTACCCTAGCCAGGAGAGCAGGACCCACAACACCCAGGAAGGCAGCCAGTGAAAGCTGAGGAAGCAGCAGCTGGAAGGGAAGGGAAGCATCAGCTACTGAAACACAATAAAAGCAGGTTGGCTGGGCCAAGCCCTGCATGGGGACAGCCGCAGCCAGGAGCAGGGCAGAGGGAGACACGCCATGTAAACGGTGTTTTTCAGGAGCTGAGAGGCAAGCGCAGCAGGCAGGGCAGCCTGTCCAGGGCTGCTCCCCAGGGACCAACCCTGCAAGCTGCCGGGAAGTAAATCCCATTGCAAAATCCCACCGGATGGGAGCATGCAAAGGACTGCAGATGAAAGGACTATAAATAATCATCATAATCAGAGCCGGTCACAGAAGTCCCAGGACGAGAACATTTTCTTTTCACTCAGTCAAGCAGTCCCACTTAACACTGTGATACCGAGAAGCATCTGATGGTACTTTTTCCAGAAGGGACTGATTTTTCATTCCACTAATCTCTGTAAGAGATACTCCAAATGCAATCTGAGCCTTTCAAAGCATGTGGCTTATACTCCACAACCTTGTAAGCACAGCATAAGAAAGCACCAAGAAAACAGCCTGTTTATCCCTCTTCAAGAGGTCCAAGGCAACAACTTGCTTAAAGATTCCAAGACACACTATTTTTTAATTCAAAGATTAGAAAGATTCACCTTTCTGAAACAAAATGTACAGGGAAGGGAAAGAATATATTTATGAAAAGGCAAAAAGCAACCTGTTCAGCATCCCTGGTATTTTCCCCACCACCAAAATAAACCCAAACCAGCCCAAGTGCAACACACTGCAAAAGCAATGGCTCACGGAGTTGGGAACAAGGTTTTTTTCTGATGCTGAGTGGGCTGAGCTATAAAGTGGACCTCGAAAAAAAACAACCTTTCAAGATAAAAGCAGAGTACTTAAAACTAGGCCGGTGCCAACCGCAAACTCCACAGCACTCCCTCAGCCTTGAAGCACCCGAAGGAACGAGCATTCTGGGCAACCCACTGGCAAGCCAAGGGCTACCACATACAGCCAGCCACTGCCCACTTCAACACATATGTGAAAAACCCCTGTTATCCAGCAGGTTTTGATGTTGAGTAGGTTTTAGGGAGTTTGGGGTGGTTTTTAAGAGGTGATCTTTCCATTACAAAGAGTTAAGAGCAATGCAAGGGCAGTCTTCCTCCTTTCCACTTCAGGCCACAAGTAGGGGCCAGGTGCCACTCCTGAAGCCGCTTAACAATTCTGCACCCTGATCTTCCCCCAGGAGCACCTCAGGCCCCCAAGGATGAATTAGAGATTTACCTTGTCCTCCTGCAAAACACAGGACCCACTACAATGCCAAGTCAGGTAAGCAGCTCTCCAAATACACCAAAGTCTACAAGAGAAACAAGAACATTACAGAATGCTGAGCTGAGAACCCATAAACCCTGTGTCTTCGCAAGATCTCAATATATCATCTCTACAAACACCTTAAAAGTCTTCCCCTTCCCCCACAAAAACACCAAACCCCCAAAGCAACTGGACAAATAAGCCCTCAAGTTCCCTGGAAGCGTACCTCCCATGTACAAGATGGTACTAGCTTGCCTACCGAAGGGAAAAAAAAAAATCCAATAGTAGTTTTTGGATACTATTTCTAAAAGAGGAAATTTTGAAATTCTCCATTGCCGAACACAGCTGTGTTGTGTCAGAACTGCAGGCATGATTACCACTGGAAACAGCTCTTTGATGACTATCACACAGGAATATCTAAAACAAGTAGAAGCATGGAAACAAAAACTGTTTTGCCACCCAGTTTCAAAACAAAATGCTGAAGATCACTGAATAATATATTAATGGGGTTGGTTGGGGTTTGGGGGTTTTTTTTGGTAAAAGATCTCCCAAATAGGGCTGGACTGGTAGAAAAAAAAAGATTAAAGACTGAGGAGTTGGGGTTTTTTAAATTTAAATAAAATTACCTTGCCATTTCATATCCTTTTACAGATGATGAGTTTGCCAAGCTTCTACGTGAGAAAAATTCCTAGAAATCATTAAGTTTTACCTCAAAAGTACCTAAAACTCCACCAAGGCTAACAGCAGTTTGCACCTCCAATTGGCAGGCTACAAAAGGCAGCTTCTCTTCTTCAGTACTCCTCGTCCTATTTGAAAACTGTACATGTCTACCAGCAGCAGCTCTCTAATCTCACAGCACAGTTGCTTCATTAGCAGCTGTCCTGAAGCTCTCATCACTGCTGGTGTGCTAGCCAACAGCACCAGCACACTGTTAAAATCCGACATTACTTTACTCGAGGAATACTATGGACAATTAGAGCAATCCCAAGTACATCCTTTGGAAATGGCTAATCCTAACATTACAAAGAGTTCCAAACACAGCTGGGCGATGTCACATTGTCAACACAAGCAGCCACACTCATCCCTCATTTAAAGCCTGTAAAGTGTGATTTGAGACACGCAGGGCTACTCAGTACCTGGGGGGGGAAAAACAATATTTTCCTTTTTGTGTGGTGGGACAACAGACCCAGCAAGATTCCTGCGATTTACTGGGAAACTATGAAACTCATGTTATTTTCTAATCAAAACGCACTGTGGTAGCCACCAATAAGCAAGATCTCACGGT
The DNA here is from genome assembly GCF_036250125.1 of Pseudopipra pipra. Taxonomy (NCBI): domain Eukaryota; kingdom Metazoa; phylum Chordata; class Aves; order Passeriformes; family Pipridae; genus Pseudopipra; species Pseudopipra pipra. Next base: position 2,691,066 of record NC_087557.1, read on the forward strand.
TAAGAGATGTGTAAAAGCAGGCTGATATGGTTCTTCCCAGACAGGAGCTCACATGGAGGGAGGCAGACCCTGGCTGAGCTTCCAAAGGTTATTACAGACCAGACACAGTGATGCAAGTTGCTCAGTTTGACACACCAGACCTCATATCCCACAGGTACAAGACAGAGGCACACAGTGATCCTGCAGGAAAATACTCAGCACGCCCTCCCCAGTGGTGGCAGATGATGAATGAAGGCCCCAGGACACAAGCAGGAGGTCTCAGCCTGACAGAAGTTTTACAATTAAGGACAATGCTCATGGTTCTGTTTTTAAGAATGATGGTGAACTCAAGGTTCGAATTTCCCATCCCATCCATCTGTGCTGGAAATTCTTTTCTCTTCGTGTTGTTTGCAGAGCAATCATGTTTTTCATTTCCGTGGGAAGCAGCAGCCTGGGATTTTCACTTGTAGGCTCAGAGAGCCCAGGAGAGCCTCCTGAAGCCTCAGGCTACAAGAGAAATGCTACCTAATAAGCCAGAAGTTTTTCAGCACGCTAACAGTTCTGAGCAGCAAACAGTTTCCAAGGTTTAAACCTACAGAAGGAACTATTTGAGTGTTTGAAAACCAGCGATTAATCCTTCTACCAACTCAGGGCAAGCACCACAAATAGCAGCTGGTTTTGCAGCAAAATACCACGCAGTTCCAACTCTCTCCACCTCCCAAAACATGCACTCTCCCTTGTATAGTATTCCCAAAGGCATCACGCAGTGGCATCAGCATCCCAAGGCAGAGCAGGAAAAAACCTGGGAATTTAAAGGGTATGCAGGAAGCAATAAAGAGCTTTAAAGCCCCTTTATATAACTTCATTGAACAACTGCTGGCCATTAAAAGCCCTGATCTCTTCACTGCTCGTGTTGAAACCTGCAAAATGTAAATCAAGCCTTTTGGAGGCCAACTAAAATAGAGTCACCCCCAGGGCTCCACAAATACCACGGCAAAGCCGCTGCGGGCGCAGGGCCGGCCCTTCCCAACCTGAGCTCCGCACGCCTGCGAGGGCTTCCCGACACACCCCAAAACACCAGCCTGGGCGCCGGAAAAGCTCCCTCGACGCCTTAATTACCATTTCTCCAAGTTTTTAAATTGCAGCTACGCCAGGCAGAGCTTCACGTGCGTACATCCTGCCTGCAGCACGGTGGTTCCCTAAGGTAGGCAGTGAACCGCAGTCTCGTAAAGTTTTAATGGGATAACCGGCAAACCAAGGGCATTGCTCCACTGAATGAAACAAAGCAACTGCATCCCGGCAGTATAAGCTACCTACTTGATTTAAGGCACATTTCATAGCCTTCCCTTCTGAAAAAAAAAAAAAAAAGCTAGTTTTCTGTACTAGCTCAAAAAAAAAAAAAAAAAAGTCTCCTCTGCTACAAACAACAAGCAAATCAAGCCAGGGCTGAGCATAAGAACTGGCACCTCGCCTGTGTTTCCTTGTAAATGCCTTCAAATGGCAGTCATGCCCCAAACCATGCTCCCAGACAAAGTATATATAACCAGGCATCATCACTCTCCTCAAAGCCAAATAAAGGACTGAGTGGGTAGAGAAGGGGGAGGTGAAGGAGACAGGCAGCCCATTTCTCCAACAACAAATAGCTTCACAGGTTTTTCTTTATTTTATACACACAAGACACCACCCAGCTCAGCAACATGGGTTTCTAGGCTGGTCTACTTTAGGGATTTCAGGAGCCAACACACTTTTAACACAGGCAACCAGCAATTTCATCTCTCTCCTTGTGAAAGGTAAGCTAGCAGAGGGCTGCTTCCAGGACTGAACACCAGCTCCTCTTCCCAGGCAATGAGAGAAGAGGTTGGAATTGGTCTTTCCTGCTACAGATGGTCCTGGATTCACAGCTGAGGCCACCAGCACCATCAGTCAAGCACATCTCCTGGGCACTGTCCCCGCTGACATGCAGCGGGCAGTCACCCACACTGGGAATGCCAGGTCAGACCGCTCCCGGCTCGCAGGCTGTGGATAAAAGTACGGCTGCTCTCAGTGGAGATGGGGTCACCCCAGCACAGAACAGCGACCAGCATGCTGAGGACGCTGCCTCTTTGTCCGAGGAACAAAACACTGGGATCACGAAAGCTAAAATAGAGCACATCCAGCCAGAGGGTAAAAGTGGTGGGGAAAAATGAGAGGTGGCTCTAGAGGGGCCAGTTGGGAAGGGAATGTGAAGGCACACACAGAAGTGGATAAAAAAAAAAGTGTAGAAAGAGTAGAAACAGCACACAGAAATTAGAGCTGCAGAAAGAAAAAGTGAGAAACTGCTCTGGAAAATTATACAGCATCTGAAAAAAAATGCAAACCTTTGCCCACCAAAAGTACTCCATGTACCTCCATGCTGTTTCTTTTCCTCTTCTTCCATGTTCTTAGGAGCATCTTTAAAACATGGCTTTGTTTTGGTGTGTTAGGGGTCTAAACAGCAAAGCTGTGCTCCAAGTGTGGAGAGATGCCAGAACTATCCCAATGCTCCCAGGACAGGCAAACAGCACACACTGTAAAAATAATGTGACTTCACCAAAAAAAAAAAGGCAGAAAACTAACTACATACAGTAATGCCTTGGCTTTCATCTTCTACTTGGGGCACTGCTGCCCCAAAGTCCCCTATTTCAGGAATACATGGGAACACGGCAGGAGGGCAGCGTTGGAGGAAAAAAGTGACTGGTTGGGTCAAATCTAAATCAGAAATGATTCAACTTGAGGAACTGTAAAATGGGATAAGCCAAGGGATACTTTTGAGAAAAGTGGAAGAAGGGACATAGCGGTGCTCCCCCCTCCACTAACCTGATTATCCCGACACCACCCTGTGAACGGGTTCAGCTCCCCCCTTCTCCTGATTTACAGCTGCAAACTCATGTCTCTAGGCCTCTTGCGGGGGGACTCTTACTCAGGGGGTCTTAATACCCTCTAGTACAAAGAGAAACAGCTTTTATAACTCCAGATGTTCCTGGTGCAGGGACTGGTAATTACCCCAGTTCCCCTCTCCACAGGGAGCACCTTCATTTCTGGGCACATATTTCCTTTCCAAGCAATTCCGAGGATCCAAGCCTTTAAGTCTCAGCAGTAGTGATATGTGTTGTACTTTCTGTATCAGGCTATTTGCTGGCATCCAGTCTCAAAACTAAAGATTTCTGAATCTTCTTACAACTCCCAGTTTAAAACAAGTTTAAAGAAACCCACATTCCCATACTGGCAACAGACCCACAGCTCTTACTGACCTTTTGCAGGCTCCTCTGAAATGTTGAGACTGTTCTATGCGGACTGAACATCGCTGGGTGTTAATCAAGACATCTCGGCCAGCCAAAAACCTCAGCACAGGGCAGCATGTGCACACTAACACTGCTGGTCCCGAATGGGTGCAATGCAGCATGACCACTCAGGACACCAGTGCTTCTAGAAATGAAGGCGACTGCAGCATCAAACAAGGATACGGGTCTGAGCACAGAGCTTAATCCTCGAAGACCAGGCACTAACTGCATAGAAGGGCTTTGTGTCCCGGAATGCCTTTATGTCCTACTAAGTACATAAACACTCCTCAAGCTCTTTGCCTCCTTCTCTTAGTGATGTCAATAATTAAGTGTCCCAAAGACCATGGTGCCCGTGGGCACCCAACAGCTCACGCAAAGAAAGATGGTTTGACGTCACAGAAGTAGAGCAGAGCAACGCTGCAAAAGAGTTCGGGGCACTTCAGTCTAAAACTGCACTTTCAGTACTCGACAGCTCTTCAACTTGCCATGAACTCAGCAACACATATAGAGTTGTACAGGAACATTTACAGCACCTGCACAGAGAGCTTAAAGGTTCGCTGTTAGTCATCGTAAAACTAACTCCTGCCAGCACCACCATGCCCACAGCAAGCTTCTAATTCTTAAAAGGCTTTACACTACAAACACCTCACCCAAAAACCTAACTGGGAAAAAACAGGTTAAAAAAAAATCCCCCTCAAATATGTGGAAGTCAGCCAGGCAGTTTTGCTTAAAAGTTGTACTCTAGTCGAAAAACAAGGCAGAGCCAATTCATAAAGCTACAAGAGCCCGCAAACAAATCCAGAACCCAAGGGACTGTGTGGTAATACTACAATATTTCAAAGATGCAATTTTTTCATCAAAGAACTGTGCATATTTCTTCAAAGCCCATGACACAGCATGATGTTTGCTCCAGTACGCTGGAAAAATACTGCTGTTCTTCAAAGAACACCCATACACACACAGGTGCACATAAGACAGCAGCAATACATATATGTCCATAAAATTTTGCCTTGATAACGAGAATTATGATTTCTATTAAAAAAGAATTTGAGATCAAATCTCAGCTTACCAGTTTTTCCAGGAGTCCTGAATAAAACATTCCCATTGTACAAAGAAACAAAGAAAAGAAGATAACAAGGCTTTAATAACTATCTCCCCTTATCTGATCAACAAGACATACTTACACGGTATATTTATTTTGAAGCTCCTAACACAAAGAAACACTTCAGGGCAGTGAGGCACTCCAGGCTACTGGGGCACATCAATGTGGTCACCAGGTGACCCCGGGTACAGAGCTCAGTGTCATCATCTCCATCTCACCAACACAGGTGGGAGCTTTCATACAGCCTGTCCTCAGGTTGCGAAACCCAAGACTCAGCTCCCCAAGCCCTAACGTAATTTTTTTCTCTCTGAACTATGTTATCAATGCTAAACTTAAGGCTCAACAGCTGCTCTTGATTAGAAGCTGTGAATGGTTGCAATGGAGCTTTCTTTAATTTTTCCTTGATTTAATGACATGAGGATATAAGCTATGGTTTCAACTTTCCATTGGCTGGCTCATCTTCTAGTTCTAAACCATTACCCCTTCTCCATGTCACAACAGCTTGAATAAATTAATGAAGAGTAGAAAAGAAAAGCTTGTCCACAAACCAAGGCAAAGGCTACAATACTTTATCCCAAAGGAATCTCTGGGAAGGTAAATTAATCAGAAAATTCACCTTCCTTTTTTGACTTGCTGTGATGGGTTCTTCAGCAATGCTGACTGCTGACACACCTAATCCACCCAGCAATTACAGGAAAACACTGCCCTGGGGATAAGAGGATACAGAGCAGATGTGCCCTCACACACACACGATATTCCACAGTGCTCACCACTTTTCAAACCAACATCTCCCACCTGAACCACAAGCCTGCTGCCTGGAACACTCCAGGATCCAACCTGGAGCTTGGCAGTGCTGGGTTATGGGTTGAACTCGATGATCTTAAAAGTCTTGTCATAGAATCCTGGAATGGCCTGGGTTGGAAGGGACCTTAAAGCTCAACCAGTTTCACCCTCTGCCATGGGCAGGGACACCTTCCACTAGCCCAGGTTGCTCCAAGACCCGTCCAACCTGGCCTTGGACACTTCCAGGGATGGAGCAGCCACAGCTTCTCTTGGCAACCTGTGCCAGGGCCTCCTCACCCTCACAGGGAAGAATTTTTTCCTGATACTATTCCAATCTAAATAACTTGATGATTCCTGGTGCATGGGGCAGCACATGATCACTGTGAGCTCACCACTGCCAACTGCCTCTGGCAGCACAGGCTGCTCCTCTCACAAATCAAGAGCACATCCAATGCAGACTGCAACGGAGCATTCCCTGTAATATTCATTGGAGAAGGCTGAAAATAAACTTTACCTAGCACTGTTGGGCATCTGTGAGTACACTATCAGTCAAGGGATGAAGAGCCAGTGCAGGGCCAGACCTTCGGCTGAGGGTACCCCTGACACAGCTCGGGGGTGCAGGAAGCATTGACTTAGACTACAGACTTAGAACACAGCTGGGGACCTGCAGAGCGAGGATCTGCTTACACCCCCTGAACCCTGTCCTGGAGGTGCCCCATGAATGGAGCTGCCACTCAGCACAGAATCACACAATGGGTCAGGCTGGAAGGGACCACAGTGGCTCACCTGCTCCCACCTCCCTGCTCCAGCAGGGTCATCCCAGAGCACACGGCACAGGTTGTGTCCAGAGGGGTCTGGAATATCCCCAGGGAAGAGACTCCACACCCCCTCTGTCTCTGTTCCAGTGTTGGGTCACTGCACAGCAAAGTTCTTCCTCATGTTCAGGTGGAACTTCCTGGGCATCAGTTCCTGCCCACTGCCGGGCCCCCTGAGCAGAGCCTGGGCCGACCTCTGACACTTTCCCTTTGGATACCAATGTACATTAATGAGATCCCCTCTCAGTGTCTCTTTTCGAGGCTGAGCAGCCCCAGCTCCCTCAGCCTTTCCTGCACCCAGAGATGCTCCATCCCTTCAGCATCCTCACACCCTCTGCTGGACCCGCTCCAGGAGCTCTTGTCCCTCCTGTCCTGAGGAGCCCAGAGCTGGCCCCAGCACTGCAGATGTGCCTCACAGGGCTGGACAGAGGGGCAGGATCCCCTCCCTGACCTGCTGGCAGTGCTCTTCCTGATGCACCCCAGGATCCCACTGGCCACCAGAACCCGCAGCTCCCTCCCCGCAGCGGGTCACCCCCAGCCCTACCGGTGCCCGCGGTTACTCCCCCCAGGCGCAACACTCTGCCCGTGCCCCCTCCCCGCCCTTACCCAGGTGCAGGGTGAGGTTGACGGCGGTGGGGTGCTGCACGCCGGCCAGCATCGTGCGGCTCTGCCACCAGGTCGCGTCGGCCGGGCTGTTGTAGTCGGTGAGGAAGGCGGCCCCGTGGCTCAGGTGCGGCTGGGCGGCGTCGCAGAGGTGGCAGGACTGTGTGACGCCGGTGACCCCGGTCTGCACGCAGTACTCCTCGGCCGGCGCCCCGCACGTGTGCGTGGCCAGCACCGTGGCGTTGAACGCCGCGTTCACGAACTCGGGCATGCAGCGCTGCGCCCGCCCGCTCCGCTCCTCCGCGCACTCGTCCATGGCGCCGCCGCACCGCGCGGGCACCCACAGCCACAGCACCCACAACCACAGCGCCCGGCGCTCGCCGCCGCCGCCGCCGCCCCCCATAGCGGGGCCGCGGGACCGGCGGGGGCGCAGGGGGGTCGCTCGCTCGCCGGGTGCCGCCGCTCCGCGCCGGCCGCGGGCTGGGACGGGCGAGGCCCGGCGAGGCGAGGCGAGGCGGGGCGGGGCGGGGCGGGACGGGCGCGGGGCAGGCCGGGAGCGGAGTCCCGCGGCGGAGCAGAGCCGCCCCCACCGCCCGGAATGCGCCGCCTTAAAGCGGCGATGGCGGCGGTGGGGCCGGCGGGAGTGTAGGGTGTCTTCCCGCCCTCGGCGGTGGCCCCGCGAGGGGCTGAGGGAGGGATCGCCCTCAGGGCAGCGCGGGGACCGACTGTGGCGGCGGGAGTGCCCTCGCAAGGCTGCCTCTTGCACACAGTCATTTTGGTTGGAAAGGACCTCCATCATCGAGATCATCGACAAAAGGACCAAGATTATCGAGTCCAACCCGTGACCCATCGCCACCTTGCCAGCCAACCCAGAGCACTGAGTGTCATGCCCAGTCTTTTCTTAAACACCTCCAGAGACGGTGACTGCACCATCTCTCTGGGTAGCCCATTCCAACGTCTAATCACCCTTTCTGTGAAGAAATTCTTCCTGATGTCCAACCTAAACCTCCCCTGGCACAGCTTGAGACTATGTCCTGTCACTGGTTGCCTGGGAAAGAGGCCAATCCCACCCGGCTACACCTCCTGTCAGGGAGCTGTGGACAATGAGAAGGTCCCCCCTGAGCCTCCTCCAGGCTGAGCCCCCTCAGCTCTCTCAGCCGCTCCTCATCAGACTTGTGCTCCAGCTCCTTCTCCAGCTCCATTGCCCTTCTCTGGACTTGCTCCAGCTCCTCAATGTCCTCCCTGAATTGAGGATCCCAGAACTGGACACAGCACTTGAGGTGTGGCCTCACCACCAGTGCCATTGGCCTTCTTGCCCACGTGGGCACACGGTGGTCTCATGTTCAACCAGCTGTCAACCAGCACCCCCAGGTCCTTTCTTTCATTTAAATGCTTTTCATAGAAAAAAAGAATAATGTTTCTTGAGAAATGTTGGAAAAGTGGTTGTGCTTCGCCAGCCAGACTGTGCCGAACCTGGATGGTTTTGTGCCATCCATGGGCATGAAGTGAGTGTGAGGGGACTCACTTCAGATGCTGTAATTCTTAATGAACTTTTGGTTATTACCTTGCCTAAACCCAGATACCCAGGCTGCTGAGAGGCATCGGCACAGTCAGAGCTGGCCAAAGACTGCATTATGGCTTTTAGCTGTCATCAGATCTTCCTGTGACTTTTCAGGTTGAGGAACTGTATAATGATTGTGTAAAATCCAGGAATCCTGTAAAGTCACAATATCCCTGCCCATGGCAAGGGCTTGGACTCAATGGCCTTTAAAAGGTTCATTAAAACCCAAACCATTCTATGATTCTATAAAGCTGCTTTTACAGGAGAAAGTGCCTCCAGAAGGCTGCTCAGGAAACAGGAAACTACTCCTTGAGATAGAAATTGATAGGGGAGTCAAGGAAAGGCTTTGTAAACTTGGTTATATCCTGAGAAGGCTTGAATACAGCATGTAGCCAAAAGAACTGAAAAAAATACAGTCTGTATTTCTTCTGGGAAAAAAATGCACTTTGTTGTTTTAAAGTAAACACATGTATCCTACAGAAGTCAACCCTTTGCTTGTTGCCTTAAGAGCCTGTGCCGGACTGTTCACAAGGTCTGCACGGCATGTACCAGTCAGCACACCTGGAAATTATCCTGCTGCTGGGAGATGATGTTATTACATTTGGTGCCACACATCCAGCGTGGTGGCTCCTCTTTTTGCCTCCTCGACACAGCATTAACGTGGCTGTGCTGAGTGTCTGTGCTGCGGGCTCCCCAGACACCTCCAGCGCCAGCAGAAGGGACGTGGTGCATTACAGTCAGCGCTGCATCGCTGTTGTTCAGGCTGGGATGGCACATCTCCAGTGGAAAGTCTGATTTCCACCACTTCCCCCACTTTTTCTTAGTTTCTGAAAACAAGCCAGCTACTGTGAAAGCAGCGCTGAGCCGATGCCATCAAGGCAGAAGCTCTGGGAACGACGTGCTGATGTTCCTTGGGTTCAATAACAGCCTGTCTGCTTGGGAGTGGACACAGCAGGACAGGCTGCACATGGAGCAGCTCATCGTGAAGGAAGGAAGGATTAGGATAGAGGTGAGAAGTGGGCAAGGACTCTGAGTGGGATCAAAGGGTGTTGCCACAAATCCCACTCAGTGGAGCAACAGGATGTCTATCCATGTGTAAGAGGTTCCCGTAGATAATGGGAAAAATTCAGCCTCATGCAAAATTCTTGGGTTTAAAGGTAGTTTTATTATCTAAAATCAAATAACTTTCTTGATTTTTTTTTTTAACTAATAATTTCCCAGCATTTCAAAGCACATATGTAGGGCCATCCTCAACAGTTTATGTGAAGTCATCCCGGTCATTTCCAGGGTACTGATTCTAATAAAACCTGAGAAAAATATATCTGCTGCTATTTAATATTTGCCATTAAAATCCACTCCATACTCCTAATGCAATTTCACCTTGACACACATACTTAAAGCACTCCGATCAAGTGATGCAGTTATATTTCAATTGGTAAACCTACACTCATTTAACTAAAACTAGAATTAAGCCTCATATCCCTATAAATACATGACTTGTGCTTTCCTTTTAATATCTTACCTACTAAAATAATCTGTCAAAGTCTTGCAGCATATTCCCCACACACCCACTTCCTTCCCAACACAGAAAAAAGCATCCTCATGTAAAATAATTTTGCCTTGAAAGCACAGAACCTGGAGAACTTCTGTGACTTTGCAATGCTTATGGGGTGAATAATTATAAAAATGTCTTGGTCAATAAATTGTTACAACTGGAAACTCCCACGAAGCAGAGTGAGTCATCCTGCATGGCAGGAGTGGTATGAAAGGAAGGAAGGACTGTTTGATAGGATGGGCACCTACAGTTAACCAGCTGTTGAATAGGAATATTTGTGTATATTCAACAGGTTATTGTTGAATATACACAAATATTCGAAGCCCATGACTGGGCTTAGACAGCACAGTCATGAACCTTATCCACAGATATTAACTATAAATTAATAGTTACTGTAAGTTAACTGCAGAAATCAGTATGTTATTACTTTCTGTTCTAAGTGTACAGAGCAGGTTAAATGAGTAAGAACAAGTGGGGAGAGAGAGTAAGAACAAACAGAAGAATTGCAACAAAGGAAAAGCAACAAAAAGGAAACAGCTTTTATAAAAGCAACTCTTACAGGAAATTCTGTCAGCTCTCAAAAGGCCAGAACTCCTAAGGTTGGCAGTCTCACTCTTAGAATAAACCTCTTTTAGAAAAAAAAAAAAAAGAAAAAAGGAATGAGAAAAGCAGTGTTTTCTTTCCTTTTGATTAAAAAAAGAAAAAAATTGCAACAGTGTGGTGAGTGCCCACAAGGCAAGTTGAAATTACAAATTAAGAGCACCATTGGTCTCTGTCCTTCTACAGCAGCTCAAATCAAGCACTAGCACACCTATGCACCAAGATATTTGACCCATTAGGGTCTTAGGAGGTCCAGAGTGGTTTTAGTAAGAGTCATAGGGCAGCACTCACTTTAAATTTCAGTCTTCCCATAGTTATTTAGCATCAGCATTTGTTCACAGACAACATTTATGCATTTGGGAAAGGAAAATGCTAAGGAAAACTGCTCAGAAGTTTCAGCCTGGGATATCAGAGCTTTGTGGCTCCATGTGTGTCAATTTAATTAAAATAGGGAAGCCACCCAAGCAAGCTTAGGAAATGTCACTTGTCACAATCTGGCTGGTTTGGGCAACCTAAGAAGAAGTTTCCAGCAGCTTCCTGCCCTGCTCTTTGTCATGCAGGGGCTTCCCACCAGCCCCACTGCTGTTCTCACTGCGGACACAATCCAAACAACAGTAATCACAGCAGACATCCACTCCCCGGCCACCGAATAGCCAAAAAGACTAAAAAGAAAGCAAATGAATCAGCAGATCCACCAAAGAGTCAGTGCAGAAGAGTCAAAATTCAGAAAGGCTAGGTTGACACAGTTCAGATCCAAATTCAAAAAGGCTGGTTGACATAACTCAGATGCTTTTACAGGATGTGAACAGAAACCCCTCTACAGTCTCCAGCAGTGCGCTAGGGGCAAACACAGCGTAGGATTGGTGTCACAAAGCATCAGAGATGCAGTTCTGTATTAAAATAGGGCTTAAAGCCATCCTGCTTAGAGAAATTCTTCCAAAGCCAAGGACAGGTGTGCACACTATGTGAAATCACTTGGTAAACACCCGAGGCATCCATTATCGGTTCAAGTACAGAATGAGTCACAGAATCTTACTGGTTACTAAATATTTATATCTATATTGTGATTTTATGGAAGCAGAAAGTTACTGTAATCTTATAAATAGAACTGAAAAAGAGAGCCATGAAATCAGAAGGTGTTTCATAAAATGGTTTATTTAACTTTGACTTTCTTAGTCACTCTTTTGCATATTATCCTAAATAATCTTGTACAGCAACCGTGGGTAGTTGCTGTAAAAGTGAATAAAAATCTACCTCTGAATCTCTTCACATGAGGTAATCTGCATCTTAAAAGTTTCTGCAAACTCAGGAGAAATGAGAGACATAAGCTGATTATTTTATCTCTTTTCTGAAGTGGGTCTGGGATGTTGCCTCATTTTCTCTCATTAATACTGTAATGTTGGGAAAAAATATGCTAAAACAAAAATAGAACATGAAAGGCTGTGCAGCTTTTCATCTTCCTATGGTGGATTCAAACACAGCCCATCCTTTTAACTTTTTTCATGTATATGAGCTGAATTTGTAATCTTTTATTCCTAGCAGATAAGATTTGTATATGTTATCTTCACTCTTTTTATTCCGTGGTGTAGCCCTGTGCTGAATTTAATAACCCACATCTTGCAGTCTGTGTTAGACCATGGCTGTAACATCAGAGGGACCTGAGCCAGACCAAAATAGACTTCCTTCCCCTCTCCAAGCCCTCCCCTTGCCTATCTCAGATCTTTCCCGCTCGGAAAGGGCCATGCATGGATGAGTGCATTCAGCCTGGAAACGTCCAGTGGGTCTCATGGAGAAGGGAGGTTCCTCAGCACTTCCCTTTCCTTCTCCCTCCCATTCTCAGTCAGTACACCAGCTCTGCATGGATGAAAGTGTGCCAGAGAAATGGATTAGATTTATTTCTCTAGGGCATTAAATTTACAGTAGAGAGATGCTAAATTCTCTGGGTATTTAGCCACCTTCACCTTTGCACTACAGGGTCTGCTGATGGATGCTCTGCCACCAAAAAAACCCAGCAATAATTAGGTTTTCAACACGTCAGTGAAATTCTCTCTGTAAAGAGCAGGACTCGTTTACCCAGATCCACTTGGATCACGCCTGAGTCCTGTTCTTCAGTGACTTGCATAGCTATGTAAATCCTTCCCTTGCAGCAGCTGAGGCTGTTTACACTAAAACATTCCCAGTGGAACTATCTTCCAAGCCTGATAAAATGTAGTGTGTGTGTTGGGGGTGGTCATGGGTGTCTCACCATGTAGGGTGTTGACCTGTGTGACCACAGTGAAGTTGTTTAACAAATATCCTTCCTGACCTTCCAGAATAATTCCCAAGATTGTTTTCGACAGAGACCTAGATAACTTCTTTTGCCCAGTGCCAACAGGGTTGAAATTTTCTTCCCAGTTAGTTCTTTATAACTTATGGTCGCAGCCTCTCTCTTCATAGCACCATCTAGCAATCAGTCTTGCCATGACCATTATTTTATTAATAGTAAATAGTGTATCTGTTCTATCATTTGTAAACACCTTTGTTTCTTCATAAAACATGGCTACTCAGAACAACCTTGATTCAAGTGTCTCCCTCATTATAAGAGCTCACCTTTGTAAGTCGGATGTTCTTTAAGCCTAACTTTCATGAACTTTCCTTTGCTTTTCAAAAACAAAAGTAAAAAGTACAGTCTCTCTAAGGAAGTCCACCTTTTAGATCTTTCTTTTTCCTGTACAAACCTGTAACGCTTTGCATGCTGTATGCTCTTAGCCTAAGGTCTTCCTTAGCCCTTGGGCTCATCCAAGGTCAGATCAACCACCTAATGGAGGAGACTTTCAAGGAAACATTCAAGGTTCAGGTTGGACGCGGCTCTGAGCAACCTGATCTAGTGGAAGGCGTCCCTGCTCACTGCAGGGGGTAGGATTGGATGACTTTTAAAGCTCTTTTCCAACCCAAACCATCCGGTGCTTCTGTGACAGTCGTTGAGAAGGCCAGTCTTTTGGATGACGGGTTTTGAATAAGCAGAGCTTGTGTTTCTCCTGCTAATAAATAGTTTGTCTTGACGAGCAAGCTGCAGTTGGGTTTGCTGTTACGCCAGAAGAGTTGAACCTAGATGCCCAGCTGGAGGCTAGGAACATGTAATTTTGGGATATGGAGATCACTGATCTCCCTCAACTGCTTGTTCTCCCCATAAAGCTCCTCAACAACTTGTCTCCTGCTCCCACCTAGACTGGAGTTAAGCCAGAGTTGCTTCTTTGCCACATGACTGGGAGGACACAGTGGAGGATGAGGAGCTTCAAGGAATCTGACCACAGAGCTGCTTCTGGGATCCTTGCCCGTGTCCCTGGCTGTCTGTCAGCGTGCCCCACCCCTACTGTTGCTACCCCCAGCTCACTTCATCCTCCCCTGCATCGCCTGTGCCTCTGGTGATGGCCAGACAATGACCAGCTGAGAGGACAGAAGAGACATTCTCTGTACTAAAAGCCCCCCCTGCCACCAAAGACTAAATGGACAAAAGAAGCCATTCAGGGAAAATCGTTTCAGTCACTGTAGCCAAGAAGCAAAATAAAAAAAAAATACTTGGAATACTTGGAATGAACAGAAAATATAGCTATTAGCTCTACAGAGTCTCTGCAAAGCTACCAAGCATACAGCAGCTACAGTTTTCAAGAGGTTTGTAACTCAGCCATCCTTAGGTAGATGCTTGCAAGAACACTAAAAGCTTATTTTTGACATCAAGACCACTCCCTTATCAAACATCAATCCCTTGATCTGCTCCTCAGAAAGAACAAAGAGTCACCATGAAATATATGCAGTGGCTTTGATATAAGTTGCACTTGCAAATTTAAAAAAAGCACGTAATTTGCCATTAATCCCAATCCAGAAGACAGAACACTGGAACCTCATTCATTATGAGGAACTGAATCCCTGTTTCCTTCTGTGTCCATATTTTTTTGAATAATGAGAGAATTTATCCTCCTAGTTTGAAGCATGCTGTGTAAATACTCACACAGCTACTTATGGATTATCAAAGCAAAGAGCAAAATCAAGATTGTTAGGGAAGGAAATGATATTTTTAAACTCATCACTGGATACCATAAACAATGGGAAAATGTATAAAATGCTTTATAAATAGACTGTTTCCTGCTAAAATCTCATACTTTTTCTTTTTAAAGGTCCAGTAGCAAGCTACCTAGGGAGGAGATTTGAAAACATATTAAAGTAATAACTCCATAGGCAAGAAAAACTGTAGTTTTTATAGCTGTAAGCCACATTTTGCTTTCTGGGATCCTCAACATACTCCCATTTTCATGACACTCAGGTCATAGAAATACCACAAAGCCAAGTGTTCAGCAAAATGGAGTGATTGCAAAAGGATGGGAAATTCTGAACCCTGCATCCAGTTCTTTGACTCATCATATCTTTAAAGAATAGGAAATCTGTACCTTCTGCAACTGGTATTCATTTCTTCCATTTTGGAGCTCAGGAAAATTATTACATCAGAGAATTTAATTAATATGAAAAGCATTTATTGGAGTAGATCAACTGCCACATTTATCTGGTAGTTCATCTTTGACACATTAATTTGCCTCCAACTATAAGCACGTTATTTTAAAGTCATGTGAAGAAGTTAAAAATCGAGATTTAGCATGTTGATTTCTTAAACAATGAATTGTAATTGTTCATGATGGGGTTAACCTACAATAAACACCAGAGGAGGGTGCAGAGGATAGACTGCATCTTTATAGGATGGTAATGTCAATCCCTCCTGCTCCTGTTTTCTCACAAAGATTCAGATTCCTGTCTGTGAAAGGTATTTTAATTAGCATTGAATTGACATTAGAGATTTAGATACCATTTGAAATCACAGAATGCTCTTTAAAATAGCACCTTGCTGTGACTGCCTGATGTTTTTTAACCTAGAATGTAGTTTTCGTTGGTCTACTTTTGCCCTTGGGTCATTCTCAAAACACATTTCACACCTGCCCATCAGCCACTGGCTTGTGGCAACTGAGTTTTTGCTACCCAAGCTGTTTGATTTCAAAGGTTAAGAAAACACAAAGGCTCCAAAACATAAACATCTTTATGCAGTAATACATACCTGGCATACCGTTGTCATCAACGCTTCGGTGAGGCTCCCAAAGCTCCAAAATTATATTGGGAATTTTACACGTGTTTGTTCGCTCCTGCGTTTTCCTGTGGTTAAAATTCAGACATATCCCTGGATGTGTCCATGAGCAGGGAAGGCTCATAAATCAGAATGTTACTGACTCAGCAGATGCCACCAGATATCATTTTTATTAATTGTATTCCCTTGTTTGAGGGCTTTACAAACCCACAGACCTATTCAGCTTCTCTTTCATTTTACTGAACCTCCTGTGTTTCTTCTTACAGTGAAGTTCATTGCACAACGGGTAAATTGGGTTTAATGGGTTTTGCCAGATGGGTATCCCTCAGGGACACTCCCTTCCAATTCATTTACACAAATATAAATCTAATTTCCCACACAGTACCTGAAAGCATCATAAGCTTCCAGATAAGCACCAAGAGTTCTTTTCAGCTCACCTTCATTTGGGAAGTGTCCAAGACCAGGTTTGACAGGGCTTGGAGCAACCTGGGATAGTGGAAGGTGTCCCTGCCCGTGGCAGGAAGTTGGAACAAGATGAGCTTCAAGGTCCCTTCCAACCCAAACCATTCTGATTTTATGAAAATATTTAAAAATTTTATGAAAATATTTAAATTTATTTTCTTTTTTTTTTCTCCCACCTCATGTTTATGTCTTCCAGCCATTCCTTGCCCTCCCTGGAAGTGAGGCTGTAAGTCCCAAAGGAAACAAACAGCAAGAGCTTTTCCTGGTTTGTTATCCTGTAGAAGTCAGGCTTGAAAGCTTTTACTTGTGTTCACTTCATCTCCAGCTCACCTGTGGACAAGTACAGGTGCCCTGGTTTTAACAAATCCCATCTCGCAGGGCAAGAGGCAATAACAACCATTCCCTCCCTGGAAGCCACATGGCCAGGTCCCAGTTTAGCAACATCTGGCCTTCCAAGCAGAGAAAACAGAAGGAATAACGCAGCACAGATGACACATGGCTTCGTTAGTCCCCATGGAAGTACAACACAGACATAGCATTTTTCTCATGCTGAACACAAATACTCACGGTCGTGTTCCCTTCCAGGTCACAGTTGGGATGGCAGATGTTCTCCCAGTGTGTTGCTCTCCTTGTATCCTGTGGTGGGGATTGCCAATTTATTCAGAGTAAGGATCAGCTCAATGGAGCAATTGTTCATCCCACTAGGTGAGGTAATCTTACAGTTCTCTTGGTCTCCTGCTTCGGGGAGCTGCAATGTGAAGGGGTGAGGAGCAGACCTGGTGGCACAAAGCAAGAGGTGCTCACAGTTGCTATCAGTACAGATTCCTCCTGCTGCCCTGCATGGCTGGAAGACCACTGGAAAAAAATATTTCATACTCATTATTAGGTTATGAACATGCTGATAATTTTTTTTTGCTGTCTATTTGGGGCACTTACAGACTTGTCAGTGCTAGTTCTCTCTAAACCGATTTGTGGGATCAACAGCAACAGACACATTCAAAGTTCTTTGGTAGATAAGACACGTACATGTTTATTCTGAGGCATTCCAGGACAATTGTAATAAATTTGTAATGGAAAGGAAACATTTGATGAACTGTACTGATATCTGCTGATAACAGCTGATATTATTTAGCTGAATATCTCGAGCAATGAAAATTTGGTGTGTGTTGTGGAATAAATAGAGCAGCTTAGAAAAGGAACAAAGAGATGAGCTGAGAGATGGGTTGTGTCAAAGCCACATCACCCTTGTGCTGTCTGGAACTGGACAGGATGATTTCCAGTCCTCACAAGGCAAATAACCAGTTGTCTCTGTTGTTGTTGTCCCAGCCTAAACCATAATGCTCTTTCAAACCATGAGGCTGTATAGTGCCACCAAGACACTTCCAAGCACATTAGAGGTTCCCTACACCATAACTTCCTGGTTTTTTACATTTCCTGGAGCTGGTAGAGTTGGAATTCTGCTGTAAATGGCTAGTTTGAGGAAAGATTACCAAGGGTGGCACAGCACAAGCACCCTTGTTAGGCATGTGCAGTCCCAGAGACGTCAAGGGGCAGAACCCACCTTTGTACCAGGCTTTAAATGGGAAGGTACCACCTGTTTAATACAAGTGCAGAGTGGAGCACTTGTGGAGGTAACTTCTCTGGCTCTCTCCCATGTATCCTTGATGCAATCCATGATGATATGTATCCTGATGATCCATGAAAACTCTTGAGATCAGTAGGCTAATGACCTATATGCCATATTTAATAGAACAAGATTTCACCAAGGGTCTCTCTCGATCATTCCCTGGGATAAAACAAGCATTACTAAGCACAGGGTGTTGTGATTAGAAAGTCTTTTTTCTTAGAAAGACAACTAATGCTTTCTTTTAAGACTTCTGTTATGTAAATACTTTCAGCTCATGTTTCAGTTCCCAACCTTCTCTTGGATAAGTTACCAAGGCTGAAGTCTTTTCCTTAGACCTATTTTTGGCCTTGGACACTTTGTTATCACTTTGAACTCTCTCCAAATTTTTAACAGTGTAAAAATGCTGGATGTGAGAATTGGGTACATTTTAGAAGTAATCTTTCCATTAGGATATGCAGAACTAACATACATATTCTTATATACACGTCTTTGGAGCCACCATGTGTTCACCTCTTTTTCTTCCCTTATTTATTTACAGTGATATTTAAGTCCTCTTTAGAGAATGCTTTCTGCAGATCTGGTTTTACTAAACTTACTTTCCTGACAAAGATCATTTACTTGGAACAAAACAAGCCAGACCTGAGTCCATAATTAAGTTGTGTGTAACTCCTCCTCCATGGGTCTCTTCTGGAGTGTCTCCACTCAGTTTGAAGGTCCCATTTACCAAGGGTGAACATGGAAAGCTTCAGTCTGAAAGCAAAGGCTCCATGGAAGCAACTCAAAGTTACATAGTATGGGAAAGTCCACTAGGCTACTTGAATTGTTTAGACAACTTTGTATATATATGAGTCACAGGCAATGAGCCATACTTTAAAATGTAAATTCAGAAACCAGCATTTGGGACAGCCTCCATACTCCTTTGTTGCTCACTTGTAAATGTTGGTTACTGGGGTTACCTGATGTAGCCATTCTTTTTAATGTATGTTTTTTTAATATTTTTGAGCCTGGAAAATTATTCTGCCTGGAAAGAATTGCAGGAGGATAAGATGCTGTTCTCACAAATGCTGATTTTCAGTTTAAATTATAGACCATTTATTTAAGTAGCTTTGTGAGCTGAATCACAAGATACTCAGGTACATCCATCTCTCTGGTTCTTCATGTGCATGTGAGGCCAAAGTCACGTTGCTTGGAAGCTTCTCTGGCTCAGTTGACCTCCTATAGAAATGTCTATCAGCTTCTAATTGCCCCATCCTTGGCTCTACAGAAATCTCTGTCTCCTCACTCCAGCTGTGTGTCCTCCTCCCACCTTCTTCTTGTTATTCCAGAGGCATTGTTCCATGTTGCTTCACTATTCTCAGTGCACAGAGTTTTTAAGGCTGTAGCAATTTGTCTGGAGAGCTGACAGGACATTTCAAAACACCTTTTTGGTCAAAAATGTCAAGTAGGCAACATTGGCTGGATCCTGATGACTCTTGTGATTGAGAACCATTCAGGGAGATAAAGTTGTTGTAACATTGTCTTTGTTCCCAGTGATAAATTTAAAGTGACACTTCAAAGTCACTTTAAAGTCACTTTTAAAGTGACACAATCAGTCTGAATCCCAGAGATTTTTCTTTGGAAAAAATTAAGACTAAATTCTTTTAAAACTTTGTTGAGTAAATGCAATTTGAAACACTCAAAGATAAAATTTCTGAGTTTTGCAAAACTTAAGTCTTGGACTTCGTCCTGAATGAGGGAAGAAAAAGAAATCTTAATCTGAAGCTCTCGAGAGTCTGCAAATCTGAAAATGCTTTCACATTTAGCTGTTGACTTGTTTTACTTTGTTATTGGTGCTGCACCCTTAGAATAAAGATTATCAAATGGCAGCTGCAATTCGTAAGCTGACTTTTCTCCTCAGGGTTTGAATTTGTTTTCCTCACATTGCATGTTACAGCCAGCTTGAAAAACTGCAAAACCCCACAGCAGAGAATATGAGAGCCCTCTGCACATTCTCTGTTCATCTGTTTAATAGACAGTTGTTGCTGTTTCCTGTGAATTTTGGGAACAAACTGGTATTAAAGGGGGAGACTCGCTCTGGTTCTCCCGTGTTCCAGCGATGGTGGTGATCCGTAGCAGTCGTCAGCATATGCAGAGGCACATGATTTATCCTGATTTACATCACACCAACATCAGTGTGTGTTGCACCTTCAACTTCTACCGAATATCTACATCCTCCTGGAGGTGCTTTGTGAGGAGTTACCACTGTAACCACACAAACATGGGCACTCCTATAGCAAACAAGGAAAGCTCTTTGGAAGCAAAGTTATCTCTGTGTGTATATATATGAGAGTTATCTTCTCTAACTGATGCACTGGAGATGGTCCTGAGGCTGAGGGCCTCCCCGGTGCCTCTCCTGGGCTGGAAAAGTTGGGAGTTCTTAGCAAGCCCTTCACCAGGCACTGTTTCTCTGCAGTGAGGGCAGGATTAATGCAGGATAAGGGCACTGACCCACTGCTCTCTGTTTTGGTGTGTTCTCTTTGCTCAGCCTGGCATAGCCCATCTGGTGCTTCACTGCCCTTGCTCATCCTTACCAGCACAGCAGGGCTCTGGGCTCTGCTGGGCTCTCACGGGAGCATCTCTCCTACCTGACTGCATCACATCTGGCCTCTACAGATGCAGGGGTGGGATTTTTTAACCCCTCTTTCCCTTCTCCTCTGTCTGCTGCCCTGCCCAAAGGATGAGCAAAGCCAAATTCCATTCCTGAAGCATTCCTGAGCCTCCTGCCAGCTCCACTAGCCAAACCAAATGTCTGAACTGGCCCTAAGGGAGCGGGATGAGCCATTTCGTGGCAGCTGTAAAAGGTCACACAGTAAACACCAGCACTGCTGCTCAGCTGCTGTCCCAGTGATCCAGGCACTCTGGATGTGAGCATGGTTTGCACAGGAACAAGTGGTTCAAAGCTCTCTCCTGCCTCTGCCGGGTTCAGGTTACAAACTAGAGAATTAGCAAAACTTGGTTGATTAATTTGGGTTTGTTCCATCTAGTTTGAGACTGGTTATTCTAATTGAGATGGGTCTCAAGACCTGTAACACTTGAAAACCTTTGTCTTAAAATGCACATTCTGTCTTTCTGCATAAATCCACACAAGGCTCAGGGCTTTTGGGGCTTGCTTTGTTCATTTATAAATATGGGGGCATTTCAGGAGATTATAAATATCTAAAAGCCTACAGTTGTTTCACAGTCAGGGATGTACTAGAAATCTTCCCACCTGGCTTCTCCTAAGAACAAAACCAAGCAGTTTCCATTGCTGTGCTTAGTTTTCTCATTATAAGCAGTTGTTAGCATTAAGATAACAATTGTTCCTTCTTTCCGGGGAAAGAAGACTGTTTTGGTTGAATAGCCTGGGGTTTGTTTTCCAGGTTATTCAGCACTTTATAAGTACTCTGGAACTGCACTTTCCCTTGTCTGCATATCCACGGGATAACAGGCAGGTGCCTTGCATGTTGCACGCAGAATATAAAGGATGTACAATGAATTGGCAACTGGATTAAATTTGTTGGGAATGACATGGGAAATCTGGCAGTGTCAGGGAGAAAAATCTCTTCTCATGTAAATGTGCATATAAATTCCTTAATTATGCTTTAGTGATTATATACCAGAAATGTTTTATATTTTAAGTGGGGTCGTGGGGCAGAAATTTATTGGGCAAAATATTCTATTTAGTGCGTGGCACAGTATAATGAAGATTTTTTTGCTTTTTACCATAATATGTCTTCATATTACATCATATAATGTGTTTTAATCCTAACTTTTATATCCATGGCCTTTGTTATAAAGAAGTTGTTATAAAACTTCTGAGCTCTGATCCAGCAGCTGGCATTTATGGATTCTTTCTTCCACCTTGGTGCCTTAAATTCATCTTCAGCTGGATTAGGAGGACTCCTAATGTCCTTCCTTCCACTGCAGATGCTCATCCCAAACCAGCCAAGCTCGTACTTCGGACAGTGCCAGATTTCTGAGTCACTCCAAGGTTTTAAAAAAATTCAAATTTATAATGGTGCCTTGGAAAATAGGACATCACTGGGAGTTTCTCATAGAAGTTTCCTGTTCTGAGACCATCCAATGCCTGTACAGTTCCCACCATGCCAACTTTGGATCAACCAAACTCTTCAAATTCTTCCTTGCCACCGAATCCCAGAACTGCTCAGGCCTGCAGAGCAAAGGGTGGAAAAGTGGAGGGCAAGCAGGAAACATGTAGAAAACATCTTAAGGAATGTCACTTCTTATCAGTGCATGGAATGAGGCGGAGTTCCTGTGTGAGGAAGCGTAGAACTGAACCTACAACAAACCCACCGTGCGTGGCAATCTGGGTTATAGGACACTCCAACTCCATCAAAGAGCTTTGGCTCTGTTTGTTTGTCAAACAGAGGAGCAGCTGAGCACAAAATGAATAACAACTGAAGTGGTTGTTGCACTAGAATTATCCAGTTCTGAGAGGAATTAGCTTTTAAAATGCTTTACAACATGTAACATCATAAAAAAAACCCCCAAGACTTGAGGTATCTTTTCTTCCTCCTTGGAATCCTTGAGTCAGATCTTACTCCCCTGTCCCCCTACCTGGCTACTAATTCCTTTAACAAAGGCAAGAGGAACAGTGAGGAATTACATGCCAGGCACTGGCTGTAGGTCAGGAGTCGAATTATGGAAAAAAACCCCAGTTCTTCATGTATTTTCCAGTATGGTCCTTTTGAACCTCCCTTTGCAGATGGCAGCGTGGGAGGAAAACTTGGAATTCCATAATACAGTCCTGGTATCTAAAAGGATAGTGCAAAAGGAAATGACTCTACAAAAGGAAGTGACTGCAGGAAACAGAGTAGGGCAGAGTTATAGATTGCTCTTCAATTGGAACCTTTACGGGGTTTTGAGCTGCTCAGTGTAGGAAGCAGTGCTCACTCTTTCCTGTGTGGTGAAAGATTTTTCTGTGGACCCTCCATTTCACCAACGTGGTAATTTGAATGTGAACACCATGAGGTAGTTTTCCCAGGAGAACAAGAGGCTGTAAACTTATCCCTGTTCACTAAACACATTATTATTGGGCCTTAGTATTGTGTTCTCTTCTAATTTACCTTTATGAACCGTAGCTCAAAGCAGCCCTGATTAATGGTTCCCAGCAAATGATAGGGAACAGTAAATTCCCCAGGGCTTTTAATGCGACTAAAGACTTTCAGTGAGCAAATAAACAGCAGAGGAGAATTTATTAACTACTGTCCAGGGGAAAAAATCCTGTGCCACTGGGATACAGTAGAGCAGGAACTCAGTGACCAGTCAGTTCCCTATAACATATGGGCATGACAGACAGTGTTTGAGCTGACAAACTGCTTCCAGGCAGCCATTTCCAGACCTTTTCCATCAAAGATCTGGGTGAGCAGACCAGTTCCACATTAGGGGGGGGGCATCGAAATCATTCAGCTTTCAGAGACAAATAAGCCACTCACCTTGATCAAGTTGTACCTGTGACATGAGCTTTCCTCTGGCTGGCATTCCTCACCCCTTTTTTTACTTGGAGGCAGAAAAAGAGATCAGTTAGCTAATCCCCATGCTAATCTGCAAGATAAAAATTCAACTAACTACCAAGTGTTATCCTTCAGACTACGGTTTTGACACTATTATTTTTGTCCTTTTCCACTTGGAAGTGGAAAAGCAGTAGAAATTGTGATTGTCTCCAAATGCCCTTATGAGAACTCTGTGATATCAAAAGCCAACAGATACATGATACATGTGATATACAAGCCCAGCACACCTCAGGTGGGTACAGCAGAGCTCAGGGAGTTCTTTCCGCTTGAATTCAAATAATTAAATGTGCTTCACAGGAGCTGTGAGTGTTCTGACACTTGGGCTTTTTGAGGCAGAGCACAGATCCGTGCACTGACACAGTAAACTCACTGCAAGCTCCTTTTTTACTGTGAAAACGTACATGTCATTTCAGGTTAATTTTCGGGTTTCTGTACCCCGGCTGCTTAAGCTCCTCATTAGCATGTCAATCCTTGTTTAGACTGTGCTATTCATCAAGTGTAGGCAAGGATTATTGCTTCCCCACTTAACTGGGCCTGGTGGATTAGATACTAAAAACCAGACTGAATGTTGTTAAGCAGTACTTTCATGCTCGACACTCCTTAATATGTAAAACACTAAGCACACAGACAAAACCATAAGCTGCCATTTGTAGATGCTAAAAAGTCCACAGCATCTTCCCCCTCCACAGCCTGTGACCTGCACACTTTCATTTATTACACCTGCCTGTTGCCTAAGTACCCGTTAACTTTTTTAACAAATCTTACAAGCAACATGAAATTAGAATCACAGAATGTCCTGAGATAGAAGGCACCTACAGGGATCATTGAGCCCAAGTCCTGGCCCTGCACAGGACACCAGAAGAATCACACCAATGAGATTTAATCTCCATGTTGATGAATGGGGCTGTGGTGTTGAGCTGTGCCCAAGAGGCACAGACATCTTGGGGAGCTACAGAATTCATCACTGCAACAGTACCAGAACCAGCACAGCCAGGGGGGCATTAATGGTAACCTTTTTTTTGTCTTGTTTCCCCAGTAATAGTTAATAATAGCTTTACAGTTACAAGTTAGAGTAATTTTTGTCAATAGACCTGACAAACACCAACTTTACTCTAAAAAGGGAATTTCTTTAGCTAGGATAACACTGAAATACCCCACTAAAACTATTTTTTGCTAATATCACAAAATATTGTACCTATACCTAATAACCTCTGGTACCCTGTTTCATCTTCCTCACTGTGCACCCATCTCTTGCCTCCTGTTTAAACTTCACCCACCACCATCTCCCACAGCAGGATTAATGGGGAGACGGTGAGTTTCCACTGTCTGGAATCCACAGGCTGCAATCAATGCATTCCCATAAAAGAACTGCTCTCCTCCACATGGATGTGCAGGAATGTTTGGGAGAAGCAATGGCAATGCACACTGCCTTGGATGAAGGGAGCAGTTCATGCTTCTGAGATCGCTCCAAGTTCTGCAGAGACCAGCAGCATTACATCAGTCTCGGAGAAGGTATTCCATGCTCCCACAAGACCTGGATCAGCCAAAGAGCTCACCATGAAGGGTAACAGCATGGATGCCTGCAAAGGAACCAACCATGCCTGACATGGTTGGAAAACCACTGCAGCAACGCTATTTGCACAGCTTATTACACAACTAAGAGAAATCCCCACTGAGCCCAAGCTGTAATTTGGAATCTGCTTGGCAGAGAATGGTTTTAGACACTGAAAAGGTTTCCTCAGAATGCCTCATATCTCCAACAACCACAATTAACAACAGAAGGCTCCAAAATCCAAACCCAAACCCAAAATCAAACATATGGCACGTAAGTCTGTACAAACAAACTCTTTATTAAGAACAAAATCATACAACTTGCAGGAAGTTCCCTAAGGGCATGATATATTACAGAGCTGTACTGGTACTAAGGAACCAAAACGCCAAACAGACTGGGAAGAGGAAGAGAGGAATTTGGGAGAGGAAGTCCCTGGAAAGACTTCACTGCACTTCCACCACTACCAGTTGGCCCTGCTCGGGTCCCCGTAGCCTCCCCGGTAGCCCCCGCCCGCTCCTCGGTACCCCCCTCCTCCCCCTCCTCTATAGCCGCCTCCACCTCCGTAGGGGCTCCCTGGGTATCCTCGTGCTCTGGAGCGCCGGCCGGAGTATCCGGAGTATCCATACCCGCCGTACCCTCGGCCCCTGTGGGGGCCTCCCCAGCCCCTGGAGCCGCCGTTGTCGTAGCGAGTCATCTTGGGGGGGCGGGGGCCATCCCCGAACCTGCAACGACAAACAGCAGAGCCTTGAGACAGCCTCACAAATTCCGCTTCCTAAAGGCTGCAGGAACTGCCAAGATCCTCAGCTGAGCCACCTCTGATTTCTGTAACAGAACAGTGTTGGAACCACACCTTTTCCACTTCGGAAGCTTTCCTCTGCTTCAGAAGCAAGGCATGAAAACAAGGGGCGATCGAGGGGTGCAAGCCCGGCCAAATATTTATTTCCACAAATAGGTTTGCCCAAAATAAATCTGGATTATCTTTTCTTTAAAAAGTCACAGTGTTTTGCAAAGAGGTGATGACAAGCTTTTATTGCCAAGATTCATGTGTCCTGCCTGTGGAAACAGGCGGTGCTCTGTCCCCACCAGGCTTTGCAGGGAGCATTCCACACACCCAGGAGCCGAAGCCCGCGGCTCCTGCGCCACCCCAGGGCTCACCTTGTGTTGGCAGCCAGGAGGGCCATGCCCGCGGCCGCCGGCCTGGAGAGCTGCCGGATAACGGTCAGCATGCGCTC
Organism: Pseudopipra pipra; assembly: GCF_036250125.1. Classification (NCBI taxonomy): domain Eukaryota; kingdom Metazoa; phylum Chordata; class Aves; order Passeriformes; family Pipridae; genus Pseudopipra; species Pseudopipra pipra. The sequence continues at coordinate 2,716,895 of NC_087557.1, forward strand.
GTGTGCCGGGTCCAGCTGCCGGATGATGGCGGGATCTTTGGTCACCTCCACCACCAGGGCCTCCACGGCGGCGCGCAGGGCCGTGATGCAGGCGGCCGGCACATGCGGCATCCGCAGCTTGATCCTGCGGCACAGAGGAGGGTCAGAGCCACCCCCACTGCCGGGCACCAAGATGGCCCGGGGAGCGGCTCTTCCTTGAGCCACAAACCTCCAGGCTCATCTCTGAAGTTCTAATTTGGGGCAGATTGGCCCCACTGAAGGGCCAGATTTGAAAGATCCCTAAAATTTGACATTGCTAAAATGTAACTATTCTTCTGTCGAAATTTGTTCTTGAATTAAAACAAAGGGCCATGGAGATGCTCCAAGGGCTGGAGCCCCTCTGCTCTGGAAACAGGCTGGGAGAGCTGGAGTTTCTTGGGCTCCAGGGAGACCTTAGAGCCCCTTCCAGTGCCTAAATAGGGCTTATAAAAAGGAGGGAGAGGGACTTTTTATGCGGGCAGATAGTTACGGGACAAGGTGGAATGGTATCAAACTGCCAGAGGGCAGAGTTACATGGGATATTGGAAGAAATCCTTCCCTGGGAGGGTGGGGAGGCCCTGGCACAGGTTGCCCAGAGAAGCTGTGGCTGCCCCATCCTTAGAAGTGTCCAAGGCCAGGTTGGATGGGGCTTGGAGCAACCTGGGCTAGTGGAAGGTGTCCACCTGAGATGAGCTTTAAAGTCCCTTCCAACCCAAACCATTCTGGGACTCTGTCATTCTATACATTTCTTTGCCTCCATTTCACCAACCAGGGGGAAAAAATGAAAGAACAAAAAGACACCCAGATGGTATTTGGTCATGGTCACAAAATTTACACTGCCAGAGGCAATCACTGTTCTCCTCAAGCTGTTTCCAAGACTTGAAAACAAGGTTTCCTCAGCCTCTGTCTGGAGGCCCAAAACTCCTCATACCTCTTATTCACCTTCCAGTTAAAGAGGAAAAACCCAGCAGTTATTATGGAAACTGCCTGGTGTCCTGTTTTCAGCTGAAGCAGATAATCTGCATGGAACAGAGCTCCAATAAACCCCTCCCTTCCTCACAGGAAACAAAGGTGATGCCTTCCCAACACACCTGTGGTGCAGGGCCTGCTCTGGCCCTGTTCTAGGGATATTTTTGTCCACGGAACTGACACTCCCCCTCAGTCAGGGGGCTTGGAACTGGATGGGCTTTAAGGTCCCTTCCAACCCAAACCATTCCATGATTCCATGATTCTGAGCACCAAGGAGGTCCATACCAGTCATCCACCAGAATGAGCTCCCCATCTGACAGGACTTTCTTGGAGGCAAAGAGGAGCAGCTGCAGTGGGCTCACCAAGGTCATGGTTTTGGCAGAGATGGCTCGTGTTCGAATCTGCAGGTGAGAGAGGAAAACAACTCTTGAAATGGAAAACGGATCCTTACCTTCCCCTGGACACTGAAACTGAAGAGTTTTGTGAAAAAACCCCCACCCAACAACACACGAAAAAATCTATGTATAATGTTAGGAGATTACGAGAGCAAGTGCACAAACAAAATTTAATGCCAGGCTGATGTTTGCAGTGTTTCTGTACTGGCTGGTGTAAAAAAACCCATCAAACCCCAACAGCTATTTAGAAATACTCATCTTCTGTGTCTGCAGTTATGCAGCTGGGGTTTAGCAAGAGCCATCTCATGCTTTGCCAGCCTAAAAATGACCAAGGCACAGCTGAATTATCTTCCCACCTTTTGCATTGCTGGGGCTGTGATGAAAAGCTGCTTCAGTAGAGTCCTACTCATGCAAGTGTGCCAGCCTGCTTTCTCACTTTATAGAAACGAGACCTTAAGCTTGAACTCGAAGTGAGCACTTGGATTTCTGACCTGAGCCAGAGATAACAGCCCTGACTACCCAGCTCCTGCCCCTCACTTTGAAGAGGAACAGAAGAGCAGCACTTTAGATTTCAGCCTCCCACCCTGACAGCTCCTCTCTCCCTCCTTTCGCACAGCAGAATCTGTCGTACTTGTTTGTCCTCAGGGAGAAGATCTGCTCCTACCTGGAAGTCACTACACACACTCAAAAGAGAGAAACTTCCAGAATAAAAACTGTGGCAAGGAAATGGCCGGTGCAGAGCCCTGAAGTTCCTGGTGAGACAGAGGACGCCAAGTGCAGCAGCAAATGGACAACCACACCTCAGAGAGGAACTTCCCTTCAGCAGGTACCTCCTGGGCAGGGAGAGAGCTGCACACAAACCCTTCCTGCCCCCCAGCCTCACCCAGCTGCTGCCGTAGCCACTGCTCAGCCACTACCTTAGTCACCCCTCGTTTGCCATGTGTATGTTGGTTTAATAAAGCAAAGCTTTTTGAGCTCAAAAGTCTTTTGGTGTCTTCAGGGAAGCTCAATTTAGAGAGATGGTCGAGGGGGATTGAAGGTCTGACCCTCCTGGGATCCTGACACAGAGAGTGAAGAGGGGCAATGCCTCACCACAGCTCTGAACTATGGATGTGAGAATCCAGATTATCAAGGCAAGATCCCAGCCAGTGCCCAAAGGGGTTAAAATTTCATTTGTTACCAAACATAAAAGCATTGCCTTTGTTTGCTCCTACAAATACGGGTGAGCAGGAGCAGCTGAGCTCATGGAGGCCATCGCTGGAGCACAGGAGATCTCAGAGGGCTTCCAGAGACATGTGCTGAGTACACCAGATCCAGGGGATGGAGGAGCACATCCTGGGGACCCTGGGGAAAGCATCCCGGGGTTCTTAAGAGATGCTTGGGAAATGGGAATTGCCCTCGGCAGATGACAAACTACCTTCAGGCTGAAACAGGAGCACCCCACTTCCATATTCCATGCCCCTCTTTTCTCCCTGGATTCATAAGTAGCAGAAGTGATAAGGGTAAAAATTCTCCTGGGAGGCTGAGTGACACCAGGACCACATAAAGTACACTTTCTGGAAAGCAAACCAACCAACAAACAGCCCCTCCCCAAAAAACAAGCTAAATATTGCACAGTCAGTTTTTTTCCTTATGGCTTCTTTACCAAGAAGAGCCTCTTGAACAATCTGGCAGCACATGATCAAGAACAAACCCAAAAGCTTTACCTTTTCTCCAAAAACGAAGAAGGGTGATGGATACTTGATGTCCTGGCTGCTGAAAGGGCAGTTGACAGATGATTTGTGGATGAGAGCGTTGTGCCCCTCCGTGGTAAGAATTTTCCTTTTCTCCTTGTGGTAGCAGACGTTGGGATAGACCCCAAAAGCCAGCAGGGAGATGACAACATCCAGGTTATTATCTGGGCCAGTGTTGTTGAATGGCTGAGTCATCAAACACTCTGTTGGCAGAGAACAGAGGAGTGGCTCAAATCCACAGGACATGGTGGAGAGCACAGCAGAGCTGTGATCCAGGATCCTGGATCAGAGCAGGGCTGTTTAGGATCCTGGACCAACGCATTTTCTGATTCAGTCCACTGGTAGAGGTGCATCTGCTCCCCAATGACCTCTGTGCTCAAGAGCATTTCAGCTCTACATTCAACTTCTAATTTCTTAATGGAGAGCAAAAAGCTGAAAAATACTGCTAACAAGGAGGTATTTTTCTTTCCCAAACTCTTCATAAACAAGGAGAGAGGGGGTTGCCCAGAATGTGCTGTACCACAGTGTGTTTACTGTCATTTGTTCTGGAGACAGAACTTCAGGGGGAGGTCAGAATGGATGCTTTTATTAGTTTATTTGTTACAAACCTCCCCAGAGTCTCTGGGAGCTTGTTTTCAGGTCATCTTGCCCAGAAAGAAAGTTAAGGGTAAATGCAGCAGTGATCCAAGCAGCGCGAGGAGAAAAAAATTAAAGGATTTTAAAGAAAAAAAAAAAGGAAAAGAAGGAGAGATAAACATCTACTAAATCCAACCAGACAAACCATTTCACTGAGCTCCTCAGCAACATTTGGCTAATTCAGAACCTGGTCAAATTTAAGAATTTTATTTTATTTTTTTCCTAGAAAATGGAATAATTTGGCACACTGCTGCACATCCCTCCTGCAGCAGGAGTCACAGGGAACACAACACTGTTCAGCTCACACAGACTCCCTGCTCAGGCTAAAGGAAAGGAGGGGGGAAGTACAGCACGTTTTGGAGATGTAAAAGTGAAGGAGAAAGAAAACCAGGGAGGTAACACTCTAAGGACAGCTGCTTAATAGATTTTCAATCCTGCAGTCCTAACCTCAGCCTTCAAAACCAACCTGTGTTGCACCACAGCCATCACAGCTTCTCTGCTTTAGGAGACAGCACTAAAATTCCATCTAAAAGCAGAGCAGTGTTATGGCAAATCCACTAAACCCTCTGTGCTTGTGTGTTCAACACAGACTATCCTGCTTATTTATTTATCACCTCAGAATGAAAAATGCAAATTCTTAAATTACTGTGTCCAAGTAGAATCACCTTCAGGGAAGCCAGAACTAATAAGTATGTCTTTCAGCTGGACTTTTGCTTCCCAAGTCATTCTAAGAGTGGCCATGCTGAGTCTTTTGTGCTCACAAAACCTCTTCTCTGCTTCTTCACCACCCATTCTGAAAAGCAAACAGAGGGAATTACAAGTCTGGTCAGGGAAGGGGAAAGCTCACACTGTGTTACCCACGACTCCCCCTCAGCAGCTGCGCCAGACAACGTACCTTGCATCGTCCCAGGCCTGGAAGACAGAGAGCAAAGCCACGTGATCCGAGTACCTGGTCCCAGCAAAATTCCTATGGACATAACCCAGGCGTTTGCCCTCATTGATGAAGGGCTCAGGGAAACAGGTGGCAGCAGAGATGGTACAAACAGCATCTCCCACGCTGAAAGGAGCCACAGAAGGGATCAGGGTCATTCAGTTCCTGCTGCAGCACCTGCTGCAGGCTAGTTGGTAGCAGTGCAGCTTCTCTGCTACAGACCTCAGTAATCTACCAGAGTTCTTCACTGAAACACTCCTCTGGAAGTGGATGTTAAATCAGGTCTATCTTCCCTCCCCTCCTCCCCATCCACACACCACCTTCTTTAGGTGAAAAGGACCCTGCAGCCATCACAATGACAAAGAAAAACCTGGGGATTCATTTTAATCCTTACCTCAGTGCCAAATTCCATGTCTCCCCACCTCTAGTTCACGGTTATACTTAAGTGTTTCCAGTCCCACTCTTAATTCATAAATATTCGGGCTCCACTGATCTGTTGCAGTGAACTCTCAGTTTCATAACTACTTCATTCCCTACACTAGAAGTTATTTCTCCTCTGCTCCCATGAATATTCAGTCTGCTCTCCCCAGCTGCAGCACTTATTGCTCATCTAGATATATTGTTTTTTCTCTCATACAGTGCATGTCAAGAGGCTCAGGAACTCAGAAAAACAAGAACAAGACACTGAGATGAGTACTCAGCTTACTAAAAAATGCAGCCCATGATCATCATCTTGCCCAGACGAGGCTCAATGGGAAGCTTGGCCAGGATTCTTCCAAGAGGTGTCAACTCATCGTTGGAATCCAGGGCATCCAGCTCTGAAACAAGATGCCTTCTGATCAAAGGGGGTTAACTAGTCCCAGAAAGCCTTAGATAAGAAATGCAGAGTTTCTGTGTGTTTAAATAGAACCCCACCTGTACTTAAGTTTAATGTTGTTTACAATATTGCCAACCTGATTTTCAAAACTGGACTAAGGTCAGATAGATTTTACTTTAGCTTTACAGATGTTTTCCTACCTCCTCCACAGTTAAAATAATCACTATTTAATTCACATATGTGTTTTTCCATTCCTTTTTTAGTTTGTTTCTGTACAAACCACCATTACATTGCTAAACTTTCTTCAAGTCCCTATATTTGATCTAATCACAGCCAACTGTCGAGTCTTCATTGCTGCTGCCAGATCACAGAATTCTCTTCCTCAATGTCCTAGTTAGAACAGCTGGGACCAATTCATCACTGGATGGGTGTAATCCAAAACTGTGTATTCTATAGCCTTCCATGCCATTTCCCATAAACTGTTATCAATAGAGCATTTACACACTCTGCCCAGAGCAGCCTGACTCCTCAGGCTATAAACTAGGCGTTAAGAGGCCTGCGAGATAGGAAGATGTTCCTGTCCTCACACCCTTTTATGGAATTCCCCGCTGAGGGAAGGACTGAGCATTCCTGCCTGAACTGGAGAATATATAAACTCGGAGTTTTGGAACCTTTTTACCACTCGTGGGATCCAGAGGAGGACTGCAGCTCACCGCTCTCAACCAGACTGAGACCACCACCCTCAACTGGACTGCAATCACCACTTTTGACCAGACTGCAACAGCTCTCCCACCAGCAGGTTTTTCCCCTCTCCCTTTACTTTGGACTCAGGGGGGCCCAAGGAACACCACTCTGTTCATGCCCCAGGGTGCTGGGTTATACATTTGGGTTTTGTGGGTTAAGACCAATTGTTTGTATAATCATACTTATTGTATTATTTTATTAAATTGTTATTCTGACTTATAATCTCTCTTTTGGGTTGAGTTCATTTCCCCTGCTGGTTAACTTTTAAACCAGCACACTCAAAAAGAGACCACCACAAACTCTCTCTTCCATGAGGCTTTACCTTCCTTTTCCCCCTTCCATTACCTACAAATCATCACCTGTATTCATCCTCAAAGCTATCAGGAGTTTTTTTACATTAAAAAAAAAAAAAGCTTTGTAGCCTCAGCAATTAAACAGGAAAGGAAACACATAAAGGACTCCTTAGCCACCATCAAATCCATTTTTTCTTGGCACCTATTGAACCCAAAAGCCTAAAGAATACTTTGAAGAGTAACATCTCACCTTCCTGAAAATGTACTAGCAGTGTACCTGCACTGAAAAATCACAGGTCATCCAGGAGAGGGAGGCACCTGCAGAAACAGCTACTTGGTGTTAGAGCTGAAAACATTTGCCTTTTCCCCTGGCTCTGCACTTCTTATCTACACAGTGAGAAAAGCACTTACAATTTTAGACCAGAAAGTCATTAAACTTGAATACCTATCCCCAGCTCTGTTTTTCATTCTGGTCGCCGGCCTGTATACAATCAAGCAGATATTTCAGTTGTTAAAAATTTTAAGAAGTGCTTATTTACTGACATTTGCAAAGTATGCTGAGGTTTGACATCACTGCTTTACATCTAAAGCATAAATTTAAGGTTCCTCCCTGCCCCATTTTATTCATATTCTAGTTAGTTCCTCAAAAAAAGTGGGGATACAGCTCAACTCCCACCTCAGTTTCTCCTGGCTTTTTATGCAGATTTATAAACTGGAGATTTAATTACCTGAGAATATTGGATCTTGGGTCAGCAAACTGTACAAAGCTGTAATTATACAATGAACTAGCAACCTCTCTTTTTCAGTGCTTTTACAGCAGCTTTGTGAAAGTCTCAGGCACTGGACTGAATCTGTGCTGCACACAGCAGTGCCACAGCTGGAAAACAGGAAGCTGGAAGCTAACATAAGTTACTGGTGAAACAAAAAAACAAGCCTCGAGTTTGAAGGCTCAAGTTTCTCAAAGGAATGACCCTCCACTTGGGAATTCAAGTATTTCTTCAGCTGCACAAGCCACTGCCACCCACACGGTGCCTCCAGGAAACACCTCGGAGTGTCCCACAGCGTGTGCTGCTCACACAGCCCAGCAGGGGAGGTGCAGCCTTGCTCAGTGAGCAGGGACATGGAAAAGCACTGGGACACAGGGAACACAGCTCCAGGAACAGCCTGAGGGCAGCCCAGGTACCTCTGAGCGTGCGCTCCGCCTCGATCACCGCGTCCAGGGGCGGTGGCTCGATGGCCTTGGCCAGGAACTGCCCGATGCCGCCCAGCCGCAGCAGTTTGATGCTCAGAGCGATCTCGTGGAGTGGCGTCCGGAACATTTCGGGTGTCATGTGAGTCTGCAGTCTGGGATGAGAAGAGAACAAAGAAGGGCACGTTTCACTGAGCACAGGCTTTGATCACCACGAGGGGTCATTGCACCAGCACAAACTACTGCCCTCCAAAGCCCCTGAGCCAACCCACGGCTCTCTCTGTGCTCCTGGAGCCTGGGCCCTTCTACTAGGAAATTCCATGCTTCTCCATTCTCCTCTGGGCTAAATCTGTACTGGGAATGCACACAGGGTGTAGCCCTCACATCCCCACTGCCCGCTGTGGCTTCTACCACGAGCTGACCACACGGAGCCTGCATGGCTGGAGCCCCATTCCCAGCATGGCTGTGTCCAGCCCTATACATCCCTTACCATCATCTCCTCTTCCACTCCTAAGAGACAACCTCCTTGCAGCCCTTTTGTACAAGCACTTCTCTACCTGTCCCATCAACTCCAAAACCACCCACTCCTCCTGCACATACTTCTCTGATCACTAAAAAGATTAAGTATTTCTGCTGGATGTTTTCCAAAGGTAATTTTTTGGTAGGAAAAAAGACCTGATGGAAACACACAGAGCTCTCAAGTCTTTAGCATAGTGATCCTTTGTGTTCCTTCAGCTTGCTGGTTGAAATATGAAGTCCAGGGAATGACTGCACTCAGCAACAGTAGCTAAAAAAGGTTTCAAACACCTTGAACAGATATCCAGGTTCAGCTGGCACCAGATTTAGACAGTATCTCTCAAAAGATTATCTTCACAAGTCCACAAACCCTTTCCAAGGCACCATGGAACTAGTATATTTTGAGTTTATATTCTTTCAAGGAAGGTAACTTTAAAATCATGAAGTCCCATGATTACTTCAGTAGCCCAAAATCAGGTCCCTGTCAAAAATTGTTAATTAAAATCACTCCACTGTACTCAACAGCAGATCTAAATAAATCTGAGCAATTCAAGGAGAGCTTTTGATCAACTGATGCTTTCAGAGGTTACAAAAAGTTGAACATCAAAACAGTTATGCTCTAACAGTCAAAGAAAGGGGCACTGGAACTTTCATGAGGGAGATCAAACATAGAGTGTAACAGCTGTGTAGACTTTTCCAACCAGCAAAGAGATTTCCATGGCTCTAGTAACGGAGAAACAGCTTGGCAGAGAGAAGAGGTCAAAAGTTTCAGCTGCAGGGAAGGTGCCAGCGGAGCATGAAGGGGCTTCCTGGCCATGGAAGGGGATGCAGAGAAAAGCAACATCTGCTTTCCCTGCTTTTTGCCACTTCCATGACAGAATTGACTGTTATGTGGAGAGGCCAGGTGCCCTCAATGTTTGCAGGCAGACTAGAGCCTCATCCTCACTACAAAGCTCTTTTCTGCCTTGCCTCAATTCCCAAGCAGTATTATTTTTCCCCTGAGAGGTTCTGCAGGTTGCAGTGAAGCTCTTACTGGTAAAATCATCAGCTACTTATCCACCTCATACTATGGGTGAAAGCATTTCGCATAGGTACATTTTTTAGCCAAAGAACTGCGATATTTCGGTGTGAGCTGACATCACACATCTCTCTATGCCTTCTGCAGTGATTTCCGCAGTGTGACCAGAGCAGCACACAGCAGTCTGGGGGTATTTTGTCCCTGCAGAGCACGGCCTCACCTCTCAAAGCGAGCTCTGCTGCACAGGCGGAAGCAGAACCCGGCCCGCACACGCCCAGCTCTGCCTTTGCGCTGCTCCAGGTTGGTTTTGGATGCCCAGACCGTGGCATAATTTGTCATGTTGTTGTGAGCCGTGAACAGCTTCACTTTTTGCCTGTTCCCGGGGGAAAGAAAACACTTAAGATCAGAAGCTCTTCACCTTATGTCCTGCCAAATCAGTTCTTATTTTATTGCTTGAAGTCACATTGCTTAAGAAGCCAGCCACCCTGTCTGAGTAGCTGAGCTTTGGTTAGTTAGGCATGGATCTGGAAGCTAAAGCATCACTATAAAGCAATGCCCCAAGCCACACACAGAATGATGTTCTCACAACTGCCTCAAAAGCTTAAAATTATCTTAAAATCGTGAGCTCCTCAGGTGCACTTTGCTCAGAGAAGCAAGGCAGGATCTGTAGGAGACTACAAAAATCTTCCCTCTTTTCCATCAGACAGACACTGAGGGTTTGTAACACTCATCTGGCAGATGGCATCCATCAAATTGGCGTGGAGACCCATTGACACCTCACATGAATAGTGCCAGCATGACCAACCCAGCCCACTGAGATGCCAGCGTGGTGTGTCACTGTGCTGACCGGCTGAAGACAATGCTAATTTGTCCTGAGTTAGAGTCCTCATGCTCAGCTCTGGGAGCATGGGAACACAAGGCACCTCTGTGCGCTCCCAGAACGTTTTCTGCATTCCCAGGGGTAGGATTTACAAAACAAAAAGCTGCTTCATGAACTCACTTGCAGGAGTCAATAACAAAGACCACGTCGTTGATGGTAATGCTGGTCTCCGCAATGCTGGTGGATAAAATAACCTGTAAAAACCAGGAATTGCAAAGTGACGTTATTGGTCTGGAATAGCTGAGGATGAACAGCAAAATAAACTACAGAACTTAAATAAAAAATTCAGCAATACATTCCCCAAAAGCCCAGAGCTGCACACAGAGAAGGCTCCCTTACTTTGGTCACTCCGGGAGGCACGGGATCAAACACTCGACGTTGTTCTTCCAGAGGAATTTGGGAATGCAGAGGTAAAATCCTGTACTGGTGGCCTCCTACAACAGGATTACAAGAAGGTTGGTAATTACTACTATGTGACTCTCATTTCTTCTTTGCACAACATAAAAATTTCTGCTCATTCACTTCCACAACAAATTAGCTCCCTAAGCCTCTCATCCAACTCCCATCCTCGCACAGTCAATAGTTTCCTTTGAAAAAGATGAAATATAATAAAACAGCTGCTTATACCAAAGCGTGGGTTCATTTCTAGATGCTTCTGCATTGTATAGATCAAATTCCAGCCAGGCAAGAAAACAAGGACAGCTCCTGGGACATTCAGAGTCTTGATATAAATCAGCAGGGCCTCAATGAGCTCAAAAGAGGTTTCTCTCTCGTTCAGCTGAGCCATGGAGTGCTTTGTTTCTGGGCCATATTCACCACTGCAAATAAGGTTGCAATTGGCCTACCAAAAAAAAATAATATAAATTAATTCACTCAAACTATAGAGAGTGGCTGGCCAGGCACACAGGAAAATGAGATATGTGGGTAGTTGTCTCTCAAGAAAAACTGGCCGTCTTTTAAAAATTTCAAATGACTGGCCTAAACAGAAGTTTCAAATCTACAAATTAAAAGCTATAGAAGTGACAGTTTCTTGACAACGTATGTGAGCACTGACAACATCAACTGCAAGCAAAGAAGGGAAAGAAACTAAATTTTCACCCTGAAAAGGTATCACCAAGTTCATGCTTCCCTGTTTCTTCTTCCAAGGTCACCAATCTTTTCATTTTCAAAACCATTTCAGTTCTAGCTTTAAAGAGAAGTAGATTGACAAAACACAAGAACTTCGGCTTCAGTGAAAAAGAAATTCTTCAGTTTAAAAGGGCAATGGGAAAACTAAGTTGTATTGCTGAAGTTAACAGCAATCTCAGAGATTAAAAATAGGAAAGCTGCTACAAGTGTTTTAGTTCAACAATGCCACATGAATTACACTTGAGTTAGAGCCCTAAAACTGGCACTTGTTCAATTTTTCATATGGAAAAAGGTCAAACATACGTCCTCATCTTCACCACTTTCTTCATCCTTCTCTTTCTTCTTCTTCTCCTTTGGTGGAGGAACAAACTGAGTCATTTGAATACAATCTTCCAGAAAATAATCTGCAAGGACAGACAGGTGATCAGGACTGACTGCCATAAACCTGTGTAATAATTCTCATCATCTCTCCAGAGTCTCCTGACGTAACTGGGATGTTTCAGAGTATGAACAAAACAAAAAGTAAAGCAGTTGCTGGAGGTGCAACCAATGGTTTACCTTGGACAGGAAAGGTTCTGCCGTAGACCTCGATGATGGGACAGTTGAAGAAGTATTCACAGAACATACTAGTGTCAATGGTGGCAGACATGAGGACAACCCTGATTTCAGGGTAGGCCCGAATGACATCCCTCAGCACCACCAAAAGGAAGTCAGTCTGCACACAAGGAGAATAAAAGAGTCATTAACTTGCTACTCATAAAAAGCAATATCTTCCCAAGAGACCAGAAGGAACTACACAGACATACACATTTACTGAACAGAAATTTTACTGGACAAGAGAAGTAACAAGTAGCATAACAACATTCTGTAACCAGAAACTGTTGTCAGTGCCTTATTTTGAAATTACTGCAATTTCTGGGGTAAGTGAATTTTAGGATTTCCAGTGTAAAGAAGGTAGTCTAAAAGTAGTCTGCTTCCTCCCTAACAATACATTACAACCTCAGGTCTTTATAGACTTGGTTTACACATAAAGTAGCTACAGTTCATAAATAAATAAAAATGTGCAGGTGTATGTGAAGTTTATAGTTCTGTTTAAACATGACATTTATTTAGTTTTGCCATGCAGTTAGGCAGGCCCTTTGTTCCAAAGGTATAATTCCTATCTCAGTCAAAATTTCAAAACTTGTATTTTACATCATTAACATAAAATTAATTGATGAAGAGAAAAATGTGCGTTGTAATTCCACCCAAAGGAGACCCCAAATTCTGTCCAAACAAGCTTAAATATCCTGTCAGAACTTTGTGCTTGCTCTCGCTCTCATTGTGGCAAGGCTGAAAATGATACAGAATAATCAAGGGGACAGAAAATGTTTCCCATTTCTTAAATAACATGCAATCCCTCCCCTACTTCTACTGCAGGGTCTGTAAAATATCACCAGTAATACAACACTGTCAGTAGGAACGGAACTGCAGTGTAACAGTGCAATTTAGTGTGCTCCCCTGTTTGGACAAGATGTGCTTGTGCTGTGGTGTTCTGTTCTCCAGAGGGGACCAGGACATTAGAGATGCTAACAGGCAAAAAGAGGGCAGCAAGGAAGCACAAGTCTTTGCTCTGCTAATCAGGTAAGGAGTAATTAAGAGCTTCTAAAAACATTATTGAGGATGGAAAACTGACATATATGTCCCTTAGTAAGACACAGTTTGCTCTCACATGTTGGCTACTACACACAAACACATCCACAAGTTAAACAGTAGCACAGAGAGATCAGGACTGCAGTCAGCAGCTCACTCACATTAATGTCTCTCTCATGGATCTCATCAACAATAACATGGCTAATGCCACGAATCCCAGTCTCCACCTTTCTCAGAAGAACACCTGAAAAAGCCACATCAGGTAAATGTTCCTGTAACAGAGCAATCTTCCCCCTCTCAGCCCCTGGTTTAAAAACCAGGAAGTGTGCAGGCTGCCCAGCCCCTTTTCCAACCCATCTCTAATTTCCAGGCCTTCATCTGTACAAGTGACAGCAAGGGCATGAAGCATTAGCACCTGAAAGACTTTCACCCTTCCCACCCAATGCTGCCTCCCCTTCTGTCTTTTAAGGACAATCATATGGCAATTTTACCTCTTCATGGGATAATTTCTGTGTGCTATCAGACCTGTATTACCAGACTTCTAAATAACAGCCTTAATTTTTCTCTGCACGACAGCACATCAGCAAACTTGTACCCAGAAAAACCCTTTTCAATCCCTGAAACAGGCTTCCTACAAATTTTAACCGAACCACACCCCTGCTTTTGCTGCTAACTCAGAGTGTGGACCCATAAGGAATAAGCTGCAGAGGTAGCAAAGCAGTACAGACCCACGGTGCAGAACATGATGCTGGCGTGGGGCCGAGGCAGCACGGACTCGAAGCGTACGCTGTACCCGCAGCTCTGCCCCGGCTCCTCTCCCCGCTCGTAGGACACGCGCTCTGCCACCGACACCGCGCTGATCCGCCGGGGCTGGGGGGGGAAAGGGTGCCCTGACTTAATGATCAGCTTACAGAACTTTATCACAACAGCACTGAAAGCAAGAAAATAAATCGGAAGTGCTACAGGTGTCCTGCCCTCAGATTTCTTCACGGAGTAATCATTAAATGCCAGTGTGTGTAACGACATGTTTTTTTCTTCTGAAATGGTTAATTCTACATATGAAATCACAGAGCAGGGATATGAGGATACATGGGAACTACCAGCTGGCATTTGCCAAATCTTTTCCCCTCGGCCTGACGAAAAGTTTTTGCCCGGGAAAGGTACAAGCCAGATTATCCAAATTGAAGATCTGTGAAAGAATAAGGCTCCAAATGAAGACATACATAGTGCTGAGGTTTCTCCTACTTGTATTACTGAGGAGAAACCTTTATGAACGATGTCCTGCAATGATAATCAGGTTCCTCAGCACATTCTTCAATCATTTAAGGCCAGGCTGGACAGGGCTTGGAGCAACCTGGGATAGTGGAAGGTGTCCTGGCCCATGGCAGAGGTTGGAATGAGATGAGGTTTATGATCCCTTCCCACCCAAAGCATCCTGTGATTCTGTCCTAACTGACCTGTGATTTCTCATATCCACCCCAGAAGTGCACTGGTCACACATCCCCACCTGTGTCACCACGATGTTGCACTCGGCAGCCCGGCCGGTTCTGATGTGTTCATCCAGGATGTACTGGGGCACTTGGGTGGTTTTGCCACAACCAGTGGCACCACGGATGACAACAACAGAGTTCTGACGGACTGTATCCAGAATTTCACTCTCAAAATTCTTCAGAGGTAAGGCCTCTCTCTCTTCTTGGATCTGGAAAAAAACCCCCAGCACATTTCCAAAATCTCCAAAAATCAACCTGTTCTGCTCCACATCCATACCCTGTCTCCCTTTTCTACACTTTTCCCTTATACAAAGGAAGAACTTTGGAAGAACAGATAACAGTTTGTATTTTTTCCTGACACAGCACAACACATCCCCTCACCCCTCCCAGTGGAACATCCAGTCCTTCTGAAAACGTGTATTTCTGCTGAAATCCAGCCTTACACACTTTGTAGACATTATGTTCAACCCCTTCTGGAAGAAAAAGAGACTAGTGCAAGCACAGCATGTCACAGGAAGCACACTTACCCTCTGTAATTCCTGATCCTGCTCCAGACGGTATATGAAATCACTTTTCAGATCCATGCTTATTTGCTCTGGAGTGAGCTGCAAGTACAAGACATTGTTTGGAGGCTTTTTGACTCCTTATCTACATTCTAACTTCAATATCAAATCAGGCACTCCAACATAATCATCCCAAATGTCATCATTTCCTACACAACTCCCTGAAATCAGTTACATCGATGAGCTATTTAATGTCATTCATTCCAGCATATTAAAATTAAATGTTCATCCTCAAAGAAGTTTCTCAAAAAGATCCAAAACACTGAAAAAGAACAATTGCTTAAATTGAAACACTTTTAACTGCTTGAAAAACACACTCTAGTCAGCAGGAAGCCAATGAGATGATCATTCAGACAGGAGTTTTTAATGTGAGGAATGAACTAATGTAAGCACAAAACCACCCACAGAGCAGCAGCTGAAAAGGGAGAAGTGAACAGAGAGGGAAATTCATCAGGCAACTCCTGTATTTCAACTACCAAAGAATTGCAAAGAAACTCAAATTTGTTACCAAAGAGCAAACTGCTTTTGCTGCAAATAAGTTTGTGCACCACAACTAGCACTGATGAGATTTGAAGTCAGCTCAATTTGCAATGTCCACACATATCCTGCTTATGTGTTTAAAACAACACCCAAATCTACATCAGCTCCATATTTTTTAAAAGTCAATACATAATGATCAATGTTAAATTGATGTAATTTATCGAGTGAAAGAAAGTATTAAATTACTGGTTTGGCCATACACACTCTGATTCTCTGTTGTAGGAAACTCAAGTTCCTGCCCTGAGAGTCTTTTCTTACCAGGTTATACCAGCCAGACCAAATTACCCTCTGAATTTGACAACCCAGTAATTTTCCCCTTCTCCCTCATTCTACCATGCCACATTGTTGCTTTTCATTTGTTCTGTGCTAATTGGGACTAGAAATGACAAAAAATAGGAAATTTGGCTGATTGTGTAATGACACTTGGCATGGAGCAGTTTCTTCTTCCAGAAAAAAGTCCTAGCATGGAAACATGGGAAAGAGAAGTTAAGGAGTTATAAATGACATGTCCGTGATCTTACCTTGTAATTTCAATTATAAGCTTTGTATGGGCTGCAGAGTGGAAAGTAAAAAGTGAAACAAAGAAGAGAATTGGGACACTCAAGACACTGCTGCTCAATACCTAGTGAAACACAAAGTAAACACAAAGAATTCCCTGCCTCCAGGTCAAAAAGGGAAGAAATTTTATCAGTGGACTGTTTTCTCCTTTGGAATAGCTTATACTTTATATCCTGGGGGGAAAAGCATTTAAAAGTTCTGGAAGCACAGAGAAAACAATCAACAAATCAATTTTTTAAGTTAACCTTACATTTGCCAGAGGACCCTCATCAATATTGCAGCCAGTCCAAGGGTTCCAGTTGGAATGAGGTGGTGACCAGGGAACAACTCCTGTGTGACTTTGTCTCTGTGATGGCTTGAATTGGGCCAACTTTCCGACATTGATCAGAACTGGATTACTGGGATCTTCAGGCTACAATTCCAAAAGCAGAGAGGGCAAAGACAGGTGAATGCATTAAATGAGCAGGTGTGATGTTACACACTGGAGTATCTCAGCCACACACTCACCGAAGGCACAATCTCCAGGGACAGCTCCCGGACAGTCTTTTGCAGCTGATTTTCTAAGTCAGGAGACAGTGACACCTCATAGGGTTCCAGCTAGGAAATATTGAAAAACTACACGTCAATATACACAAAAACACAGACTGTGGGAGCCAGAACTGTGGGCTGAACCATCAAACAGGGCCAAAGAGTATCATCAGTTCAAAATTCGCATTCTTGAAATGTTTTGGTGACTTTTCATCAAATAAGAATCTATATTATTTTTAAATATTCGAATTTCATTTTGGAGGAACACATTCTCAAAGTTGCTACCAAACACCTAAATAATACATATTATTTGGTATGTGCGTATATATATATAGAGAGAGAGAAATTTGAATACTCAGCAAATGCTTATGTGTCAGAGAATGAATCCAAACAGCTGCGCATAAACAGAAATACTTAAGCTTGTAGAAACATTTTACTGAAAAAAGCGTTTGTTACAAATACTTTTTCATTTAAAATTAGTTACTGCTCCATTCGCATACCCATGGAGTTGTATTTCTGATCCAAATCACTGGCCAGAACAGAAACAGCTGCTAAACTAAAGAAACAAAATCAATAACTTGTAAGATGTTAAAATATGGAGAGCAGACTCTAACTCACTCGTGTTTATGGCAGTGCTTCTGTGTCATGAAAGGAAAGCAGTAATTCCGGCCCCTCCTCCCAAACTCACCGACTCCCCTTTCTTCTTTGTCTGCCCAGAGTAAGGCTCGATGACCCCGAGGTGGTAGAGCTGCCTGACCAGGGAGAGGGCACAGGACTGTGCTGCCAGCTTTTTGTTGGACCCATGCTCGCGGCTGAAGATCCCTGTGGCACACAGAAGTCAGAGCTGCAGGAGCCCATCAGTCACACAGCTTCCACAGAAGATACTACTCTGAAACAAACTCTCTGATTGTACACACAGGGAAGTTTCAAATCTTTATAAATCCAGAGTTTCAACCTAAAATCCAACAGCCCCCTCCAGCAGCTGCCTTACACTGGCTGTGTGATGTTACTTACTGACAAGTCCCGGGAAGTCTTCCCGCACTCAGTGTGCATGATTATCCAATACCATCCAGCAGCATCACACAGAGGATCCCTCACCTCTGGAAGTGGCTCCAACACGTAACTATGATAAAGTCTGTACCCATAAACATTCCTCCGTACCAACACCTGCCTCTTGGTAAGTTTAAAACTAAATAGGAACACTTACTTCTGCCCAGCTGCTTCACATAAATGGTCATTTCTGCGTTAAAGCTCCTGCAAGAGAAACAACACAAAGGTACAATTACCAGTAGCTGACACTGCAAACATATTCACTCTTTCCAATGTTTCTAGGCAAAGACACCTCTGTCCTCAGTTAGAAATTGTCAACTCATCAGTGACCAAGGTAAAATATTACTGCTTTTAGTCCCTTTAACCCCAAATTAGTCTGTAACACACCTGCCATCAATAGAACCAGTAGATTTGATAAGAAGAATCCTGCAAATGCCGCTGTTCAGCATTGAAATTTAAAGCCTTATTACTAGGAAATATGTTCTGAGCTGTCCAAGTTTAAGGAAACAATTATAAAGCAGGTAGGACATTAATGTAACGTTAATGTGCACCCTACTGTACCATTAACTGTATCCCACATTAGTGATTAGATGATCTAATCACACGATTATTAGATTAGATCTAATCACTAATCACACTAGTGATTAGATACTAGTATAACACTAGTAACTCACTAGTAACCTGTGTTTCACAACTCAGATGCACCATTTGATACAGCTACTCTGCTTTTTACCACATGATTGGCCAGCCCAGAGCACAGCCAAAACCAAACCAGGTCATTCAGTCACAGACCACAGAACTTATCTGCACAGGAGGAGACAGAATACTTGAATTTGCATGAATTTCCGTTCCCTTATTGCCATAATCTGGGAACAGCAGAGCAACTTGTTACTGAGCAATTTACTGAGCAACTTGTTACTCGAGTAACAGAGTTCCTCAAGGTAACACTGCATAGCAAACCTAATAGTTTGCTTAGTAGGCATGGGACCAGTTTGTTTAAAGGTCAACTGGTATACTGATCACAGAATCATAGGATCATGGAATAGTTTGGGTGGGATGAGACCTTAGAGCTCATCCCGTCCCACCCCCTGCCATGGGCAGGGACACCTTCCACTAGCCCAGGTTGCTCCAAGCCCCGTCCAGCCTGGCCTTGGACACTTCCAGGGGTCCAGGGGCAGCCACAGCTTCTCTGGGCAGCCTGTGCCAGGGCCTCACCAGTCTCTGAGTAAAGAATTTAGGCTTAAAGAAAAACATAATCTTCAACAGAGGAGGATGGAAACCAGATTCGCGTTTTTAAGAACCCCAGACCTAAGCCTGTGTTTGCCAGATGAAAAATCAAAGCCAAATTCTTGTAAGACAGGATTTAACCTGGCAAATGTGACTCAAGACATGGAACTGGGCTTTATTGGACTGAGATCCTCTTTGGAAACTAGGCCTTGGCACTTGCCCAGCTGCAGGCAGAGCCTTGCACCCATGTCCTTCATTTCTTGCTGCAAACAAACAATAAGAAAGGTTAAGTGAGCGATTTAAATTTCAGGTTAGAGCTCCTTCCTGTGCTACCAGCGAACTGACCTTCAGGCACAGTGGCTTCAGGGGTCGAAGGCCACTGGCTCTCATGGACACAACAGCCACCTAAGACACGGATGACAGTATGTTTCTCAGCCAGGCCTACAGTCAGCATTCAATCTCATTCTCCTCCACCTGAGGGGAGAACAGCAACACCAGAAATCAGTTTGCAGCAGAGTCCCACATGATTCCCTAGTCCAGCCGTGTGAGCGTGCACAGATCTGTGGTGTCGCTCTCCAGCAGGAACAGGAGGAGGCAAAGGCATCCCATGCTTCTGATGGAATCCCAACATGGAGGAGCCACATCCCACCCCTTAATGTTAAGTTCTTGCTTTGTGTTTTAGGAGAGCCATGTTTAGATTTACAACACATACCCTCCTGACATTATTAAAGTTTCTGAATCCAAATTTCCCAGTTATTACCAAGTTCTTAGACCATGAATGTGATTAACTGACCACAAATGTCTGAAAGCAAGGCTGACAGATCTGTTATAATTCTTTTATAATTAATATCTCTGATCATTACTCAAAAAGCCCAAAAATGGACTGGCAGGATGCATGGCAACTGGTATTTCTTAAAAAAAACTCCTACCTAAGCTATATAACCGACCTCAAAACTCCAAAACATCTGAAGTTATCCCCCTCCTGTTGCACACACCCAAAAGGACTGACTCCAACAGTTTGCTCTCTCTTAACAAGCCCTAGAACACATTAGGATTGTTAATTAGATGTTACAGCAGGTAGTGAATTCCCCCTTCTGCCATTCCATCCAGGGAAACTCACACAACCTTCCCTGGATAAACAGTAAACAGGAAACTCTGAAATGCCCTCTGGAAGAACAAAGAGCCAGGGTGAGAAACATACTGTCATCTGTAGTCATCTCATTCTGCTCCAGACTATCTACATTAAAATACACGGGCTTTCATGCCTTTACCTGCACAACGTGCAACAAAACGAGCTGCACAAAAATTCCCTAAGCTACAGGAGAAAAGAAATGCTCAGAAACTAAGCCTACAACAAGCATATTTTAAATTCCTAGCACTGCACAAACTAACCTTTTTTGTCACTCACATTTAAGGGAAAGACATGGCCTTGCCTGAGAGACATAAATGGAGATGAAGTGACTTGAAGACAAGTTTTAAATGAGAATTTACAGCTTTCTGCACCGATACAAACATTTTAGATATTCTAAATGCTTGGAAGTCTCAACAAAAGAATACCAGAAGTCCTGCAAGTGAGACTCTCATGAAAGGCTGTAATAAGAAAATTCTCTTGTCTTTCTAAAAACATCAACTCTCATAGAACACAAGTTTATACAATGCAAAAACCCCAACCTCGGACCCAGCGAGGAGAATCCAGCAGCAGCGTGCCATTGTTTCTGGCCACAAAGCATCACCATATTTCACCAGAAATACAATGTCCTGAAGTTTTGATGATTTGTAGAGACTGTTTCCAGGGGTAAAGTAATAAAAACCATCAATTCTTTATGCACAATCTGCTATGAGTTATTTCCATTTGGGGAAACACATGCAAATTCTCTGATGGAATGGGCTGAAAGTCAAGAAAGAGTAATATCCAGCTGGTCTCAAGTGAAACCCTCAAAACTCCTTTGGGAAGATTCTGCCAAACTAATTTTTCCAGTAGAAGATTCCAGTGTCAAAAACATTAACTGTAATACAAAGAGAAATAAAATGTCCTTAAAGCACATTTCTACATAAGCAAATTTAAGGATGTTGTTGGTCCTGGCTAAGAACACTGTGGAGAACTAAAAATAAGTGTGAACAGCCACTGTCACCAAACCCTTTGTTACACAGACAGTGACTAAAACTACCAAACCTGTTGTGATCAGGCCCCATTTCAGTGTATTTATATTCTTCCTGGATCTTCTCCTTTTGGAAAAACTGGTTCAGACGTGCCTTGGCATTTTCCAAGGTCCAACCCCCATGAAGGTCAGCATTTAAGTCCACTTCTGACTCTGAGGTCTAATACGGAAAAGAAGAGTATCATTTACTAGTTTTAAACATTCTTACAACAAGTCTTTCAAATAACTCACCCAGATTCTATAAAATAATTGAGGTATTACAGAAAATGCTAGAGAGTCCTCAGTAATTCCTTATTTTCACAACAAAATGTCTGTACAAACACTTGGATGTTCACAGTATCCAGAGTGATTTATTTTGTTCCTAGCTTAAGCAAATTACCTTTGTTAAAAGCCAGTGAGTAAATCTGCAGCTTAAGCTAAAATCAACAGCAAAATATCAAATGAAAACTCCAAGTTTGATTACAAATGCAAATAACAAATTAAAGGGGGTGAAATAGATACCTGTTTAAGAATTAAAGGAGAATTCCATAGTACGACTTACCTCCTGACCTTCTTGCTCCTCTTTCCTTGAATAATAATCTTGCAAATTCACACCCCGATCCCACTGACCTCCATGACTGCCACAGTTTCCAGGTGCTGCACCTGGGCCATTGCCTATCACGTGGACAAAACCAAAAATAAAATAACCCCCCCAAAACATATTCTCAGCAATGGAGAGGCATTTCCTGGCAATCTCATAGGCCATGACCAGTCCCTCGGATCTCACAGTCATTCACACTTCTGTCCCAAAACTATGTCTCTTGTCTGCAGAGTATTTGGGAGAAAAATCACCACCCAAATACATCCAAATACACACAAATTACAGTTTTCAGCCTTACCTACTTCACCTTTTAAAAGCAAATGTGGAGGAAGGGGTCCTCCCAGAGCTGAACTGGAACCAGTGACATCTCTAGCTGCTTCCTGTGCTCCATCGGAGGTGTCACCTGGGGCTGGCTAGAGAAGGGAAGGAAAACCTCACCACACTGGTACAGAATAAGTTTTATTGTTCAGCTCAAAACTGGTCAGGTAGTTTAAAGAGCTCAGGCAACAATACACAGTAGTTATCCCCAGTAAATATGCAATAGTTACTACCCAGTAGCAACCTCAATAGTAACACCCTTTAAAAACTGAAAGGAACACAACTATGGGTGTTTGAACACTGAATTGCCATGAACTAACTGGCACATCAAAACCTAAATATCAGTTCTGTTCCCACTCTGGGTTTCACCCAGGCTAAAGAGGCAAGAAAGCTGAGAAAACAGAATTATTCTCTTCCTTCCCAACAGATAACACATAACTTCATGCTTTATTTACTTTATTTTTTTCTCTAAAATTGTTGCAATGACAGAGTTACCCTCCTCCTCAGCCTTTATGTGCTAGTCACTGCTGATGGTTCATACAACATCATAAAAAGCAGAGATCCTGTCACATACCTGAGGAGCTGTGGCTGCAAGCAGTTATGATTTAAAAAATGCCAAATTTTCAATATCTGGTTTGAGGTATTTGTGATTATTATTTTTTTGTTGTAATTTTTTTAAGTACACAGGATTGTGCATATATATATTATAATATATATACATGTGGGGTGAAGTCACAGCCCCACAAATGAAGTTTGAAGGACTTGGAGTGTTGCAGAGTGTTGGGCCATTTCCCGTGAGAGCAGTGGAGCTATTAGATAGTTCCCATGGACACAGGCCTTGAGCTGTGTGGCTAAGTGCAGGTGCTGCATTCCTGCATGTTGTTGTAAGAATATGTTTGTGTTGTGTATGGGAAAGTAGAGGTGGGAGAACTGAATAAAAAAGCTGCCTGCTGCCTTGAGCAGGCAGACATCTCTTTGTCTCATCATCCTCGTGTGTGTTGTGTGTCTTCTTCCCCCCTTGGACTGGGACCCTTCGACAGATACCCAGCGACACATACATACATATATATATACATACATATATATTATAATATGTATCTAAAACAATTCCCAGTGTCAGGTGTGAGTACTCAGCACTTTTAAAGTCAGGCTGCACCTCGCAGGGTCTCTGAGTTCTTTCCAGCCTCATCAGTTTTGCAGCTTAACACGCAGATGTATGGACCAGATCATCCCACAACATTCAGTTGGACTCGATGGTCTTAAGGATCTTTTCTACCCTGATATTCTGCATGTATCCCAGCTTTCCAGCACTGCAAGCACAAGTCCCTCACACTCAATCCTCATCGTTGTACAGGGGACTGAACTCCTGAGTGAAACACAACTGGGAGCATCCCACTGCCAAGAAAGGTCAGGCTTTGGCAAGGAGAAAGAGCAGCTTACTCCAAAAGCAGGGACTTCATCCTTCTTCATCTCGTTCACCCGCACCAGGTAGTTGATGAAGTCTCGGGCAGCGTTGCTCTGCGCGTCCTTCTTGTTGGTGGAGTTGCCCATGCCCACGTAGTTGAACCCTTCCACTCGGACCTAAAGGGAACAACACACAGCTGGGTGGGTGAGAGGGGCCTGCAAACCAGCAGCACTGGCTGAAACACCAAAGTCTGCTTGCTCATAAATACAGCAGAAATAATGTCGCTAAGTGTTGTTATGTATCACTAGACATAGCCATATATTTCTGCAGGGTTTGACTGTATTCTTTGTGCCTACTAAAGAGACTCTCACATTCTGAAAACCTCCATTCTCAGAGCACAAGTGCTTCCCAAAACCTTGTGGAAGAAGACGAATCAATGTAGGAAGGGACCCTGGCAACATACAGCAGCAAACCCTGCCCAGGATCACCTTCTTCAACCATAATCCCAAACCCCTGGACAACTAGGACAGGAGTGAGCCAGTGTTCCCTCAAGCTTAGCTTCACATTCTTGCAGATAAAAACATGTGATTCATTTGTGATTTTTTTACTTTAGAGCAGCAATTCTATGTCCTGGACAATGATACCTCCAACCAACCAATAAGTGCACTGGATTCACAGCCAGACTATGGAAATCAGCAAGAAAGAATGTTTTCATGAGACTGATCCTTTCACCTGTTAAGTTTCCATGGATGCTCACAGGGCATCAACATACAAAAACCAGAACAAGAATATACATATATTGTATAATACAGAATATATATATTAGCTTCTATATATTAGTTTTCACAAGAGCATGGAGAGACAGGCAAGAGGGAATGGATTTGAACTGACAGCGAGTAGGTTTAGCTGGGATATTGGGAAGGAATTGTTCCTTCCCTGTGAGGGTGGGGAGGCCCTGGCACAGGTTGCCCAGAGAAGCTGTGGCTGCCCCTGGATCCCTGGAAGTGTCCAAGGCCAGGTTGGACAGGGCTTGGAGCAACCTGGGCTAGTGGAAGGTGTCCCTGCCCACGGCAGGGGGTGGCACTGGATGGGCTTTATGGTCCCTTCCCACCCAAACCATTCTGGGATTCTGTTAATCTAACTGCACATAAACCCACTCCATCTGAGTAATGCTCAATCTCAGTTAAAACACCTTGAAAACTGGTTTAATATCACTGTGCTTCTCAGTTTTGCTATTGACAGGGAAGATAAACAGGAAGGAAGGGTAAAATGACAAATTGTTTAGTGCAAATCCATGGCCCAGCTCAGAAACTGACCCATCCTGCACACTCACTGCCAGCTCCTCCTCAGAGCCAGCCTGAACTCACAGCTCCCACATCCACACTATCCGGAGCCAGGAGCAGAGTACTGTTACAGCCTAGCCTAGGAGCCACTCCAGCAGGAATTCTTTGATACGTTTCATCTCAAGTTCAACCGCAGGCCAAACCTCTCTGCAAAGGTGACACACAGCTATTTTAAGTGCAAGAAGGACCACGCACACGGCATGCAGACACCACCCTTAAGAAAACCGATTCCTTTACCCTGTAGCAGCATCCTTCCGGCTGCTTCCCTCCTGCCCCTCCCTTCACACCATGCACACAAAGCCGGGACTGGGAGCCCTCCCTGAGCCCTCGGCTCCCAGCGAACCCCCTCCGGGCCGGGCAGGACCCCCGACCACCCTGGCAGAGTCCCCCAGATCCCCGGCAGCGACCCCAGGCCCCCTGCTCTGGCCCCAGGTTCGCTCTGGCAAAGCCCCAAGCCTGCACCGGCAGGGTCCCCAGGTCCCTGTCACAGACTCCAGACCCCAGCAGGGCCCCGGGTTCCCCGGCAGAGCCCCCACATCCCCCTGGCAGAGCCCAGACCCCCGTCACGGCCCCCAGACCCTGGGCAGGGTCCCCTGTCACCTGCCCCCCGGTAACATCCGCAGAGCCCCGGCACAGCTCCAGGTCCTTCCCGGCAGCGAGCCCAGACCCCCGGCACGGCCCCCAAGCCCCCGACAACACCCCCAGGACACAGGCAGGGACCCCAGACCCCCGCCGGGGCCTCCCAGACCCTCGGAAGGACACCAGACCCGCTCGGAGCCCCCAGATGCCCGCACACCCCCGGCAGGACCACAGAGCCCCCTCAGGGCCCCCGCACAGCCCCTGTGGCCCGAACCCGGCGGGGGAGGCCCGCACCTCGCACAGGAAGGTCTGGCGGCCGCGGCCGCCGGCGGCGCGGATCTCGTAGGCCGGCATGACCCTCCGCCTGCCGCACCAGGCGTACAGGTAGTTCTTCACGTCCCCCATGGCCGGGCGGGTCGGGCCGCCGTGAGGGTCCGGGGGGCTCCCTGAGGCTCCGGGGCAGCACCGCCCGGCAGCGGCAGCGCCTGCGCGGGCCCGGCGGGACGGCGGCCGGGAAGGGCCCGGCGGGTCGGGCACAGCCCCGCCCCTCAGCGGGGAACGGCTGTCCGTGAGGGGCAGAGCCGGGAACAGCGCCCGGGGAGCGCCAGAAGCCTCCCTCGCTGGAGACATCCCAAACCCACCTGATCCAGGTGACCCTGCCCTGGCAGGGGGGTTGGACTGGGTGATCTCCAGAAGTCCCTTCCAACCCTAACAGTTCTGGGATTCCCTGTGATTCCATGGAGATGCTCCGAGGCCTGGAGCCCCTCTGCTCTGGAACCAGGCTGGGAATGCTGGGGGAATTCACCTGGAGAAGAGAAGGCTCCAGGGAGACTTTAGAGCCCCTTCCAGGGCCTAAAGGGGCTCCAGGAGAGCTGGAGAGGGACGTGGGACAAGGCATGGAGGGACAGAACACAGGGAATGGCTTCCCACTGCCACAGGTCAGGGTTAGGTGGGATATTGGGAAGGAATTGTTCCCTGTGAGGGTGGGGAGGCCCTGGCACAGGTTGCCCAGAGAAGCTGTGGCTGCCCCTGGATCCCTGGAAGTGTCCAAGGCCCAGTTGGACAGGGCTTGGTGGAAGGACAGTGGAAGGTGTCCCTGCCCATGGCAGAGGGTGGGACTGGATGGGCTTTACGGTCCCTTCCCACCCAAACCATTCTGTGATTCTGTGATTCTCTGACTTCCTAACCTGCCAGACAGCATTCTGCACTGGGATATAGAGATGCACAGCTCAGTCGTGGCTTTGTTCCTGACATAAGGAAAACAAATGGAGAAATAGCGGCTTATTAGAAAGCCAAAGCTTGCTATTGCAAAAGGGATGTTTTTTTTAATTTTGCATTAAGGTGTATGAACACAAAGAGATCATACAAAAGCAGGATTTTACATGCACAGACAGTATCCCAGTGACTCTGACAAACAGATACCAGTCTGAGCAATCTGAAGGTGCCATACTGTTGTTTAAACACAGTGTAGTGCTCATGGAGAAGACAAAACATCATCCACCTGGAGGGAGGGTGGAGCCAGATCTTCCTCCTTTCTAGGCAAAAGGAGTCAGCCCCTCCAACTGGGGAAAATTTGCTATTTTTTTATTAAAAGGTACCAGCTAGACCTGGAATGTGCAGAGCTCCAGAGAAGCAGTGTAAAGTGTTGGGCCACATGTGCCCCAGCAAAGCCAACCCCAGCAGGAAGGCACTTGGGCACTTTGCCAATTCCCTGAAAGAAATCCCAGCCCAGCATGTGGGGAATGTGCCACATGGCAGAGAATCCCAGCAAAGGAACCTCCAGATCCAGGTGGAAGTGAACAGCATCATAGATGTGGCACTTGGGGATGTGGCTCAGGGTTGGACCCAGGAGTGTCAGGTTAATGGTTGGACTAGATTTTAGAGGTCTTTTCCAACCTAAGTGATTTCCAGATTCTGTGTGATCAGTTACCATCAGGCCACACAATGCTGTCCAGCTTGGCTTTGGCCTTGGCAATGAACTCCTCAGAGGCACCAAGGAGCGGAAGCCGTGGAGGTCCCATGGGAATGCCAGAAACAAAAGTCATTACAGCTTTAGTCTGTGCAACACCAAAACCTGGGCAGACAAAAGCAAAATCAGGACATTTGCAGACCACCTTGCTTAAAGCAGCCTTGATAAAGGTGCCAAAAAAAGCAGCAGCATGGATTTCCTGGGTAATCCAGGATCAACCAGGCTTCAAGTATTTCTTGGAAGCAAGAACAGCGTAACTAAGAAGAGGGAGCTGTGCTTGCAGACAGGAAAGGCATTACAGTAAAAATTACACCTGCTCACTACATTTATTTATATAAAGGCAACCCCAGTGCAGACTCTTGCAAAGGCAAACCCTGGGAGTAGTAACATCCTGCTCCTTGTCCATAGCTCTGGAAATTCAGTATTTGCCTCCTTATCTATAAGGCTAAAAAATAATGCAATTCCTCTGACTTTGAACCCAAGAAATAAAATCAAGCATTAAAGCTCAGCTACATTAAGCAGGGTTTGCATATCCCAGCAAACCCACAGGGAACACTTCTTTTCATTAAGTATCTGATTTAATTTAATTTGAACATTTCATGTCTGATTCAGTCTCCCTACACGACTCTGACTTGGTTGGTTTTAATTGCTTTTTGTATTTAATCTTGATTTTGTTTCTAAAAATCATTCAATTTTAAAATGTTTTGGCCTTGTACAGCCTTCAACAAAGTTCCTCTTAAATTACAGCAAGGCAGGAGAGAGAAGTATCAGAGCTGTTTTCCTCCTTGGGCACCACCATCTCAGAAAAATGACTGTAGAAATAAAGAAATGAGCTTTTGGAGACAGAAGGAAAAAAAAAACCTAACAAAAAAACAACCCACAGAAAGAGTCAGGGTAAGAAAAAGGGCAAATCACAGAGTCCTAGCTTTAAATCTGTGAGATTTCACAGCAGAAGGAAGGAAGGGAGAGTGGAATCAGTCAGGGATGCTTAGTCAGCTCCCTTTGCCCAGCTTCCAGCTGCTGCTAAGTTGGGAAACAGCAGATGCAACAGTTTTTCACTGTGAAATCTTTCAGGAAGGAAGTTCCAAGAGTGCAGCAACATGAGAGTTTCAGGAGCACCAAGTCCACATTTTTAGACATAACGAGTGAAACGGGCAGTGATTACCCAGTTTACTTACCCAGTTTGATGACAAAGTTGAGAAACTCCCCAGTGAGAAACTAGAAAAGACCAACAGTAGTTTATTAACACCTTCAAGTTTGAAGGTGTAAAAGCATCTAGAGATATTATGATATCTATATTTTATACAACTGTAGCCCAGCTTTGAGAAAAGCCCTTGGCCACTGGGCCAGTCTATGGGAAATACTAATTGAATTCCATTGGAATAGGGGAGGGATGCCTCAAATGTCCCATAAAAACATTGGGTACAGATTGTGCACTGATGGCTCAGAACTCCCCATAAATCTCCAAGCTGCCCAAGACCAAGAGGGGTGAAGGCAGAGCTGTTTTAGGACAGCTTTCTGTCCTACATCATGTAGGCTATCCCCAGAATATTCCTAGTCAAGGGGCTTGCTCCCCACGGGTTTCTTCAAGGAAAAAGACTCACCTGCATGGATGAGATTAGAGAGTTGAAGGGTAAGTGAGGCAGATCTTAGATAAAAGTTAGTAAGGACTGGTCAAAAAGCTGAGCAGGGATGAGTAACAAGCAGGGGGGACAGAGCTGGAAGAATTTTCCTTTAATAAAGCTACCTCAGGGTATGGATGACAAACCCAGATGGAAAACCACCCCAGTAAAGCTCGAGGTTGCTCCCAGTGGGGCCAGGGAAGATGCTGTACCTGATACTTCCGTGCCAAGGCAAGGTCTGGCTTTGCAAAGGCTTCCAACATCAGATTGGTTTGTCGGCCCAAATAGTTGTATGTGCTGTCAAAAAACACAAAAAAAACCCCAAAACAAACCAAAAAGAGAATTGGAAAATGCAAAGGAGGAACTTAAAATCAGTGAAACGAAGCAAGTAACCACAGGTTTTTGCTGTTGACAGGGTAAGAATGTCATTATTAAGAGAGATTTGTGCAATCTATATGTGGTCAAGCATCTGAAGTATGTCAAGCCCTACAGAAGAGTTTAGAGAGCAGATTCATCAACCTCTTAATTTTCCAGTTGCTTGTTCACTTAATGGATCCTCTAAATGGGAACACAGATATCACACAGTAATTCATCTAAGCAGCCTAGTAAGAGAGGCAGAAGATAAATCAGAAATAAACTTGGCAGAGCCCTTTTCCTCACAGACTTCGCATGTCAACTAATGATTTTTACCTCTCTGGGTTTTGGTTCCTTACACATATAATGAAGACTGAAGTAGGGATCACTTCTAAAGTTGCTGTGAGGATAAAAAGTATGTTGAAACCTTTGGGTCAGCTTAGGGACTGCAGCACTAATCACCCAAAGGAACACTGGGTGAGATCCCCAGGTTATATGACTGTCCCATCAGCAGGATTGGGGCTACATTATGTGTCTGCCTCTGTACATCCCTGCCCTGTAAAATCCTCTGTTGTGGTGACAGAAGACAGTCAAGGAAATGCTGTGCAGACAGTGGAAGATACAACACCGCAGTGTGTGTGCAGAGGGGAAGGAGTCCAAGCCATACTGACCTGCCAACTGCTCCATTTGCCCCTACTGCCAGTGCACCCAACAGTTGCTAGTTTGGGGTGAGGGGAGAAACAAAAGTAAAAAAGAAATAAATTTTACTTCATGTAACAAAATAAAGAATAAAAAAGGGGTGAGGGGAGGGAGCAACGAAACTGCCTGGCACTGAGTGTCCAGGGTTGTTTTTCCCCAAGACTGAAGCAAGAGAATGCCTTAGAAGGAATTATTTTTAAGAGGAGCCCCTTACCTCATCCACCCCATAAAGAAATTCAAGCTGCTGTGCTTCATTCTTGTGTATACACTGTGCAAGGTCCAGGAGGTCCGTGTCGCTGAACTTCACACCCTGGAAGGTGGGGATCCGTTCTTTTATTCCCTCCAGCAACTCTTCCACACGAACTGTGCAGGACAGCAAGCTCATGTGAAGGAACACAGCCCTGTTCTGGGATAGTCCCCGCCACATCCTCAAGAGGGACACTTAATGTTTTAGAAATTGTTTAATAGGCCTAAGCCTAGTAGCTATACAGCTCTAAACCAATGAGCAAGACAACAAAAAGTGAGACTCTTTTACCAGATCAGAACACAAAACCCCTGGATAAGTGAAAGTTTAGGCACAAACTGGCAACAACATATTTAAGACTGAATGTAAATCCATACATCCAGAAACACCATATAACCTGCTGTCCAGAGCAAATGACCACAGATCTGTACTCTGTACTTACTCTTCACACCCGTCAGAGGAGGAATATGATAGTAATAAAATGGAACATCAGGGGCCTCACACGTGACCTTCTGTAAGAGAGAGACCAGCTCATCTGGAAGGAAAACATCACATATCCCATAAGAGAAGGAGACATTCCATAGAGACAGACAGTTCAGATTCACAGCGAGGGGCTGTGGAGAGGCCTCAGCTTGTGCACCATACATATAAAACCCTTCACACATCACTAACACGTTAAATGTGACAAAAATCAGGGGAAGGCAAAGGAAGTATATGTTACTTAAGGAAGGCAAAGAGAGTATATGTTTTAAACCAAAGCAATTTCAGTAACTCATTCATTCTCTTGCAGATGTAACTCAGACCTGCTCTCACACATGCCAGACCTGTGTGCCAAGCGGTCTCACCAGGATCACTTGTGTGTCACAAAGGACAAGGGATCAAGGTCACGTTCACCTCCCTGGGGTGTTGCTTAGTGGTAATGATGAACAGGTTTTTGGACAATTTTCTTGTACCATTTTAAGAATCAAAGAATTATTATGTCTTCATTTTACAAGACACTAACAAAACACATCCCAAAAGACATTTTTCCCACTTCTTACCAGGAGAATTTTAAAATTCTCATCTTTAAAAAACTCTTCTTGTAGGTTTTGCTTTTCCATGACAAGTGTGCAAACGTTATCACCAGAACAGTTTCCAAAGAAAGGAGATGGTATTAATCCTTTATCTATGATCAAGGTTTGGAGGACAATAAAAAGGCCCCAGCAATCACAGGTACTCACCTTTGTTTGTGGGTTTGAAGAAGAAGGGTGCTATGACAGCAATGCCACCAGCACCTATGGCTGCTGCGTGTCTTGCCTGTAAAAGACAGAATGGAAAGTATCTGAAGGTAAAATCTGCTAAATTTATCACACACAGTGAAAAGGAATCATATCATGTACACACCAGCTCTTGGGACTCCGGCAGGCTCAGTGCTCCCACATGAATGATCACGTGATCCAATCTGTACCAAAAAAAAACCAAATTCAGAAGGTTTGGAGAGGTTTCAGTGATGGTGAAAAATGCCAGGCTGCCAAAATGAGCTTGGGGAGCCACAGAACAAGAACCTAGAAAGGATCTGAGCCTGTGTTGACCTGACAAACCGACACACAGGGAAAATGCCAACAGTGACAAGCGACAGGTGGTGGAAAAAAAATCACACTTGCAAGCATGGATCATGTGTTACTCCTTGCTGGTGTACTTGCAAGGCTGTCAGGAGGGACAAATCTCAGCATTTTATTAGGAAGCTGAAATTAAGACGTCAAGGGTGTAAGGAGAAGCCAGGAAGAGTAAAGGATATCAAAGTGTATCTTTGCATTCTAAACCTCTTTCTCTGCAGAGCTACCTCACAGCAGCAGCTTTGAGTGCCTGTCTGTTCCTGCCAAAGGACTCTCCCATGTTTCAGGCCATCAGTCCCATTGCTGTGTTTCTCCTTTATATCCACAGGAGATATGGATATAAGGGCTAGGGATGTGAAAGCTGTGAGCCTTCACACCAGTTTATTTCTGCTCACCACCCTTCCCCGTAAAACATCTCCTGCCCTGCACATCCTCTGACAGACCAAGTAAGAGGAAGGCAGCAGGTACAGGAGATGGAGAAGGGAGCTGCAACTGGACACACTACTGCAGATCCAGGTTGAATTCTTTCTTTCGTCTCTGATTTAGCACCTTTGGGGAAGCAGTTAAACATTTGACACCTTGGGTTCCCCCTTCCAAATCATTTATTACATTAAAAGGTTCAGGAATGCTTTTTATTTTCAATTCTTCTTGAGAATAAGCAAAGGGCACAGGCCTTTTTTTTCCCCCCAAGTCTTTTCTTGTCCCCCCACTCCTCAGTGTACCAAAGAGAAGGACTCTTACAAGCTCCCAAAGCTTGTAAGAAATGTCAAAAAAATGGACACCAGCTAACTGGCAGTGACAAAAACACAGCTCAGTGACAAAGGAGCTGGGGAACAAAGCCCAACAGCAAAATACTGGAGTAAAAAGGCATCAGCAAATTTGGCTGTGCAATCGAGGCATGCCAATATCAAAACATGAGATCTGGAATCCCCTGTTCCCTCTCAGCTACTCACTTGTCTTTTCCTTGGCACACCCATTCTTCTGCCAGCTGCTTCCTCTCCTGGATGCTGAGGGACAGGCCTTCTCCTGTCGTGCCATTCACTGTTTCGACACACAACATACAGGGTGAGGCCTCACCTACACACATTGTTTTCACTGAAGACAAGAACTGACACTTTTTGAGTTGGGGAGAATCACTCAGTGAGCCTTCTCTGCCAACACATTATCCAGTCACCTCTGGGAGTGTAACCCTGTGAGGGCAACACTTATTTTATCCCACACAGAAATGGGATGTGGGCAGAAGCAGATGCCTTAAGTACCTCTTGCTCTCTCTCCACTGGTGACTATAAGTGGTCAGGATGATCCCACATCCACAGTCCCCCCACTACAGCTCTTATCAGGTGAGATATCACTGGATTTCCATCCAGGCAGAAGGGCTGTAACACAGGTTCAGTTAAAGAAACACTCACCAAAAACATTCTTCACAGTCTGCTTGTTTACCAGATAATCCACGTACTGACGGATCACCGGAAGGTTGATTTGTCTGCAGAGAAAGGAATCACAGCAACCATAAGTCTCCATCCACAGTTCTCTTTAACTTAGTCATTAAGAAACAAGAAAAACCCCATGTATTTTGAAGCCTTGCATTTGTACACCAAGATTACCCCAAGGTATGATACCCTGAGCATCTATTTAACATCTGAGGTAACAGCTCAGCTCTGAATTCCCTCTTCCAGTTTCTCTTCCTCCTGACAAGTAGTTCCAACCTTTTATCCCAATTGGGAATTACTGCAGGTTCATCACAGCAGGGGACTTTTTTGGGGAGGTATGAGAGAATAGAAGACAAACCTTTTCAGCTGTCGAGGGAAACAGGAGTCCTCTTGAGAGCATAAAGATTTTGTGCTGGCAAATAGTTAAACTACTTCTGGATACAGACACTGAAATTGCATCTGCTGGATGTGACTTTGACCTCTCTCTCTCATTAAAGGATGAGGAAAGCAACAGACTTCCCCAAGAAACAGAGGAAATAGAATTCTACGTTTATCTTCTTTGCAGGACAAACTTGTTTTGTTTACCAGTGTATAATATTTGGCTGTTGTGTCATTTGTTAAACATACAGACAAACCCTATAGCCTGGAAATCAATTCTGGTGCCTTGACTGGTCTTACACGTCACCCAAAATTCCACATTTGTCTTCCCAGAACATATCAGACCAGGACCATGCATTCCAGGCAGAGGGCTCAGGTCACTCTCTAAATACCATGTTTCTATAAATTTGAGTTGTGATAAAAAGTGAAATCAGAAACAAGTTTCTTTTAAAGCAAGGATCAAAGCAGTGCCTGCAAGTGAATGAGTTCTCTGACTGGGACAGTGCCAAGCTGTACAGTACTTTTAAAAAGTGAAGTTCACTTTTGGCAGTCGTAAGTAGCACATCTCCACCATCTCCCTTGAAAACAAACATATCCTGACACATCCCCCACCAGAGCTCAGGGTTCTCTGCTGACCCCAGGAAACTCTGTCTTGCAACACCAACATGCAGTCGGGAGGGTTCTGTTAGCCACCCCTGCCCTGAGGAAAGCCGAATTTCAAGTTTCGATTGGATGTTATTTTCAGAACTGTGCTCTCCTTGCAGTATTTTCTTCAGGCTTAGACTAATCCCAGCACACATACACACACGAGTGCATGCATGACTTAGCTAGGGTAAAGTGGAATCTAAAAGGCCTTCAGGTTCTGACAATTATTTTCTAGCTCTCAAGAGCTCTTTTTAACTAGGACTGTGGTTTTCCTTAACAAACGTGAAAACACTGTAATACTCTTCACTTATAAGCTTACTATGATTTAATTTGCACCTACAAGGCAGCAGAAAAAGAGAAGTGAGACTGATCCAAACTCTCTCAACCCAGACCTACAGCAACTGCTGGGCAGCAGGAGGAGGCAGAGGAAAGGGAATCTCACTCTGGTCCTAGTGGGACCAACCTAACAGCTCCCACATCCCACCTGAGATCTGATGTAAGAAAAAAAAAGAAAAAGGGGGAAGAAAGAAAGAAACAACGTAGATAGTTCCAAATATGAAAGAAGCAAAGTAAAAGTCTAAGCAAACAGTAATCGGTGGAACTTTGACAACTCACCCATCAGGAGTCATTGGAGTAATTGTAGCAGCTACAAGACCCTGCAACTTCTTTCTGGATGTCATTGAGCTGTTTGAAGAAGAAAGGGGTAAACGCGGTTACCATCTTTATTCAAGTGTAGTTCGACTTCTGCCAAAGGCAAGAGCCGCAGGCCGTGCCCCAGCACCCCCCGGGGCCGCGGGCAGCGGGGCAGGGCCCGGCTCTGCAGAGACCCGGCTCCCCGCGCTCCCTGAGGGCCCCAGCATGGCCTCGGCACGGCCCCTAGCTCCCCCTCACCTCGAGCAGCCTCTCGGCGGCTCCCAGGGCCGCTCCAGCGGGCGCCGGGAGCACGTCGAGAGGCGGCGGGTTGGGAATGGCCGAGGGAGCAGGAGGCGGAGTGAGGGGCGGGGGCCGCGGCACCGCCTGACAGCGCTGCACGGCCCTGTCAGCCCGGCCCTCCCAGCCCGGCCCTCCTCAGCCCCAACCAAGCCCTTCTCAGCCCAGCCCAGCCCTTCCTCAGCCCCAACCCAGCCCTTCTCAGCCCAGCCCTTCCTCAGCCCCAACCCAACCCTTCTCAGCCCAGCCCAACCCTTCTCAGCCCAGCCCAGCCCTTCCTCAGCCCCAACCCAGCCCTTCTCGGCCCCAACCCAGCCCTTCTCAACCCCAACCCAGCCCTTCTCAGCCCCAACCTAGCCCTTCCTCAGCCTCAGCCCAGCCTTCCCTCACCCAATCTTCCCTTGTCCAACCCACCTCAGCCCACCCTCGCCCAGCCCCTTCCCTGCCCTCTGGCATGCCCCCCCACGGGCTCCCACAGCCCACACTCTGTGCAAAAAGTAAGGCTGGTTTGGGTTATTAATCGTTATCGGCAAACTTAAACATAAAAATAAATAAATGAACTTTTCAAAATTTGCCAAAATAACAGGGTGGAGACAATCATAGAATCAGAGACTGATTCGGGTTGGAAGAGACCTTAAAGATCATCCAGTTCCACTCCCTGCCACAGGCAGGGACACCTTCCACTAGCCCAGGTTGCTCCAAGCCTCGTCCAACCTGGCCTTGGACACTCCCAGGGATGGGGCAGCCACAGCTTCTCTGGGCAACCTGTGCCAGGGCCTCACCACGCTCAGCCAGGGAAGGATTTTTTCCTGCTATCTCATCTCATGCCCTCTCAGCCTCACTGAGGTGCTGGAAGTACTCCCAATGACAGCACAGTGTCCTGGCTCTGGGACACATGGATCCATGTCTCTGTGTGAAGGGCAAATGGAGGTCAGACCATGACGAGAGCAGAAAACAATGGCCCATGGGGAGCTACAACTGCTCCTTGCATGCAGCCTGTGAGAAATAGAAACCCAATCGGGCAATTTCCAATCAGAATTTTATTATATGATAAAAGCAAATTCAGCGCTGGGTGATCAGGGAAGGGGTCCAACAACTCCCAACGCCTGTCACACCCAAAGAAGATAGTTGTCCTACATTTATTTCCAGCTACTTCATGAATATTCATTATACATAAGCATAAACATTACACATTGTTGAATCAGACATTCAACAGATGTTTTTGCTACAAAGTTATAACTTTCAAGAAAGGTCCTATTATCTAGCATCCATAATATATTGTCAAATCAGACACTCTGCAGATGTTTGCTTGCTACAAAGTTATAAATTTCAAGAAAGGTCCTATTATCTATCTAACTAAACAAAATTGTCTCACTATAAATCCTACACGAGGTAAAAGGGAGGTAACTTGTTTTATCTCTTTATAGGGGCCCAATTAAGTTTTACGACTTGTTTTTCTTTTCTCTCCAGGTCATATTGACCCTTCACTGTTTCCTCTTAATCAACTCGAATTATTTTCTCAATTTATCACACAGCCCAACATGGTTTTCCCAGATGTGCACCGCATGCAGTGCCAAGTGTGGCCCCGTGGCAGCTGTGCACAGCACAATCCTCCTCCATCCCACCAGAACTGCAGCTGGACCTGGATTCAAATCTTCTCCAGTTGATTTCGACAGACCACCAGCACTCCATAAGACAAGGTACTGTCTTATGTCAATCTGCTCTGGACAGATTCATGGCAATAAACCTTCAAAACATCTGTCTTGAGGGTGCACTCTCAGAACCCCCATCAGAGCGTGTTTTGAGAGCACCCAGTGCCTGCAGGGAGAACAAATCCCCTGTTGTTGTTGTGTGCTCCGGGAGCACATTTTTCATGTGCTCACATAGTAACCCCAGGAGTTTAGGGCTGTGGTATTCCTCCCCCACCCCGAAATATGCTCCCTGTGGGCTGTTCCTACGCAGAGATCACTTTCTCTGGGGTTTAGCTTTATTAGCAGGTCCTCCCAAAGCACATGCTTTTCTCTGAGGGTCATCTTGTTTGCCAGAAATCCCCTCCTCTCTAAACTCTTCTGTTCCTATGGGTAATTTCTCTCTCCAGGCTGAAAAGCCCCAGCTCTCACAACCTCTGCCACCTCCCCAAAACAACAGTGTATTTCTTGAGGTTCAGAGACAATTCAGTGCTCTGTAGAGCCACTTAGAGAAAGTTCACAAGGTATTCCAAGTATTTTAAGGGAGTTTTAGAGCTACTGTTAACAGCATAGAAGTTTTGCAGTAGCCTGAAGTGGTTTAGAGCTGCTTAGAACAGTCTGTTGGAGTCACAGATTGGTCTAGAAGGGTTTTAGAGCTGCCCTGAGCTCTTCAGAGGAATTTTAAAGCTGCATAGAGCAGTTCAGGGTTGTACAGCAGGGATTTAGAGGCATTTTAAATGTCTTTAGAGACACATTAGTGCTGCTTAGAGCATCAGAGGAGCTTTAGATCAGTTTAGGGGTGCTCTGAGGTGTTTAGAAGAGGTTTAGAAAAGCTAAATGAGTTTAGAGTATGTTACAGGAGTTCTGACACACTTTACAGGACCTTAGAGCTGCTTAGAACTGTTTACAGGGGTTTTAGAGGAGTTAGATCAATTTAGAGCAGTTCAGCGTGGTTTTAGAGCCTCAGGGAAGTTTTAGCACTGTTTCTCTAAGCAGGAGTTTCAGAAATGCAAAAAGGAGCTCTAGAGCCATTTCATGGAAAACTGAGAGGGGGTGAGATCTGTTTTGAAGCATTTTACTGCTGCTTAAGGCAGTGTGGAGGAATTTTAGGTATCGGTGTTGGTTAGAGGGCTTTCAGAGTGGAGGCTTTTTTTATAGTTTCTCACCATTGTTTATGGTTTATCTTCAATTAGAAGAGTTTTAGAGCTGTCTAGGTGGGTTGTAGAGCAGTGTGGCGCATTCTGGAACTCTTTAAAGAAGTCCAGACTGGTTTATCACTCTGGAGTGTTTTAGAATCAGTCAAATGATTTTAAAGGGTGTGATTTAGAGGGTGTAATAATAGCTCTGTAAGAGCTCATCAGAGGTGTTTTGTAGCTGCCTGGTTAGAGCACCTCACAGCATATTCAAGGAGGTTTAGAGCTCCTTAGAGGAGTTCAAGACGCCCAGAGGATCTTCAGATCAATATAGAGGAGCTCTAGATAAGATCAGATGAATCTGAAAGTTGCTTAGAGAAGGTTTAGAAAGATGTTAGTGCTGTTTAGAGGATCCAAGCACTCTTGGAAGGGATATTACAGCTCCGCAGAACTGCTTAGAGTGCTTCTGAGGAGTTCTGGAGGAATCTGGAGCTATTTTTCAGATCTTTAAAGCTGTTTCAGGAAGTGCAAAGGTATTTTAAAGGTGGCAATAAACTCCTAGAGGTGTTTAGCACCATTTAGTGGCAGTTTAGAGCCAATTAGAGTCTTAGAGTACTTTTGGGACTGCTTAGAGTTGTGTAAATTATATCTGCCAATTGTCTCTGCAGCAATACAGAGGTCTTAGAGCTCTTTAGGCTAACTAAAGGACTTTTAGAACAATTTAGAAGAACTATACAGTGTTTTAGAGCTGCTTATTGGGGGTTAAAATCTTAGAATAGCTCAGAGACATTCTGAAAAATTTTAAGATTGCCCCAGTTCAGGGTTGGCACTGTCTTCCCTCATCTGATCACTGTTTCTGACTCCCCTCACTGCCTCTGTCCCTCTCCCCTAGTCCCTGGCTGAAGGTTTCCTGTTTCGGGGCTGTCTTTGCTTACCTTTGGAAGGGATGCAATTAAAAAAAACGATGGTGAAGATTCTAAGGCTTTCTGATTATTTACACTGACAACAAGCAGGAAAAAGAACTGTGCTTTAGCCAGAAGGAATGGCAGCTTCAACGACTGTGGGAATTTATAGTGTGGGGAATCTGAACACATGAACTGACTTCCAGGTTCCAAAACCTGCACTGTAAATTCTGGGCGAGGCAGAAGGAGAGTTCAGGCTCTCTGCAGCTGCAGCATCCTGTGCAGTGCCCGGAAAAGTGTCTTCCCACTTCCCTTGAAATAAGCAATGCAGTGTCAGCGGTGCCAAAGCTCAGAGGATAATAAGGACACCAGTGAAAGCAGCAACAAAAGTCAGTTGCTGTTTTTCCAAAACAAGCATAGGAATAAAAATATGGTTTTACAGATTCTAGCAATTTTTCTGTAAGGAAAAGGAATGAACATGAATGTCAAAAGCTTATCTAAACAACTCCATAATGTAATTTCAAATAGGGAAGTTATAAACACATAAAGGCCCTGCAAGTTTCCTTCAGACTTTGTGTTGCTGCTGTATAAACATTTCCAATAATTTCTACACTGAATACAACTTCACTTCCACTTTCTCCAAATCACACTAGTCTCTACCTATACAGAGTTTTGACACCTGTTTTTTGTCATTTCTGAAGCTACCATGAGTGCACTTCTGGTTCAGCATAATCAAACTATAGTTTTGCTTCTTTCTTTCTGCAATAAATAAATGTATCCAGATGTAATTTTCTTCCAAAGACAGACTCAAGTCTGTTTTCAGAACAAATAAGAAGTATCCAAGCCTAAATGAAAATTGAGAAAGACAATACCTGTGAAAGTGATGAAATTCTGTTAAATACCATCTTGGCTGGCTGGTATTCAGAAGCACATCATCTGGGAAGATGGTGTGATGTCATTATACATCAACCTCATTTTCTCTGCTCTAAATCAAAAGGTGCAAAAATCAAAAGAAATACTAGCCTCTCAGACGTTTGAGTTTTAAACTGTTAGGTTCGCTATTGATTCTGCCTGGAAACTTGCCAGTTTAAGTGTTTTTTTCCCCCAACTTTGCATTTTCTTAAGTGTCTTACAGAGACATTCCCTGCCCATGGCAGGGGGTTGGAACTAGAAGCTCTTTGTCCCTTCCAACCCAAACCATTCTGTGATTCTCTGTTTCAGGCTGGTGTGTTTGCTGCATAAAAGATGTTTAACACACAAAGATAATTTTTTACACGTTAAGATGTTTAAATGTTTAACCTTCCCATTAACAGTCAACAGTATAATCAAGTTTATAGCTTTGGAAACAGAACAAACTATCAGGGTGCACTGGATCCAGTACTGAGCTGAAGCGACCACTGACAACCAAGAGAGCTTGAGGGACATTAACATTAAAGTAAAACTCACCTCTGGACACAGCCAACAGTGCCATCTGCTGCAGAACCAGCACTGGCTCACCCTGGGAAAGGAGAGGATGAGAGACTAGGTTCTGGTCCAGAATTCAGACCAGAATCCGTCTCTGGAGGCCTCACTCACATCATCTAAATAAAGAAAGTGCCCACCAAACCCCACACCCACTCCCAACACCCCCACTGTCAGAAGATGGGAGAAGTTCTGACATGATCCGTATTCAAGCAACTAAGCTCAGGAAGCAGCTCAGGAGACAAACCCTCAGCTTCAGTTACCTTTTCATGTCTTTTTGGGAGAAGTGGAAAATATTATTTTAGGAGAGTATTTTCTTTAAGATACAAATCCTAACTCTCCAGGCCTGGTCCCATCACCTCTGGACATGTTCTCAGGTCCTTGGGACTCTATAGGGCTGGACTCCTTTGTTTGCAAAGAAGGTGTGTTCTCTTCACCTCAGGCTTAAGTCACTGTTAAACGTCAGTTAAAAAAAGCCCAAATAGTAGTGCAATAGATTTGTGCCAAGGCTTTTTCCCAGCAAGCACTGTTACCTCTTTCCCTGGATGAGATATTCCTGTCTTGAATATACAAATTCACTTGGTTTCACGGTCTTGTTTCTAAGAACCTGCCAATAGCAGAATGTGGATGAATTTCTAGAAGGTGAATTCCTCTCCTTCCAGCACTCAGAGAGGACTGGAAGTTTCTGTGGATTTAGATAAGTATTAATGCTGGCTAAAGTTTACTGAGCTAATTGCATGTAGGGTTCAGCTGCTAGATCCCTAAACAGATCCATGTTAAAAATATCCCTTATTTTGGAAAGAAGCCAGTGAATAAGGCAGTATATAAAGCTGAGGAAGTTTCTCTCTGGCTCCATGCACTGAAGACAGGAAGGTTTTGGAATGTTTTGCATGGCAGCTGGAAGGAAGGATTTATTTAAGATTAACTCCCCAAACCTAGAATGATTCCAAAATGTGATCTCCAGCAGAGGAATCTTGGAAAATACCAAGTCAAGAGTGCTCTGGAGTGGTGTTGGGTGTAGGAAGGTTTTCATTTGGTCAACAGCAGCCAGTTCCAGGCCATCCCTGATGAAGTGAGCAAGAAATCACTCGCTCAGCAAGAGTTAGGTAACACTGTCAGTGAGTCAGCTGTTCAAGGTAGCAGGGAGAGGCAGTAGTTTCATGTGTCATTTGTAACAAACTAGCTGGAATCAGGGGAAAACATGGACAAAATCCACATGCAGGTTTCCAGAAAGCAAATGGGTTTTGGCTGAGAGCAAATCCAACTGTAACAAATCAGTGTGCTGATATAAAACGTGTAGGTCAGAGCATAAGGTGTAAATACTCCCTCACTGGAGTTATGGCAGAGATCTCCTTTCCACATTTTGCAAGGGATAATAAGGACATTCCTTGGAACAGTACTGTAGTACATTCGACTGCTTCCTTAGAAGATGGTATACTTATGCTTCTTCATTTTCCATACTGGAAATGAAAATAAGATGTAAAATGGAGGCTTTCTCTCTCTTTAGAGCAAGGACACAAGAGGCTTCTTTTGGGAGACAAATTTACAGCAAACCACAGTTCATCTAACAACATATAAGGACATTTTTGCTGCCCTGGACAGTAACTACAGTAACATCACATGCTCAACTTCTTTGTTGGGAAGTGAGGGCTTCTGCATCATCTGATGAGCATGAGTCTGCAAAAGCAAAGGCCATTTATAAGTGAAGAGTCTCAATTCCTTTAAATGAAACTTTAAATGACAACTATTTCCTGACAGGCTTAGGCAGCAATGCAAAACTGCCTGGAGCTTCGGGATGAGACCACTCGTTAGAACACGTGAGTGGCCAGACAAGGGACAACGCTCCCTCTCTGTCCCTCACACCCCAGCTCTTCGTATCCCACCACAGACCTGGCAGCTACAAGAACAAGACTCAAAGTTATCATTAATCACACTGTAACAAAACATTTTTGTCCCCTGGGTTTCTCCAATCCTGACACAATTAGGTCAGTGGAAAAAATTCCTGTTTTTTGTGCAAGCAGTCTGTGCTTGCCTCTAAGGATAAAGGTAACTTGCCACACAACTGCATAGATGTGACAGCAGGATTGTAACGCTGCCACAGAGCAGATGGAAGCAGTTTTGCTCTGGAGAATGTTGCTTAAGGTCTTGTCTGGGCTTGTTACTGAGAGAAAAAGTGGAAATCACAAGTGATCATATCACAGGCTCGCCCTTCTCCTTTTCCCATCAAAGCTGCTTCTGAAGTACCAGTTCATTACCAGTTCCTGCACAGAAGTGCCTGATGAAAACAGTAAAATTAAGGTGCAAACCCTGTGCTTTTTCTGTGCTTGTGCCCTCATCCCTACTCCTTAAGGCAGCAGTACAGAAAAGCATTGCTTTCTCAGCTGTTCTAGAAAATACCAGCCAAGTCCCAGACATATATTCATGGCATTACACAGAGTTGTCACAGAGCCCTTGAGACTTAATGACTGCTGCATACTCAAATTTTCCCCTGTTTGGAGGTACCAGTGAGATTGTGTCAGCTTCCACCATAATCCCACTCCCTCCACTAATTAGTTTTGGAATGTATATAGTTGCGTACAGAATACATGTCCTCATGCCTGCCCTGCTGTCTCATCCAGCTGTTGACATGTTCTCTCAATGTATATGTGAAAAACAAAGCCTGTTGGAAAACAACCCCTGGGGAAAACACTGCAGATTGTTCTCCAGCCCAGGGCTGCTCCACCAGGAACAGTCAGCTCTTTGTCAGGGACATCAGCTGGACACACACAGACTGACTGGGGGTTTGTTCTGGGCCTCTCTGCCTCAGAAACGAGAATCCACTATGGGCTTGTGTTTATCTACAGAGTTATTGCTGCCCTTTCAAGGTAATTCTCCTCAGTGCTCACCACTGGGGTACACTGGTGGTGATTTACCAAACTGTTGTGGCTGGGTATTGTTCAAGAACACTTCCATCCCTGGAAGGGTCCAAAGCCAGGTTGGATGGGGCTTGGAGCAACCTGGTCAAGTGGAAGGTGTCCCTGCCCATGGCAGAGAGGATCTTTAAGGTCCCTTTCAACCCAAACCATTCCAGGATTCCACGTTCTATGAAAATAATTACCAGGACATGCTTGAAGGAGTGTTGGGGTGACAGAGGAAGGTGTCAGCTCACCTTACACAAGCCCGTAGCTCCTGAGCAAAGACCAAGGAGTAGCAGATTCTGCTGCTCCAAAGGCCCTGCTGCTGTTTCTGTTTGACCCAAGCAGAGCACAGGTGAAAGTGAGAAACATTTTACTCCATAAAATTAAAGTACAAAGCATGCAGAGAACTGGTTCTGCATTTCAGGCCTCAGCATGTTCTAATACACTCCAGCAGTAAATCTCCCTGTACACCACCCTGTTCTGTGGCTCTGGAGAGCTTTGTGGCTTTAGAGATAAGTTCACAATTGCTGTTTGGCATGGTTTGGGTTTTATTCCCCCTTTCAGAACAGGAGTGTATCACACAGCATCCCAATGAAGTTCTCTGCAAGCCAAGTGTGTTTCCTGCTAAAAGTCATCCCCGCTATTGATGTCACACATCCCCAAGAGCTTATCTGAATTTGGCTGCAAGGAATTTGCACAAACCATGACTAACTGGGGGGTGTCCTCAGAACACAAACTGTGGAGTTTAATCTGCCCTATTGTGCTGGTACCCAACTCTGTCTGGAGCTGCAGCTGGTTAAATGAAGAGTGGTGGCCCTGCTGTGCGTATTACAAACAGGGCAGGATTTCACAGTAGCTTTGTATAACCCCTTTGTGCAGATATCCAAGGGCTAAGGGGACTGATTAGCCTCAAATACCGCTCAGAGCAGCCAGCCAGCAGAGAACACTGGCTGCCTTTCATACCATGCCAGCAAAAATCTCGTGAGGATGGTCTCAGCGGAGTGCGCAGCCAGATTCCTACCTACCCTTCACCCCTGGGGTGAAAAAGGAAAAGCTGGCACTCTGTGCCCCCACTCTCCCGTAATCCAAGTCTAGGGGGATGTTATTTATGCAAAATTCTTTCTTCCAAAGCACTAAACCTGCTGCTGACCCTGACACTAGCACGCACACAGCCATGGAAACCGGGGGAAGTTACACAAGGGTGCAGAAGTGTTTACAGAGCCAGCTCACACACTGGTCCAGTGTTGCCTCGTGGGCAGGAGGTGGGGCTTCTGGCATCTGCGTGGGGGTTCTCCAATGAGACCCAGGGCAGCACAAGGCTCCAGCCTTCTGGTTTTCGTAACAGCAGCCCCCTCCAGTAGGGCTGAGGCATGGGAGGAGCTAGCCCAAACTCAAATAAACACTGACATGCAGCAT
The DNA here is from genome assembly GCF_036250125.1 of Pseudopipra pipra. Classification (NCBI taxonomy): domain Eukaryota; kingdom Metazoa; phylum Chordata; class Aves; order Passeriformes; family Pipridae; genus Pseudopipra; species Pseudopipra pipra. Next base: position 2,761,497 of record NC_087557.1, read on the forward strand.
CTTACGAGGATGTGCAGCCTCAGCAGCACAGACTGCAACAGCCAGAAGGACAAGACAGCTGAAAATGTAAGTATGTTTGCTTTCCCCTCTTCCTCAACAGCATTAGGGGCTTGTGGAATGGCATGTTCTGGCTGTGCTTACTTGTGGCAGTGGTGTAACCTACTGACTGTCCCCCTGGCCCACGTGTTAACAGTTGCAGGAAAACCTGAACACCCTCGGTCATATTTGTATGAACAGATGGACACTTCAAAGCTCAGCTTTCCTGTAGATCTAAAATGAACTCAGCTGTAAACATCTGGAGCAGTCTTCTCAGTTTGTCTCTCCCACCCCAAAGCATTGTTTTATTTAATTAAAAAGTATTTCTAACATGCATTGACAGTACTAGCCAAAAAGTTATCAAAGCCAGAGCTGAGATCTACCCAGCAGTTCAGGAAAGGTGTGTTGGGAAGGGGTTGGAATGGGCATGTAGACAGAAGGCAGCTCGTCCAGTAGCTACTAGCAGTGTTAAAACAAAGAAACATTTACTCCTCTGCTTCCTCACATCCCCAGGGAACACATGAAGAGGATCAATGTGTTTTCTATCATGTTGTAGCAAAGAGAAAGCAAAGTGACAGCAAAGCAGCAGCATCTTTGCCCTAGAAATGGCAATAAAGAAATTACTGTAGGAACTTTCAGTGTAGTTGCTGACATTTGCTTCTAATTAAGTGGATTCCTGCTTTGTTATGCTTTGTAAATACCACTGACAAAAACTCTACTGGAGTACAACTGCCCAGCAGCCCCTGGTGACCATCGCTGTGGTCAGGGCTGCTGAGGATGAGGTACCTTCAGGCTGGGACAGGGAGGGGACAGCACCTGCCTTTAACTGCTGGCATCAGTGTCCTGCTGTGGGATTCTGGGACCTCCCCTTGCTCTGTGAGGACAAGTGAAGGAGCTGCTGGGAGAAGCTCAACAGCACTACACAACTTAATTTTAAAGATTCTAAGGTTTGTTTAGTTTGGTTTTGTGTTGTGTGTTTTGTTGTTTTGAGGTTTTTTAATAAGCTTTTCAACCTCAGCTCCCCAAAAGAATTCCTCCAAAGCAGGGTATGGAAGGGGGATTAACGGTATTCAACAGTACTCCACATGTCACAGGAAGATGGAAACAGAAGTAGTTAAGTAGCATAGTTGTTGACTTTAGAAAAGATGTTCTGTTACCCAACAAAACATGTAACTGAGCTATAATCTGAGAAAACAATGTCCTATGACCTAGGAAGCGAGATAATTGCTGAATTAACTACATGCTGTCTTTGCAACATGAAGTGCAAAGGACAGTGATATAACAGGAAAGCTGAGACTGTCAGGATATAGGTTACATGCTACAATCTGCCTGGTAATGACAAAAGTCATAAATGAAGGCTCCTAAAATCTCAAGGCTTTTAATCAGATGTGATTATTTCAATGGTGATTTTGAGTATTTTCACTTGCTTTGTTTTGGGACAGTGTCTTCAAATTTTCACCTTTTTCCTCCTGTGTGAAAGAAAGAAAGTATTCATTCCTAAATGCAGAAAATCTCATTTATCCACAGGGACTGGAGGCTAAAGGCTTTTAGGAAAGGTATCAGCTATTATGAGACACCAAATAAAGTTAAGGCCAAGTTAACTTTGAAGTTTAGGCAAAGTCATTATGAGAGGCCCAATAAGTCAATACCAGAGCACCCTCCAACACCAGTGTTTTTCATCCTGGAGCAAACAGACTGAAATCCTCAAGTCCTTTTTACTTACAGATTTCCACAAAACTCCCACTTGCAGAATTTCCACCTTCTGTTTTGCTGCCAGGAAATGCCTTTTTGTCACAGAGAAGTGAAGGCAGGGTAACCTGAGAGATGAACACTCCCATAGCAGCCGAGAGGCAGTTTCTTGGTCTTGGTTCCGTTCCTGAGGACTGAAATGATTTCAGCTCTTTTTTGTTGAATCAGTGGGGAGGATAAGCAGGAATTCAGGCCTCTCACCATTTCAAGGACAACTGAACCATTTGGCAGAAAGCCCTAGTACTTTTTCTGCTCATTAATACCAGATTTAAGAGACACCAATGAACTGTGTCTGCCTTTCAGCTCTGGCAAGATGATCAAATCCTTCAAGCAAACATTCCTGTCCCTGGACCTGCAGTCCCCTCGGTGGAGCTCAACAGAGACAATGGTAAGTGCAACAATGCTTTCACGCTGATTTGAAAACAGGAGCTATTAATTTTGGTCATCTTTAATACCCATCTCTTGGTTACTGTGACTTTTGCTCCCTTGCAGCCCAAGGACTATGAACTGCGTCAGTATGAGACGGCCAAGTGGGTGAGCACAGTCATCAGGGGGGAAAGCCAGAAGGAAGCCATGCGCCAGGGCTTCTGGAAGCTCTTCCACTACATTCAGGGAAAGAATGAGAGAGGTAGGATCTGCTGGGTCTGAAAGGCAAGGTGATGAAGATGAGTAGTACAAAACAGAGGAGCTGGAGAAGTCGGCTTTGACAACTGTCTTTCCTCTCCTCCAGAAATGAAGATTGACATGACTGTGCCAGTGACCTGCCTGGTGAAATCTGGCTGCACAGACTTCAAGATCTCGTTTTTTGTGCCCTTTGAACACCAGGACTGCCCCCCCCAGCCCATGGACTCCGACGTGTTTGTGGAGGAGCGGAAGGCAGCGGCAATCTTTGTCCGGTGAGCACAACCAGCACCGCTGGCAGCACACCAACCCAGCTCACTGGGTGCCCTCACTGAGCTGTGGGCTACTCTTTCTTGGAGGATTTTTACTTGGGTATATGTCCTGCTGTCCAGAGCTTTCACTGCTCAAACCTAAGCATTTGGAAATATTACATTCACGTGTCTTATTAAGACTGAAATGACCAAGTTTCAAAATGTTACTTTTTGAGTCTACTCTTGAATATATTACAGTGGGTTTTATGCAGGTGCAGCCTCCAGAATCTGAGTTTGTGCTACAAAACATCCAAACCACTCTTCTAGCACCCTTATGGTATAGCCCCAAACTCCCACACTGCACGGCAGTTCTTTATTACAGGAAATACACCCGAAGCAACACCTGGGCCGTATGTCAACCAACTCTCAGAATCAACTTGGGTGGTTAGCTGTTTTAAGTCCTGCTTTTAAAATCAGGATAAACAGCCATATGCTCTTAAGCAGCTTGTTCTCCTTAGTTTAACTAGTAATTGCATCACAAGTGTTTAAACACTGTATGCTTTGCAAACCTGAAATCTTCTGTGCAAATTAAAACCATGGGCTTGAATTCTTAATTTAAAAAAAACCCTTTTTCACTTCTACCAGGTCCTTTGGTGGCTTTGCCTCCCCAGAGAAATATGCTGAGGAAGCTGAAGTCTTGGCCAGAACCTTAAGAAACAGAGGCCAACCATTCCATGAAGACTTCTTCTATACTGCCGGCTATGACAGTCCCTTCAAGCTCTTCAACAGGCACAATGAAGTGTGGTATTTTAAAAAGTAACATGGTGGGGGGAATGTTAAGAGGCTACTACTAATCAGCTCTGGATGAAAACAGACCTTATTAATGGCTTTTGCTTTAGTGCAGAAGAGATTTAATTTGCACATGGACGCAGAATGTCTAATTCATCTTCTCTAGGATGAAATACTATTGTGGCTAAAATGATCTCAAGCTCTGTCTACAAAATGTAATTTAAATTCAAATAGATTGTACCAGGTAGAGTAGGAGGGAGATAGTACAAGCTTACTCTTAATTGAGGGGTTCTAGGGAACACCAATAATCTGAAACTAATCCTTCCCAAAGTTTGGATGTCTAGTTTTACTTCTCATTAGAAGTGCTATAGCAACAGCTCAAGTGTCATGGAGAATTCAGTTCTCCATAGAGCTGACTTTTCCAATACTGACATCAACCTTGAGACAGAGGAATTTAAAAATGAATTTTTTATAGAAATCTATCATTAATGAGTTTTGGGAAGCAGAAACACCTTAGCAGGCTTTCCTGCCTCATAACTAATAACTTGGTTTTTTAATTGGTAGTATCAAAATCCCCCACCTCTTCACTTTTTTCCCTCGTGGAGGCCAAATCCTGTCTTGCTCAGTTCCAGTGGAAAAGGGTTAACAAGTCCAAGCAGTGTGCTTGTTCTGTGCACACCTGGACACATAATACCAGGATTACTGGGGGCATTTTAGTATTAAATAAAGTAGTAGTAAGTTTAGCTCTCACCTACAACACACTAATTACCCCTTTAATTGTTTGCCTTTGTCTAAATGTTGGTGTTGGTCAGGCCAGCTGCGGCCTGCACACCAGCAGTACTGGACACCCCAGTTAAGACACTTGCAAGCATTTCACCTAATGAACTCCCTGCTCTAAATCAAGCATTTGAAGCTTTTATACAGTAGCCTAGAGCTGTTTCACACCAAGCTGTTCCAGTCGGAAAAAAGGTCACAACAACAGGCAGAGTTTGCAGATTTTTATTGGTTCCAACCAGCATCAGGCAAACATTACCAGTGGGGTAAAAAACACCTGGGCTTTTTAATGCTGTTCATGCAAGTGTAGCCCATTATACTGCAATCCTCCACCTAGTAAGACAGACATAAGAACCACTTTAAGACATCAAACCACCACAAGACACTTGCTGGGAACATCTCAGCCCTTAGAATTTCATCTCTGTTCAGTGAGAGAGTTCAAGCTAAGGTTATCATCACTTGTTCCAGCAAAGAAATGTCTTAATTACTGCAATTACACTCACCTTCTCAGTTCTTCATACAGTAATTGCAAAGTTGCTTCCTCGCCTAAAGCCAGAAGGAAACACAATTAGCACATGCAGTAGCACAAGTGGTACAGGCTCCACGTCAGCTCTGTAACCTCAGCACAAAGTGGAACGGAAAGGGTAAAATCACACTAATTCATCTGGCAGAATCAATCTCATCAGTGGCTACAAACATTCCCAATAATATATAATACAGTTCAGCTGTTGGACTTACCCAGTGAGGCTGCAAACAGCACAGTCCTTTCCTGAGAAGAGAGAGGTACTTTCAGAATAACAGACAGCAGCACTATTTGCAAGTTTGTTTATCTATGAATTCCTATTCACCAAACTAATTTTACCTGGGGGAAGGCTGCCTTTCAGCTGGCAACTCACAAGTTCAACTTGCAACACCCAAATATAGGAGACACAAAGCTTACAAATCCTAACTGAATTGGAAATACAGAATTACAAACATTGGAAGAAACAGGGTAAGTACAAAGCTACTACTTGCTTTGTGATGCTGTCTCTCCCCATTGGAAAATTGTATTTAATGAGTTTAGATACCCAAATTACAAGTCTCATAGAAATCATCCCAAGAACCTATCTTTAAAAATGAGAACCAGTCTGTTGGGAAACAAGATCATACAGCAAATATCTAGAACTTGAGTCTAAATTTGTGTAGAGCCAGCATAAAGATCAGCAAAAATTGCTGAGAAGTGACAACTAGAGAATATAGGGTTGTTTTTCTTTTAATTACACAGTGCAACGTTGCAATAAACTCCCAATTTAATTTAGAGTCATTGAGGCCACATCTTCTGTTCAGTCAGAACTCCACACCAAGTTTACCACTGACTACACTTGGGTACCTGCTCAGAAACAGTCCTTCCTTTTCATAGCAAATTCAGAACCACACAGAAGTGCATTCTTGCTTCAGGCACATGTTTATTCCCACAGTAGATGGGAGCAGGAGAATCAGAATACAATAAAGGGAAGACAAATCAGATCTCTTACAGGACACCTTTTAGGTACCACTACCTAGGCATTCAGCACAAAGACAGTATTCCAGGAATTACAAACCTCCATGTACTCCACACTTTCCTCAGGCACATCCACCTTGTTTCTCACAGGAACTCCCCACGAGATTCACCCTGTAAAGAAGTGAAATTTTACTAACACTCTCTCCTTGGCAGTGCTTCGGGATTTAGTTTGAATGTGGGTACTGTTTCAGCACAAGAGTTGTCCTCAGACTCTTTCAGAGAGATTCCCATTGCTTAGAATTCATCACAAACAGTACATGCTTAGAGCAGCTTGATGTTGTGCCACTTTTGTCTCAGAGGATCCGATCTCAGCATTTCAGACCTTATCCCCAACCACATCTTCATTCACATCATGCAAAACCCCTGATCTAGCATTTAAGAAAAATAATTCACCACAGTAAGCCCTGAAGATTAATGCTACTCCCCGCAAGAGCCCACTACTTAACTACTGGCTTTGGTGAGCACAAGCTCTGTGCTACCAGGTTACCACACACTCATTAATGAGGAGCTCAAGGAGTCCATAGCAGTTGGACATTCCAAATGGTCCCTATTAGTTCTTCTCAGTTACAGAAAACACTTAAAAATATGAGATATGCAGCACCTTGAGTGAACCCTGCAGACTGCTGCCAATATGTGGGGCTTTTACCTGGTAAAGGTAATAAAATCCTCCAGAAACCTTCTGCTTGGTGCTGCAGCTGCAATTACAGGATCTAGAAACTTCCCCATCCCCTGTATCACACAGTTCTGAGCAGTTCCACTCCATGTGCTGGCGACTTACCTTTTGCTGGCAGCACTCCCAACTGCCCCACTTCCCAGCTCCACTGCACCTGGAATAATGCAAACTATCAGGACAGCATGGAAAGCAGCAAAGGAGGGTGGAATCTCAGTCAGGTGCCTGCAGTCAGATAGAGCTAATGGCAGACCTCCACAACTGGAGTCAGGGCAGTCACATCTCATCACACAGGCAGCTCTGTCAGTCCCTGCTCTAGGCCAAGGCTGCAAATTCACCAGCAGTGCCATCAAGACCACTCTCTGTGCTCAGCTCTTCACTGGAAGCTCACACCAGCCTGCCAAGGCTGGGCCTTATCCAGGCAGTTCCCCCTTTAAACATCCTCCTGTTTTGGCTCAGATGGCAAGCAGCAGACAACACCAGCCACTGGCCTCTTCCCCCCAGGTAACAAGAAGGTAAATACTTCACTTCTGGGCATATTTTGGAATATTGATACTTGCAGAGTTAATCAAATACCCACCTTGCAAGGAGAAACATTTTAGAAGCCTGCAGAGAAAAATTTCCTATTAGACAAGGTTTAGCAGGAAGTTTTAGCATAAGAATAGTTCCAATAAAATACTGTATCAGCATTTGGTCAAGTTTTGTCCTCATAGGGATCAGAGACCTGATTCAACATCATCTACAGTAGAGGCCGCCTCACCTCCATCCCCTCCCAGAGGAAAAGTCAGCTCCCAGCAAGCTCCAACACCCCAGTAAGTTTATCCCTCAGCTCCAGAGACAACCAAAATTGCAGGAAGGAGCAAACTTCTGAAGTGCGGAGTTCAGTGACATCAACTTTGTGTAAATACCCCAGCCAGAATAAGAATTTTGGGCACTAAATTCAGAGTACTGTGGCATTCACCACTCAGGTTTAACAGGCACTTTCCAGAAATCTTTACCACCACAATTACTTCCTGCTTTATAGTGTAACACAGGAAGCTGAAAGCACACTTTGCTTCACACTTTCCAGAGAAAACACAAGGAATTTACAGACATCTCCAAAAGCAAACATCCGAGCTCAAATGCAGCAGACAAAAGTCCAAAAAACCCTAAAAATGGTTTATTAATTACCTGCAATTAGGAAGTCCTTGGCTTCACCAACATCAGTAACAGATGAAATAGCTTCTCACACAAGAGGCACAGGTCACCTCTGTCCAGGGCAATCTGTAAAGCAACAAAACCCTTTCAGAAGTTGGAGCACTAACACCTGATTAACCTTATTCTGCTGTACTTGTGTTTAATTTACAAGCACAGCCTACTCTATACCCTTCTATTCATCCCACTAAACTTAATGTTTATTCTATTTGCTGATTTTCTGGGATCAATTTTCAGAACACATTTACTGATCAAAAGGAAGTGTTTCCCCCTCAGCTTTCCACATGATTTGTCTGGAACAGCCTAAGGACAGGAGGCTGCATCAGACAGGAGCGAAAGACAGTGACAGTGTGATCATCACGGCTCATCTGCTGAACTATGCTGTCATCACAGCAGCCCCTCACACAGCAGGGACACAAATGAGTTTGGACAGACATAGGCAATGCAATTGTTTACCTTGCACAGGTTAGAGCTTCATCTCCCAGTGCCTGCAACAAATGAAAAAAAAAAAAGACGTTATTTCAGCCTTGGTGTCCAAGCCCAAAGCTCCTGATGAGATCACAAAAGGCAGACACATCAGATAGGAGCGAAAGACAGAAGTGTTCACCACAGAATGCTCTGCTGAACTATGCCATCATCACTGTATCTGCTTTGGAATCATCCTACCAAGCAATCACCTCGTCACAGCTTTTACATTTAAGTTTTCCCAATAAAACAAAGAAACATTCACAAATTTGAATACTAGCAAGTATAAACTGCTTCTGGTCTTAGTGGAAACTAATTTTAAAGCACATCCCATCCTTCCCGCTGCAGTGTTTTAACAACCCCATGGAAGAAACCCCACCATAAAGCATACATTTCTCACCAGGTGATGTTCCTTCTGCATGTCTGCTGAGTGCAGGAGTCAAATCCTGGAGGAAAAAAAAGCTTGTGAATAGGATATTCAGTACTCAAAGCATTGAGGGGAACTCTAAGTTGCTGTGCCTCAGAAAACTGTAATGGTGGCAAAAGTGCTCATCACTCTCTTGGTCAAGAGTAGCAAATAAGTGTCATCATTGTGGCACCAGAGGGAAAACCTGGCTCAGGGAATTGTCTGACCACTGACGTATGTTATCAGAGCAAAAGACACTGCCCAGACAAACCCTAAGCATAATTTCATGCTAAGTTTTCATTAATTATGTATTACCTTGTGAAGTGGCATCAAGGCTGTGCATTTGGTGGCAGATCTGGAAGAGAAAGAACACCTTCAGGAGTTTGTAGAACTGGGAGCCCCTCTGGCAGCCACACCAAGCACAGAAAAAAGCCTCAGCACAGAGTTTTCAGAAATCACTTCTGTCCACTACTCTTTATACTGAAACCATCACAGGCTCTGTAGTCCAGTCAACAGCAATCTCCTCAGTTACACTTTTTCTGCAATGTGTTCCAAGTTATTTATTGCTGTGAATAATGAAGCAGCAGTAATGCAGGAAAAAGGGATCTGGGGTACTCTTGTGGTCTGGTTACAGGATGACCAGCTGTTTAGAAACAACAGGAGCCTCCCAAATCCTTTCCTAGGACAAAGAAAGGGGTGACTTTTCTCAGTAAGCAAATAAGGAGTGCTTGAGGAGACACCACCACCAGTGCTGATCCTGTAACTCCCTGATGCAAGAGTACTCCAGTCTAATTGCTGTACATGAATCCACGTATTTTTTCATTTAAACTCTCTATTTTAGAAGCAAAACTTACCTGTTTTGAAGTCACAAAAAGGAATAGTATAGCTGATCCGTCTTAAACAGAAAACAAGAAGACGTATTAGCTTTTCTTCTTTAAAGAATGTTATTTTTACAGATACCTCTGAGAGATGCAAAGTAAAATACAAAACACTCTGAGCCTTAAAGTCCCCCTCGACACAATCTAAATTTCTGCTCTTTGATCAAACAAGGACACAAAAAATAACTGCTGCCTGTATTTTTACGCAGAACAGAACCACTGAAGTACTTCACTTTCTACAGCTTAAATTCTGCTGTTCGATCACTGGATCAGCCCCGTGACCTTTGGCTGCTCAGAAAGGCCCATGTGGCACCTCAGGTATCCCAGACAGCCCTCAAGTGTCCCGTGCCCAGCTCAGATCCGTTGGCATTCATCAATCACCCTCTCAGATGTCCCTACCAACGCAGTTCTCATCATGTGCGGGCATAAGGGAATCCGAGTGAGCCACTGCTCTTTAAACGTCCACCATCACAGGATATGCTGAGTCGGAAGGGGCCCACCAGGATCAGTCCAACCCCTGTCCCTGCACTAACACCCCAACAATCTCCCCCTGTCCCTGAGAACGTTGACCAAACGCTCCTGGAGCTCTGGCAGCCTTGGGGCCGCGAGGCCAACCCTTAATCCTTTAAGGCATCGTGTGCACATTTCAGTAGCGGAGAACATCCTTAACCCTTCCACAACGCTACAATCGCATTTTACACATTTATCCGCCAAAGCAACCACCTTTAAAGCCCAGTGCACAGTGAAAAAAGGCACCAACCCACAAAACCCAGGGATCCGTAATGCTTACATTAGCAGCGGGCCCATCCCACACTGCCACATGCCAGGCGCGTTTCCCACGGGAAAAGGGCTCCTGAGAAAGACCCCATAACTCAGCTCCTCGTGTATTACCCTGCACGTCCAAGTTGATACCCCCAAACCCGTGGGGGCCCCCATGGGACCCCGCTCGCACAGCGCTGAGGTCGCCACGAGGCACAGTAGCAGCGGTCTAGGCCCGGCGGCGCAATCCACCCCCATCCTCCCAGCTCCAGCGCTCATCGGGGACCCCACCGCACCCCGAGGGTCCCCGCAGCGCCCCGCCGGCCCACCCTGGGGGTAGAACAAGCGCGCACTCACCGCGGCGGCTGCACGAAGCCCTCCCACCCCTCCGCGCCTCAGGAACAAAGAGGGTGCGAACTTCCTGCGCGGCCTTTATATAGGGTTGGCAATCACGTGACTTTGCGCGGCCCCACCCCCTCTGGGCACACCCCGCGGGCGGGGGCGGTGCGCGGGCGCACGGTCCGCACGGCGTTTCCTTCCGGGGCGCGGCCCGCGCTGGCGCGTTTCGGTTCCGGGCCGGCGCTGCGGGCCCTTCCCACCCCCGGCAGGTGAGCCCGGTCCGGGGAGGGGCGGGCGGAGACGGCCCCGAGGAGAGCTCCGGGACGGCCCCAGGACGGCCCGGGGGGCGCGGGGGGACAGGCGGGGCCGGGGCGCGGCCGCCGCCCCTCAGCGCGGCGGGGGGGCAGCGCAGGGCGGGCCGGGCTGTGCCCCCGCTCGGGGGTCCGGGTGCCGCTGTCACGGCCATGGCGGACCGAGGGGCAGCGCCGGGGACAGCGGCACCGAGAGCCCTGCAGCGCCGGGGGGGCACCGCCGGGGGTCGGGCCGGACGGGGAGTCGAGAGAAGTCCCGCTGGGATCTGGGAGGAGCCGAGTCGCGTTGGGTTTGGATATTGGGAAGGAATTCCTCCCTGTGAGGGTGGGGAGGCCCTGGCACAGGTTGCCAAGAGAAGCTGTGGCTGCCCCATCCCTGGAAGTGTCCAAGGCTGGGTTGGACGGGACTTGGAGCAACCTGGGCTAGTGGATGGTGTCCCTGCCCATGGCAGGGGGTGGCACTGGATGGGCTTTAAAGTCCCTTCCAACCCAAACCATTCTGGAATTCTAAGTTGTTTCTAGTGAGCAGTGACAGGACCCGAGGGAATGGCTGGAGCTGTGTCAGGGGAGGTTTAGGTTGGATCTGGGGAAAAAGTTCTTCCCCTAGAGGGTGGTTGGCACTGACCAGGCTCCCCAGGGCAGTGGGCACAGCCCCAGGCTGCCAGAGCTCCAGGAGGGTTTGGACAATGCTCTCAGGGACAGGGGGAGATTGTTGGGGTGTCTGTGCAGGGCCAGGAGTTGCACTCGATAGTCCTTGTGGGTCCCTTCCAAATTCTGTGAAGTTGCCCAGTCATGGTAGATCTGAGCCCAAAAGATGAGTTTTCAGTCCCTCTGTGCAGCCCCCAGGGCGAGTGTCTGACAAGGGCCATTCACAGTGATCACCACCTGCTGTGGGGGATCTGCCTCTGCCTTTTCCCTGATGAAGTGAGAATTTCTGTTCTCAGGAGCTGCCTCACACAGGGAAAGGCATTTTCTGAGATAAGTAAAGGCCAAGTCCAAGCTGGTGACACTTCAGATTGCATTGAAAGCTGCTGAGTGTCCCAATGTGTGCCCTGTGCTGATGCTCAGCCCTGAGGGAAAGGTGTGTGCAGGTGATGGACTTCCCAGGGAAGACAAAAATTGGGATGTTATTGCTGAGGTGCAGAAGCTGATGAGAGACCCCCTACCTGGGGCACAGAAATCGCCCTGACAGGGGAGTTTGAACCAAGGCCACAGATTCCCCCTCTCCAGCCTCTGATGATGTTCCCCAAAGTGTATAAAACATAAAGTGCCTCATGAAATGCAGGTTCCCCCATTCTGAGTTGGGCAAAGCTCCAGAGGTCTTTTCCTCCTGCCATAAAGGGCTGATGGATTTTCCTTACTTTTGGAGCAGGAGCTCACAGATCATTTTTTGGGCTCTTCTGGGAGCAGCTGCCCTCAGAGCAGGGCCATACCCAGCCAGTTGAGGTCTGATTGCTGTTTTTACCCTTCCCTTCCTGTACCTCCTGAGCTCAGCCTCTGCCACTGCCTCGTCTCCCTGGGTGCTTGTGGATTGTTTCACCACTGCTTTGTTTCCCTGCCTCAAGAGAATGCTCTGGGGCTTATTGCTTTAGGAACAGGTGTTTTGGGAAGGTGGCAAACCAGGAATGACAAAGCCTGACATCCATGGCCATGCTCGAGAGCACACAATTCCTCCGTGCTTCATTTTTCCTTTCTTTTTTTACCCTCTCAAGGGGAAGGGGGCAACAAGCTTCCAAACCTTCTCACTACATCAGAAGGAAAAAGGAGAACAAGAAGGCAGTACCCCCAGTTCCTCCCCCCCTGCATGTAACTCACAGCGCTCCAGGTAAGACACTGGGGTTCCTGTTTCCCCTGGCTTTGTGTGTTTGAAGTGCTGCTCCCAGCACTGTGGAATTGTGCACTGTAGCTCCTTGGGTTTGAGGGGGTTTTATCTCCTAAAGCTAGGGAAGAACATCAACCTGTTGGAGTGAGTCCAGAGGAGGGACACCAAGATGATCAGAGGGCTGGAGCAGCTCTGCTGGGAAGAAAGGCTGGGAGAGTTGGGATTGTTCAGCCTGGAAGAGAGAAGGCTCTGACGTGACCTGATTGTGGCCTTCAGGGCCTGAAGGGAACTTACAGGAAAAATGGAGAGGGACTGTTTACAAGGACCTGAGTGACAGAACAAGGGGGAATGGCTTCCCACTGACAGAGGGCAGGGTTAGTTGGGATATTGGGAAGAATTGGTGAGGCTCTGGCACAGGTTGCCCAGAGAAGCTGTGGAAGTGCCAAGGCCAGGTTGGATGGGGCTTGGAGCAACCTGGGCTAGTGGAAGGTGTCCCACCCATGGCAGGGGGTGGGATGAGATGGTCATTAAGGTCCCTTCCCACCCAAAGCATTCCATGATTCTGTGACAGGAGAAAGTGAGAAGAAGCCTTAATTCTGGGATTCCTTGGAGTAGGCACTATCAGCCTCAGTATTCTCAGCCTGCCTGAAGTGGTATTTATACCTGCAGCACTCTGCTCAATCCTCACTTCAGGTGCCATCCAGCTTGGAAGCCGCTCACGCCATGATTGGGCTTTAACAAGCTTATTTACTTTCTTTTTTTGGGGGGGTGAGTTTACATCTAATTTTGGATCATTCAAAATTTTTACCATATATGGTCAGGGCTCCTTTTCAAACTGCCAAAATGCAGTGTGATGATGTGGTGGTGCATCCCCCCATCCCTGGCCCTGCTGGAAGCACCTTGGAAGCTCCTGATAAGCCTTGATGGACCCACTGAGCGGTGAAGTGTCCCCTGACTGCACCAGCTGGGCCGGGAGGTGCTCCCTGATCCTGCCAGGAGCTGCTGGGTGGTGCAGGTGGGAACAACCAGGAACATCCCAGCCAAGGTGGGGAACAAAGGATGAGCCGTTATCCTTCGGAGCCTCGGTAAACCATTGACCTGGATCGCCGTCCGGGCGGAACGGCACCGCTGGGGATTGCAGCCCGAGTGGAACAGTCCCATTGTTACTGTGCTTTGGGAAAGAGCCCAGGACTTACGGACTTGGGATATGGCCAGGATGGGAAATTGGTGATGACCAAAGTCAGTGGCCTTGTGACCCTACAAACAGTGGTCCTGAGTGAGGCCCTTTGACTCTCCTGGGCCACACCTTTTTCTTTCACCCTCCCATTATATATTTTCTGGCATGTGTCAGAAGTGTCACATATGATGGGTATCTTGGGATTAACGACGCCCTTAAGATGTCTCGAGGTCAGATGTATGCCGGCCAGCTTTTCAGAAGTCTCAGGAGGATTTAGGTCCAGGTGTCTCCTTCCTGATTCCTGTTGTACGAAGGAGGCATAACAATATTACTTTCCCTTTTCATAGTGCTTAGAAGGTACAAGTGCTGAGTATTTTAATCCATTATGCAATCAGCTGTCTATTTTTAGTACCTGAACCATTTTTTATGTTCTTTTTACAATGCAGGTGTGCTTTAATTGAGGCTGACAGAGCAAAGTTCTTCGGGCGCCGAAGCGCCAGTAGGGACTGGGGGTCTCTGAGGGGCTGGTTTAGCAGAACGCTGGTGCAGGGTGGTTTGCACAGCACGTAGAGAGCACAGAGCCCTGCCAGGTGTGGGGCAATTCAGTGGGGAGAGAGGTCTCTAAAGATCCCATGTGAAAGCAGGTAAAAAAGGTTCTAAATGCAAATGACAGGCTGGCTCTGCTAATGACGGTGTCTCTTCCCCCTTTTCCAGCGCAGTCGTGCACCTGCAACCCGGACAGCCATGGAGAAGAGCGGGAACATTCAGCTGGAGATTCCTGACTTCAGTAACTCTGTCCTGAGCCACCTGAACCAGCTGCGCATGCAGGGCCGACTGTGCGACATCGTGGTCAACGTGCAGGGCCAGGCATTCCGCGCGCACAAGGTGGTGCTGGCGGCCAGCTCGCCCTACTTCCGCGACCACATGTCCCTCAACGAGATGAGCACCGTGTCCATCTCTGTCATCAAGAACCCTTCTGTCTTCGAGCAGCTCCTCTCCTTCTGCTACACAGGCAGGATCTGCCTGCAGCTGGCCGACATCATCAGCTACCTAACAGCCGCCAGCTTCCTGCAGATGCAGCACATCATAGACAAGTGCACGCAGATCCTTGAGGGGATTCACTTCAAAATCAATGTTGCAGAGGTGGAGGCGGAGTTGAGCCAGACCAGGACGAAGCATCAGGAGAGACCGCCTGAGTCTCACCGGGTGACACCAACCCTGAACCGTTCCCTGAGCCCGCACCACAACACCCCAAAGGGGAGCCGGCTGGGCCAGGTGAGCACAGTGCTGGACATCCGGGAGCTCAGCCCGCCCGAGGAGTCCACCAGCCCCCAGATCATTGAGCAGAGCTCGGATGTGGAAGGCAGGGAGCCCATCCTGCGGATTAACAGGGTGGGACAGTGGTATGTGGAGACGGGGATGGGAGAGCGCGGGGCCCGGAGCGACGACGATGTGCGGGTGCTGGGCGGAGTGCGCATCAAAACCGAGAACCTGGAGGAGTGGCTGGGGGCAGAGCACCAGCCCTCAGGAGAGGATGGGAGCAGCGCCGAGGAGGTCACGGCCATGGTGATCGACACCACGGGCCATGGAGCGCTGGGCCAGGACGCCTATGCCCTGGGCTCCTCCGGGGCCAAAGCGGTCAGGCCAACCAGCACTGAGATCGACAGGTGGGTTTCCTCAGTTGCTGACCTTGGCTGTGCAATATTTTCACTTGGCTGGGTTGGTCTTTCTGGAACGTTTCCTCCTTCTGTTTCCTGTAGCCATCTTAAGTGTTGAATGAGTTTTTTTTCCTGGTGTAAAGAAGTGTGTCTGGTTTGGGTTATAGTATTTTGTCTGGGTTGTGATGAGAGCAGGAGCTCCAGCTACAGGCCAGTTCTGTGCATAGGTTGGGATTTGTACCTCAGTGATTCAGGTGAGGTGGGATTTTTGTTTAATGTGCAGCCTCAGTAGATACCAGGCTCAGCATGGGGATTAACAAGGTCAAATACAATATGTGTTACCCAAAGTGTCATTGCCTTCTGGCCTGAAAATCTGGGGATGGTTCTGGCTGAGAAACAAGCCGGGCACCATCTGTAAGTCAAGAGCAAATTTTGTCCCTGGTGCTTCAGGGCAGCAGTGGGCCCTGGGTTTACATCTTCTGGAGCAGCTGATGTGGGGAGCCCAGTGGCCTCTACTGTTGGTTTGATTTATATGAGAGAGCAGAAAGCCTTTATGTGAAAATGAGTGGTGAAATCTGCTGCGTTTAGATTCTCCATCCATCTGCTTCCCCTCAGCTCGAGTATTTATTTTGTTGCCCTAAGCACGCCCCAGAGAGCGGATCTGATAAAGGGCAGGTCTGTTGGATTGGAGCGGGTTATATTTGCAGGGTGTCCCTTCACATCTGCCCCTCTTCTACCTCAGTTCCTCTGGTCCCAGAGAGGAACGGCTACCTGGAAGCAGTGAATATTCTGCCACTTGTTGCCTAATAAATCAATCAGTGGGAACAATCTTGAGCAGGGCCTTGGGAGAGCAATGCTTTCTACTTCCTTAGCTCTTTTCCAGGGATCAGTTAGTCTCAAGCATCTCTTCTTCCACTGCACTCAGTATCCCCTGTTTCCCACCTGGAGTCCATCACACCTTTGTGTTTCACTCTGGGGAGTGGCAGGAGGGTGTGGGTGGTGGATGAGAGTGCCCTCAGAGAAATGGTTTCTGCTCCTGCTGTGCAGTTCCGGAGTCACCAGGCCTGTGTTGGTTTACTCCTGATAGCAACCCCAAAGCTCTCTGTCACTGAACTGGAAGCCAAATGACTCAGTTTTATTTTTCAGATGTTAAGACTGAACCCACATGCCAGTATGACTTGGTATTTCCTTTATACTTGCACTGTTCCACCTCCTGTGTGTTAGTTGGTGAGATTGAAGAGATGCTGTACAGGTGCCTCCACTGCTCACCTGTTGTTCTAAACACCGTAGTGACCTGATGCCCATTAAAAACTCCATTTACACTCTTCCCCCACCCCACAGATTTAGCCCTTCTGGCAGCATGGTTGCTGTGACTGAGCGGTACAGATCAAAAAGCGAGTCTCCCGGGCGGATGGATGAGCCCAAGCAGCCCAGTTCCCAGGTAGGCAGATCAAGAAGTTTGCAAGTAAATGTTGGCTCGGAGGTGAAGGGGGCTGTGTTGCGATGAAGTGTGTCATATTTTATATTTGCAAGCAGTACCACATGTGAAACAAGGACCTTTTGCTATTGTGAAGGGTTTAGTTGCTCACACTGAGAACATCTGCTGGCTGTGTACAATTTAAAACTGATTGTGGTCGCTTGGGATTTTGGCCAGATACCTGGAAAACACAAGGAGTTTCTCTTGTTGTCTGAGGGCATAAATATCCATCTTCATTCTGGGCAGGCCACCAACTCCTGAGGAGAAATCCCATTTGCCTGCAGAGCTGGATCTGCCCTGAAACACTAGCAGCAAATGCCTGAGCTGAGGGGGGAGGTGTGGCTTGGCTTCTGTGGAAGACTGAGGGGTGACAGCAGCTGAACCTTTCCAAAAAGCCCTCCAGGCACTACACCCATAAACCTTTGGGGTGGAGAGTCAAAGGGCTGTGGATTTGTGCAGAGGTTTCTGTCTAATTCCCAAGGCACCGTGTTGCACGGCAGAATTTGCAACGTATAAAGGAGCTCTGAACTTTCTGCTTTCTTGGGCACAGTTTTGGGGTAGGAGGGAGAGAAATGCAGAAACGGGAGGGCAGTGGGGAGTGCAGCAAGGTGGGACAGTGGTAATACCTGTGCCTAATGATTTTGGTCTGGTTTTGTTGCATACAGTGAGTGTCACAGTGACACTGTAGTGCAAATGTGTCAGCCAACACAGTGCAGAAGGACTCTGTGAGCCTGACAAATAGGGAATGTGTCAATGTGTAAGCAAATGGCTTGGCTGAAGGCATGTTGAGGAATTACCAGGCTGCTTTGCTCTTCAGTAAGACCAAGTGAAGCAACGGGGAAAAAAATCATGATTGCTGTCTGCCGCCTCTGTAATACACTTCCATAAAACAACAGATACCTTTTTGTTCCTGTTTCTCCAAAGCTTTGTTTTGTGTCCTTAGAAGACACTGAGAAAATTTCAGGTCAAACTCACCCTCCAGGGGCAATGTGACATAAAGCAATTCTAGCTCTTCCTACGGAAAAGCTGCTCTTATTTCTGCATTGTGAGATGGCCTCAAATATAAAACCTGAGGCTTTACACACATGGGGAGGTCTCATCACCCTCCACTCTCCTGGCATTGCCATATCCATACTAAAAGAGCCTGCCTGTGATCCCTGCCCAGTGGCAGCGGCAGAGAGTGGAAAGGAAGTACCAGAGCTCTGTGCATGTCCTTGAGTCCTGAGCAGCTTCCCTGTGCCTGCATGGCCAGATTCAGCAGCACCTGGCACCTGTACAGTGCTGCTCACACAGCCCTGGCCGCCAGAGGAGGGGTCCTCCTGCTGTTACACGTTCTCTGTGCTTGGCACTGCTGGGAAGCAGTCTTGGGAGAGCAATCCCCCAGCACGGAGCATTCTGGAGTCGGTCTGTTTGTGCTCCATCGGAAGACAATGGCCAGAAGTGTCTGTCGTGGTTCAGGGTTGCCCTTGGCTGTTTGTCTGTGTGGCTTTGGAGAACAGAGAGGAGCCAGTGAGTCCTTGCTGTGTGAGCCGGGCTAGGGGCTGGGCTGGGTCACACAGCCAGGCAGGCAAAAGTGACTCGTTATAATAAAATGAGCCCTGAGTGACACCTGAATAGATACCTCAGTGAGGTGTGAAGTGACACCTCAAGGGTTCAAAGTACCATTTGTCGTTTGTTCCACCTTTGTTTTAAAAAGCAAGCTCATCAATTGGCTTCCTGTTTTTAACCTTTAGTAAGTAAAACAGAAGGTGGCATACAGTATTTTAATAAAACTGGCCCAGATTTTTAAAAAAGTAACAAGTATTGACACATGTGACCCACAACTCCATTAGTGGCCAAGCATGCTCGTGACAAGGACTATCTTTTGTTCCCCAGATCCAGGGAATGACTTGGCAGAGGGGGCCTCTGTAGCAGTGGTTTCTAATTGATTGCTCGTTTGTCTTCAGCCCCAAGGCCCCAGTTAAGCACTTAAATATGTGCTTGAGGTTGCAGACATTAGTGCTGCTGATTTTGAGGTTTGGCACCAGCTTTACTGGCTGGACTGGGGCCCCATCTTCTTCTCTGCAGTTTGTTTTAGGCTGCTTGTTATTTAAATCTGCTGTTTCCTTGGCAGGGGGAGGAATCAGCCATGCTTGGAGTGAGTGGTTATGTGGAGTATCTGCGGGAGCAGGAGGTTTCCGAGCGCTGGTTCCGGTACAACCCGCGGCTCACGTGTATTTACTGCGCCAAATCCTTCAACCAGAAGGGCAGCCTGGACCGGCACATGCGGCTCCACATGGGCATCACCCCCTTTGTGTGCCGCATGTGTGGGAAGAAGTACACCCGCAAGGATCAACTGGAATATCACATCCGCAAGCACACGGGCAACAAGCCCTTCCACTGCCACGTCTGCGGCAAAAGCTTCCCTTTCCAGGCCATCCTCAACCAGCACTTTCGCAAGAACCACCCCGGCTGTTTGCCCCTGGAGGGGCCCCACAGCATCTCCCCCGAGACCACAGTCACGTCCCGGGGGCAGGCAGAGGAGGAGTCCCCTCCGCAGGAGGAGGCTGTGGCTATGGGGGAGACGGCACAGGGATCTGTGTCCACCACTGGGCCGGATTGAAACACGACTGCAGAGTCCGGGGAGAAAGGACCGTCTTCCCTTTCTTGGCTCTCCAGAGTCAGCACCAACCTGGCAGGCTGGTACTGTAATTAGTGCAATGCCACCACTGGACAGAAAGAAGCTCCCAAGATGTTGCCAAAATAGAAAAATCTCTTCTCTCTCTCTCTCTCTCTCTCTCTCTTACATACACACACCCACACACACACTGAGTGTTAAACGTTTTTCTCCCTCATTCCTCCTCTTCTTGGAGAAAAACAGAACAACTGTGTCAATCAACTTCTTATTCAGGGATCGACAGGATTTTAAATTTTTTTACTGTTCCGTAGTGACCTGGGACAAGCAGTCATTTGTATTTCTGGACGGCCCTGTGGCCCAGCAGCCAGGCCCCGCCGGCGGTGCCGGTGGCAGCCCCGCAGCCCCACAGAGCCATATCCGCTGGTCCCGCTCGAGGGGAGAGCAGGGGCAAGGGCCCATTGCCTTTCTCCCTTGCCCAGGTAGAAAACAAAAAGACTGTCCTGGTGGAGCCTGCCTTGTCCGAGTGTATTTATCCCTGTCTTATTTTTTGTGTGTTTCTTTACATTTTTGTTTAAGCTGTTACTTTAGGGCTTTTGGCCTTGCCTGTTCCAGGCACAAGGCCTCAGCACCCCTTGTTAAAGCAGGCACTGCTCCAAGGCAGTATTCCACAGGTCAGCGAGATGTGAAGGAAGCACTTGGGCTACTGAGAGTGGGATTTAGCAGTTGTGAAGTTCATGTGAGACGCTGATGCCTTGGGAGAAGGGCTGGAGGGGTCTTCCAGAGGAGGTTGTCTGCTGGTGCGACCGGAGAGCTCAGAGCTCTCCGATGTCCCGGCCAGAGCGCTGCCATGCTCCAGGGGTTGCCGAGGGTTAGGCACAGATTTTCTGGAGTGGCTGAATTCCGGAGTTAGAGGCTGGCTACCAAAGTCCTCCTTCACCCCTGCTCCCCCCTCGACACACACTTATCTTTTATAACAGCAATATGTGATACAGAAATACTGCAATGCTGTTGTCCCAGCCAAGCAATCATGGGTGGTTGCTTTTAAACCTGTTTCTACAAACTACTTTGATAACTTTTTTAATCAATGAAATGCAAAAAGAAAAGAAAATTCTACCTTATTTCCTTGTAGAAGTTCAGGAGACTTAAAAGTGAATGGTTCCTAGAGCAATCACAACTCTGTCCCCTTGCATGGACTTCAAGATTTTTGTATTCTGAGCAGCTCTGATGTTTAGAGCAAGTTTAGCAAACCTGGAGAGATGTGCCTGCGTGTGTATTGTAGGTGTTTGCACGGGCTTACGTGGTTCATAACCGGAACAGCATGGGACAGGTAGATAAGTGCAAATATTCTGACATCTTTTGAAGAAGTCTTTTAAAAAAAATATGCAATATTTTAAGAGTTTTCTCTGGTTCTGATGCCAAGTTGTTCATGACAGAGGGGGGAAATGAACGACAGGTTGCGTGGATCCGGTCTGGTGAAGGGAGTTCTCTTGAGGATGTAAGATAAAGGAAGGGTGAAGTTCTGATCCTTAAGGCAATGGGAGGAACAAAGAGACATTGGAAAACAAATACACTTCATCTTGCTTCAGCTAGAAAGCTGGGTGAGTGGTTGGAACAGGGGCTTGGTGGGCAGGAGACTGACCACGTGACAGCAAAGCTTGACCTGCAGTCAGACTGCACAATTTTGGGCACATGGAAACATCTCCAGCCTTTGCTTTCCCCACTTTCAAATTGGGACTCAGGATCATTTTCATGCCCCTTTAGAGGGAAGAATTTGGGGAAGGGTGATGTATTCTTGCCTCACTTTACAGATCATTTTTATAGGTGAGGGGTCTCACTGTTCCTCCCATCTCTCTCTCAAAAAGACGTGGCTCTAACGTGTTTTTGTGTGTGGGAAGGGCTTGGTGCCAGGATCATATGTAACAGGGAAGTGCTCCTAAGAGAGGAATCTTTGCAGGTGTCCTGAGCCAGGCACCTGCAAAGCACCATTTCATTGACCATTTCAAACAGGAAAGCTGATATTTCACCTCCGTTTTCCTTCTGTCCCTTCCTCCTCTCCTGTCAAGTGCATCGTCACATGGGGAGTGATTTGGCCACCCGAGGGACCAGCCCCGTCGGGTTTCCTGGTGAAGGTCAAGCAGGATGGTACCCAAACAGTGAGGTTGCAGTGGCAGAAGATGAGGTGAGAGGGTGGCCAAGGTAGGTTTCGTTGCAATCGAGGTGTGGGAAGGAGTGGAGATGTGCTGCTTTAGTCATAGCTTTTGAAGTTACCAAAAATGAAAAAAAAAAAGAGTTAAAGACTTTGAAATCCTATCCTGTTCACACTAGAGAGCATCAAAAGTTACTTTTAGTTGCTTAAAAGATTTTTAAGTGTTTTAAAATAGAAATTTTAAAAGAATACTACCAAACTATAAAAACATAAAATTATTTATATACATATATTATATATAAATATAGTGGGAAAGTTTCCCTGCTAAGCTTGCTGTGAAGAGAAGGGTGAAGGTGCAGTAACTGCTACACAAGCAACATTTTTCTGAGACAGATGGCAACCGTAGTGAAGAAGGGCTGACATAAAATGGTGACTGCCTTTATTTCCATGGCATAGCTGTGAGTTTCTTGAGCAGGTTTGTGTTTTACTGTATTGATACTGTGAATGGAGGAGCATCCGGACAGCCCAGGGTGCCAACGGTGTGCCCTGTTTGCTGATTCACTACTTTAATTGGCCTGGTGAAAACCATGAAATTGGTCCTTCATATCCTACTAGGCTGAAAAACAAAGCTTGTGAAAGGTTTTTATGTTTTTTTCCTCCTTTATGTTTGCTTTTGGTTTTGGTTTGGTTTTTTGTTTGTTGTTTTTTTTTTTAGTGCAGAGGTTGCCACTGTATAAATGATCATTTCTGATTGCATGCAAAAGAGCCAATTCTTGCCCAGGCCTCACTGAGGTGAAGTTTATAGCTTGTAGCTAGAGTCAGTATAAGGTATGGTAGTGGGAATCATTTTAATATTATTTCTGTACATTTAATGGATGTGTATGTATGTGTGGGAGTCATGGTGTCTCTAATACGTCTTGAACATTGCTGAAAGCAGTTCAGGCCTGTCCACACTGGACGGCGGAACCAGTTCCGAAGGAATCGTTATTGAACATTTCTTTCAGTGCTTGACCTTCTCGGTGCAGATAAGGGCAAGATTTGAGGAAAAAGGGGTTGGAGGTCATGTATGGTATGGAAAAACCTCGTGTGAATTTCCTGGCAGTGGTGCACCAAGAGGTGCTTTCCCAGCAGAATGCTGCTGTGTTCCGTTGCCTCTCCACTGGCACGGCTCTTCACAGTTGCACCGAAGCTGTGGAGAATCAGATGCCAACTCTTCAAGTGCGAATGCTTCTGTGATGGGTTGAGGCACAGCTTTGCATTCCCACGTCTAGCTGCAGCTTTTCCTGCCAAAACTGTGATTTCAACTGTGATTTAAGGAGGATGTGAAGAGAACTCTGTCATGTTTTAATACCTCTGTACATAACATTTCTGTCCGCTTCAGAGTTAGGGCTGACTAACCCATTTGTTTGCTTGCCTCAGGCAACAGGGAGAACACACTGGTTTCTCAGTTTGTTTTCTCGGAGAGGAAACACGTTTCTTAGTTCTTTGCTGCCAAGGAACTCACCTCCCAAATGTGAAGAGTTGTGGTTATCTCCTTAAGCCTGCAGCAAGCCCTGGTGCCAAGTCACAGCCAAGTGACGTGACGGTTGCCGTGGCTGTTCCTGCTGCTGCCAGGTTCCCTGTGAATAGCTGTGAAAATAACCAGAATTGTGTTATACTGTGCTGCTGCTTTGGGAAAAAGCTAAACCTCTTCCTCTCAGAAGGATGACCAATGGGAAACTGGGAAAGGGAAAAAGGAGAAGGTCTTTTTGCTCTCTTGCAATGGGAGTGCGTGGAAACAAATTGTTTTTTGTATTTCCAGCAGCTAGAGAGGGATGAATGAGAGGCTTTATGGAATGTGAATTTGTAACAGGAGGCTGAGAACATGCTTAGAGCCACTTGGTAAGATGCAGAGCTGTCAGCCCAGTGAGAGCCAGAGCAGCCAATGCAGATGGGCAGTTCCTGGCTTGTCGTCCCAGCACTGCCCACCATCAGGTCAGTCCTTGGACTTACCGACACCTTCTCCACAATGTTCTCAAGCTGTGACCTGTATAATTCAACTTTCAGAAGTTTGTGTGCCTGAAGAAGGGCAGGAGGAACAGAAAGCTGCTGTTCCCATTTGACAGCTATCCAGAGCTGGAATAGCACTGGGAACAAGCTGTGGCCTGGCTGAAAGGCATTGTGGGGCTGGCTCAGCAGGGAGGACACAGAGCCAGGAGTTCAGCCCTCTGTGGGATCAGAGTTGAAATAAATGGACAGGACAGCTCTCCCTGCTTTTCCTGCTCGGTGGCTGTTTCCGTTCCACATCTCTGCGGTGGGAACATCACTTAACATGCTCCTTTTAGCCAGTGATTCCAGGCCTGGTCTTGGAGCTGGGTCCTTCTGTGCCTTTGGGTGATTCAGCCCTAAGGAGGCCTTGGCAAGAGCAGAGTTGCAGCTTTTATTTGCTTCTGACTTCATCTCTCCTGCAGAACCCAAGGTATAAATAGGAAGACAACTGCAAAGGTTGGGGTGGAAGGTGGCTTGGGAGGTACACAGGGTCATGTTGAGGACCAACAAAAATAGCACTTAAAATGATGTAAACTTTATCAAACTCTCGTCTTTGATCTGTGACATGCCTGCCAATTTAGCTGTGCCAGCATCCAGGTGTTTCTGCAGATTAGTGACACCAAATGCTGTTCTTGCTCTGCTGGAAATATTTTGGGGATGGGAGTAGTCCCTGCTTGTGGCAAGGGGGTTGGACTAGATGACCTCTAAAGGTCCCTTCCAGCCCAAACCATTCAGTAAGTCAAGGAGCTGTAATTCAGGAGACTTTTGGGCTCTCAGTTTTCCCTGAAAGCTGAGCCTGTGGCCAAGACTGCAGTTGGAAGGTCTGGGATCTGCTGATGTAGCCGAGTCTTTACTCCTGCCATGAGATGAGAGTCATGCACAGAGCTCTGACATCTGCAGTGGAAGGGCCTAAAGAGGAGCTCAGCATCCTTAATTTGGTCATTGTCATTCAAGGGATATTTTAATATAAAATACATACATACACATATATGTACATTTATATATATATTTGTAACCAAATAAAAGCTAGATCTATGCAAACACTACTGGCTGCTGCTTGAAACTAAAGTCTACCTGAACATTTTGGAATAGAGTAGGCTTGGAGGAGACTTGCTGTGATTTGTTTGTTTTCCTTTTTTTAATGAAGTGCAGCAGACCAAAGTTTTGCTGCAGTTAGTCTTACTAGAAATTTAGGTTATTCCTAACCTGGAACTCGCTCAAGTGGGTTATAAAATTATCTGAAGAGTCTGACCATCTCTAAAATATTTCCATCTGCTGAAAGACTTTGGCTTGGCAAACACAGGGAAACACAGAGGCTGGGACTAGGAGATATTAAAGGTGACGATTGGGCTGATAGAAGTAGCATCAAGAAAGGACTTGGGAGCATTTTCTTTTGAATGTAGGATTGAGTTGACTTCTAGGAATCTTCCTACTTGGGAAAGCATCCATTGCTGAGGTGGAGGCAGAGATCAGAGCATCCTTGGGATGAATTCTGGTTTTGATGGAGATCTTCCTGCTGAATCTGATTGTTCCAGAGTTTAGTCTGCTGGGAGAAACTTCACGTGGTTTCTTTGTGTCAGATCCGATCTTTGCTTTTAGGATTAACTGCAATATATCTCTAACCTTCAGTGACCTTTGGCTTTTTATTCCTGGGACTGTAGAAAATTCAGGTTTCCCATAATATTATCCTCATCCCAACTGTGAACAAGTTACTACTGCTTCTTATAATTTATTGTCTTTCTGTTCCTGAACGCCTGTGTGATCCAGCTGGTTGCCAGCACCACCTTCCAGTGCTTCATTAGCTTTTATGCACAGGGAATTGTTGCAATGGATAAGTTGACCACGCTAGTTGGAAGAGTAGAAGCCTTTGGAGAATGACTTTTGCTTCCTCTAGCTGTCATTAGGGAGTGCACACACACATACTGTATATACATATATATATATACACATATATAAAGTGTTTCAGTATAAACTCATTTAGCGTTATTCTTATTTAATTTATATTTTAATCCAGTTGTAAACCAAAGTATTACAGCTTGTGGGAAGACGTGTCTCGGAAATAGGAGGAACCTTAGGAGGTTGGAGCTCTGAAAGGTTTTTGTTGATGAAAACATGGATATGAATAAGACTTAAGAACCTGTGCTGCTGAATCCTAGGGATTTGCAGCCTTGGAAGGATTTGAGACTTGCTGGGTAAAGTTGGATGGTGGAGCCTTCTGAAGGTGTTTTTCATGGTCCTTAATGGTTTTGTAGGAAAACAAGTATGTCCTGGCAAGACTAGAAATAAAAAGGGAGAAGGGAGAAAATCAGTGTGGTCTGGCACAACTGGGGGCTGGAGAGAAGCCACAAAACCAGTCACTGATGCATTTAGTGTCTAATTGAAAGTTTTAGAAAATGAGCCATTGCTATTTACTGATGTCTAGAGGTTGTTGGGGGTTGTTTTAGTAACTTCTGTGGAGGTGCATGCTCTGCTCTCACCAATGGGAAGAAATTATGGGTTCAATGATAAAATCATGCTGATTTTTCTGTGCCAAGGAGTAATTGCCTTCCCGAGGAATGAGCAAGCGCTAAGAACAAATTCAGCTCTAACAATCTCCCCACAGCCTTGGCAGCAGCTCTTGCTTCCTCTAGGGAGGAGGGAGACAGTTGAAATGAGAGGGTTCATCTGGTGTCAGCCCTGGGTTGGGTAGAATAGGTGAAACAGCAGCAAAGCATCACTGGGAAAAGAGGAGTGCATGTGTCTGGCACGCCCTGGATGTCATGGACAGGGAAATGCCAGGTTTGGAACCTGCTCGTGAGCAGGAGCATTCAGGAAACCCTGTGCAAAGATCCCTATCGTGGAGATGAGAGCTGAACAGCACCAGTGTTCTCCATCCTGGAGTGTGAATGGTAACAAAGGAAGGCAAGTCCCCAGGGGGGCAGAGTCCCCAGGGGGTTCCTTCCATCAGAAGGAACTGAAGGATGGGAGGTGCAGACTGGGAAGGGCAGTGCCAGACAGATTTCAAAGTGCCATTTTCTGAGTGTTGGGTTTTCTAGCATGTGTTGCAGACCGGAGTTTGCTTTTGTGTCATCCTTTACCTGTGTCACTGCTCCTGTTTAAACTCCGCAGAGAAGACAGAGCCAAACCCTTCTCAGAGGCACACGGTGCAAGGAGGAGTAGCAGTAGGTGGAAGTTTATACAAAGGAGCATAAGGTTAGGTATTACAAGGTATTTTTTTCACCATGAGAACAGCCAAACAGCATTGAATCAGGTTGTCCAGAGAGGCTGGGAAATCCCCATCCTGGGATAGTGCAGCCTCCAGGTTCCTGTTTCCATTAGACTACGCCAAGCTGTGTTTTTGTTACCTTCTTGGGTTTTTTTTAGTATTATAATGTACAAATGGGCAGCTTTAATGGGCTTCATAGTTCATATCAGTTAAGCTTTTGAAACATATTCAGGTATCTTTTAAATACTGCTGTGTAAGTTGTTTAATCTGACATATTCTGATTTATTATTTTACTGCAGTTACCTAAGGCAGTACTTAAAAAAAATCAGTGCATTAATTTTTTGCAGACTGTCAGCTGTGTTAAGCCTCCAGCTTAGTTTTTATTAATGTATTTAACCCCCTCTCCCTCAGATCTATGGTGAAATGCCTGCATTATTTTTATATTGCAGTGAGGCTTATTTATTAAAACCTTCCCACTACCTTTGAAGTCAGACCCAGTACCATTGGCTATGAAACTGTGAAACTAATGAGAAATGAAAAATGAAGCTGGATTAGTTAGTTTTATTGCTGGTCATAAAATACAGAAAGCAGCAGTATAAAGGATAAAATACAATTGGAATTAGTTACTCAAATCATAGAATCACAGAATGGTTTAGGTTGGAAGGGACCTTAAAGCTCATCTCGTTCCAACCCCCCTGCCATGGGCAGGGACACCTTCCACTAGAATTCCAAGAGAAATTACTGAGTCTGGGGTGGGGGAAAGAATCACAAAACTATGTCTGAGAAACAAATTTTAACCTGATGATGTCACTTCACTGGTTCTCTGTTTGGTCAAGTGTAAAAGCTGTTTCTTGAGACGAGGAGGTTCCCCGGGGTCCGCTCGTTCACCTATGTGTCTCGGGCATTGGTTTGATACGGGGGTTTGTCCTCCCTGGTATTATTTTCTGAGAGTTTACGTGTCTAAGGAAACTCTCTGGATTATTGTGAAGCTTTTCCTTAATCCTTCTTGCACGGTAACTGAACACAAGTCTTGGCTGCAAGAGGTGGGAGGCAGGCGGGAGGTGCCGTTCCGCAGTGGGCACCAAGGAGGGGGGCACAGTGCAGTTCTCCTGCTGGCAGATGGGATTTGGCAAGGGGAGTGAAGACCCAGCCCCACTGTGGCTGTGCCCAGCCCAGGGGTGTCTTTCAGTCGGCTGCACCCCTGCCAGGGTCAAGGTAAGGTTGGTTTGTGGGGGCTGTTTGCAGGGCAGCCTGGATCTCCTCTGCTGCAGACGCAGGCAGTGATGGTGTAGGTGGCCTGCAGGTACTTTTCTCACGTGTTAGAAGGTCTCCTAAGCCAGGGCTGTGTTGCTGAGGAAGCAGCCCAGGTGGAGTGTGGGTGAATTTGTCATACCCTTTGCTTCAGACTAACTGCCTGGGCTCCCCTGAGGCGCTGGCCTGGGTCGAAAGCTGACCTCAGGCAGCTTGCAGGGCTCCGTTGTCCCAGGGTGGGGACTGTGAGGGATATTGTGCAGGGAGGGGGGAGTGTTGTTGTCCCAATAACACATTTGTTCTGTGTCCCTGTCTGTAACATTGCTGACAGTCAGGACAGGCCAAGGGCTGCGAGAGCAATCCTTGGGGGCACAGCGGGGACTGTTTTGAATAAGCTCTTTTAGAAGCTGAGTTAGGAGGAGAACACGAAGCTGTGCATTCTTGCAGGAACGTACCCCTCACCTCGTGCCCCACGCTTGCAGGGAGGGTTAGGGAAGGATGAGGAGACTGGATCAGAGGGTTGTTAATGAAAATAGAAGCAAGATATTCAAAATACTGCTTTAGTCTGAAAAGGGAAGAGAACCAATGAAGTTTTCCCAGGCATATTCCTAGTGTGTTAAACACTACCTGGAGCTCTCACGAGCTGTGTCCCTGTTGTCCCCCAGAGCTCCCCTCCTTTCCCTGGTGTCACCTCACTTTCCCTGTACAACACTGTGAATATGATACCAGTAGCTCTTTGTAACGTTTCCATTAAAAGTGCCCGGAGCAGGAAATGCTGTCCTGCTGTGGGAGCACAGGCTGTGACCCCCCCAAACAGGGCACAGATGGTTGAGCCCTTCCCTGCGGAGCAGTGGGAGAGGATTGTAGGAGTTCACGAGGGAAGTGGCTTTGTATAGCAATTTGCTAATCAAATTTGATTTCGTAACAAACTAAACTGACAATCAATTCCTAAAATATAAAATCCTCTTAGAGGGAATAGTCAAGTGTATCTTCACCAGAAAGATTTAACTGGGATAACTTAATAAAGAGCACAGGATTTTTTCCTTTTTTTTCTTTTTTTTTTTAAGCAATCACTCCAGAAATGGAAGCAGCAGATTCACAGGACAATAACTACCTCTCTCTCTCAGAGTGCTGAGGTTACCACACTACACACTCGAGCAGCAAAGCTTTCACTTCAAAGAGATTTGTTTTCCTTACCTCTGTGTTTCAGAAATGCAGGTCTGCTCTGTAAAGTGACTCTATGAAAATGGCATCTGGCAGGAGCAGCAGGAACCCCTCGGAGTCCAGAGTCCCTCTCGGCCTCCAGTTCCTTGCAGTGACCTTTGCAGGTTGGCTCTGGGGGTGTGACAGTTCAGGAGGGCTTTGTCACCTCCCCGGGTGCTGCACAGCAGTGAACTGTCCCATGGGCTCGGCGTCCTGCACTGGGAAATTAGTCAGTGGTGGGAAAGGTGAGAGGAGAATCCATCTCCCTCTTGCCTCCAAGGGAGCAGGCAGCATTAAAAAAAAAGCAATAAGATAAAAATACAAACACTTTTATATGTCGTTCATTAGTCAGCAGATCTGACTTTGCAAATTTATATATATATATATATACACAAACACATGCAGAGAGCAGATCTCTTGTGTGAAAAGGTGCCATTTTTTTCTAACCAGAGTCCCTTTCCAAACTAGAACAGCACTTTAAATAGGTTCCTCTTTAAAAAAAAAAAAAAAATTAAAAAAAAAGAAAAACCTTTACTGCAGCAATGCACTTTAACTGGTCAGACGAGTACAGCTGTGGCTGGCCTGGGACACAGCTGGATGGGCAGGCGGCTCCTGGGCAGCCAGAGCCCGGGGGGAGCCAAGTTGCCAGACCCTGGGATGCCCCCGGCAGCCCAAAAGCCACGGCAGCTCTACCTCGGGAGTCCCGCGGGCTGGGGCAGCCCTGCAGGGATGGACCCGGCACCCCGGGGCAGCCCCGCCGGGCCGAGCACTGACAGGGCTGGGCCCCGGGGGGGCTTTGTCATCGGTCCAGAGAACCCACCCTTGCCTCTAAAGCAGATTTAAATCCCATTTTTAACAGGTCAGAAGTTGCACCCAGTTACAACCCAGCTGAGCTCAGCTGCACAGCAGAGCCAGAGGAAGTTGTTACTGGGGCTGTGGGGTTTTTCCATAACGTGGATATGGAGCCCTCGTCAGTTCAGTATTCTTTTTTTTTTTTTTTTTAAATGCAAGTTTGTGTCTCCCACATTGATTCTGCTCTGAGCTGGTTTGCAGAGTAACCCTTTGTAACAGAAACTGTGCTGTCGCCTTCAACTGTTGGCCTATAAATCAAACCTTTTAGGACAGGTGTCCTAACACTCAAGACTTACTTTCACAGTTAAGAAATTTCCTGCTGTACTAATTATTCTCTTTTTTTTTATTTTATTTTTGGTTGTAATCCTTATTTCGAAAAGAAAAAGTCAGTGTTCAGACTAGTCTGCAGTAGGTGGAAGAGTGAGCCTGCTGTGTGTAACTTGTGGATATCAGACTGTTCTTCAGTGATTTTTCCAAGCTGTTCCCAAGCTGGTCCTCCAGCATCACTTCCCTTTTCCTCTTCCAGCAGGTGTTGGCAGACCGTGGCCAATGGCAAACAGGGACAGCCAGAGCTGCTGGAGAGGAGTGGGCAGGAGTGGCAGAGGGGAACCAGAGTTGGGGAAGGGGGAAATAAAACCAAGGTAGAGGGACTGTACAATTGCATTGAAAGCAGTTTAGCAAAAAGCGCTCTCGTCGGACAGCTTTAAGAACAATGTGAATGAAAACTTAGCAACTTGGGTAGGAATCTTGGAAAATTCTATAAATGTATACTTGAAATTCTGTTTGTATTAAAAAAAATAAATTGCATTTTCTTCTTTCTTTTAACACTGTGTAAAAGAACATTATGCATGTGAGTGGTTTGAGAATTAAATGGTTTAATACTCAGATCCTTGTCTGTGTCGTAGAGCTGACCGGTGTGACCCAGTGTGGGTTTTCTCAGCCATGGTGGGAGATCCTGGTCCCTGCTGTGGGCAGCACTGCACTGCCCAGTTTGGGAAAGGTCGGGCAGTGCCAGGCTGCTGTTCCTGGCACTTGAGATGGCTTCTGTTCTGTCTGGGATGAGCTTTGTCTCACCACTCAGCAGGCTCAGCCCATTCTGGTCTCACCAGGTGGAACAGGCACAATGCCCTTGCTGCAGGCCAGTCTCTGGATGTTTTCCCAGCTGCCAAAGGCAGGGGAAACACTGTGGTTCAGTACCATGCTAGAGATCCCCAAGCACTGCCTCAGCCCTCCTCCTTCACCAGCCTCCACCTCCACAGCCTGGAGCACAACTGAAGAAGGCAGAGGTTGCAGGGTTGTGTTCTCTAGAGGTGAGCAGGCAAAAGATGGGATCCAGCAAGAAAAGCCACAGTGGTGACTGCCCAAGGAGGGCAGGAAGGGGAAGAGCTGCTTTCTGAGCCCTTAGTTATTTCCAAAATGCTCCCCCTTTTCCCCCAGGGCCCCAGACATCTGTGACACTCTCAGCTTCTTCCCAAGGTGTTACTCCAGGCAGGCAGGCGAGCCCAGAAAGGACGGTGCCTTGCAGGGGTGCAGGGGTTGCTATAGCTGGAGGAGGTGGCTCTCTGTGTCCAAACGCATGTGCTACTCACAAAACAAACACAGATGCTCAAACTTTCCTCCTTGGAGCAGGAGAGTGAGTCCTGCAAACCCCTATGGCTTCCAAAACCAGAGACCCAGTCACCAAACCCCTGTTATGGCAGCTCTGAGTTAACTGCAGCACGGTTTGGCTGCTGTGGCCATTGCTGCTTAGAGAAGCCTTTACAGAGGTGGGTGTTTCACTGCTCCTACCAAATCCAGACTAAAGGGCCCACTGGGGAGGGACACCCACTGGTGTTTTCACAGCTGTCTGCAAAAACCACTTCTGTCACCTGTGCTGTCACTGCCGTTTTGGTTTGAAACAGCTGCCTGAAATGCAGAAATCCTAGAGAGGGAAGCTCACCACCTTCTCCATCTGGAGGACAACCTTGTCAGAGGCTGTACAGCAGTAAAGCCACCTTGAGAGCACCAGAGGCCACACGTGTGGCCCAGCAGCAGGCCAGCACACCTCAGCTCCTGGAGTAAACTTGCAGGTGAAATAACAGATTTTTAACAAAGCTACAGGTACTGGTTACCTCAGCTGGGCATTGCCACAGTTCATGG
This sequence comes from Pseudopipra pipra, assembly GCF_036250125.1. Taxonomy (NCBI): domain Eukaryota; kingdom Metazoa; phylum Chordata; class Aves; order Passeriformes; family Pipridae; genus Pseudopipra; species Pseudopipra pipra. The sequence continues at coordinate 2,793,854 of NC_087557.1, forward strand.
ACACCCCTGCTACAGGAACTGTTCGCTAGTTTAAGTCTTAATGTTAAAAAGGAGCCTTGGCTATGCAAGACTGTCACTGGTGGCTCTCACCTCTGGGGCATGTTGGACACACCACAGCTGCTGGCAAGCAGGGCACAGCTGTTTGGCAGCTCTTCCACAGGTGCTGTGGAAGGATGTTTCTGGCTCAGCCAGCATAAACCCTGTGGTTGCTACTGTTCCACTGACCTGTCCCAGTGTGGGGTCGTTCTGCCGGGACTGGGGAACACAGGGAAGGGCCTGTTTGTTGCAAAGTTTAAATGAGTCTAGGAAGTGGCTTGGTGCAAACAGTGCATTCAGAGATCAGCCTGCTACATACAGATCTATAGGGTTTAATGAACCAGGGGATCAGAGTTACAGCTTGAGGCCCGAAAGGGAGGAGGGTTGGACATGGGAAGGACAGCAGTGCTGGACTCGGGTTTGGGTGCTGCAAAACTACTGGTGCTGGAAGAAATTCAGCTTCCCTTTGCATGGAGGACGTAGCAGGGCCCTGTGAGCCTTCTCACCCAGGGAGGAGCAGGGACAGCCCAGCTGGATGCAGTCCCTCCCTGCAGCTGGCACCAAACAGCAATACCAACCACGCCAGGAGCAGCCTGGGCTTTGTGGCAATACCCCACTGCCCCTCTTCCCGAGGCAGAGGAGGGAGAGGCAAGGCCCTGCCAGCCCCTTTAGGAGCAAGGATCAGCTATCCTGCCCATGAAGATGATGGTGTTGAGGGCAGCTTCCCGGATGAAAAGCAGGAAGGGCCTGTTGGCATTGAAGATTTTTCTGTTCATGGGGAAGGAACGGCCGGAGACGGTGACAGCTGTGGCAGCTGACGCCTCACTCCCTTCTTCATTCACCTGCCAGCCAAGGGAGAAGATGGGATTAAAACACAGGCATCGTGCAGCAGGGACAGGGCTTGCCCTCCTTCTCCTTCCAGAACCCCAGACTGCTGAGGAAATGAACACCAGGGGTTCAGAGCTATTTTTTTTCTCTTAATGCTACATGTTTTTAAAAAACAAGGGGAAGACATCCTGGGACAGAACAAGGCTCACCTCAAGGAAGGCTTTGTGGAAAGCCTCAGACACATACAGGTCTGTGCGGCCCTCTGCGATGATACCTGCAACAGAGTGGAGAAAGGTTAAACTGAGTTTAGGCACAGCTCAAGAGAGAACACACTCCCATTCATCAGGGCCTGGGATCAGGCAGAAGGCATGGCTGCCCTAAAATGAAAATATGCTCCTCCACATGCAATGGATTGCTAAATTGCCACGTCCTCAGTGCAGAGCTGGGCTGCCTATCCACAGTGGGACTTGACCAGAGTCCATCACTGACTGTGGCAACATCTAAATGCTTTCATGTTCTTGTTCCTCATGTGCTGCTGCACCTAATGCCCTGGCACCTGTGGAGAAATGGCTGCCCCCCACCTCCACATCTCACCTGGGAGTCTGGCATTTTCCGGACTGAAGAGATCTTCCAGTCCCATTTTCCTCAGCTTCTCTTTGACGCTGAAGCTGTCCTCGACACGGAACCGAGGGAGATAAACAAAGAGAGACACCTCCTTCATGGAGTCTATCCAGCCCTGCAGCTTCTCCGACGTCAGGACTCGCTCCACGTCCTCCAGCGGTGTCCCAGCACTGGGCAGGACCAGCACCATCGTGATATCATCCCCTTTGTACGGCAGCTCCAGCACCTGGACTTTGTCCTGGGGGATGAATGCGTAGTGGAATTTGGACTCCTGGTACATAGTTGGGACTTTGCAGGTCTCACCATTGGCTTTATTAAATACATCCAGTTTTGTGTTTGGAGCTGGGAACTGCAATTTCCAGTGCCCCTAAAAGGGAGAGGGGGAGGAAAAACATGAGCACCATGTCTCCCCCAAGGACGTGGGCTCCTCCCCCAAGTCTCTCCCAAGGACATGGGTTCCTCCCCCAGTTTTGTCAGCCATACCTTAAAGTAAATGGTGTTGACCAGGACCAAGACAGTGAGATCATCAATACCTCTTTCTGGGATCACTTCTGTAATGCGTCTCTCTGTCTTATTAGCCACCCACTCATTAATGATCTCCCTGGAAAGTTCTGGCTTCTCCTGAAGGAAGAGACCAAAAAAAGGTTAAGCCAAGGGTTTTAAACACCTCTTTGTGCCCCTTCTGCAGGAGACAGGTTCCCAGGGTGTGTGCTGGGGGAGGACACTGCTCCCAGAGCAACGAGGAGAGGGGACATGGCTGTGGTTAAGGGTGAGCTGGAACAAGAGCAACTGCATCCAAGGCTCCCTCCTGCCTTCACTCATATCCCACACAGCCAGAGCAGGGCACTTCCTCTGGGCAAAAGACAGGGATGCATCCTTCAGCAAAAGTAGAAGGATGGCGGGGGGGAGAAACCAAACAAAAAAGCAAAGTCGCAAGTAGATCAAACCCACTTTGAAGTTCAAAGGCCAGAGTTTGGCTCCATAAACAATTTCACTGATGTTCTGATAAGTCTCGTTGAAGACCAAGGATTTCTCCCCAAAGAGGCGGTTGGCCGATACCAGCTCCGAGGATTTGTTGGCTTTCTTGTAAAGCCGGCAGTTCAGCTTGGCAAAGAAGAAGTGGATCTGATCCGATGTCTTTTCCGAAATGGTGTCAAATCGAAAGACCTGGAGGAGCCAAGCAGCGAGAAGGAATCCATGAGCAGATTCTTGTGCTCCTGGGCCCCACAGCAAGTGGTGGAGGAGCCTTTGCCTCAATAGCCAGGAAATCTGCAGGCCCTCAGAGCTTTGCCCTCCATCTGTAATTGGGAATCCAAATCTACATAAAATGAACTCCCCATCAGCCCAAGATCTCCTTTGGAGTCCAAGTGGAGGATTAAACTCTGCTCAGGTGCTGCTCCTGTGTCTAACTCTGGTTTCCTTGCTCCCAATACTCTGCCTGTGACTGGTTCCAGGTTCCCCCAGTGCTACCACACCCCAGGGATGAGCACTGCACCAGTGGGGCCTGGAAGCAGCTCTCAGGTCATACCAGGTCATGGGAAGACTCAGAAGGATTGTGCTGAACCCTCCTGTGACAATGGCAAAGGCTGTTCCTTCCCAGGAGGAATTATCATGGCCTGTTGAGTACTTCTGGTACATCTTATCTATTTTTACAGGGAATGGGAACATGTAGCAATTGTTTTGAGGGTAGATTTTTGCAGCACAGGGAATTTTTTTATCTGTTCCCAGCTAGAAGGACAGTTATGATTTGTCTACTGCTATCCAACCTCAGGCCTTTAAGCACAGAAAATCCCACAGCACATTGCTCTTCCTATGAAGCTCCTTGTGTACAGGCTCCCCTGCCCTGGAAGTCAGGTGGACTGCAGGGTCTCCCATGTCTCTGATTTTTGTCCTAAGGGAGAGACAGGGAACATGAAAAAGAGCCTCTTCCAATGGGACTTGATTATCACAGCTTTTCCTGCTTTCAGCATAAAGAAATGCTTAGCTATGTGCTTGCCCGATCTGCAAGAAACAAACTGTTCCCATTACATTCCCTCATCTCCCAAAGAAGCTTCCTTTCCTCCATACGAAACCTAATCTCTCAAACCTAGTAAATCCACCCTGAATGCTGGATCTAAATAAGGAGTCATGGGAAGGAGCTAGTATCTAAATACAGGCTGCCCCTTCTCAGGGTCTCGTTTACAGGTCTCAAGATCAGGTTGGATGGGACCGAATAGCTGGTTTTGGCATCTCTGTCCCACCAGGAGTACAATGAGGAGGGGAAGAGTCTGTTTGGTGTAGAGGAAAGACTGCTCAGAGACTGGGATTGAGATGAGCTGCACCAGGAGGACAGTCAGGAATTGTGTGGACGCACATTCACATACTAACACTACAGAGAGGTATCTTGCAAAGTCTCCACTATATGGAATGCTATATGCCAACCCTGGAAGTGTCCAAGGCCAGGTTGGATGGGACTTAGAGCAACCTGGTCTAGTGGAAGGTGTCCCTGTCTGTGGCAGGGGGTGGAACGAGCTGAGCTTCACGGTCCCTTCCCACCCAAACCATTCTGTGATTCTATGATTCGTTTCCCAAGGCAGGGAGCTATCCTGGCCCTGAGAGCATCCATGAGCCATGATCACCTTTCCTGCCTTTCAGACCTGCTACAGGGAAAGGCTGAGGAATCCCACCGACCTCCATGAGCTGCTGGAGGGTGCTGCCACAGGCTCCCAGCTTGGTCATGGCGAAGGCTGTGGAGATGCTGAGGGGTGACATGAAGATGTTCTCCCCATTGTCCTTGGAGTCAGCCAGGTACTTGTAGAAGACAACAGCAAAGCGGGAGTTGGCCTTGGACAGCTCCCAGACCCGGGGGTTGGTGGACTCTGGCAGTTTGTCCTTGGCTGGCTCCTGCCCCTCGCCCTCCGGGGGCTTCCTCTCAGGGTTGCGGTAGATGCAGACAGGGTTGACAGGGATGTCGCGGGGCTTGGCAGTGCAGATGTCCTCCACGGCATAGGGCTCAGGGACAGCCACCCCCCACACGCCCAGGAGACACAGCACCACCAGACGCATCGTCCTGGAACCACAACGAGAGTGCTCAGACACATGGCCTGGCCCTAAACCCATGGGCCTGTTTCAGCCAGGGGAACAGAAGCCCATGCTCCTCTCCAATCCTCCCTTTGTCCTGGAGCTGCAGGATAAACCAGGAGGACAGACAGACACCAGCAGAACAAATATGCCTCCAAGCACGTACTACTTTTAGAAGCAATACACTGAAAAGGGGACTTTCCCAGAGTCCTCTTTAAGCAGTGGGCTCAAGTTTGTACAAAAATATGACTTGAACTTTTGAGTCCTCCCCATCACCCAGCGAGGTGGCTACAGTGCAAGGGCCCTGCCTGTGTGGTGTTTCCCCAGGGTCACCTCACGCTATTTCAGTTCCTGATGCAGGAGATGCTACGGCAGAGAAGAGAGGTGATAAGGAAGAGGTCTCCAGGGGAGTTGGTCCCTCCATGCACTGAGCATCTTTAATATCCCAAAAATGCATTTTGTAAGCATGTATGGTGTAGCTGGTGCATCCCAGCTATACCTGTCCAAAGTTCATACCACTTCAATGCAAACTGGTTGTCCCTGGTACCGGAGGAGGGCAGGATGATGTTAACCACCACGTTCCAGCAAAAGCAGGTCTCTGAAAATCTCCCAGCAAGGCAGAGATGATTTCTTTTCTACCTTTGCTAAAGCACACAGAATCATGGAATGGTTTTGGTTGGAAGGGACCTTGAAGACCACCTCATCCCACCCCCTGCCATGGGCAGGGACACCTCCCACTAGCCCAGGTTGCTCCAAGCCCCGTCCAACCTGGCCTTGGACACTTCCAGGGATCCAGGGGCAGCCACAGCTTCTCTGGGCAACCTGTCCCAGGGCCTCCCCACCCTCACAGGGAAGGATTTCCTCCTAAATCCCAACACCCTTCAGCTCTGGCAGCGAGGCCTCAGCCATGCCAGGGCCGACACAGCACGTCCTGTGCACTGGGGTTCCGAGATGCCCTTTGCATGACCTGGGTTCGTTCACATCCCTGTGGCAGGAAGCTTCCACACCACAGCCACAGCAGCTTGAGAAACAACTACTGGGAAGGGTTGGCAGCCTGCCCAGGACTTACCTACCACAGGAGACTTTTTCAAACATGTATCTGACTCAGGTAGGTCTCTGCCTGCCCCCGCACACTCACTGCATGGCTACCAAGCATCGCCTTCTGAGAAACTAAATTAAAAATCAGCTGCATTTAGCACTGGTGACCTCTGTGTCTGTGATCTTGCAGTGCTGGTGGGCCAGCACCTGTGGGAGGAAAACAGCAGCATCAAAAGGGCTGGCGTGGGATGAAGGAGAGCTCTGGGTTCTTCCACAACCCCCTCCCCAGGCTAGTGGACAATGACTTCATCTCTGCTCCAGTTCCTCTGCAAAAGCAGAAATTACCTCATCTGGCACCAAGACTGTGTGGAGCCCCAAGGGCCCCTCTCCATCCACTGATAGCACAGCAACAAGGACTGTGAGAAAACATGCAAAACAAGAGGCTGACTCAGGCCACTGCCACAGTTCTTGCTGGGAATGACAGATTACCTTCCAAAAGGTTCAGGACAGATGGGACACCACAAAGGGCAAAAAAATCCCACACTTAGTGCTGCCAGCTGCAGCAGGAAGGATGGCCCCAACAGAAAGGACAAGCTCACCATGGTCCCTGCCCCGTCACTCTGCTCTCCTCTAGGGAAAGGCAGATCCTGACATGCCTGTACAAGGACAAATCCCTGCTTCTGCCCAGCCAAGGCAGCTCATGGTGCCTGCCATGGCGCAAAGTGCTGCTAATCCGATCTCACACTTAAAACCAAAGCACAGGAGTGAGGAGAACACCTCATCTTCACCCTGTCCTGACTAAACGGAAAAGACTCTCTATTTCTACTCCACAGTAAAGTCCTGGGCTGTCACTAGAGGAGATACAGGACTTTGTGCTACCCCCTTAAACCAACTTCACCATCCACTAAGGCTGACCTTGCCCCTGATGTGTCCAGTCTTGGCTCTTACAGGCAAGAGCCTTTGCTATTTCTTAGGCCAGCTCTTTGTTGTAGCACTTGGCCAAAACCCATTCCTCCTCCCCTCACAGCTCTTCAACACTCCCTTTTCCCTTGCAGCACTGCCACATAGTCCATGTGTCAACAGTATTCCCACAACAGCACTGCCTGAAAGGGGTTACTGGCAAGGGAGAAAGTAGAAACTAGAAAAAGCTCTTAGAAGGGTGAAGCAACAAAAAAAGTGCAGAAAGCCAAGAAACATGTTGCTGATTCAGCTTCAATCAGAAGGCTCTGGGGAAGTGTCGAGAAACTCCCCCATCCCGCAGCTGCTGTGCCACAGCTGGGCTCCAGCCAGCACAGGCCCTTTCCATCCCACTGTTCCTCATGGCTGCAGGACGGGGCAGCTCAGTGGGCTTGCAGACCCCCAGCACCCACCCTGCTGAACCTACTGGGGGTGCTGGTGGGGGTGTGACTGTCCCACAGCACCCACACACTGCGTACAGAGCCCAGCTGATGGGAAGGAGCTCAAACCTCCTTCAGCTTCCCTGCCGTGCCACATCCCAAACTCTGAGTGCAAAGCAAACCAGGAGTGCTCTTTTACAGCCAGCAACTACTCAGGACATCCTGACCTTAGGGATTCTCTCCACACCAAAAAGCATTGCTGCAGGTTGGGGATAGAAGTCAAGCATGATGCTTTAGTGAGCTGTACAGAAGTCAGCCTTCGTGAGAGTTGGGATAGGAGGAAGGATCCTCTAGAAAAGAGCAAAAAAACCCACTCTGGCAGCGCTAAAATTCATAGGCTCCTGTGAAGGGAAAAGAACCTGCTACAAGGAATTAATTAACAATGAAAGATTAGTGAAATTTGTTTCTCTTACCTGCTCCTCCAGCCTTCTACTTTTAGGATGTAAATGCAAATTGTTAAGAGGACAGTCTTGCTTGAGCCCAAAGCCGTTTCCCCACTGGATTTCTGTGCTCAAGCAGAGCTGAGACAACAGCAGGGGACAGTGGGAGGGGAGTAGGATGCTGAGGTCAAAGGCTGATGACCAGCTGCTGGAGGTTAAGCAAAGAGCAGGAAAAAAAGCAGTGTTTAGTTTGAAAGAGGTTTTAAAGTTCAATCTGACAAGGGAAAGTTTGACCATCTAGCCCACACAAGTGCCAGATGCCTCCAGTTCCTGCCCACAGCAAATTAACTGCTTATCCCATGAGAAAAAAACCAAAACTTTCAGGCGTTCAAATAAAAATGTGGTGATCCAAGGCATCTTTAATTCTCATTTGGGTATCTTGTAGCTTAGCAAAATGTCTCCCCACCCTGTCACCTGCCCCCCATTTTCACACAGGCACAAGTTGGGAGAAGCCGCCCCACTTCACACGCCGCAGTTTCAAATAACATCTTAACCACACTCACCTGGAACAGGCTCCCCTGGGAAGTGGGCACAGCCCCAAACCTGCCAGAGCTCAAGCAGTGTTTGGAGTTTGGACAACACCCTCAGGCACATGGTGGGATTGTTGGGGTGCCCTGCATAGAGTCAGGAGTTGGACTTGATGATCCTTGTGGGTCCCTTCCAGCTCAGGATATTCTGTGATTCTATGCCCTTTCACTTGTACAACTGGAAAGCTGAGGATTAGCAACAGCTCCCCCATCTCCAGTCCAGATCCACATGGCAGTGTTGGGAGCAGGACTGAGCAACACCATTTCTGATGTGGGATGCAGCTGCTCTATAAATTCCAGTGTTGCCTCCTGAACATCAAATTCCAGGAGCAGGCTGGCTCAGCAGGTGCTACACCTGCCCTGTTCCTGGCCTCCAGTAAGAGCCCAGGTCTTAATGCAAAATGCAGCTGCAAAATGGTTTGGGGGAAGTAAAAGGCCTTACTATACCAGTATGGGATATAATTAAAAGGGACAGAGATTGTGGAAATAAATTAAAAGATACTGTAAAATGTCCTCCATGAGAAACGAAGGACCTGTGCACCGCACACCTTATTGCTCCAGGTGGCTGCTGGTTTAATTTTCTGAGGTACCTCACAGGTCCCAGGGTCTCCGGGATGAATTAAGGATGCTCCACACCAAGGCAGACATCCAAGCACGGGTTTCCATTCACCCCCACTTCTCAGGGGTAGTTTAAAGCAGTAAAACCAAGAGCAAACACCTACTGTTTTGCACATGTCACAGAAGTGCCCAAGCTATCCCTTCCCAGGAGAGCAGAGTAAACCTATTTTTTGAGTGCAGCACGTAAATGGTAATTTGTTGCTGGTTCAGGTCGAAGCAACAGCCCACTCACACCTGAGCAGGGATATCCCTAAAGAAGCATCCAAGATGCCAGTGTGTTCATACAAGCCATTAGCTGCCCCATCTGCTCCAGTGGAAGGGCTGTTCTCCAAAAGCTGCTGCTCCCAGACCCAAAGCAGGGACCAGAGGCTCAAACCCATCGAGCACCAAAGCCTGGCAGCCTGGGGCAAGGGAGATGAAGCATCAAGCCTTGGTTTTAGTCTCTCCCACACTTGTAGTCCAGAAGACAGGGAGTTGGAGTTCACAGTTATGGGGAAGGAGGTTACAGAAACAATTGAAGATATTCTATTTGGAAAGAAACAGCTTTTAAATACATCTGAGTGGTGTATTTTCTTAGTTCTGTTTGTGCTTTGGGTGCTGACTGTGGAGTTTTATGATGAGGCACAGTGCACTCAGAGAGTGTGATGGGATCAAAGAATCTCATGTTCTGGGCTCGCCTTCTGCAGCTCCTTTCTAGCCTAGTAGCCACACCTAAAGGGAAAAAGATCTTCCAGCAGGTACCATCCACTTGAACCCAGTTCCCCCCTCTTTTCCACATAAAAAAAAAATCCCAGTTTCCCCAAATCTCTCTTGATGCAGAGCACCCACCACTCCCTTCCAAAGGGATCTGATGCTCCACAGCACTTCAGATCTTCCTTTCAAAAGCCAGAAGGCTCTGCCTGCCCTGCAATAGGAGAAGGAATAGTTTTTCAGCCAAGCAGCAGCCTTGGTTTGGCCAGTTTCAGATTTATAGCCAGATAATGACTTGTTAGAATCCACAAAAAGGACAGAAAGGAGAAGATTAAAAACCACAAAGCAGGCTGTGGAGCAAACCTTCATCACTCTAAGGCAAGTCCCAAACCAGGCTCAACATCAGACGAATGCTGCTCCCTCCTTCTCTGAAGGCTTTGGTTTTTAGATATGTACTCTTGAGCAATTAGCAAAACATTATTTTGAGTATCCTTTCTCATTCACCTCTGGTGAAGGAGCCACTTTGTTTACAGGTGGAGTCAGAAGAGAACAGACCAGACCAAGGAGAGACATGTGGCTCCTCTGCTGTTTGGCATCTCTTATGCTCCAGCCCAGCAGAGAACAAACACACCTTGACCTGGAGAAAGCCTTAGAGAGATGATCTGACAGTCCTACGCCTCACACCAAATCTAGAAGAATGCGCATTCACCCCAGACAGAAAACGAGAGATATTTCAAAGTGTTCTCCATTAATTTATCATTTAATATAAATGCTGACAGAAAAGCAGGTAAGACCTTGTCTATTTACAAACCAAATAGCGAATCATCACCTTTCCACCAGTTTTTGTTGAATCTGCAACACAAAGGACCCTTAGACACTATGTGAGAGCAAGGTGAGGTTGAGTCAGATTTAAGAGGCAGAAAAGCAAGGTGAAGACTGAAGAAATAACATTTCAACATATGGCTTTTTCTACATAACCACTATGCACATACAATAGGTCTCCACTCCCTTGTCCTTTCGTACAAAGATGACAGGGTTGGCTCTATAAGTCTGAAGAGAAAATAAAGGAGACAAATACTGACTTTCAGATCTCTGGATCCTTTTGCCTCCTTCAATCCACTCTGTCCCACTTCAGCACAGTATCTAAAAGGTTTTTCTTTCAAGTTTAAAAAGCATATTGCAGGAGTAAAGACAGAGGGAGATGGATATAGAGAACTCTTTCTTCTACTCCTTTTGTCATCTCAGTTTTCACCAAAGGTAGCAAAGCATCCAACCTTTCCTGGAAAAGAGGCACCAACTCCCTGTGTGCCTCTGAACATCTCCCCTGTGACTAGGCCTGTATGTACAAGACTTCAAAATTCCCCTGAACTTGCAAAGAATTCAATTTATGGAATTCTTCTCATACATTCTACTTCATCTCTACTCCTATTAAGAATGTTTTGATAGTTACAGACAATAAATATCCACAATATCAACCCAGAGTCAGCCTTTCCCATAAAGGAGTGAGAATTTTTGTTGATGGGAGGGAAGAGCAGAAAAGGAAGAAAACAACAGAAAGAGAAGAAAAGCAAGAAAAAACCCAGTTCGAACAGAGACTGAATGAACATTTTGTTCAGCACTGATTCATGAGAACAGGAGACAGGGAATTTCACTTATCCAGGATCCTAAATAAATTCAAGAAATAGTTCATAACCCGACTCAACAAACCTCATGGTCTCCATTTTATTACCTAGACTATCCTTTATTTTATTTTTGTTAAATATACCTCTGCAGGGCACAATCACATACAATCAATACGATTGGAAAATTACATGAGCTCTATCCCAAGCATATACGCACCAATATTAAAAAGTTATTTAAAAAACAAACAAACCAAAAAATTAAAATAAAACTCCACCCAAAAAGGTGATAATGACTGCAGAATGTCTCGGGGAGACTTGTACGGAACTAACAAGATTGAAGAAAATTAGGCTTACAGAAACCAGGAAAAAAAGATCATCTATAGAGAAATCCCACAACTGGAAGCAGATGATTTCAAAGAGGGTGTGGGAGCCGTTGTAGAGATCCCACAGTTCTTCCTCCCTCCTCTCACATGTGCCTTTTCTCACCTCTTCCTCCCCACAGCAGCAAATACAATAGGGAGAGAGCTCGACACTCCACTACCAGTTACAGGAAACAGGGAAGAACAGCCAAGCTACAGCACGGTTGCTAAGCTGACTGCAAGGAAAGCTCCTTTTAGCATGGAGGCTGCTTACACAGCAAGCAGAAGCCAAAGGGGGAATGGGAACTCCTTAAAACTAGGAAAAACTCTCAAAATCATTTGATTTGCCCAAGCTGAGCAGCTTCACCTGTGAGAGGCTGCGGGTGAACGGTCCCAATTGTGAGCTGGGCAGCAGCTGGGAGGTGAACGGGGCAGCTTCTCCTCCTCTCCCTCAGGTTGCTTCACACATTTTTAAAAGGCTGCTGCCAAGTTTCTTTTTAAAAAGCTACAAATAAAGAGGTCAGCACACACATCCAGTTGTGGGATCCATCCAATACACAGTCTGGTTTGGATGCCAAAGACTTGTGAGTACTGTCTGCCACAGAACTATAAATTAGGCATTTTTAACATTACAAAGAAGCAAATAATTTCTTAAACATCAAATATTCCACAAGATTTTCTTTTTCTTTTTTGCTTACAGATATATTTTCCCCATATATATTTCACATGTAATTCCACCATGTCTAATGCTTTTTATTTCCAGAGACACTGCACCACCTGTTGCTTCCATCTCTCCCAACACTGCATGTTTCAAATTGAAATTGATAATTGTGTTTTCCTAGAGCTTTCAGATCTCAGAATCAGTTGTTTCCTGGCATATGAAAACATCCAACTGGTATATCCAAGGAAAGCTGCCTTGCTGGATGTACCTTGTCACCTAAACCTTCCCAACTGCTGAACACTTGGCAATTGGCACTCAAATCATACACAGACTCACTGGAATTGCAAAGATTGCCTGGGAAAGATCAGTTAATTATCCATGTTACTAAGCTACAGGCACCCAATTTCGAATATTATGGCCACATACTTTAAGCTTCAAATGACTGGGATGTTCCTATGCAGACAAATCCACATTGCCACGTGCTTGGTTTTTTTTGGGAAATTTCAGGAAAAGCTGCAGCCTCTTTGCTTACCAGTGTTCAAAGACTTCCCACGACATGATATCACACTTGTCATTAGGAAATTATATTACAAACAAAATAAGCATTAAGTTTCTTCTCCTTTCCCTGCTAATTAAGCTCTACTTGCATCACAAGAAGTGCCTCGGAGGCTGTGACAACACTAAGCAATTACATTCTTCCTCTTACAGAAGAATGAAGACCACATGTTAACTGTGTAAGGACACTGTACTGCAATAACATTCCCCAAAATTCCTTACTTATACTGTGTAACTTGAACTAACTTACTCCAGCCTCTTTCATCCATTGGTATTCCCTCAGAAAATAATGCAGTTGGTAACACTTGACTATGGAAAAGAGAACTCCCAATGATGTTTTTGACATTTCAGTGTCTACTTGATGTGAGAGCAAATCAATTTGTGCTACAAAATAATCAGTATGTTGATTTACAAGTAACAACCACCCAGCTCTTGGCACCAAGGCTGTACCCAAAAGGTGGCTCAGAAGATCTGCTTCACTTCCCTCAGAAATTCAGTTTACATTACTCAAGGGAGGCAGACGTTTTTCCAATTCATGTCAACTCAACAACTTTTGCTTCCTGGGTTGTTTTTTTTCATCCAGGCAACTTGATATATTACGATACAAGAAATTAAGTTGCTGACACACTGAGGTTTTTTGGTTGTTTTTATATCAGCAACATTAGGAGGCAAAATGGAAGGCTGTGTTTTGGGAAGTGGATTATGACAAAACTTGAATCATGGCCTAGCACTGCTCTGCCTATCCTAGGACGACAAACACTTCCTCATACACACACAGACAAGCACAAAACTTGCACACTGCTTATATGTCTGGGTGTTTTCCCTATTTTAGAGCAGAGAAGGAAGCTGGCACCCCTGCCCTTGAGCCTCCTGAATACTGGCACTGAATTTCTCAAGACCATAAAAGTGGGTCTGAAATAGCCAGTCCAGCAAAGATACTTTTTATTGGGGTTCTTCAGATAACTGTTTGCTTTGTTATAGTCCAGATTTATAAATGGCAATGGAAATGAGGGTTTGTGCTACTTGGACTTAGAGATTTCTCTCTGAATCTAAAAACCTTGGTACCAAGTCTGCAAGAGTTTGAGCAGATCAAGGAAGGGAAATGCAAGTGGCTTTCTTGTATTATCAATAAAAGCCTCAGTCCTGGCCCTTTTTTAAGACAAGAATTTGCCCCACCTTACTCAGTTTGTGCTGTCAAGAGACAATATGACCATACAAGTTTGGTTCTTGCACATCTAATTTAATGTAATGCTAAAGTCTGACAAGTCTTTCCGGTTCCAATGGGCTTAAAAGTCAGTCACGTTTGTAACACAGATTTATCTTTTAATGTAACTGAAGAGATTTTCCATCAGTATTCAATTTAAACACTTAAAGACAAGGCTTCTTGGATTATGAGATTTCTATGTTCCTTCTCCCTCTCCAAATGAGCCATTCCATCAGCTGAGAGAGTGCATGAGAGACTGAAAATACATCACAACACCCCAGATACATCTCAGTACATTGCAAATTGTATGACTCAATGGAATGATTTTCCACAATTGAATGCATGGGCAAGGTTTGACAATCATTAACTTCTAGAAATTGTTATTAGGATAATACAGTCAACTCACGATACCCTACAAACGCTTGACAATCAAAATGGCTACATCAGGGAAAAAAAAAAAGTGTAAAGCACAAGTCTTTGGCTCTCCTTTAAAGAAAACAGCAGTTTATCATGTTTATACAGATCCCCCGTTTGCCTACCAGTAGGGGCAATATCACATTTGTGCATCACTGAGTAATAACACCATTAGAAAAGGCAACTTCACAGAAGTTATTGGCTAAGCGAATTCATTTGAATGCTCTGTTTTGAGGCAGCAAGCTGTCACTGTTACACAATCAGGGAGGGTGGATGGGCAAGCCACAGGAGGAAAGGAGGAAAAAAAAAAGGGAGTGAAGGCTCAGAAAAAACAAGACAGAAAAGAACTTGAGAAGGAAGGGGATAACTGTGCTGCAAGCTTGAAAAGTGCTCTGATCTAGAGAAAACAAGTCCTACTCTGAAATGGGACAGCATGCAAGAGGGGCAGAAGAAACAGGTTAAATTTCTCCTATTAAGAAATCAGAACTAGGTCACAGGAAAGGAAGAAGAGATAATGACAGGAGAAGGAAAGTAACACTACAGAATAAACAGACATTTCTACACTGACTGTATCACTGATGCACTGAAGCTCAACCTTCCGCTTGAAGCTTTCTATTTGGGGGGGTTTGTCCGTGCCAGGGCTGGAACCCAGGTACCAGCGAGGGTTAAGAGTTGTCTGGTGCAGTAGGAAATTCCACCTACCTACCAAAGGATGCAGCAGTGCCCTAACACCATGCTAATACTGCTCCTTCTTGCCCAGGTGGAAGGAACTAAAGCAATCCGTAGCCAAGACCAATCTCACAGAGGTGGGCAGCACTCCTGTACAACTGGGACAGTGATGGGCTATAGCAATGACCGTAGCAGGATAGAGAGTCGCTCCAGACATTTTGACTCTCAGCTTATTTGCTGTAACCATCAATGCTGCCAACTGCATGGAGAGCTCTCTGTTCTCTGAGTTCTCCCAGTTTTTCCACAAAAAGGGAACATTTCATGTGCAGTTTTCAGAAAAAGACTTAAAAGCATGCACTGCACTTTGCTGTTCAACTTGTTTTAATCAACTTAACTTCTGCAAAAAGAAAAAAAAAAGGCAGAAAAGGGGGAAGAGGAGGAGGAGAAGAACCAAAGCTAAAAATCAATACTGTTAGTAGATATTAAACACACTATTTAACAAGCCAAACTATAATTCTGAGCAAACAGGGCATTCACCTGGACACACTGATCACAACAAGGACACTACACACAAAGTACAGCATGGACAGTTGGATGAAGGAAAAAAAAAAAAACAAACCAAAACAGTAAGGTCTCTTTTCTAATCCCCAAGTTTTGGAAGCATTCACCATATGCAGGCCAGCAATCTGAGTAGCTCTTACTGCAGAATTCCTCCCAGTAGAAAAAGTGGAGAAAGGAAAAATCCCTAATCTGGCAAGAGAACTAGTTAAATAAAAGGTAAAAAGGTTTTTGCCCTCCAGATTTTCTTCCTAGTGTTGCAAATGAATCTGTTGGAGTCAAACCTATTGTAATCGTCTTTGAAAATTAATTTTACATCCACAATTACTGCAGTCAAAAAAAGGAACATTCTGGGCTTGTCCTCCTAGTTTAGAATATTGCCCTATTTATCTCAACTAAGGTGAGCTTCCTGTGTTAATAAAGACACAGCAGGAAGGTATAAACTAATTAAAACCAAGGAGAAGGCTGACTTGAGGGTGGTGCTCTGCACTAAATGATGGGAGGAGAGGGCAGGCTGCCTGTGTCAGGTAACTTAGGAGCAGGCAGCCAGGGAAACACTTTCATCATCCTCCTGGCCAGAGCAGAGAAGGGAGGAACAGACTCATAACTGCATCCCCCCAGCCCTGCTGGGCTCCAGGGGAGCGGCTGGAATGCTTGGCCTCAAGCAGCAGGTACGGATGGGTGGGGACAAGCTGGAGGTGAAGCTGCTCTAGTGCAAAGATGGTTCTTTGCCCAAAGTTAGGAGGGGCTAGAAAACAAAGCAAGCCTCAAACTGCTCTTGGCAATGAAGAGGCCAAAGTCCAACTAAGAGTGAAATAAACCCATGTGAAGACATATGGAGAGTGGGGGGGTGTGAGCTGAAAAATGCCTTTATTTTCATTCAGTGCTTCTACCTCCCAGACATTTGATCACAACAGCTGCGCTCATGCGAAAAAATTCTTAAAACATACCCAATATATATACAGATATAACTATGTATACATGTATATATATATATTTATATATAAATTTTTATTTAAATAAAAAAGAAAGCTCGAATCCCAAGCCAATATGTGTATCAAATCCTTGACCAGCCAGGTCTGTAGGGCATAATCAAATTCAATGTGAAATAGTATATAAACGCGGTGCCTTGACTGGGCAAATTAAATAATTGCTACTCAAAAGAGTCTTCTGTTTGGACTCTCCTACTGGTAGGCAATAGTGGGACTGTATCCCCTCCCACCCCCCCTTTTGTTTTATTTAACAGTATGATGAATGCAAAGCTTAGCCCAAGATTGCTACGACCTCAGCAGGAGTTAAGGTTAAGGAAAAAAACTAAAACCCAAGAAAATTCAATAACTCTTGCTTTACCCAACCAAAGCAATGCAGTAATTTATTACATAACCAGTGCTTTCCCATTTAGTAGTCTAACCCAGAAAAAAAAAATGAGAACACAGGCCAAGAAGGTGCAGAGGGAGCAGCACTTTAAAATCGTTCTCCAGGGCTCTTTGTATCCAGGGTCTCACCCTAGTGTATGTCAAAGGAGTCAAAAAATGTGCAGCAAGAATAAAATCTTTCATTTCTTTAATTTTTAAAGAAAACATCAGAAAAGGTTGATGGCTTCTCCAACTTATACTTACAAAGCATGTACTTGGAAAAGCATTGGATCTATCAAGCAAATTTGCTTCCCAGTACTTCTGGCAGGATTTGTGCTGCACCTCCAGTTGCCATTTTGATGCAATATTTTCCTTAGGAAAGGAGAATCCAGGAAGGATTCACTGCAGCACTGACAGACAAGCTGCAGGCTGACTCTCAGGTGCCAATTTCTAACATACAGACCTTAAACAATGCCACCTTTAAAAAACCAAACCACAACAACTGCTGAGTTGCAAGGATTCTGTCACTTGTAGTTTAAATTTAATGATTTAAGTAAGAAGCTGGGGTTCAGCTCCTGGCCACAATGGGAAGAATGAAGTTTGCTGCACATCTTTTGACACTGCAATTTCACAGCTACTCTCCAACCCTCATTCCTTGTTTACTCTTAAACCACACAAGGAAGCGGCCAGATTGTTTTAGTCATTGAGAAATTAGGTGATAAGGAATTATGCACTGGGTATGTAATAATACCAAAATAAAAGAAAAAACCTACTTCATTAAGATCATACAATTAATCAAACAGAGTATATATATAATATCTTTTTTTTTAAGCCCTGGGATTCAAGGCGTCCAAAGTTATTAAAATAAAGTTCATTCACAGAACAAAAACAAATTTAATTTGAATTGCTTGCAGATACTGCTAATTTTCATTTTTTTTTAATTAAAAAATGCGTTAATGTGAACTATGTGCAGGATTTGTTTCTAGTAGTTGTGTTTGTGCACATTGCCTCTGGACCTGCTGCTCTGCTACTGCTGCTGCTCCTGGCTTTCTCCAATTACCCCTGGAAAAAAAACGTGATGGAAGGTGCTGCCACCCTGGCAGGAGGAGCTCGGGGTGTGCTGGCCTGGCTTCATGGAGCAGATGTGGGTGTGACTCCGGCTCGCTGGGAGTCGTGGCTGTCCCCTCCTCCCTCAGGCTCCTCTGACAAGCTCAGAGACGCTGCCTTGTTTGACAGGAGGCCAATGTTCTCTTGTGTCAAAGCTGATCCATTCGGAACATCACTGCTGGGGGAAGGTTGAGGAGAAAGGGGAAGTGGGTGAAAAGAATTACTGAGATTTTTCATTTATTTCAAGTAAAATGACTTCAATGAACACATTCCAGAATATTTAACTCACCTGGATAGTTTATCTTACGTTTGGGTTTTTTTTTAATGTAAAAACCATAAGTGGTGGTTCTGATTTCATTACTTTCAGAGTTCCATATGAAAAAACTAGTTCCTGCTCTGGAGGCTTCAATCTAATGGTGCAGTGCAGAACTCAAGAATGGGTTATAAGAAGAAAGTGCAAACTTCATCAGCAACTGAGGGACACATTTTCTGATTAAATATCCAGATTCCAAACTGCTCACATCAAGTTATGTAAACATAATGACATCTGAGCTTCTCTGTTCAATACTAGTCTGAATATGCACAGATGCTTGTGGCCATCTCAAAATACTTGCTGTGGACATTTCCAGCATTCTGAGCCAACATCTTATTCCAACTGTCTATTAAATGTGAACTGAAATCAATCCCAGCATCTCCACACAAAAAGATAACTGCCTACAAATTAAATAGAACTTAGTTTCAAAGTCACGTACCTTCCTGGACAAATCCACATGACAAACCTTAGCAGGGTGGAATAACTTTCCTTTCACATTTAGGACAGCTATTTTCTTTGAAACCAATATAGCAGGTAGAGATTTCTTTTATGGTTGTTGTTTATCTCCTGCTCCTCCCTATTAATCATCCAATACTGTCGAGATGGACTCCTGGTCTGACAGATTTTGCAAGTCTTCTGTTATATTAATTTACCTGTCTCATTCCACTCACCTACTCATCAACTAAAGCAGTCCTTAATTCATGCTTGCACTATAAAAACTTGATTTGTATCCTCTTTTCCTAGTAGATGCTTCCCCATCAGAGCTGATGTGAGGCAGGGGGAATTATTCACGCAGGAGAGTGACCCTGGATGAAATTATTCTCCTGTTACAAAGACAGGTTGAAGGCCCATATTACCTGAATGTCAGTGCGAGGTCCTCAGCTGGAACCTTGCTTTGTGGCTCTAATTGTCCATTTTCTGTCTGTTTAGCGGTGCCCAGTTTGTTTTTCATATCCAGTGAAGACTGGCTCTCCTTTAAAGAAAAGACAGATGAAAAATTCTTTAACAGTGCGTTAGAAGAATTGGAGACTTCATCCCTTAGGGCCGATGACGAAGGCCTGTCAGTTGGAGTCACGCAGTGTAACCCACAAAAGCCATGAGACAAAAACAGACTAAGATTTGCTCATCCTCTCGGGACACAGTATTTCCCAAAAGGAAGGGATGATCCTTGTAACAACAAGCGAAGGCCACAGACTGTAACAGCACACAGACTTCTGAACACTAGCCTGTACCTGCAGATGATGTTTCCTATGCTAAGGCAGATTATGGGACTCATGGCACCTTGGAGACTGTTTAGTTTCCAACAAATTTCAGCACCACACTTATTTCAAATGGCAACAAAATAACAGCATTTTCAAGTGGCTAGAATTAAAATTCTTCATGAAGAAGACTGGAGAAACTTCTGAGGAGGTTTTGAAGAATAAAGAGGTGAAGAGGGAGATGGATGACTCCAGCTGTGGGCATCCAGCCTTTCTGCCAGGGTTACAGGGCTCTTCACCTCTCTGACTCCCACGCCCCCAGCACTCACCATGCTCAGCTCACGGGTTCTCTTCCCAATTTCCCTTTCCACCTGGTGTAGCTCCAAGCTCAGCTGTTCACTTGAGATCATCCCAGGCCACTTGGGAGGCGGGGGTGGGGGCTGTGGTTGGCCTGCCAGGGTAGTCGCCTCCCTCTGCAACAGCAGCCTGTTACTAACAGCCTAAATGCATAAAGCCAAGCACACACACAACTGAGCACAGACACCGGGCACAGGGGAGCTCTAAGGCCATAACGCCACAGTATTGCTCGTTTGCAAAACCAACTTCTCTTTCCACACCTCACAATGTCCCAACTGAAACCACTTCCAAGGCAAGTTTCAACAGGTCTATTCACAAAGACCTTTAAACAAGCAGGGTTAAATACCTTTTACTGCCATAAATTTGCATGTGCTTTCCTCACATACCACTCCCTTCTCAAAACTAAGATTACAACCCTGAACAAAACCTCTTTTGTGAGCTATTGCTGGACAACATGTATCTGCAGGTAAGCCAATCTAGTGCTTTATTTTACAGCAGAATTTATCAAGTTCTATAGGAGAGCCAGAATTATGACCATATCATATAAAACATCCTGAGACATGTAGATGTCCATATGCAGCTCTCTACTGTCCCATATTAGCAGACAGAGGAACAGAGAGAAGCAAGTGGCTGCAGCCATTCACAGATCACAAGTTACTCAAAGCAGTAGCCATGTCAGCCACTCCGAAAATCTGCTAATAACTTGGGAACCAGTTCTGCAATTGTGTGCTCTGCATTTAAACACATCTAGTAGTGCACACAACCCAACATGTGGCTGGTCTTCAAGCAGAAATGCTCATTCATTTGGGAAGAAAGCAGAATGATCTAGTTCTTCATGCTCTGAGTGAATTAAGTGATTGTTGCAACCTTGTAGAGGTAAATCAATGAAGCCTCCTGGATTTCTAATACCTACTTGCAGCTTTGAACGCAAGAGATAAACTGAGAGCTGTTGTTACTCAAAATAACTGAGTAGTTCTGCCAACTTCAAATTAATAGTAAAATCAAGGCTCAACACTCAACTCTGTAGGATTTAACACTGAGACAATCCCAACAATGATGAGCAGGAGAGGAAGGCCACTCATGGGTTTTGCAACTTTCCAATACTCTTCTATTATGGCAAAGGCAAACATGGAAGATTTAAAATATTTTCTTCTCTCATTTCCAAACAAGAGCACAAGAACACAAGTTATGTTTCCAGTAACTAAGTACTGCATATTACTGCAACTGCTCCTGTAATTTAATTGTGAGCTCTGACACCTAATCTGCAGTAACTCTTCTCTAACACGTGTTCTTAGGTAACCATTGCTTCAGTAGAAGCTGCTATCCACTACTTACAGCAATTCCTTCAGTGAAAACATTAACATGAATAGTTGCTGAAGTACCTAGAACAGTTTTCTGAGAAATATTTACTGATTTTAACTAGGAGGAAAACAGTAACTTAAACTTTGCTAAAACAATTCTTTCATTATGCCCTGACACTTCTTCTGTGTCTCACAAAACAGACTTCAGCTCATTAATTCTTTTAAAAATGAAAGTGAGGAGACATAGACTTTTAAGCTTTAATTTTTCAAGCTAAATGTATTTCATATTTACTTTCTTGACTCTTGTGGCTTGTGCTATTTAGGAAGAAACGGGTACAAACACAAAGCCAAACATGAAACAGAGGAAGGTCATGGCCTTCTGTACAAAAAAACCAGACATTTCCCATGGCAGTAAAGCCAGGAGGAATAGGCATCTACACCATGACTTTGCTTCTGAGTAGAGAGATGAACAGAGAGGGAGTGAGAGAATGACAGCAAACACGACTGAGCAGAGTGCACAGTCAAGCATGGTATTGATTTGCACATGAAGGTTCTGCTGCCAAGCAGAGGCTGACACCTGTACCATAGTCCTGATGCCTGACATCACGGAATTAAGTGTTTTTACTGAGTATTGTGACAGTCAGAGAAAGATCAGCCTGTGAAAAGCAGCTTTACCAGCTTCATCTCTCTCCACAGCACCCCTCACCGTTGTTCCAAGGGCTGGTACCAACCTCCAGTCCCCGCAGTTGCGTCTGCTGGCTGATCTGATGGTCCACCTGCTGCAGCTCCATGCGCAGCTGCTGCTCTCGCTCAGCTGAGGGCAACTGCTTCCCGTGACCAGCCACATCCGATATGGACAGCCTCTCCCTTTGGGATCAGAAAAGAAAAAAATAAGGAAATTTCTAGAAAAGAAAAAAAGAAGGAGATTTCTAAAAAAGAAAAAAAAAAAAGCTTTACTCAGCTGGTGCAGAAAAAAATAAAGAAAATTTAGAAAAAGGCAAAGAAAAAGTAGAGCGATCCTACCTGTCATTGAAACGTCCCTGAGAAGGTATATTTTGATGAGGAGAATATGGAGAGCCTCCCCAGCCACCGTGAGTTCCGTAAGGACTGTAGTCTGCCAGTGAACAGAAAGAAAACCAGGTTGCATTACTACAAAACTATCCTTCCAGTAGTTCAGCCAACATAGAACTGGACAGACAGAACAACAAGAAAGGCCAATCCTCTAAGAGTGAGAAGTCTAACATTTTTTCTGATTAAATGAACACAGAAATACTCCACGTGACTGGTCTCATGCGCCCAAAACACTGTGACAGCCCTCCAGAGTATGAAACTGAAGGACTTCAGGGAGGTGGGGGACACAAAACCAAACTTACAGCCACTATGAGAGCAGTTATTTTTACTATTTCAGTTCCTAAAAGACTCAAGAGTTGACTGATAATTCTGACGTACCTACTTAAATACAGTGTGAAGATTAAGTTTTCAGGGAAGTCAGAGTTCTACCTATAATAAAGTCTAGAAAGTTACTACCTGAAAAATCTAGAAGGAAGTTTGAGAGAATATTTCTTAAGGTTATTTAGTGCACCTCAAGAAAGAGACCATCTTTGAGAGTCTGACAGACAGCAACACTATACATACTATTAGAAAATAGGTGTGTTAAAAATGATCTATTCTTACTTTTTTGCTTTGCCTAACAGTACACAAGGCAATGGCTGCATTAAGCTTGCAGGAGCTGCTACTCATAAAGCAGGAGAGCAGCAGTACAGTACTTCATCATGATGGTTTTCCATCATGTATTTAGGAAAGCCCTAAGCTTCTGGATTCTACTGCAACAGATTTAAAATAAGCCTCACCTCAGATGGACCAGCAGAACAAAGTAACTTTGTCCAAACAGCAACAACGAATCACTAAGACATACACTGCATGTGCACAAACCTGTCACAGAATCACTGAATAACCTTAGTTGGAAGGGATACCCCCAAGGATCCAACTCCTGGCCCTGCACAGACACCCCAACAATCCCCTCCATCCCTGAGAGCATTGTCCAAACGCTCCTGGAGCTCTGGCAGCCTTGGTGCTGTGCCCACTGCCCTGGGGAGGCTGGTCCCACTGGCTGACCACCCTCTGGGGGAAGAACCTCTTCCTCAAACCAACCTGAGCCCCCTCCTGACACAGCTCCAGCCTTTCCTGTCACTGGTCACCACAGAGAAGAATCAGTGCCTGCCCTTTGGCTTCCCCCTGTGATTAACCTGTTGACTGCAATGAGGTCTCCGTCAGTCTCTTCTTCTCCAGGCTGAACAGACCAAGTGACCTCAGAAAGCAGTGGCAGCCTTTTTCTTCAGGCTTCTCAGTGTAACCCTCCCTGGAGTTATTTTTAGTGGCATGACACACACCTCAGCTACACTTCTAAGGCAAGAGACAAGTTTAGAGGGCTTGCCTTCAACTGTTGCACTACGGAAAACAGCAACAGCCAGCAAAATGCAAGAGCACAGGCCGTACCTGAAATGATGGACTTGGTGGCAGCTCCCTGAACCGCCATGGCCTGCATGGGCCCAGAGTTCTGGTACATGGCTTTGGAAGTGCGGGAGATGGCCCCAAAGCGTGACACAGTCGGTCGGTCTCCAAAGGGAATGAGATCGTCGTCACCAGCCTCGGCCGCCCGGCGCTGCAGGTCCAGCCGCTGCTCACGCATGGCTTTGCTGTCCACGTTCTGCACGAGACACAGAAAAGGCACTCCAGGACCCATTCGGGGATTAACAGAACCACATGCTGGCAGCAGGAGAGTAACTCTTGTATTCTCTAGTCACTTGAGCTTTCAGCCAGTCTTCCTGCCCTTTAGTTTCTAACTCCGCTGTTAGAGGGATGTCTTTTTAAGGGTCTGACTTAACATGACTTAACTACACCCCTGGGAAGTGGTTGCATAATGAATTGTGAATAAATCCAGCAGCAGAGAGCAGTAGCAAATGAAAATGAAGATAGAGAAAGTTTAATGGGAACAGATGGGGGGAAAAGACCTCCTCCTTAAATAAAGTCAAAGATGACATCAGTGGGCCTCTCTGAGGAATATATGTTCCTTCTAGAGTTCAAAAGAAATTTCTCTGAAGCCCACTGTTAAGAACTGTATCACTAACAGCCTTCAAATGACTCAAAATGGGAATTTTTCAGTACAGCACTTACTTGGACGTGTCTAATACATCTTTTCAGGCACATTTTTCATTAAGGACCAATACTGCTTGGAACATCCTGGTTTCTAACTCATCATGGCTGGGCTTTGCAAACGAAGATTTGGGAAGGGCTCTCCCCACATTTGCTACAAGCGCGTTGGTGGCTAAAAAGGCCAATGCGAGATAGACAAGTCTGGTTGCAAAAGGCACAGCAGAAAGACTCCTTAGGTGGTAGGTTTCTAACTAAGCTTCATGTTTAAACACCATAAGGGGTCAGCATATGAAGAGATAAAATGCTCGCTCTCTCTCTCTCCTGAGGCAGGTGAAAACAGCAGTAAAAACTCAGTTGGAACTTAGACAGTCAAGAAATGTAACACCTGGAAACTAGAAGAGGCATGAGGTAGCAGTACTTTACAATGTATTTTTTTCCCCAGAATTCCAATCTTGATGCTATAGGATGCTAGCACCAATTTTAATTTATTTCTATTTACTGAGTAAAGTTGCAATGCCATCGGCATAATATTCAACATTATGCACTCTCAGATGAGGCTGTTCCCATCCATGAAAAAAGGAATCTCTTGTGAACAATAAAAAAGGCAGAATTAATTCACTGAAGAATTAATTCAGTAAAGGTTTCCTGAGCATTTTTTCCTGTGAGGAGACAAAAACTGAAGAGCAGTGGAGATCCTATTTGCCTATTTGAAAATTAGCTCTGGGGCAAAAGGCTTTGTTTAGCCATGAAAAAGGAGGCTGCTTCTCCAGAACCCTACTACTTTTCTTAACTGAGCTACAGTTTGTTTGCACAGTTGTCTAGCAGCAGGGATGAAAGCCAAGAGCTGTTTGTTGATTCCTTAATGGTGCCACTTGGACGCAATAATCTGATTCCAAGTAATCTCAGTCCTTCCCCAGGTCAAATGTGACAGTGTTGTAACTCCAGGCAACCACTCTGTGCAGGACTGGGAGCAAGAGCACAGGTAAAAAGGCCAAAGCTGCAGATGAAATGCCTTTTTCTGTGAAAAAGCCTCCTTTTTGCTCCCATTTCACACAGCATCATCGAGATTTTACAGGAAAGCAATTCACTGGACAGAAATCAGACACATTAATTCCATCAGGGCAGAGGGGAAAAGGGGAGCTTATTTGAGAAGCTGGGCCAAAAAATCCTATTATTTGGTTAAGAGTTTGCAACAGGTGAGCACCTGTCCACAGAAGAATAAATTCTGGATAGAAATCTTTCCCCCCTCCCTTATCGGCCAAAGAAAAGTCACTGTGACAGTGACAATATATAAATGATGATAAATCACTTTTGCAGATGAGAGGTGATGGAGAACAGATGCACCTCTGTAAAACAGTCCCTCAGGCTAAATGGTTCTTTCTCTGGAAGACTTGAATGTCTTCATACTTGCATGGGCTACCAAGCCTATTTCTTGTGTTGAGTGCTGCTTGAATGTTAGGAATGAACCAAATAGTGGTGGTATTTCACACTCCTATTTCTTTTCTTCTCCATTCATGACTCGCAACAATGACACCCTAGCAGCCCCTTTCTTTTGCATCACTGACCCAGCAAAAATAGAGCATCACAAAACAAGATCACAGCCTGACACCCACGGTTCAGTGAAGGGCTGAATAAGCACAACACAGAGCTAGAAACTGCCCTCAAGAAAAAACAGCCTAGTACTATGTTATAATTGTGCTTCTCTCAACAGCTTCATGAAAGTTTTGGGTACTCTCATGACCATCAGAGAGTCCCGCAAGTAAAAACTAAAAACATCTTACCAGTAACTAACAGAACAAAGTTAAATTCCAGCATCTCCCTCTGACAGAAAGAAGTACAAGAAGCTACAGATGGCCATGCTTAATTAACAAGTTAAGTGTAAAGAATCATGGCAAAATATCCTTGTTATTCATGCCTTCAGAGCAGAGTGGTTATCCTGCATTTAGATGCAGAATTTGGTAACAGCCACACCAGGGTAGGACTGCTGATAACTTTGAAAACAAAGGACTCTGCACACCTGCAAATGCTTTCTGTGACTGCAATGCACTTTTGAGCTCTAATACAAGCCCTAGAAAAGCAAATGAAAGTCCTTCCCAACCCACAGAAGTATCCACTTTTCTTCTGTTTTCCCCTAATCCCCATGTACCGCCATGTCCACACTCCTCGCCGCCACGACATCTTTGGGTTTTGCATCTTTGGTTCCAATGTAGGAGCCGATGGTGTCACAGGACCAGGGGGAGTATTGGCTGTAGTCATTTCCTTTGTATTTCCCAGCTACCTTCAGGTCTTCATCCAAGTACTGTACAAAAACAAAAACCTGGTTCTGTAAGTGAAGGGAAGAAGCAGCTTCACAGCCACCCCCCCTTACTTCAACAGCAGTAAACTTGAGAAACACCACTAGGATTATTTTTTTATCAGATACATCACCATTTGGAATTGGGCCATGGCAGGCATGAAGTGCATGAAATTCTGATCACCTGGCCACGCTCCCAGTGCTGACTGTTCACTTGGCCAGTATGAAAGTGGTATTTTGACCTTGGTTAAAAAAATAAGTCTCTATCAAGCTGTTACTTAATTCTAAGAATGTCAGGA
Organism: Pseudopipra pipra; assembly: GCF_036250125.1. NCBI lineage: Eukaryota > Metazoa > Chordata > Aves > Passeriformes > Pipridae > Pseudopipra > Pseudopipra pipra. Next base: position 2,820,528 of record NC_087557.1, read on the forward strand.
GCAACTGAAGTAAAGTCCAGTAACTGTGAAGACTACTTCAAGTAATAATAGCTAAAAACTTATTTTCTTGGTTGCACCAAGAGCAGATAGCTTAGAATCAGTGGTAGATCAGAGAATCAACAGCCAGTTGAGATACTGGAGACTGCACTGCAAGGGCTTCCCACCTGGAGCACAAAATCCACAATCCACTCACACACTTGTGATGTACTGTTTTGATTTTCTTGTTACCTTCACCTGTCAGCACACAAAAACTCCAAAGTGTTTTCTAAACATGCCAGCACATTACATTTTTGTCAAAATATGCTTACCTCCTCTGAGTGAAAAGGATGAGGCAAGGTTGGCGACGGTGCAAAAGGAGGTGGAGAAATCACCTTCCTCTCCTCCAGCTGGGCCATGATTTCTTTCCTTCGTCGGTGAAGTTCATCCAGGCTGGGATGAGGCTGAAATGAAGATAGAAATATGTTACGGAGCTCCTGAAGCATTATTGCACAAAACTAAGTGTTGTTTATCCAAACAAAACATGGCAGCCTTATCCTACAAGAAAGGGAAATATAGAGGGCAGACAGAATCATTAAAATAACAAATAATGATCACTTTGTTAAAGTCTTCCTGCTACCTGTCATGTTTGATAGAGGACATAAATGTTCCTACACTGGTCAGTGTTAGTTCAAGATGCCTCAAAGACAAGGCATGCATCCCATCCTGGCAAAGTTTCCACTGGAACATGTTCCAGCATGTCAAGTCCCCATTTCAGTCATGTGGGGGAAAGTGGGAGAACTCTACAGATCATAACCTTGTCATATTAGTTATTCATTTTGCATTAAACATCCCACAAACATGTCAAACGCAAAACTGGTAAGTCTATAAGCTGTGTTAAAAATGCTTCCTGGACTCAGCAACAGGATTCAGGGCCTTTAATCTGAATTACAGATGATGTAAATCCAACTAATTCTGCAGGACTTGACTTCAGCTGCTGCCTTCCCAGAACATGTTTGCTAACTGAAGGGTCTTCTTTGGACAACTGTGTAATCTTAGAGAAAATCTGGCAGAGTGGAATTTTCAATTCCTTTATCGTGAAATGTATGTTTAATATTTCTTATTTAAGCACAGAGCTGGGCAGTACAAGAATGCAGAAATGACCATTTCCACAAACTGCATTTAATCTGCAGAGGAGTGCAGATTAAACTCCAGCCTAATCTTTGCTGGAGAAACCAGGGCTGTATGAGACAATTACAATGCTTTTTACCAACGCTTTTCTACTTTGAGCACTAAATAGCAGCCTGCCGCTCTTCTACATATTAACATCATTACAACTGCAGAGTTGACCAGTAACTAAATTGCCTTCCAGGTTTCAAGTGGAAACCTCTATTTCCTCACAAAGCCCTCACCGCAATAACATTCAACTTGGAGCAGCAGGAGAGAAAGGACGAACAAGTACAAAATGGCAGCACAAACCCTGTGGCACGAAGGCCTGATCTGGCCGAGGTGCGGAGCCACTGGGCAATATGCCTCTGCTTGCTGGTATCTGTCTCTGGCCTCGGGCACGTAGGGGGTGACGGCAGCAGGTGGGATGTCGATGGGCACGGGGCTGCCCCGCACCACGTCCTCACGCTGGTAGGGTGGCACCGGGGGGTACACACGGCGGCTGTCATAGTGCGGGGGGTACAGGGGCTGTGCCAGTGGCGGGTACTGCTGCGGCTGCGGGTACTGCGGGCTCACCACGCGCTCCGGCAGGTACGGCGCGTACGGCTCCAGGTACGGGGTGCCCGCCTCAGCGGCCGAGGGAGGTGGCCGGACAAAGCGGGACATGGACTGCGTGGGGTAGTACACTCCTGAGGGGAGGAGACAAACAGGACAAACAGGAGAAAGGCATTAGCACCGTTGGCCACAAATCGCCCCAAGTACTCTGGTCTGCAAGAATCATGAAGAGAACGGTAAAAAATGGTCAAAAAAAAATGGTCTAACTGGTATTTCTATTCAAGAATTAACCACAGAAACCCTGAAGCAGCAGAAGTCAATCCATTATTTAAAGTTCAATTATCTAAATAAGATACCAGAAAGGCATCAATGTTACAGTAGCTGGAGAAGGGGTGGTGAGACTGAGCCCACCACAGGTGCCAGTGGTCCTGCCAGCACACCACATAGAAATAATTCACCAGACTGCTGTGAATGCTTTCAGCTAAACAAAACCTAAAAAGTAAACTGAAGATTAGCCTGTACATCTTCATTCATGCAACTAAAATTCAATTTCTCCCAATATATCAGAGCCACTACTTGTGTAAAGGAACTCAGATTATTAGAATTTAAAGTTAATCTAAAGACTTCTTCTACCTCTTGAACAGTAGAAAAAAATTTCAGAATTGTGAATAACCAAAGACTTCTAAGATCCTGGTTACCTCAACATTTTAATATTCTATCTGGGATCTCTGGATAATTTAAAAATAAGCATAAATATGTGCATAACATTACATTTTGTAGACAACTCAGATGTTCAGTGGCACATAATGATCAAGTGTTGTTTGTTTTTCTTCAGAATGCTCTGCAACTTTCTCAAAAATGGGTTCGCTCTCCCCTTTCCTTTCTAGGACTTTTTCTTCTTCCAACTTTTTTTGGTCTCCCATTCCTTGCTTTCCTTTCATATTAACTTCACTTTAGCTCATTTCTCTCTTCATTCTTACACTGCCCAAGAATCATTCCCTGTCTTTATATATAGCCATATCTTTTATTTTTAATCCCCTTCAATATTACCTTTCTCCACTTGGTCTCTTTATACTTAGGAGTTTTTCCTCTTAGTTCCTTTTTTAATCTGCTTTCTTTTTTGTGAACACCCTTCTCTAATTTCATTTGTCTGTACCAATCACATGCACTTTATTTCCATTTTCCCTGATTCAGACTGAATTAAGATTTACCATACTGGATCCTTGATCTAGCCCAGTTGGGAAGAACTGAATATAGAAGGATTTGCTACGCTGAATGGACACAAGTATCTGTTTTAATTTGCGTTGAAGTCCTCAGTCAAGACATAAAATCCTGCCAATTTCCCTTTTATGATGTCATCACCACATTAGTGTCTTTACTTCATGTCATAGGCAAGAAAACTTAAATTTAAGAGCTTAAAAAACAGAGTGGGAAGAAAGATTAAAATCAGCATGACGATGAAAGAGCTTGGTGCCAACCTTACCTTGTTGGTAGGGCGCTGGCTCAAATGGTGGGGCAGCTCCTCTAGGGTCTTGGTAAAACATATCTGCTTGTTGAGCATTGTACAACTGAGACCCTCGTGGTACCATCTGCAACTGCTTGGTGACAGACACTGAGGGCAGATCTGCTGGGGCCCGGGAGGGCACAGGATGAGGGTTCACTGGTAAGGCAGAAATAGAGCTCTTGGGGACAGATTCCAGCCTGAAAAGCAGAAAGATGGCTCTGCTTATTAAGGCCTAGTACAGCACACTGCATTCTCACACACTGTTCTTCATCTACACCCCACCTTCTGAAGGCTTATATCACCTTCTCCAATTAAAGTGTAAGTAAACAGTTTAAAGTTTAAAATTTTAGCTATAGTTTTCTACTCTACTCTTTAATCACTAAAAAAAAAAAAACCAAAACAACAAAAACCCAAACCACAAAAGCAACCACAACCCTGATTTCACTTCTTTTCTAGAGAATGGGTTTCCTTAGTTTCTACTCCACAGGTACACACAACATTTGGAACAAGAGGTAGGAAGACCCGTACAAGTCAGGAGGGGATCCAGGGGCACTGCTACTCAGATGGTCCATCTTCCCGGGCTTCAGAGTGGTTTCATAACCCGAGTCAGTCCCTCGAGAGATGAGCTGTGTCACCGTGCTGCCTGTTGACACAATTCCATTTGGCAGGGCAGAGGTTTTCCTATTGGGCAAGTCCACTCCCCCCTCCTCTGAGAGGATAGCTCCTGAAGGCAGGCCCACCTCGTTCAGCTGGCCCAGGGAGGCACTCAGGGGTCTTCTGGGAACCAGACGTTTGTTCATTTTACGGAATCTTCAGAAAGAGAAACCGCACATCAGAAATTGAAACAGAAAAAAGTAAAAGGAGCTGCACTTTCAGGAGTTTTCAAACACAGATTCTGTTGAAAGCTTCAAGTTTTAATTCAAGTTTCCGAGGGGCTTGGGAGAATATCTTTTAGAATACAACTTGCCTGATAGTTGAACAAGGATGGATTTTGAATGAGAAGTACATCAAGAATTCACAGCTAAACTTCACACAGTAAGTTTAAAATCTTACTGTCAACATACACATTTCAACGGTACAGAAGAAAACCAAACATCACATAAAATACAGTAACAGAAGCTTCAGAGTATGAATCACAGAATGTTCAAATCTCTTTTATTCAGAGAAGAAACTAACAGCAGAAAATTAAAGTGACAAAAGATGAAGATATCCTTTTCCACCATGTGTCCAATGATAAGCCAAGTGTTTACTGCCACGTGGTATCTTTTAAAGCACAGTTTAAGATTTATGTTACTATATCAACATACAGTTTACACCATTTGTGTGTATCACTTGATAAAGAAATTGAAGAGATAAAACCACTGCAATTCCAAAAATTTAACTGCTTCTGAGTAAAGTCTGAAAAACATAGGCATTTTAACTAAACCAGCAGGCTGGCAGTACTAGAGAGCAAATTCCAGAGTTGAAGGTCCTCCACCAAACCCCCGTCATCAGCTCAGATCCCAGAACCAAGTGTGAGGGTGGATTTGCAGACCTGGGTGTTCTCACCAAACAAGAGACCATTTCCTCACCCGGACTGAAGCCAACACTTTATTGTCATATCTAACAGTCAGAGTGAGATGGGAACCCAGGCTAGGAAGGTACACACATTACTGTAGAAAAAGAGGACACTCATTACTCAATCTTTAGATAATCTTTGTATTTGCCCACACGCACAACATTAAGGGCAATGCAACAGAGGCAAAAAGGGCTTGTTGGCAGGCTTGTTTTGGTTTTGTTTCGATGTGACAATATAGAGAGCCAGACAAAGTGTAATCTTGCTATACACATTTGGGCTGTTCACCTGTAAGAGTTCATTGAGTATCTTCCAGCCACCTTCCTAACTCTCCCAATTTCTGGGTGGATTAATCTTTACCCACATACTCAAACTATGAATTTGAGCTGCAGTGTGTTGACAGTGGGCATCATTCAGAAGGCATTAAAGGGAGTACAGAGACCAGGCTGTCACCTGAGCAGGACAGACTATAGCCTTCTTAACAATTAATCTAAAAGTTCAATACTTGCCTATGCACACTGGGTCTTTGTCCCTTGGACCAAGAGGGTAATAAGCTGCTGTTTAAGCAAGTCTAAATCATAATCTGCTATCTAAGGCATTACCACACACTTCCTCATAACCTTCCTCCAAACTTAAATCTATATGTAGAGATACAGGAACCACACAGCAACAGTAAGGCTTATTATTCACACTAAGCATTTTTAAAAGGAGGAGCACTGACACATTAACTACTTAAAGGATTTAAGCAAAGATAAAAGCACAAGAAAGAGAACTCCAAGTTCCACGACCACCTACAGAAACTACTGGAACCTGAAAGAGAGCAAACTTTCACTTTGGCCCATGACAGGCAACATCAATACCAAGGCATACAAGTCAGTCTGGGGCTACAAAAGGCCTCTCCCACCTGCCAACTGTTTAGTCCTTGATACACACAACCAGCTCTGTGGTGTAATACTGACCCACCACCCAGCACAGGTTAACAGAACCACCCCAGTCAGCAGTACCAACCTCCATTTTAATAACATAGTGGCAAAAGGCAAAACACCCCAACTGTTTCTGCAGCACACAAAGTCCTATTCTTTGTTCACTTGAATAACTGTCTTTGTCATTCTAACAGCACAGGCTCTGCTCTTTTTCCCTTCGTGTTTTGCCTATGCACTGTGTGCTGGCTACAGAGCCAGTGAACTGCCATATGAATGCTTCAAGGTTAGATTAAAAAAATGAAACACTGCATACTAATTACTTAAAATAAATTAAAACAACCTGCAGAACAACAGCACCTTGCCCTTGGATAACTCAGGGCCCCCTCTGAATCTGTAACGGATGTAGATTATTTGCTGCAGACTTCCTATCACCATTATTTTTTAACTCTACATCAACAGATTTAACCAACTGAAGGTTACAGCACGAAAGTTTCTGACAGATTGCACAAATAACTGCTGCAGGAAAAAAGTCTTGGAAAGTTCATTTTTAGCTCTCTGGAGAGCCAGCAACACATTCCCTACATTTGGAAAACTGCCAGCAACCCACCTGAATACGAAGGGAAGATGAGAAGTACCCCCAAATAATGACCACTGTGGATGCAGGTTTAGTCAAACTTTAAAAATAAGGAAAACAGCCAACCCTCAAAACCCTCAAATAACACTTGCGTAACATCAAACTTCTGGAGCTACATTACTGCTGAACAAAGCCAAATATCCTGTTTGGAAGTACAAGCAGCCCCAAAACCTAAGACAGACTGTCACAGGTTTTTCACATTATTTCTTCTAGTGTATCAGCCAGGTTGCACCTCCTCTCATTTCTAGATAGGATAAATAACTCTTACAGGTAAGATGAAGCAAAGATTGGACTGGTTTCTACTAGCAGAGGTACACTTACTTTTCCAGCTCCTCCTGGGAGTGTGCAAAGGTGCAGCTGGCCCCCCGGGGACATCCTCCTCTCTGCTTCATGTCTCGGCACATGTATGTCTTGTACTTGCTGTGCTGAGGGGGCTGACAAGGGTAAAGAAACCAGGTGAGACATCTCAACTTCAAAGTGCACATAAACAAGAGCTGAGGGTATCCTCTTAGCCAAGGCCTGTTGATAATTCCTTCAATTTACATGTTTCAGGAGCACCTGATGGGAAATAAATGACTGGAGCAGATGTTTGGTTCTTCCAGGGAACCAAGAGACTCAAGAGTAGATGTTTTGACAACTAAGTCACTATCAGGTTTCTGCAACATTTTAATTCAAATTCTTTACTGGAGGCTCTAACTGGAACACAGCTACACGTTTCAGGAAACAGTTAAGTGGACAAAACTGATCTAGGATGAAAAAATTACCATGATAATCAGAAATTACCAAATATTTATCAAGTTATGTGGTAGATTGAAAATAAATACAATTTAGTTGCTTCTTCTTTGCTTTCTGTTGGCTCAAAATGGCACTTGAGTATCCTTCGATCTGCATGAGAGTTAAATTTCACCACCTTTCCTTTTATCCCCTTTTGCACTAAAAATATCTTCACTATCTATAATTGTTTCCATCAATAGTTGAGGGTGCAATCTTACTCCTACACAGAGCAGCAGGGGATGGGCTGTCTTCTGCATTTTTCTTAGTTAAGTTCCCCAAGAAACAACAACTTACTGCAATCTTACTGTCTGCATGGTCACCCATCTGCCAGACCCTCTAAATAAAGGCTGACAGAAGGCCAAGAGGGGGTCTCAAAGTCCTTCAAATTCCTACAGTTTCTGCAGCAGAATTAAATCAGAGACAGAAATACCCTACTCGAGAGCTCCCATGGAGGGAAAGGTCTGTAGAAGTCAACTTTTGCTTTCTGAGAAGCTCAGCCAAAAGGTGTAAATCCCTAAGAAGTCATTTGCAAACTGATTTTTAATTTTTTTATCATCTACTGTGGTGAAAAAAAGATGCAGGCAGGGTGTACCTGAGCTGCAGAGCCTTGTGCTGGTCATGCTGCCAGGCAGCACAGCTCTGCCCACTGCCCAGCAGACGTCCCTTTCCCACTGGGAAGGCTCCAGGTTCCCTCCCAAGTGGCACAGCCTATACCAGGTCTAGGCCACGGGCTCACAAGAACAAAAGTCCTCAGTGTTTTTCCCACCCTGACTCCCACTTGTGCATTCCTACTGCTTTTCCTTTTGCTGGTGACAGTGCTCATTAGCCATCCCACTGAATGCAGAACGGTGAAATACCAGAAATAATTTACTTTAATTTTGCCTTTTTTTTGGCAGAGTAATCTTTCTACTGGTTGAGCTCCCTGGAGCAGCTCTCCAAGAGGAGGAGTGGGACTGGGACAGGCAGCTCTGCCTTTCAGCAGCAGTGAGCATTGTCAGCAATTGAGCTACCCAACAAGTGAGACCAAAGGAATGTGTGATTAGATAACAATGAGATAAGCTCAAGTATAATATTTGCCAACATAATTTCATTTCTGAAACAAAAACATTTGGTTCAGGAACTTGGATTGCACCTTTACATAGAGTATTCTTAAATCTTCAAACTTGACAGACCATTAAGCACAGGTGTAAGAATAACTTCATTAACACAGAGCCAGTTGGCTGAAATATGGCACAGAAGGCAAAAGCAAGAAAATCCTACAGATAATAGTTGCACCCTGGCATCCCTTCCCCACCCTCCAGTCAGGAGGGTTGTTATTTATTTCCCTCAGCCTGCAGCTGGATCAGACTCTTTTTCTTTTCATCCCAGTGAGCTGTGCAAATTATTTCAACAGGTTTTGGGGAGCAGTTTGTTTTGAGGTTTTTTCCTTGTTTCTTTTTTGATAAGTATGACCCAGCAGTGATATTTCAATTAGCTCCTCATCAAGCCAAATCTCTCCAGACATTAGTAAACATTGGATACAGCAAATGAAATTCAAGGGTCAGCATTTCCTACGTGATTTAGCTTTTACCTGTTGTTGATCTGTTCCTTTTTTGCTGTGATTCTGGATATAATCAACCAAGCCATGAACCACAGTTCTCACAGCAACTAGTCCATTTTCCAGTTGTTCCCACGTTGGAGGTGGAGCATCTGATGCATAGACAGCAAACAGAGAATAGAAAAAGAAAAGTCAGAGGGATTTTCTAAAGCCAGGTAAAAAAAGAAAACAAAAAACCAACAAACCATCAGGATCACAAAACTTCACTAGACAAGTAGAAGTGTTTATCAGTACATAAAAAGTATTCAGCAACTTAATTCCGGGGTATTTACCTCTTGTAGAATAAAGGGACCTACAGACTCAAGACTGAACTGCACAAAACACCAAATGAGCCAGTAAGACTTCTTAGCATGCCAAATTATTTCCTTTTATAAGAACTTTCATCTCACAAGAGCTCCAGAGTAAATGCACTGTACAAACTTCACATAACGAAAAACATCAGGTTGAAAATCCCTCTTTGCATTCAGACTCCTGCAGGTAAAATCATTCCATACAAATACCTGATCACTGGCCTGATCCCACAGGCACAGTCACGGAGCAGCAACAAGAATTGATGCCTCTCACTTGGAAAAAACATCACAAGGCAAATCTGTCTCAGACCACCATCTAACACACAGCACTGTGAATAAACTGTACAGTCTCAATTCTATAGGAGCACTTGAGGGTTTTTTCAGCTAATTTACTTCTCTAGTTTTTTGAATCTGTGCCAACAGCTGACCCTCCCACCCCATGCCTGCACACTCTGCTGCAAAGCACGGGACCTCAAAGTGCCCTTCAAGATCTTTAGCACAATTAATTACATTAGATTCCACTCACAAGGCCTAAATTCTTCCAGAGGTACTTCCAACATGCCCACAGAATAGCAGGGAAGCAACTCAACAGCACAGAAAAGAACCATCAAGACCAGACTTGCCTGCTGAAACCAAGTGAGGCTCTCAGTGATGCTACTTCCCTTAGCAGTTTTTGGCTAACAAATCTGCAGCGCACACACAGTTTTGTCCCTCACTTGTTTCAGCATGAAAGATTTGGGAAGAAAGCACTACATTTCCTTTAGCTGTGAAGTACACCTGGTCCTCATTTGAAAGGGAAGTTTATTTGTTTAAAATACAGAAACTAAGAACTACAACTTCTCATCTCCTGAAGTGATACTTTAGGCCTTCACACTATTTTGACACATAATGATTTTACACATGTTAACAAGTATGAAATAAAACTTCAGCCACAGCACTCTGTTCTGTCCCTTCTCTTCTCCCTCAACCGGTCCACCCTCACAGCACCGCTGATTTTTAATCAACAATATTCATCTTTCTCTCCTCTGTCAACAGCTTATATTCTTTTCAGCTATCTTCACCTTCCCAGACTGTCTTTCCCACCTTTGCAGAATTATACATTAACAAGAAAAACACTAAATTCCTGAAGGTAACAAATCTTTCTTGTCTAGACTAATTTTTGTCCAGCTTCTGTCTACTCAATCTATCAAAATTCTTCTGTGGAATCCAAAATTCTTTATACAAAAGATGTCTTATGATTTTAAGCTGCCTCTAAGAGAATTCTGAGTGCAATGTCTGCAGGCTGGAGATCTCAGATCAAAAACTAATACAAAGAACTTCCTGAGTAAAGAAAAAGACATACAATTTTCAATAAGTTAATGGAAGTCCTTAATCTGATGAGTTGAAGACTTCCCCAAGTTGGTTAACAAATTATTTGCTGCAGGAGAGAACTGGAGAGAAAAAGGCATCTCAGTGACAGCTCAGGCTCTGCTTTAAACACAGTGGCTCTGTCAATCTTCCTGCTGTTTTGCAATGTGGTTAAAACAGCAGCATGTGGACTAAAACAGGGAAAAGAGGGAACCTCAGAGTGCTGCCACTCCCCACATTAGCACTGCCCAAGTACACCCTATGTCACCTCACAGGATTATGCGCTGAACCTTCATGAGAGCTCATCCAGTGCCATCAAACAAGGGAGCTCACCTCAGAGAGGTGGTGAAATGGTTCCTGCCATACTTTGGAAGCTATTTTAGCTTTGGAATAGTTCAGTTCCTCACACAGATTACTGCTGTTCAGGCTGGCTTTGAATACCACCCAAGAATCTTAAGTTGATGAGTCACAGGATGCTTCCTTATACTTGATGATCAGCTTTCAACCTTTCCACTGTGTTAAGCTCCTCCTGGCTAAACCCTAAGTTACAGGTTTTCCAGACTTACCTGGACTGGGATCAATATTTGCCAGGAGCTCTAGGTGAGGTCGCAGACGATTCAGGTTAGCTGGATCTCCAGTCCTCTGCAGAGCAATAGTTAACTCCTGAACACTCTGTGCAAATGAGGCTGGGGTCTGCAACTTAAAAAAATTATCATAATTAACTTTCTACAGGCAAAGCAATCCTCATGGTTTCTGAAGGCTGCTCCACAAGCTCACAAGAGCTGTCTCCCAAATCTGAAGGAAAACCGTTTTACGCACCAGCCCATTTCAGCGAGCCCTTTCTACCAAGAATGCACAATTCTCTGACATTGCAGGTTAAAATACAGCTCTAAACAGACAAAACAGATGCCAGTATTATTTCTAGCAGTAAAACCCATTTCTTCTGTGTTGTGCTGGCACCCAGGATTAAAAATGGACAATATTAGAAACCATTCAATTTAGATTTCTGAAGAGTCTAATATCTTCAATGCCCCCCAGCAGGTTTGCACCTTGCTTTAAATTGAGTACAGCAGACAACAAAGAGCAAGATGGTTCAAGGAAAAAATAGCAACGTTCCATTTACTAACATCATACAACTCCATTATTCAAAACCCTTGAATTCTACCTCGGTCCTTCAGGAGATGTCTGGCAGAACATTTGAAAAAGTGGGCAAAGGCATAAATACACCGCAGGCAGATCTTGAAGCTAATTCTCCTGCACAGCAGCCAATGCAGTTGTTTCACAGCTTTCCTAACCATTCAACAAGATTCAGTTTTTCCCACCCAATGTAGGCACTTACAATGTGAGTCCCCTAATTTAAAAGCCCATGTTGCTTCTAAACACAAAGAGATCTGGGCATTTCTAGAGGTCAAATATTTTATTTAAAAATATGCTTCTACCTCTGTACCTTACTTCAGCTATAGGCTGGGGGACTGATTTGTTTCCTGCCCAGAAACACAGACCATTAACCTCTGTCACTACACTGCTAGTTGTCAGCTGTTCACAAAGGTCACATCCCAATTGTGTAGCTGAACTTTGTGGCTTCCCATCTGCAGAAAGAAGTAAAGTAGCAAGAGACAGCAGGATGGCAGAGGGAGCAAGACTCATCAGGTTATAAATACATATTCTAATTATTTAGGGCATAATGGGCTTTGAAATAACGGGGCAAATGATTACAGGGCTAGTACACATGGGTATAGTTTGTAAATACAAGCCCCGAAATCTACCACAGCTGCATCCAAGGAGGGCTGGGCTGCTTTGAGGTGGCTTTACCTTGTCGATGATGCTCTGCATGTGGGATTTGTGAGACTGGTCTCCGTAGAGCAGCGAGGACCACTGGTCTGGGGCGATGCGTAAACCCGCCTCCATGGCTATCTGAACTATCTGGGAGTCGTGTTCCCTCCGCAGAGCTTCGTAGGTCCGAAATTCCTCCTTCAGCTGCATCAGGGAGGAATCCTCGTCTCGCTTTGTCACCTAGTGGGGAAAAACGAGTCAAAGGCAATTAAGCAAGATAAGCCAGAGATTATGTGAAGCCCAAGACAAGCGACATCTTCAGTCAGCAACTAAGTCCTTCTTCCCAAACTAAACTCAAGTATGACAATATGCAGTGAACATCAGTTTTTGCTAAAATAATACACTCTATGAAGAGACGAGCCACTATAAAATGGATAAAAAACATCATTTACTCAGACTCTGACCTGGTGAAAGTGTCACACTTCCTAACTGACTTTACAGCATTCACCTTACTTCTCCAATCAAGGAGATCTGCATTTCAGAATTTTGTTTGAGGGTACAATTAGCACAACCAAAGCATTTTGCTACTCATTTAGCAAAAGTGAATGACATTTAGGTTGAACACCTAACTAAAGGATCATTAAATACTACAGAGTGCACTAGACATCTTAAGTTCTCTTCATACAACTCTCATGTCCAAGAGGCTCCTATTTCTTTGTTTGTGACCACATCACCAGTGAATTAACAGAACTAGGGATCTTCCAGCTTTAAGCCACTTCTAAGGAGATAAGAATGTTGGCTTACATCCAGGTTTTGTAACTGTGCATCTATTAGACTGGACAGAGTCATATCCTAGCTTTAGAGCTCCAAGCTGCAGTTTCAGCCTATGCTGCCATCACAGCTGTACAAAGAACTCTCCAAACACACATGGGATTTAATGAGCAATACTTTCTATAACTACACATTTTTTTAGGCACATTTAATGTTACAGGAAAAGGAAACTCGAAAGTGCAAACAAACAGTTTTCATAGCATTATGAAATCTCCAGGCAGAATCTTCTTCATACCTTGAAGCATGAGGCCCTGTACAGGAGCTGGACAACGTGCCCAATGCTAGTTTTGGAAGCCTGAGGGAATCGGGGCTCCAGCCTCTGCACCACAAAGAGAACCAAGACCTTTCGTGACAGAGCAGATCCATCTTCCAGAGCCAGCAGGACCAGCTTTAAAGCCTCCTCTTGCATTGCTGAGGGTGGGGGGAAACATGAAGAAAAGAGACAAAGGATGAGAGAAGCACAAGAACGATTTGTGCACAATTTCTTGGTTGCCTACAAGTGGGAGACCAGCTACAAACTCCCCCAACACACACACAAACCCACATGAAATTATGAAATTATTATTTCATCTATTTTGGGTACCATCTGATAGGAAGACTTCTTTGTTCCTGTCTGTACACCTCTTCATTATTAATGTAAGAGTTTTCCAAGCGTACTATCTATGTCCCACACCTACTCCAGCAGAAAATGCTGACAGGCTGAGGAAGGGCAAGGTTCATTCCCATGCAGGTAAAAGAGCAATGAGTGCTCACGCAAATAACTCAGGTGCTGCAGCACCTCTATTTTGCTTGGTAACAAGCCTCTCTCTTGCCTGGAGTGGTACCAAAGTGAGCATCTCAAAGTCAGCCCTTCTTAATCTGTTTCAGTGGGGGAAAAGTGTTATTTTTAGTGTATTTTTAGTTTAAGAAGTTGGCTGCATATTTCAAGACTCAAAAAGTGAAGCCTATATTTTCCATAATGAGACTTTTTTTTTTTTAAGCAAAATTGATTTTTTTCTGGTATTCTAAGCAAAGGAATGCAATTTCTAAGTACATAACTTTTTAAAAATGCGTACACATAACTGTAGTAAATCTATCCCCCCAACTGGTATGTATGTTTATTTACCCTGAAGGCAAAGAAGCCAAGTCCAGCCTCTTCTAGTAAACTTATTTTTTCTAGGAGGGTCTTACTTCTTCAAGGAATAGCAAGAGAAACTACTTCTCATTTATCTTATGACAAGGAAAGGACACACGTTATTCTGAATTTCACAGAAGACTTGCAAAAGCACTAAAAATGCAAGGAAGTCCATGACAGCAGCCCAACAGCCCAACCTACTATTAAGAAATTAAGCTGCTGCCTAATAAAACCACTCGGGTAATTTGATTTACCGATGGCTCAGTTCTAAACGGCTTCCAGCACAGCAGTGGCACTGCCATGTCACCTACCTGGCCCCAGGAACTGGCAGCCTCTGGCTCTCACTGCAGCCCAGAGGTTGGAAGAGAGCTGCTGAGGGTTCTGGTGCTGGAGAATGAGCTCTGTGACTGTTCTCTCGCCCAGTGACCGCGCCGCTCGCATGGCTCTGATCCGCCCTTCCTCCTCCACCAGCTGGCAGTGGACTAATGTCACAAGTTTCCTCTGCATGGGACGACTCAGCACGCTCTGAGTAGTACTGTTGAGACCCACACCTTCAAAACAAAATGAAACAGAGTAATAAACTGTCTCATATTTCCTCTTTTTGTGCCAGCCTTCAGTGACTGTACTGTACAGTGCAAACCTGATGTCCACTTTGTCAAACAGAGCACTGCACAAGGCATATCGGATGTTCATTTTTGCCACCTTGTCTTATTTGGCATTAAAAGCAGTCTCCTGGGAGTCAGCTTCCCCACAGGTTTAAGTCTTGTGATTGGCTGATTTGGCTCTCTAAGAAGGTGGAGCCTCTAATGAATCCTCTCAGCGTGAGGGTAGTTTGTCCCACACTCTCAGTTCATCCCTTATTCATGAACTTCAGGGATCACTGGGATGTTGGTTTGTTTTCACAAGACATTTAGTTTCCTGCCTACATCTGATATCTCCACTGCTTTGGCCCAGCCAAACTGAGCTTACACATGAGTCCTGAACTCCCTGGGGTGCAAAAATTCTGATTCACAAAGTGCTGGGAGCCACTTAATCCAGGATAAAGAAACGAGTGACTCACTAGGCAAACGGCTGCCATGCTGAATTTGTTGCACAGCCAGGGCTTGTTCACCGGGCCACTACTACCCAGAGTCATGCTGCTGTCACACTGTTCTGGGCAGAAAGGACTGAGACAACTCCCTGTAAAAATTCATTTCTGAAAACCTGATGCCCAGGATGCTCAACTCCACTCCTTGGGCTGACAGATTGTCTGAGTCCAGCACATGTGGTGCAGATAAAATCCATACTATTGAACACAGTGCAGGTTTGCTAAGCTAGAATTACTCAGACTGATACAGCTCCTGTGTAAGATCTTGTTATCACAAAGCAGAACTGAAAAAAGTCTATTTTTACTTAGTCTGCAGAGGCCAAAGCAATTTACAGAGTTTGTCTCAGCTCACTATATCATGGCCAAATAGCTCAGTAGTTTCTCAGAATTACTTTTGACACCTTCCACAATTCCACACCCACACCCCCACCATGAAAACATAATCTTAAATCTTCTTCAATTTGTTTCTAAACTAGGCTTATATTCATTTTTCAAACAGACTAACTAATCATTTGGATAGTTTATTTTGCATCTTATTTGTTTCCCACTCTCACTGTCCAAGGCAGCAATGCAGGAACTACCTCTGGCACTGCTGAGTGGTTTGAGGTACAATGCCAATTCTTCCACACATTTCTTGCCCTCCTCATAATGCTTGGTGTCTTCAGCTCCACTGCATAAAGTAATTGGCTGCTGCTCAGGAACCTGGAGAGGGATGACATGTACATTTACATGAATATGCATAAACAAGTGACAGTCATGCTTACAAACACTTGTTACTATGAAGCATTTCCTGTTTTATTCCCCTTCTGTGTTTTTCCTATATTAATAACCATTTTTTCAGCTTGTTTACTGAACAAACCCCAGTGAAATGAAAACAAAAAGACAGAGAATTTATGTTTAGTAGATTTCCTTTATTTAGTGGCTGACAGGGACTAGAAGCAGGAGGCTTAACATGGCACTTCCTATAACTACAAAACTTTGGCTAAAATAATGCACATTGAAACATCCCAAAAGCTGGCTGGCCAAAAAAAAATCGGGGGGGGGGGGGAATAAAAAAAATAAATCAGAAGAGCCCTGGTCTGCAGGTAAGTACTGATTTGTATCTAGAGCCTCACAGCTCTAAAATCATCCAGGGATAAATTACAGCTACTTAGATTAGCAGGAGAAAGATTTAGCAGCAAATACACTATGACGCCCTTGGAACATATTCTGACTAGATCAAATTAACAAGCAGCAAGACCAAGTTATCCTACACAGTGCATATGAACACACCCCTGACATTCGTGGCTTTGGCTGTTTGTTTTTTTTTTTCCCGGTGAAATGTCTTCATCGAGACATTCATCAGAAATCAGCTCTTTTCAAAGGGATTTGGACCACTCCTTCCCCAAGTTATGATTTTGTTTTTGCCTTCCTCCAGGTTAATTCTTAAAAGCTTTAAGCAAATTTCAGGCTGCAGAATAGCACTGCACTAACATTCTCAACATCACTATTCAGCAGTCAACCCAACATGACAGGACAGAGAACTGGAATTTCTCAGAAGACTAAACACAAGCACGTTTTGCATATGCTGTCAAAGCACAAACAGATCTCAGAGTTCTATTTCCAAGTCAATTCCTATCCCAGTGGCAATAACAGCCTGCTAATCCCACATAGCTGTTTATGGGGACCAACCCAGGCCCTCAATCTACAAGCACAAGCCTTTAATGCCTCAGTTAAATACAGTTACAAACCCACCCACCTTCATGTGCAACCCAGCCCTGAGAAAAGCAGTGTTATGGTAGCACTGAATAAAAGCAGGGAATATATATAAATTGTATATATATGTATATATACATATACACAGACATACAAATACAGTTGTCATCACCAATGGGGACAGGAGCTTTCCCATCTATTTTAATAGACAGTTATGTTTCAACCACATGATCACCCTTCTCCTTACACAACAATCTCTGCTGAGTTGCTCATTTGACACACAGAGCAAAATAAAAAGTTACTATCTACCTGACTCTTGCTTTTACAGCAGGCAACAAAAATAATCTCAGAGTGCAAAATATCAGCTGCAATTAAGATAGTTGATACCATCCCAAGACTAACATAATCAAGATAGTCTCGATCAGGCACAGCCTCTTTCGCTCCCATTAAAGGGAAAACCAAAGCCAAGACAGTAAGGTTGGCCTTTTCACTGACTGCAGTTAACTTGTCATGTTCTGGGCTTTTTGGTTTTAATTTTGGGACAGGGTTTGTTTGAGGTGTTTTGGTTTCGGGATTTGAGGGGTTTTATGAGTCTGTGAGCAAGAAAGTTTTCAGCAAAAGGAGATTTCACAAATGGATCTTACAGTGGTCAGACCTAACTGTCACAACAGACTGGTTTCTTGGGATCTGGGAAACAAATACTAACACCTTCGATATTTACTTGCATGTTGACAGAACACCGCACACCTCCCTTTCGAAGCCACTGCCATTTTAGCATAAGGCTCTGCCTAGGCCGTCACCCAACAGAACTGGATCCGCTACCCAAAGACATCTCCCGCACGTGTGCCCAGACAGAGCCTGCCCCATATCCCTGCCTTCGTTATTGTGGGCATAGATTTTGTGAAAATTCCTCCTTATTCCTGCAGCCATTCCATCTACACCGGTTACGACTCAAACCACAACCCCCAGCAGACAAAGGGGGCTGGGGACAGACGTGGGACAGGAAGCCTGGGACAGGAAGCCTGTTCAGCCCCGGCTTTGGCCCTGAATTGAAGGGGCTTTAGCACACATTCAGAGCCGTGTTTGGAATGCCAGACACAGCAGAGCCACCAGCGAGACACAAGGGCTGTCTAGGCAACTAAAAGAGAGCTTCCCCCTCCCCCAGGGAAAAGCTGGCAGAGAAAAACCTCCAGGAGTTAATCAAGCTGTACAACACTACCTGCCTTTATTTCTCCCCACACACACTTCACCGTCACTCATGCAAATGCACCTCACAATAAAATTCACAAATAATTTTCCTTTTGCTGGTTCTGTTCTATGCACTTGCAAGAGTTACTTTAATATTTTAGGGTTAGGATGATTGTAAGAACAGTATCTCCCAAGAGAAAAACTGTAAAGACGTGATTCATAAAAGTCACATGAAATGTGAATTTTATTTTTGGCTCCGTCGTGAAATTGCTGAGGGACAACTGAGAAATAATAATTCAACTCCAAAGCATTTTCACTTCCCCTTTGCAAAATATCATTTTAATAGCATGCATGGAGAATGACCCTATGGTCACTGCTGTTTACAACCTCTCTCAAGAGCCCCAGAATATATGCCCTGCAGAGTGAGTTCATTATTTTCAGGATCATTCCATATTCCATTCTCTCAGACACCACACCCTTATCACAGTTTTCACTGCAAATATATTCACATCATGTAAACAACACCTCCCAGGGGGGATGAGAGCGAGACAGGAAAAATGATCTCAGATGTTTAATTGCTTGAGATTTGTGAGGGTTTTGCATCTGCCTTGGCAATGCCTGTGAGGATCCCAGCAGTGGAATGCTGCCCATCAGCTTGGCTTGTGGTTGTGGGAAGAGGGGAAGAGGTAGCTTATGACGGCATGAGGAAGGGGACTGGAAAAGAATGCTAAAGCATCACCTTCATAGCAGGCAGTGATTTGGAATTGGTGATTTAACTGTAATTTGATGAAGGATGTCAGTTTGAGTTGTCACTAATTACCATTAGACATCTAATTGCACAGAATGAGAACATGTTAAACAGACTAAATAAATCCCTTTTTGTCTGGTTTGAAAACTCTTTCTCCCTCCTCCCTATGAATGGAGGATTTGCTTCCTGCCCCCCCAAAAAACCCAAACAAAAACCCAAACAAAAGCCTATTGTCTTCAGTTCCTCAAAGGTTTACATTAGGGACAACTTCTTCACAGATAATTCCTCTTCTGTGGCACTTCATTTCACCAGAAGTTACAATAAAAAATGATCAAACAAGCCTCTAATAGCTCTGCAATTGCAATCTTCCCCTTTTGAAAGGGCTGTGAGTTAAGATCACTCCACCCATTCTCTCATCATGTACATGATTCCATTGCCCAATGTATCTGTCGTGTCCAACAGGAGACTATGAAAGACATTAAAGCACCACAGGCATTTCTGCCACCCTATGTCACCTGTTTGGAATGTGTACGCTGCTGCTTCATGGGTTAATAAAGCACGAGGGAAGAGCTTAGATGACAGATCCATGATTATGCACCTTCAAAACACGGGCCAGGTGAATGCTTAAAATAGTTGCACGTAGTGAGTAACATGTGGATGCTGGAATAGCTAAAATTCTAAACGCCATTCCCACAGAAACAGGCTTAAGGGATTTCTTCACCCAAGAAGTGTTAAGAAGCAAGGTATCCCAGGAGTGCCTTACTGGTTTGTGCCCAAGCCACTGTGCCTCCCTTCCCTCACAATATGCTTAGCTCTGCTTAGGGCTCAGCTATTTCCAGCCCTCCCAGGAATAATAATTCTCATCTTCCCCTTATAATCCCTTCTGCTCCCTCATCTGCTGAACTCATCTAATCTGGTGGGCTGAATTACCCAACCAGAGGGGCTGTGGAATCTCCCATTCCTCTACTGTCCAAGGCCAGGCTGGATGGGACTTGGAGCAACCTGCTCTAATGGAAGGTGTCCCTGCCCACGGCAGCGGGTGGAATGAGATGAGCTTCCAGGTCCCTCCCAACCCAAATCAATCGATGATTCCATGACCACTGCCTCCCAGCCCCTGTAAGCACTGTTGACCTGTAACACGCTATAGGGGAGCAGGCAGAAACTTCAGTCCCTCTAACAGTTAATTTTCACATCAAGGGTGGCTATAACCTGGGCAACAGGTTTCATTTCTGGAAAGGGGTGGGGAGAGGGAAAACTGAGAAAGAGTCTGTAATTCAAGTAAGAAAACAACTCTTCTTACCATTAAAGTGGCAAACCAACCCAGAGAGAGAATGCTATTGTCAGAGAAATAGGTTACTGCTTCCCCAGGCGACTGTGTGACAAGTTTAGTACATTCTCCCTCTGAAGTACAGCCCTGCTTATTTCACCCACTGTGCCAAAGTGACTTGCCCTGGAATCCCATAACTGCCGCCAGTCACAGCAGAATAGATTTGTTTCTTTAAACAGCCTGGTCTCCTCCTCTGCCTCCAGCAAAAAAGCACTTAACACATATAGACTTCTCAGAAGTCTCCCCAAAGGGAAAAGAACAAACTGTTCTTCCCCCTCACAGATAAAAGCTTTAATTGTGCTGTACTGAATTTCCTTCTAAAATGAAACCTGTTTTTTTTGAATTTATAGTTTAAAAAGAAGGTATTACACATCTCCATGGACTCAGCTTAAGGTGTTCAGGTGTTTGTTGGAGGTTAAGGGACACTAATGACACACAGACCCTCCTGAAACTAAACCATGAAGCGGAACAAGAAAAATGGGCTTGGTTTCAACTGAAGTCGATACCACTCATGCTTTGAAAGCTGGATTGCTGCTCACAGACCATTTTTGTTGATATGTACCAAAGAGAACCCACGTTCTCAAACAGGACACAGTTCAAAATCGCTAGTTTCTCTAAAGTACCTTTTAATTTTTTTTTTAAATTTGTCCTTAATCAAGCCCTTTTCTCTAAGAAGATTTAAAAAATGGCCTTAGAGAGGCTAGTGGGAAATAGTAACTGTTTCCCTGTCCTCCCCAGTGAAATAGTGTACTTATTTTCTAGTACTCCATAGTCTGGTAGGAAGGGGCAGGGAAGAGAAAGGAGGGTGAGTTGTACTGAACACTGATTTCATTCACATGTTGAAATTAGGAGCTGGCTGGGAAGGTGGTGCAAACTTCTCTTAAGGGGAAAGTTTCTCAGTAATAAACATCCAGCTAAGATCCATGATTATCGTTTAGGTACCAGAATTGCTGGGAGCAGCAAACATGCGGCAGTGAGTGGCAAATGAGGGGTGTGGGAATACTGTCTCTTGGTGGCATTTGCAGCTTGAAGGTCATCAGGGAACAAGGTCCTGTGAATCTTGATCACGTGAAATTCTAAGATGTAAAAAGGAGCACGAAATGCTGTCATTAGTTCAAAGCCAGGACCCAGAGTCTCAAGACAAACAACACTATAAAGCCTCTCTTCCTTCTTCATACCTCACACATATGGATGAGAAACTCTGGCTGGCTAACTAGCAAAACCAGAATAAAATTCTCAGTTACCCATACAGAGGCAGGGTGGTTTTTCATTTCATTCCAGAGGATCTTGTTTTTATGGAAATTGTAATTCAGGCAAAGATCAAGTTTATCACATAGCTTCTCACAAAGCTTAACAAATGCACACAAACCAACCGAAAAAATGCGAGACATTTATCACAAGTGTGGACATTTGTGTACAGCTGGAACTATTCTAGAAACTGCAAAGAGGAAGGAAGGAGATGTAAGGGAGAAAGAGAATTACAATATTTACTTATGGCATCACCCACAGATCTCAGTGCTTGGAAGCTCTTCAAAGATGGTGGCATATCACAGAAATGGGAGTGCACAGTCTCACTGCCTTCTCCTGCAGAGCAGGATGAGTCACTCAGCACAGCCAGAAACATCACTGTATTTTAAACTTGTAGAATAACTTCTATGCCACACATCACAGAAAAATAACACCAAATTAGCCATATTACTCAATGAACTTAGAAGTGGCAAAAGCATGGCTGGATCTCTAGGTCCCAGTACCTAACAAAAAGCAACATAAGAGTATCTTTCTCTCCTCCACATCTTTTACAGCTCCTCCGCAAAATTCTTTCCTTTTCCCTGAACTATGGACCTCATTGAATTTCCTGCTGATTTCAACTCTGCTGAGCCCAGATATGGAAGCAGAACAAACCAAAACAACCACCCCTGTATGGTAACTGTCCCCATTTACATTTTCACTCCTCGCCCCTAAGTTAGACATAATTGCCCCTCCTCTTCCAGGCCCACAATCCTGCCCAGCTTTGGGAGGTGCGGGTCACAGGAAGCTACTAGTGATCTAAGCATGATAAGTTTATGCCAATTTAGGTCTGAGCTGAACAGGGTGATCCTGCTTTCCACACACCCCTGCCCCTCTCCTGAGGCAGTCATCAGCACCAGGGACACTTGTCCCCATCAGATCACCCCTTCAGCTGACCTCACCGGTACCTGTTCCAGCAAAAAGGGGAGGCTTGGGCAGGCTGCCCCTATCCACCTACATGGATTTAGAGCGACATGTCAGCTCAGGAAGTTGCATTTCCAGTGCACAGTTTCAAATTAAACATAAGGCTGTATAAAGGCTGCTACCAGAAGGGTCTGTCCCACTTCCCTTACACTTCTGACCTGCTTTTGGGACAGCTGGCCACAGGTCTTGTAGGGTGAGTACAGTAAAGCACATAACCTACAACAGAAGAATGGCTTCCCACTAAATAAACTCACTGATCCAGTTCATCCTTTCAGCAGAACATGACTAGGTAAGAGTCAAGGAAGAAGGAAGGGAACAGAACAAACCCATTCTGGCGACAGCCCACGGTTACACTGAATTAGATGTAACAAAAATCACAGTCAGCAACCAGTAGAATCAATATCTAAACTATTGTTCTAGGTACCTCTGCAACTTTTTGTAGACATTTACAATAAAGGCAGATGAGTACTCCACACACCATTAACATCAGTCACAACTTGTCCTCCTAAAAGAAAGAAGGAAAATAACACAACCCCAGATTTTGAAGAAAAGCAAAGCACTGTTACCTGAGCACCCACTAGCTGCAGCAGGGCCGAGTTCACAGGGAGGAGTTCAATGTCTGTGTTGATAGTGGTCTGGTCGAAGGGACATGCCTTACGGTGGAGCTTGTTGAGGCACATCTTGCAGACGGTGTGGCCACAACCCAAGCTGATGGGCTTCCGGATGGTTTCGTCGAACGTCTGTGTGCAAATTGGGCAGGAGAGAAAATCCGTCCATTGTGGAGCTTGTACAGGCATTGCTTCAGGAGTTAATCGACAAGACAAAAATCTAAAGCACAGATTCCACTGGAATCAAAATCTTGGGAAAAAAAAGTCTGTTTGTTTTTAAATATCTTCTGTAAGTACAGACAGTCAGCACATAGTGTGAAACATAACCTAGAAGGAAGCAGAAACACACAATGAGCATTCTGTACTGGAACAGGCACGGGAGACCCTTTGTGCTCAGTAAATAGCACTTGTCGAGGTACAGCTGAACTGGGAATGTGAGGTAGGGAGTGCAGTTCTGACACTAAATACAGGACTGAGTCATGACCTGCTTTAATTCCAGCTAGTCTCTGACACTAGAAAAGCCACTTTAAACCATTTCTGCTGTTATACAGCTTAAAAAAAATAGGCAACAGATAACTATCTCATTGAAGTTATAAGGCCAATTAGCTTTACAGTTTTATGTTCTCTTTTTTTCTTCATAAACGAGCTAATTAACATCAATAAGATTTGAATAAAAAAGACCCTTTTTGAAGGGCTGGTGTGCTTATTCCAGCAAACCAATTTTTTTCATGGTATTCATTATGAGCATTAAATAATTTTGCTTAGACAAAGCTTTTACCACAAGCAAGCTTTCTTCAGAGTCCAGTGGGCTCTGGATTGGCACACAATGACTCTGGAAAGGTGGGAGCTGTCCCAGCCTTCAGAGGGAAGAACATTTCTAGAATGTCTCAAGGACCCTTTTCTGACCCCAGTGTACATCATTCCCTGCCTACCTAGAGATTATATTGACAAAGAAAGAACATCTTTAATGTATTGAGAAATCACACAAACTACAATAGAGGAAAACCTAGGAGGTCTTTATCACTTGGCACTTTCAAATCAAAATGCTAAGAGGATCAAGTGTTACTAATTATGAGGCAATGGAAGAAAAGACATCCCTTTGGGACAAAAAAAAAAAGCAGAACTCATGTGAGGAGAAATATAAAAGAACAGATGGATGAAAACAATCATCATCAGAAAGAAAACTGGTAATAAAATAATTTCTGATGTCTGGCTTACTTTCTATCACAAGTGGAGTTGGAAAAAAAAAAAAGAGAGGGCAGGTCAATGATTTACAACCAATTTTTCTATATCTAGCAGCTCAACACCAACAAAAACCCCAGTCCAACCACCCAGATGTGGTAGTTTCTCTTTCCCACATGCCACTGGCTTCAGTTTCAAACCCATGAATGTGCACTTGCTTGTTAGTATCTGTTCTGATAGAAAGTTCTCACATAAGCAAAACAGCAACCTGTCATCAAATCTCAGCTTAAAAAACAACCTCACAATTTAAATTAAAATCTCAATTCTAAAGGCAAAGAGAAACTTCAAATTAAGAGTTGTGCAATTCAAAATCAAAGCATTTTAAAATAGCACAAAAAAAATTCTAATGCTAAAACAGAGACTGAAAAGCCTCAGGCATTTTTTCAAGAATTCAGTGCAATGTTGTTCACCATTAACATCATTTTGCCAAGGCAAACAATGAAGAGTTACTAGTTAAGCTTTTAGCCACGTTTCATCAAACATTAAAGCTTAGTTTTAAAGCTAATGAAAAGGAGTTGGACTCGGATGATCCGTGTGTGTCCCTTCCAGCTCAGGGTACTTCATGATTCTATGAAAAAAAAAATCACTTGTCTCTTCAAAAGACAACATACAACCCCACCAGCCCTGGTGCCCAGTCCAAAAGGGATCAATAAGAAATCAATATTATCCAGGCAGAGGAAGAGGCACTGCATGTGGTTAACCCTACCACCACCACTGCACAACCAGAAGATGTCAAGGTTGTTCAGGGTTCCCCCTCCAAATCACCTCTTTAATAGCAAAGCACTCATTTTTTTCATCTTGTCAGCAGACAGGCAGATCATTTCCATTACTTGTAACACCATAACCCCAGTGAAATCTTTCATACTTTTAAATTACTTCACTAAACTAACTTACTAAAACATCCAGGAAATTTATTTCCAAGCTTTCCCTTGCTTCCTTATATTTTAAGTAAACTTTGGTATCAAGTATTCCAGCCAGAATTACTCTTTGTAAACCAAATCTGCAAGAGAAATTAGCTGGAAACTCCACAGAAGTCCTTCTGCAGAGAGCAGAACACAGTTTGATAAATCTAGTGTTATGAAATACCATCGGAGGTTAAAAATCTGAGAGCTGAATCACATTGTTTCCTTTAGGTCACACTGCTATTAAAATATCTACCAACAATTTCCCAGACTCATCTGCAATTCAGAAACAAACTGAACAGCCTATGTGAAACATAGATTATTAACCAAGCATTAAGAACAGTTTCTTACTAACTGAGGAGATTTAAAACCAGCAGCTAATATGAAGCTGTACCATCAAGAATAAAAGGTGGACGTGGACATGGAGACTCCACCATCCCAGGCTCTGAACTGGAACAAAGGAGTTAAACGCAACCTTAATATGAGTTAACTAATTTAAAAACCCCAGTAAACAGAGACATGCTGTTCCTACCTGTAGCTCTGGCACAATGAAATAGGTCATATTTATTTACAAAATCAAGTTGAAAGAGAAGTTTGGGGAGTCTAGGGAGGGAGGGAGTAATTGGTGGCATCCATGATCCCACGTCAAGGCAGGTCTCAAAAGGCTGGGGGAAACAAGGGAAGCAAAGCTTATACATAATCAGAACTCTCAGAGACTCCACAGTGCCTGTGGATGTGTCCGGGTGCCTCCATGGCAAAGGAAGGCCACAGACAGCACTGAGAACAGAATATAGGGCTGGGAGAAGCCTCAGGAAGTCATCTACTCCAGTGCAGCCTGGCTGCTGGAACAGATGGCTAACTGGCAGGATACAGCCAACCTCTTCCCCACAGGAGAAAAGAATAGCTGTTGGAGCAACAAACCCTGCACTGCTAATAAATCAGATCAGCACAGAACTGTGGAATTCCTCCGGTCCCACAGAAGACAGGAATGGCATCACAGAGACTGAGGATTGACGAGTTGCAGACAATACAGGCTGGCACCAAACCAAGTCCTGCTGCTGCCGCCACAGCTTTCCACATATATGGTCCCATTTTCCTGCTGGATCCTCAACCTTCACACAAGGAAGCAGAGCCAAGTGCTGAGATACAACATAAAATTCTCTCAGGCACAAAGCATCCAGATGGGGTAGACACGTTCAGAAGCGAAGCTGGCAAAGGTGTATGCCTTGTCACAAGGTTTAGGACTTGCTATGACCTTGGAAATAACTGGGGAAAAAATAGTCCCTAACTTCAAAGAGCTTCTTTAAACAGGAGACATTAGAGATGGCAATCAAACAATGGAAACAAGACAGTATTATTACCATAGTCAGCCATTAGAACGCCACCACAGAAGGAGAACACTTCCCTGTACAGATAAGGTAGGAAAAGCATATTCACTTTCATGGTGCAGTTTGTTTGTTTTTAAAAATGTTTCTTTCCAGCATTATGCCAGAGGTGAGAAAAATGCAAAGAATGTAAACATTTATAAAAGACATAACCATTTAAATAAGCCCCCACTTCCATAATATTACGTTTTTAACCCAACTCAACTCACTATTTCACACCTGATACCTTCTAATGCCTTAAACATGTATCTACATACACTTTGTTCGTGATTGAAGAAAATAAAGATATGTCAAAACTCAAGAAAACAAAAAACTAAAAAGGCACATCACAGTACATAAACTGGAAGACAAAAAGGTGTAATTAAGCATGAAGATACTCCAAGATACAAAATACCACACTAAACTAGAGATAGACTGATTTTATTATTTCTGAGCATGAAAATATAAAATACCGGTATGCAAGCCTTGTCCTCCAGCTTAGCCCTGCATAAACTGTTTTATCCACAGCCAGAATCACCTGGAAAAATTCCTGCTCTTTTCTGGGTCTCCCAGCCCCCCAAAAATCCTTGAAATTCCATCCTTCAACCAAGGATGGAAATGTCACGCTGTAATCAGATCAGTGACCCGTCTCCTCTGGGACCCTGCCAGTGCTTCAGAGAAAGGCAGGATCATTCCATAAACCACCAGGACAACTTCCCAACACTTCATCACGCTCCTTACTCTACAATGCAGAGGGGGAATGCAGCCTCCTGTCCACGCTGTGTTATGTCTGTGGCCACCAGAGCCTCCCACATGTCACCAGGGAGCTTTGCAGATTCAACTCTCAACAAAAAGTTGTTTGCAAAATGCAGAACACTTTGTACCAACATCCACTGTCATCAAGTTTCACACAGGATGACACACAGGAAAACTCCTGCGCTCCCAGTTAAAATCCCCGTCCCTTGAAGTTCCGCTGTCCGAGGGAGCAGGTCCCAGCATTGCCTGGGTTCGGGTTCTCTCCCAAACACAGGACTGGGGCGCAGCATGCACCAGCACAGGCCCAGCCTGTGCCGCCCTGGCAGCGCTGAGTCCTCCCTGCTCTCCCCAGCAAGTCATGGCACAGTTGAAGCAAATGACTCAGCACCTCAGGGGCAGCTCAGTTTGTGCCCTTTCAGAGGAAACAAGAGCATTACCTGCTCCTGGCTTTTACTTATTCCCCACAGCATTTCGTTCAGCTTTTCTTCCCCAAGCAGTGTCATCGCCTTCTTGACCAAAAGTCTGAATAATCGTTTTAATTGTCTGCTGTTCTTTCAGTCCTGAAGCCGTTTCATTTTTGCTGAGTCTTACTCAGAACTAAACCGAGCAGAGCTTCCTGTTGCAGTTACCAGTGAACACAAGTAAAGCCTATTTAGTGCTAAGCTTAACACTACAGCAGCTCCTCACTGCCAAAAAAAACTCAGGCTTGCCAACCGATCTGCTCACGCAAATACAGCTCTTGGCTAATCTATTATTTAGTCTAATAAAGAAAACATCGTTTCATTAATTCTTTTAAAGACTCTTACTCCTTAGTAAGAACTTGCACATTTCTGAGAAGTAACCACATGTAGTTCTCTCTCCTGTGAGACTGGTTCTGTGACACATTAACTATTTCAAAACCCCTCTGACACTTAGAGATTAAAAATAAATCAACAGCCTAAATTAAATTAACAGACAACAGTAAAACAATTCCTAACTCACAAGCATCACCAGAGACCCCCACTAGTTCTAGCCACCAGCTGAACCCCTCCATACTTGCCTAGTGCCAAACAGACAGATTTTTACCAGTTTTAAAGAACCTTTTTATGTTCTACTCCTATGTGCTTGTTGTAATCAACAGCATTACTGAGGACACTAAAGTATCTTTCTTCTTTCCCCTGACTTTAAAAAGTCCTGAATTTAATTTTAGGGAAAAACTGACCTGACAACCCATGGGAAACCCTGACCAGCCAAAAGTAATGGGTTGTTATACAAACGCCTTGTACTGCCAACTTCACAGTTCACAGAAAAGAATAAATCACGTTAGCTATGTTTTCCATATCCAGTTCCACAGAAAAAAACTCTGAAATAAAACTAAAGAGAGAAGGGAAGTCCAGGCCTGATCAGAGAAGAGTAGGTAGAAGAAAAAAAGCTTCTTACCTCTGCCTGGGAAGCTCCATGAACAACACATACGATAAGCCCAGAAGAGTAGTTCTGACAGACTGAGGGTTTTTCCCTCTCCTGTTTGCTCTCTGAAACTTCTGTGCACACCCTCGAGTGGCAGCAGCAAGTGCTTCACTTCCTCATTCCTGCTCAGCGCATGCCTGCCCTGCTCCCAGCACACCCAACACCTCCCAGAGCAGAGCTCCAACAGAACACATTCCCACCCAGCACCAAAACCTGCAAGTCTGTGTGTAACACATGTTCCCACCCTTCTCTCAAAGCTACAGAAACACCAATGGGCTGCAGTGGCTGTACAATAAACCTCCTTTTTTCCCCTCTTTTTTTAAAGAGACAGAAAAGTAAAGCTAAAATCGTGAACACCATCAAAATTCTGTCCCAAACTCACTGAAGCTCAGTTAAATCAGATTCAAGATCTACTTGCTTTTCTTCTCAGTAATTTTTATTTTGACTGCAAAAAAAACAAAGGAAGTTTATGTAATTTCATGCAAAAGTCTTACTTGGTAGTCTGTGAAGTATGTTATGAAAATGGGGCCAGTTAAGGACAAGATGTTATTCCTTATTTGAAACTTCCTGTCTTGTAACAACAAGAGGAAAACAAAAAAACCAAACTAACATCATCACAACTGTACCACAGTACTTCCCCAACAGAGGCTCTAAAAGCAATTTACAATCATTTAGGCTCCACAACACCCCATGAGGCAAGAGCTCATGTCTTACTGCGGAACTCTGTTGAAAACTGTTGAATAGTTATTTATCCAGTGTTTCACAGGAAAAACATGGAATGAAACCTCATATAAAATTTTTGAACCCAAATATATAATTTTCTTGATCTCTTATTCTCACCCATCATTCAGTCACTAGTCTTGCACCATTAGGGTCAATGAACATTAAATATATACATCAACCAAAATATACACATACATTCCTCTACACATGCATGTGTAGAGGAAGCTTAAACTTCCTGCTCATACCCTCCAGAATATAAAACCTGCATGTGGATCAAATAGTAAATTTTCAGGGAAGATACAGGACTTACTTCATAATTTCTGGTTGATATTATACACCCCTTACAGTTTATTTAAAAGAAAGGGGAACAACCAACACTTACTAGTGAACAGTTTCATGATCTATCACCGAGAACATTTTTTCTACCAGTAATGACTGCCAAGCCCACAGATGATTAAATCCAGGGAGTTAACAGCAGACAAGCATCTCTACAACACGTTCCTTTCATTTCAAGTTAAGAGTTCTTGCATTTGTCAATGCAAATGACTATGACATTAACACATTGATTAAATCAGGATTAAAAAAACTGAGGAAGAACCAAACAGATTAACAGAAGAAAGGCAGAAGGCACTTCAAATATCCACAACAGTTTTCAGAACATAAACTTTGGTTCAACTGGTCAGATCCTCAAGAGCTCTCAATTCTGCTGTCAAGGAGGCAATCAAATAATTTGCTTTTCCCAGAGCAGTACAGGTTTGAAAGATGCCATGGCAACGATAAAGAGGACAAACTTGTAAAAGTCATCAGGTTTAAGGGTACAGACACACATTACCTACTGCTGCCAGCTAGGAGTCACTACTCTTCCTTACTCATTCCTTTCTAAGATATTCCAGCTGAACTGGTTGCAGTTGCCCCGGTTGAAGCTCTAAACATAGATCTTTATTAATAAACACAGGTAGGCAGAAATGTGGGTGGACAGCAATTATGCAACCAATACCTTATTTTAACTGAAAAAAGGCAAGCAATCAGCCACACAAACAGCTCATCTAAAATAAAACTCCAAGTAGTAGACTTCAGGAAGAGAAAGCACTGGGAAGTGAGTCGAGTTCTGGGGACTGCAAACACTCCAGCTGCAGAGGCACAGGGGACAGAACAGGCACCTGAGTCCTCATCCGCTGAAGCAAAACTTATTTTCCGTATGCCCTTTAGTGATCTGATGCATCACAGCCATAGTAAGATTGGCATCTGCTAGAGAGAAACCATATGAAAGATGAAAATCACCAAGGCCAGCATCATTCTTTTCCAAGCAGAGATAAACTACAGTTACCTGACAACTCCTACTACAGGCATCTTGTAGATGAACAGTAAACTAAGGAAATGGAGGGGGGAAGATCTTGTAGCCACTGCAATGCCTTTATAATTTTGTAGACAGGAATCATTTAAGACCCAGCACAATTCAATGAAAGAGAAAGCATTAAAGAAACAACCTAATAAAGAAGTACAAAGTGCTGCTTGTCACCCACTCTCCAGTAGCAGCTTCTCTCCCCGCCTGACTCAGCAGCTCTAATTCTGCCTTGGTGTTGGTGACACTCGGCTACAATAACGCGAGCACTGCAGCGTGAAACAATGGGACAGAGGAGGGCAGAGTCACAGTCTGGCTGGAGACATCGGTCAGAAAACGTCTGGGAATGCTCTCCACCTACAATACAACCTTTATACTTATCCCACACCCTCTTCTCAGCAAACTTTTGTAAAAGAAATACTCTCTCTGAAAAGAAAATATAATCCAGAAACTCGGGGGGTTTGTAGTGTATTGCAAAATATTACTGAAAATATTTATTGGATAAATTTACAAGGCAAGAATCCAGTAAGAGTCTGAATTTCCTCCCTGCCTCCTTCCCTTTATGTTCCAGAGTTTGCATTACACTTGGCATTCTCCTAAACACGTTTTTATTTGTTTTCAAACTATCTGGCAGATTTCAAAACCCCAAACTTCCTATGTCAAAAATTCCAGGTGCAATAGTAAGGAAATGCTGGAATATACTGTAAGAGCAGTGTTAAGTGAATATAAATGCTACTGCCCAGCATAGGCAAGAAGAAGCTTCTATTTCAAAGAGTTATTGAAAGCATAAAAGGTAAATGTAAAATTCAATTTTACAGAGAACTCCACAAGTGCTCATAAAACAGGTATTTTTAGTGCCCATTTGAAAACTCTGTCTCAGAACTTCTTTATAGTGGGACTTTTTTTCCCCTCCCTTTTCATTTCTCTGATTTGGAGGTGGTTTTCTTGTCACTCAGACACTGCCCCCACTTTAAAAACAGATGTCAGAGCTTCATGTTCATCATGTTTACATAAGCAGTCTCTACTAAAGCTTCAGTTATTCTATTTACCTTCAAAGCAATTTATTTTGGAAGACTGCACTTAAACATCAATAGATCTTTTAATAAAAACAGAAAATCATCCAAGACCAGCAAAAACTAATGAACTTTTAAACAAAACTACTGATGTAGTTGCTTGTCTGCCTGTTTAATTCATGAGTTCAATTAAAACATATTACAATCTCAAGGAAGGTTATCTTGTTCTGTGTCATGTACAAAACAACCTCTAGACTACTGTAATGTTTTTACAAAAGGCAATGGAGCACCTAGTTTGGTGGTATATACATTTTATCATACCAGGAGTCCACGATGACAAAGAAAGTTTTTCACCTCTGAGCCTTATTGTGATTCTATTATAATTATTCTGTTATAATTCTGTTTCACCATTCTCAAAGATTTTGAGACAGAATTATTAAACTATATCAGCTTCAAGAATTCAGCTCTCTACTTCAGGCCCCTGTTCAGTCACCCATGTGATATCATTTCTCCACTATGAAGAAGCTGTATGGTCCCATCAGGTTTGGAGAAAAGATGTCCGTTTGCAAACAGTGTGAACAAGACAATGTCGCTGTGCTCACCACTGCAGTTGTACCAACCACTTCCAAGAAGTGGAGGTAGGCAGCCTGAGGAGTTGTAATAGAAGATAATGTACGTTTTCCTCTTTTCTCTCCCAGATCACAGCTGAAGTCCAGCTGCTCTCATCCTGTCTAGAACTAAGAAAATCGTTAAAAGATTAGCGAAACAAGTGCCCTTGTGGCCAAGGAGGCCAATGGGATCCTGGGGTGCATCAGGAAGAGCACTGCCAGCAGGTCAGGGAGGGGATCCTGCCCCTCTGTCCAGCCCTGTGAGGCACATCTGCAGTGCTGGGGCCAGCTCTGGGCTCCTCAGGACAGGAGGGACAAGAGCTCCTGGAGCGGGTCCAGCAGAGGTTGTGAGGATGCTGAAGGGATGGAGCATCTCTGGGTGCAGGAAAGGCTGAGGGAGCTGGGGCTGCTCAGCCTCGAAAAGAGACACTGAGAGGGGACCTCATCCACGTCTGTCGGGGTCTGCAGGGAGGGGCAGAGGATGGCCCAGGCCCTGCTCAGTGCGCCCAGCAATGGGACAAGAGGCAGTGGGCAGGAACTGATGCCCAGGAAGTTCCATCTGGACATGAGGAAGAAGTTCTTTGCTGTGCAGTGCTGAGACCAGAGAGGGTGTGGAGTCTCCCTCAACAGAGAGATTCCATAGCTGTCTGAACACAAGCCCGTGCCCTGTGCTCTGGGATGACCCTGCTGGAGCAGGGAGGTGAGACCAGATGAGCCTCTGCGGTCCCTTCCAATCTGACCCATTCTGGGGTTCTGTGAAAACACCCAAACTGTAAACAAAGCAAATCACAGACACTACCTCCAAGTGTGACAATCCAGAGGAGATGCAGCACTGCAGCAAGAGCAAATGATCTCTATTAACACAGCAGATGACACTGCCTAGCACAACCTAGTAACGGTCTGAGCCATTTTAGCCCTGGGAGGACCCCAAGCATCCAGACTCACATTTGCATTCTACCACCAGTGAAGAGATACTGAAACTTTACCCATGTGGCATTTTCAGTGCAGTTTCAAGCCTGGCTTACAGTGGGGCAAGTCAGAACTGCTTCTCAGAAAGTACTCCCATGACAGCTCTAGATCTGACCTGCATTATCCATGCCAAGGACCTAAGCCTGTCAAAACCAAATTCCTTTCCTTTCCACATTAGCCTCTAACAGCCTCCAAAAGATGTTTCAGATCTGTTAAATGGTCAAGCAGTCCTGGAAACACAAGGGAAAGAGTGAGGGAAGCAGAGACAAAAGAAACTTCAAAACAGCCTTTTTTAGCACCAAGACGGATCTGTCAAGTTTTTAGGTGTAGTTTCATAAACAGCTTATTTGGGCACAACCTGGGCAACACAGATTTTTAAGTATTTCTTTATTAACTAAAGTATTGGCCGAATTTTAACCAGACATTTAAATGCTATTAAGCAATCCTAACATAAGGATGACTAGACTAACAGTTTGGAATGATGAGAGTAAGTGAAATGGAATAAGGAACATGAGCAATAACAACCTGTGGAATTGTTCCTTTATACTAAATCCACCCCAAAATTATGCATGTTTCAAAAAACAATGCTTCACAGCTAGGTTTAACCAACATTCAATGGTGTAAGTCATGCAAATACAGTCAAACCCATCCTTTCACTCGTGGTTAGAGCCCTGAACAAAGTGCTGACTGGAGAAGATGAAAGAATGCTGTAGCAGCCCATAACTCTCATGTTTCCTTACAGCTCCTAGAGCCCAGCTGCAAATAAGGAAGCCATCATGTACATGCTACAACAGTCGATACAAAAACAGCTTACAGGACTCAACAAAGCCAGATATCCTCCTTTGTTGAGTCCTGTAGTAGCTTCGCTGGCAATAATAGCAGGAATATTAAGATAAAGAACATAAGTTTCACAGATTACTATTCTGCTTGTTTCCATGACACAATTGTGTTTTAATAACACAACCTAGCCTACACTAGAGCTCTGGAGTCATCCAAGGTCAAGAGGCAGCTTTGTTGCGGAAATGGCATCGAGCCCAGAGAGTTTCAGCTCCCTTGTTAACAGTTGCATAAATAAAAAATTAGCTACTTAACGTACTATTCAAGATTTTCTCCACGCCTCTAATAGTTTTGTTGTAAAAATCCAAACATTATTCAACACTGAAAAACCTGCTCATCACTTTTCAGCGGTGTTAAATTGCCATTCACACAGGGCTTAAAGTCTTTTAAGTATCAACAGGAGAGGTCACACAACTATTGCTGAAAAGCAGGTTAATGCAGGTACTTCTGACTCAGAATGTAATTGAGCCTCATTTGCTTTAAATGCTACTGGCAGCCGGTGATTCAATTTGTATCATTGCTAAAAAGAGCAGTTCCAGAGGCCAGAAATAGCCCAGGGCAAGGTACTCCTTTTGAATGAGACTTTTCATGTAACCTTCAATCATAAGAAAAAAATCCCACCCTTAAATATTTTGCAGCTTTGGTGTTAAGTCTCACCTTCCAGATTTATAAAAATAGCATCTTTTCTTTACAGCTTTACAAGATCATTAAAAACAGTACTCGTGGTTTTAGTGAGTGGAAACAAAAGGCTCCAGTCTCAGGGTTTCCATTAAACACCTACTCTTAACCAATAACAAACATCTCCAGCTGAACCACAAAAATGAAATGCCTTTATTTTTAGTACAGCAAAAAATGCAAGATACTCATTTATTAGAGAAAAAATCCAAGCCTCCAATATCCCACTGACCCTCCTATCAGTAATGGATGAGAGGTATATTTACTTTTGGCAGGAACCTGAATTCAACTGGGAAAAAGAGTATCCTACATCCTCTTGAAAAGAAGTTTTGAATTATAACCCTGGTTATAAAAGTTTAAAGTTACATAACTTGAAAATCATCCAAGCAAGAGGGCAAAATACGATAATCCTGGGAGTTACCTATTAAAATCCAGTGCCGACTTAATGAATTCTGCTGTTCAGGACTTGTAAAAACAGTTCTACTTCAGACAGGTAATTCTGTCTTTTAAAACAAAAGTTCTCTTATTTACTGCTTACTTTGCATGAAACTTGTCCTAAATGGAGCAGTCCATGAAGAACAGTCCTCAAAGACATATTCATCTCTAAAAGATATTACAACTGTATTACAGCAGTATTAGCACCTGGAAAGATGGAAAATAAAAAATACACAGCACACAATCTCACAGACTATTGCCAGAGCTCTATTAACATGAAGTGCACAGCTCTCCACAGCAAGCTGAACCAGCCTGCCTTTCTTAAAGCAGAGGGTAAACTTCTGCTAATGAACCTTATCCACAGGAGATTAGACCTCAGTCATAGATACTGGACTGGATACGTCTTATCTTATGATACTTGGATAAGTCCAGTATCATAAGATAAGACTGGAATATGCTCAGAAAGTAACAGCAGGTGCAAAGTCAACAACTCTGTACTTCATTTGAATTAATTTCCATTAACAATCTCCTTCTTGAAGTGGCCACAGCCCACCAGGAGCAGCCCACCACTGCACTGAGCCTTGACACCCCTGACTGCAATATTCCCTATTCCAGTTCCTTGAGGGTACATCTAATCCACGTTTTACAGTTACTGCACACAGGGACTACACAGAAAAATAATTCCACTTTTCAAATTTCCTTCTTTTACAGTCTTAGAACTTAGCTGTTCTAATCACACCATTACTGCTGTAGACCAAGCCAGGATAAATGACAAGCCAGCCTTGTACAGCCAATATTTGCATGACTTGATAACTTAAATTCCTTCTGACTTGTGCTGTATAAGCCCCTGGTTAAACAGCAGTTATCCAAAAATACGATAAGGCATAGGAAGGGAAAACTAGGCATGTAAACCATTACCACCCATGCAGTCAATATCCCTTTACACATTCCTGTATTTAGCCACTCAGTTTTTTGAATAAAAGCAATGACAGTAAGCTAAAACTGAATGACAAACAACTCAAAAAAAGAAAATTCTTGAAATCTGTAAGCCAAAGGCAGCTGTAATAGCACTACTGAAGCCCTCAAAATGACATAGGAAATTATTTTCTTTAACGTACAAAACCTAACAAGAACAAAGTATTTAAATGTATTTATTAGCATATTGCAGTCACTGGATTTCCATGGGCTTACTGTCAATTTTCATTCTGTAATGACAACTCACATAGCAGCTTGTCACATTAACGTGACTGACTATTCCCACTTCTCAAAAGCTACACCAAGTGCTGAAATTACATTAATGAATTATCGGATGTGCTTGAAGGAAAGGATTGCTGTCACTCACTTCCTCTTCCTGAAGGCTCCCAAGTGCTGTCACATGAGCTGGCAAATGAACTAAGGGCTTTCTTTTCCCCCCCTCTCCTGGGGCAGGGGGGAGAACAAGTAACATTTTTATTTATCAGGTGAATACATGTATTACTCACAGGAAGATACAGTGGAATGTTAGTTGGGTTTTTTTCCCTTTAGATTTTACCTAAAATATGCCCATGACTGTTTGAATACCTTGTAATTCCTGACTCCACACCCCATCCTCCTCCTGCAGCCTAATGAGATCACCACACCATCACATCCTCAAATCCTGACACCAAGGAGTTCTGGGGAACTACAGTTCTTCCTGCTACATCCTGAAATCACCCACATCATGCCCAAGATGCAGCTTGACAGAACTCAAGTTGTTCCATTCTAAACTGGTTTAGTGAAGCTGAAAACTCACATAAAAATGGCTGTGAGCACATAGTTCCTCCTCAGAAACACACCCAGAGACATCCCCACCCATCCTTGGGTGCTGCTTTGTTAGAAACATTTGACTGAGAAGTTCCACTGAGAAAGGAGTGACCAGAAAAGCTGATTACAGATCTCACTGCTTGCTGAAGCCACGTAAAACTAGAGAGGGAACTATTTCATTCCTACGAACTACAGTGCAGAGACCTTGACACTGAAGGCAGAATACCTCAGCTGCTTCATTTCTACACCTGGTACAGGAATATATGTTAAAAAAAAAAAAAAAACAACCTGAAAGCAACGTGCTAATGTTGATAACAACTTATTAGTCTTATTTTTATTCTTTCCTACAGAAATGGGACAGAACACCACACATTAAGGAAAGATGAAAATTTTGCCACGTTTCTCCCTACCAGTAACAGAAGGTAAGTCTTAACTCTGGTAATAATTACTGAAAATGGATAAATTTAGTACAAGTGTAATTTATTTTGATTTGCAACCAACTGGGCTGTGCCTTTTTGCTTTCTGGCTGTTTAGGAGAGCTTTGTCCACAGCCTTGCACTTCATTATTCTAAGAATAAAACAAGAAGTATGTTGCACTCCAACAGAACCTTTGTGCCTATGGACAGAGTCGCCAGTGATGCCAGGCAGCATCACTGCAGGGAAAACTGGAAAGCTCAGTTTCCCAATGCATTCTGGCAGCAGTCAGAACTAGGTTATTCCAGATACCTCCAATCACATGCTGTCATCAATAGGCAGCCTCTTACCAAAAAAGCAGATATGGGATGTTTCAAAGGGTTTCCAAACACAGTCAACCCTTACTTTGAGCACCTTTTCTGTGCACTAAATCACAATTATCCATGCAAAACAAGTTATTTGTCTCCCTGAAGCTTCTTAATACAAATACATCCTTAAAATGGTTCAGAACAGAAAACCAGAGGAAAGCATGAAGTAAAATGACATCTTCAATTCAGGAAAAGGCAACAAAACACTTACTCTTTTAAATAGTCTGGTCTACCCCAAACAACCAAAGTTTAACTAATTCTCACTTTCCTGAATAACGGGGTTTTTTCCCCACCTGTAAGAATCACTCACAAAGAAGTTACAGTGTCCAGGCTTCCATCCTTAGGGCCTGGTTAAAAAAAAGGAGATTAAATTAAAACTCACCATTTTAACTAAAGTTTTTTGCAGCACTCAGATGTCTCTTCTAATTAATTCCACAGGAGGCCTTTTCACGCAATTAAATGGGAGAATGACTCATAAACAGGAAGGACAGCCTGAGTAGCAGCCTCTGGTTTAACTAACCCAGTCTGTTTCAGGAGGCCAGTTTAGCTTATTTTTATCTTTCTTCTGTCAAATTTACAGCACCAGTCAAAGTGGCCACAAGGGAGGGTGCCATGAACAATGCTCTCTAACCTCTCACCACTCTTCCCAGAGGAAG
Source organism: Pseudopipra pipra (assembly GCF_036250125.1). Lineage (NCBI taxonomy): Eukaryota > Metazoa > Chordata > Aves > Passeriformes > Pipridae > Pseudopipra > Pseudopipra pipra. The sequence continues at coordinate 2,858,964 of NC_087557.1, forward strand.
CAGTGACATTTCAGTAGTTCCCAGCAAAGTCCAAGAACAAAGAGTCCCACGATTGCTCCACGATCCAAACAATCCATCCAATCCATCCTGCAAGTCTGAATTATAAAGCAATGAAGTTAAGGGGCAATAAGCCATCTCTGTTACCTGCATTAGCTGGCTGGATTGAATAGTGGCTCATATCAGAAGAAAGGTAAATTAAAAAACAATTAAAAGAAACATAGGGAATACCAGAGAATGAAAGATCCTTAAAGAGAACAGGAGAGGTAAAGACACCCGCATATCCAGGAAAAAACATCCTACAAGGATGCATTTTAGCAAGCAAAGATATAAAGATTCCTTACAGAAAAATAATTTCAAGTCTGGAAAGACACATGGCAGAGTGGTGTTTTCTTTGTACTTGCTTTAGTAATTTGTGAGACACTTTGCCCTGTTCTGATCTATTTTTGAACTAAAATCCACGTTCCCTTTACAAAGCAAGTAAGGCCAAGAATTACTGTCCTTTGGAGCTGCTAAATAAGAGCTGCTCATTTTCCAGCTTCCAAAAATTGCTGGATATCAATGGCTACCCACACAATAATTAATAACAATGCAGGTGACCAATGACAATTCCAGTATGATAGTAAACAACTATTCATCAAGATCTTTCAAATTTGGTTAATTAGTTCTGTTGTTTACATTAGGGTACTTTGTCATTCCGTACGAAGCCCCTCTGACATGTCTAAACCCCATTGCCCAAATGCCTTGTAAAACAGACTTCACTGCTCAAGAAGAGCTGAAGAAATACTTCACACCATATATAACTGAAGATGTTTCATTTATAGAGGTGGAGGCTGAGACTTGCTCCACAATTCCTACTCTTTTTTCCATACCTCCTATGTGAAGCAGGACAACACCTTGCTGTTTCCTATCTTCTCAAACCACTCCAAACACTTCACTGTGGCACAAAATGCAGGCCTGGTTTTTGTAAAGTGAAACAGGAATTTTAAATTGTGAAACATCACCAACAGAGATGAGTGACTACTTCACTGGACTCACAAGCATGAGCAATTTTTCAAGATTTCATTAACAATGTTCCCTTGTGAAGACAGGAGAACATTTTCTGCTGAGCCTCCCAGAGAAGAGAAAGGCGAGATTTTATTATCATTAGTCCTGCATAACTGCCCTAAACCCCAAAGGACAAAAGACTTTAGTCTTGCCGTACTGTGAGTACCAGATTCATCAGATACAAACACGGGATAAGGAAGTCCTACCACTTTCATTGTTTGTACAGTTCTAACATCAAATAGTACCTGAAGGACTTCCATTCTAAAGTGGTAACAAAAGGAATGGAGGTGGGGATAGAACAAACTGAAAGAATGTGACTTACAGGAAAAGTAAGTCAACAATAAGAGTTTTATTTCATTCACTTTTGAAGGGCATTTACATTACAGTCACTGTAGTACGACATGGAGGAGTTACCGATTCAAGCACAATTGCTACAAGAAGAGTGCTAAGTCAGTATGAATAATGTTTACTCTAAAAACAAAGCACAGAGAAAGTTAAATGCTGCTGAACACTGGGAGTGTTCCACAGAAGCTGGTTTATTAATAAGTAGGTAATTAAAACCGTCCCCCTTGGCATGAATTTCAATTGATTCATTTTGCAATGCCTTCCCTGAACCTCACTCCTTTTGCCAAGAGATAGTTGAGTTGGGGTCCAATATTGCCTGCCACAATTTAGCAGAAATAATTAGCTGCAGGTCCCTGAAGACCTCCAATGCACAACAAAGAGACAAGATTCTCCTTTGAAAACAGTAGGGAAGTTAAAAGTTGTAATTGAACACCCTTCATTTTCCTCCCTGTTTGAACTGAAGTGATTGCTCAAAAGCTGTTCAGGAGGAAGTGCTGAGAAGACATTTAGAATCAGGTCACAAGCACTCCTGCTCCATCAGCTGATCAAGCAGCATTTTATTATCAAGAACAGGTTTCAAACCAACCATACCTCAACCTTCAAGGCTTATACTCACAGGGTCTGATCAACACAGGAGCATCCTGAAAAATAATGACGTCTGGAATGCACAGATTTTAATTTAACAGCCTGCTTTTAAAGAGTAGTTAATTAGATAATTTTAAAAATATTTATTACACTAGGATAGTAGAGGGGTGAGACCTGCCTGACTGTCCTTGTTAAAACAAGAAACAAACTGAAAGAAATCAGACACCACCTGCAAGATCTAGATTTTCCCAGAATAGCACATTGTAGTCACTCAGCCACACCACAGGCTTTGTTTCTTCAGTTGTCCCATAGCTGAAGTACAGTCCTGTCTCAGATTAACATAACACATACTCAAGTGCCAAATATTTGTGCAACTGAGAAATAATGCTTTAAAGAAGTGGATTTGCAAGAAATCAGTAGTGAGAGGGGCCTATACAGCAAGAACAACGTGTCCTTATGGTGGTTTCAGTGACTTTATAGCTGGAAGGCATAATTGTCAATAAAGCCTCCATCTTCTGTGACACTGAACTCCAGGCTCACCACAGTATTCCCTGACACAAATACTCTCTTCTCAGAGAAATTTGATTCTTTGTATCAAATTACATGGCAACTCTGTCACAAACTATGTGAGGCAAATGAAAGATAGGTTCCTTCAGCCAGCCTTTCCCTACTTTTCAGTTTAACTGCATATCCTCCATTTCCTATGTAGCAGAAGAGGAAAAACAATCATTTTGTGTCTTGCCTCCCCTTTCCTCCTCATTATTCTCATATGAAGATCTTTCTCCACATTCCTAACAATTCTTCATTTTAACAATGCAGCTAACATTGCGTGCCCTTACCTATTTTGAACAATCAAGTCACAAAGAGACATTTTTTTTCTACACATGGTTCTTAGGCTTCCCGAGATACTTTACTTTCTGGGGGAAAAAACACAACCCAGCATGCAGGGCATAAGTTTTCATGTAAAAGTTTGCGTTGGATGTCCAGGTCTCTGTGTGTGTGTGTGCGCGCGCGTGTGCGCGTGTGTGTGTGTGCGTGTGTGTGTTGCGTGCGTGCGTATTCCCTGATACATACAATAAGCCATCTCTACTTGCTGAAATTTTCCTTAGACCACGTGCAGCTGCCTTCCCTCTCACTGCATTAGAAAGAAATCTTAGTGGGAGGTGGGGGACACACATCACACCTGCATGAAACACACCTCTCTAGACATTCCAACACAGAGCAGTGCACAACTGGTGCTGCCTCTGACCACACACATTTACAGCAAATGATTTAGAAATCTTGGTATTTCTATCACAAAACTGCCATCCTTCTCCAGCTGATAGCAACACAACCTGTTGCTACCACGCAGTAACAGGAAAGCTATTTCCTCAAGCCCTCTAACCAGAAATTATTTTTATACCAGAAAAATCTATTTACAAGAAGCTGACAAGACTTTCTCACTTTCTTGCCTGTTAACGCATTTCCACAACTAAAAAAACCTCCTCAGAAATCAGTTGGTCCTTGGAAATCCAATACCAGTTCAACTTTTACTATGAACCAAGAAAATGAAACTGATGCAAACGATAACCATCGAGAGATGCTTCTTGAGAAAAACAAGTGGTCACACTCAGTGATGGGAACCGCACCTAATTCACTGTTCACCGTGGAATCTCTGTGCCGAAAGGAAAGTAACATAACGTAAGTAAACATCTGTGGTTTTCCTTCTCAGTTATCACAGTCCCTCGACTTCAGGCTGCGTAACTGTAACAGAGCCTACAAGGAATCTTGAAGGTCTCGCTGAAATTTCGGCTGGTGCAGCATGTTTATACAATGATCTTTCACAACAGGGCCATATTATATCTTTACTTCTGTGTGAGAATGGTTTCATATTCGTTACCAAGTGCAGTTCAGGGCATTAACTTCAAATTACAAATTCCTCTATGGCTTATCTCTCATGTACTTTGAGACACATTGGTTTTCCTGGCCTAACAGCCAGTAATGCTTAGGATGGTCCAGCACACAACCACCTCATTTACTGGGTGTGGGAAGAACCACCAAAAAACCACACAGATTTTCATCTGCAAAATGATTCAGTGGGGAAGAGAATTTTAAACAATGAGCAGGCTCTGCAAAAAATTAAAAAGTTTTATAAAGGTCACCTACTTAAAGATGCCTCATAGTGGCTGCTGCATCACTATTTTGAGATGCTTGGGAAGTTTGGGAGAAAAAATGCAGGTGAGTTCTTTCCTTCTAGTCCAGCTTCACACTTTATATTGTTTGAAAGCTACGATTACACAAGTTCTTTCAAATGGATGAAACATTTTTTCCCAGGTATCCAGCATGTAAACTATAATTCTTGGTGACGAAATAAAATAAAAACATTAATTTTCATTCGTATCATTACATATTCCAGACTGGGAAAGGTCAATTCCCTCAGTACCATCAAATACCCTTTTACAGCACTGGTTAGTTATGAGATATAGACTCTAATTAAATGGGATGTTAGTCTTTGCCATCATTATCACAGGTAACCACCATCAGCATCACCCACAACCTACGAACCAGCATTTTTGTAAGTTTGTACAAAATGCTGGTTTTCTCGTAAAAAATTAAGTCACTATTTTAACACACACTCTCATAGAATCTCAGCTTCTGTGATGCTTAATTCAACAAGATTGATAATGGCTTCCACCCAGACTGCTGGTGAATCACTGGCATCACAGCGGAAGTTTCCAAAAGCAATCCTGTTCTGTTCATCTGCTTTAGCAGGAACACTTTTATATAATAATACACAAGTCTCAAGATGCCCCTAAATTAAACCTTGCCTTATTAATGTCTACAGTTTCCGGATTCATACATTCATCTGTTCACTGGAACACCAGTTTTTTAAATTATCCACGTACAATCATCGCATTGTAAATTTATAAAATATTTTGCTTTGAACTAAGCTAGTCTGGATACAGAGCTGATAAAAAACCCACAAAAACAAACAAACCACCAGAAACCACACAAGTAACTTCCCACTCATCTCCATCAAGGCTCCTACTACTCACAGGTGATTGACAAGCTCACCGCTCAAGTTTCTGGTTGTCAAAACAGACTGTACTGATGGTAACTGTGTTTCTAAATTTCCCTCCAAGCAGCCTGTCAAGCTGTCTGCTTTGACAGACCCTTTTCTGGGACAGGAAGGCAAAGCCATAAGCTATCGCTGGGAAAAGAAAAGGTGCCTGATAACGTCTGCTTCTATTTATGTTAGTGGAAACCATAATTTCATATCAGCACTGAGTGTTAATGCACCGAAGAAAGCCATGGTGCTCCCGGTAAAGCTTAGAAACTGTCAATAAGGTACAAACTGCACCTGGAATGTGGGTTATTTACACAGCTATGAAGTCTCTTATTAGCTCCACTGACTTCCAACGCAGCAATACAGACATTTATAGCTGATAAAATTAATGCCCTCCATATCCTTATAAGGCTGAATAGGGTAAAAAAAGGTACATTTAGGATCACATTAATTTCTGCTTCATAGTACCGCTGTGTTATCTAACACCTCTGTGGCTATATGATGTGAATAAAATATAAATGGTGAAGTTAACAACTGCATTTATCTTCCAGCAAAGTCATTAGACAACAGCATTGCTAAACCAGTTACAATGATTAAAGCAGCTCAGCCACAGCCCAGGTTACTTTGAACTTTTTAATAATTTCTGTAAATTTTTCAATTTTTTTTACCCACTTCAGCCATTTTTCAATACGGCAAAAACATCCAGAAAACAGTAGCTACCAGCAGAGGGACAGGCGATTTGTCATTCACACTTGACTGCAATTAATAAAATAAAAGAGCTACTCTGAGGGAAAAGGCATGTGGAGGAAAATTCAACATTCCCAGTTCCTAGGAGGAAAAAACCCCGGCATCAGTTCCCTGTTCTAAAACAGCACAGGCCTCAAAATGGCTTTTGAGGACAAAACCTGACACCAGGACATTCCCAACCACTAAAGCACATTAAAATGCAGCTACACCACCACCACGCTCCCGGTATGAAACCTTACCCACCCTCGCCCCGGAATCCAATGGCCAAAACAACGCCAGGGTGGAAAAATTAGTGAAAGTCAGGGGAGTTCCTGTGCGGTTTCACCACGGTTTGTCCCCACGCAGAGGGAGCCGAGGCCACCTCGCTCTTCCCTCAAGCGCCACAGACAAAAGAGCCACGGCCAGGGGAGGGGGAGTGTCCCGAGAACGGGGGGTATTAATTCCCGCATCGCTGTGGTTCAACACGACACGGGGATGAGTTTTCTTATCCTTCTAGGCACGCAGAAAAACAACAGCAGTCGCAGGGCACACACAAAAGTCGCCTGTCCCTCGGCCGCCGCAGCCTGAGGCGATGCCGCCTCTCCCCACCCCCAGCCCGGACCCAGCCGCCCTCCGCCTTCCCAGCGCCGGGCACAGAGACCTGCGGTCCCTCCCCGCCTGCCTGGGGCGCTCGGAAATCGAGCCCGGAAGGAGCCTGAGGCCCGGCGAGGCACAGAACCACGGAACTGTCAGCGTTGTGAGGCACCTCTGGAAATCAGCTCGTCCGAGCGCCCGCCCCTCCGCCTCCTTCCCCGGCAAGGCGGGCAGAGCCCTCCCGCCCCATTGTTCCCTGCACCCCGCGGCGGAGCCGGCGCACTCACCACACGGGCCGGGCTCCCCGCAGCGCCCACCGGCCCCCTCAGCTCCGGCACACGGGGGCTGAAACAGCGCCCTGCTGCTCCTCCGGCAGTACCCGCGGGCCCCGGGGCAGCGCCGCCATCGCCCGCCACCGCCCCGCCGCCGCCGCCGCTCCAGCAGCGGCCATCTTGTGCGTCGGCTGCTCCCCTCACCGCCTCCCTCCTTCCCTCCCTCTCCGCATCGCCCTCCCCTTCCTGCGCCCTCCTCCCCCGAGCAGCCGGGGCGGGGCAGGGAGAAACAGCCGAGTCACGGGCTGGAGCGCCGTGAGGGCTGGGCTGGGCAGGGCTGGGCAGGGTTGGGTGGGGGAACTGTCACCCAACGCCGAGAGGGCGTCTGGCGGTCTGTGAGGGCCGGTATGCCTCCCCGTTGCCTTCTCTCGCCATTTTGGGGTGTTTTTTCGCTCTGTCACCTCATCTTCTCATCGCTGTCGGGCTCAGACGGGCATCGGGGTGGAGGTCGCGGCTCTTCACACGCCGAGTGCCGCCTGAGGAGTGCTCTGTGTGTTGGGAGCCTCCCGAGGGCCCCCGCCCGCCATTTTCTCTCCCTGAGGATGCTCCTGTGTTGGCGAGCGCTGCGGTTCCCCTCATCTTCCCCGCTGCGACTGCCTCACGCCAACACACCTAAGAGCTTGGGGCTGGGTAATTTTCTAACTTAAAGGGAAAATAACACAAATTAAGCTGTTCCCGCTTAGGCGGCCGTTCAGGGCAAAGCCCTCGCCGCTCTGCCCACCAGCCCCAGGGGAAGGAGCAGAGCTGGACTCGCTGCTGGAGAAGGTCCCCCGTAGCTTTATTTGCTGCAGGACCCACTGAAATCATCCTCAGCTTTAACAACACCACAGGTAAGGTGTTTGGGGACCCACCAAGCCTTCCGGTATGGCAGTATCAGAAATAGTTGAAATACTGAAGAAATTTTTACAGGTATTCATAATGACTCGTAGCATTTACTTAGCACGTACCGACTGATAGTTTTAAAATGTTACGAGAGCTAATTATTTGCCATCAGGTTATTTGAAGGTAGCATCGACCTGATGCCCATTTACAAGAATGTGAATATGGTGTAAAATACTAAGGAATTTATCCACATGTGTTTTCAAATTAAAGATCAAAAATAGTGTTCAGTGTCCCCGTCTTACTGCCCAGGTGTTTTGTCATGTCTGTGCCCAGACCTGTGGGATCAATCCTGGTGTGAGGCCACTGTGTGGGATGCTGGGTATGGAATCACTGCATTTCTATTTTCAGTTTGTAACACCGTGAGGAGCACACAGTGTATTATCAGTTCAATATCCGAACTGCAGCGTCGCATGAGCTCAAAATACAATTTAAACAGAGCAACGTCAGGTCAGAAGTATCCAGGCCCAGAGCCAGAGACCCAAGACAGCAACGTGCAAAAGGAGGCTGGGTCATGACATCCAGATAGAACATAGAAATAAATCACAGAGCTAAACTCCTACACACAAGGAAAAACTACACAGGGGGAGGTTACTCTTCAGCTCCTACTTCTGACTCTTGCAGTGACCACAGACAGATTTTCATGTTAATTTTACAAGAAATGTGATGGTAGTAACTATCCATTTTACTGTAGAAATAATCTCTATTATTTAGGTTTGTCCACCAAAACAAGCCTAGTGCTTATCAAGCTTAAATAACATTATTAAGAACAGCTATTAATTTCTGAAAACTGGCTTTTCTTACCATATTTTCTTACCACCAGAAGGTAACATATTTACAAATACCACCTTTAACTTAGCAAGAGCCTTAGTGTGAGTTACAAAAGAAATGTAAATTGGAAGTGTTCAAGGCCAAGTTGGATGGGACTTAGAGCAACCTGGTCTAGTGGAAGGTGTCCATGCCCATGGCAGGTGGTTTGGAGCCAGAGGAGCTTTAAGGTGCCTTCCAACCCAAACCATTGTACGATTCTATGATAAATTGGGAAGTTTAACGTGGAAATGTCAGTCTTCAGCATTATGACTATTTTATTGTTGCTTCAAAAAGATTAACAGGAAAAATTGAAAAATCCACCAAGAGAAATCTAAAACAAGCAATGTAAACATCAGAATCCTTAGTACCATTGTCACAAAATTAAGTAGCTGAATGAACAGTTTAATCAAGAATATTATACTTACCCAGATTTGTAAATTGGAGATGATCACACATTAGTACATTATTATATTTTTATCATTATATTGGCAGTGTAATACTTTCTACAATGCCTCAATGAAACCTTCATACTACTTGTTCTTAATGGCCGTATAAATAATGTAAGAGTCTTTGTCCTGAAGCACCGTCTTTCATATAACCAACTGGCAAACTGCAGTGTAATTTTAAAAAATTTAAAAAATAAAATTCAAATCTGAATCATTATATGCTTATCTAATCAGTCCTCTCTCTTGGAAATGACCTATTAAACAGTATCTTTGCACGTTATTCTAGATCAATTTAAGTACTCTCTTCACCCTATTACTCTAATTTAAAACTCTACATACCTGCCAGAGGGCAGGGTTAGATGGGATATTAGGAAGAAATTCCTTCCTGTGAGGGTGAGGAGGCCCTGGCACAGGTTTCCCAGAGAAGCTGTGGCTGCCCCATCCCTGGAAGTGTCCAAGGCCAGGTTGGACGGGGCTTGGAGCAACCTGGGCTAGTGGGAGGTGTCCCTGCCCATGGCAGGGGGTGGAATGAGATAGCCTTTAAGGCCCCTTCCAACCCAAACCAGTCTGAGATTCTATACCACAGAAAATTTCCAACCAGCAATAGCCATCCTTTGCAGACTCCTCTCCTAAATGTTACACAGAAATGTGACCCTTGCTGGAGTTATCAGTGTTGTGAGCAGAAGCAGAAGATGGCAGTAGGAGCTAAAATGGCTGGCGTTCTTTAAACCTTGGTTTAAAGTCACAGAAACTAGAAATGGTCAAGGCCTGAGGACATCCTGATACTTCCTAGTTTCTAGCAGGTGGTGTTCTGATGTTCTGTTCAGTCTGGGTTTTAATAATCCAGTCTGGAGACTTCTGCCACTTTCTATACTTGGTTCCTGTGTATTGTTCCTGTATTGTGGAAAGCTTTTAGTTTTCAGGTAGTGTATGTTTTCCCTCAGCATTTAATTCCATCACCAGTAACATGCTAACAATAATTTGCAGTATTACAACATAGGATACTGCAGTTGTTGAAATTTAAAGAAGTGGGACCTGAAATGGCCTATGGTTCTTACTATGTAACACTGCAACTTTAATTCTCAAACCCCATTTTACACCTCCATCAGTCATACTTTTCTAATGCTTCTAATGCTTATTCTTTATTCTGTTTTCTAAAAGTTCAGAAATTTGTAGGTGAGCTTGTTCTCTCGGGAGCTGCTCCCATGAGGTATCTAGATTAGTTTTAATGTCCGCTTTCCCCAGTTACACAGCATTTCTTCCTGCATGACATGCTTAAAAACCCACAGGAGTTAGTTTGATTCTACCACATATAGTCTAAATTTTAAATTCCTTTTTTTCTTTTGTTTTTCCATCCAAGAGGGGATAATGTGTAGGCATGGTTCTAGGATTTGACATTTGTGGCCACTCTAGTAATGTTCTTCAGATTATGCCTTAAAAATGACTCCTCATTTTAGCCGGTATGACCGAAAGAAATAGGTAAAATACCAGTGTAACTGTCGAATGATGTCATCTCACCATTCAATTTTTATTCTGCTCTTTCATATAAAACCAATATAGAACTGTGCTACCAGAATAGCTGTCTTTATAAAAAAATACATATTTTTAAAATGTGTTGGCAGTGTTTCACTTTGCTGTTTTAGTTACCAACGTGAGCAGTAAAGCTGATAATAATGGAAAAATTCTCATTTTGAAACCTGTGATATCAGAATGAAAGACAAGGATGACGTATTTTTCCAGGTGGCTGCAAGTACGTAAAAAATGTCCTTGTTAATTCACACAGCCAAGATGTGTGAATGTAAACTACCAAGCATGTAAACCACAGATAACAAAAAAGAAAATCTTTAGCACTTGTATGTGCTTGACCATCTCGTTAACAAAACCTAAGTTCCTGCACTTTTTTAAAATTCCACTGACAAAAGCAGAAGACCATATCTGTCCAACATAATCATTTCAAAAAATTCCAATATTTATTAAAGAGTATGCTGAATATCATCCAAGCCCATGGGATGCAGATGCAACTATTAGAGGTTGTTATATGTGCTTATTTGAAAACAAGAGGATGGTAGCAAAGTAGAGCCTTCCTCTGTGGAAGGACATATTCAGTGTCTCCACCATAAGAGGCAAGATTTAGATTTCCTTTGTGCAAGAGAATCCTGAAGGATCTACAGGAATGTAAAGTGCATATATGTAAAATCAGAGTTCCTCCATGACTGCTTCTCTCCCAAACATTCAATTTGCAAACCTGCCAAACATCTCATTGAAAACTTTTTACAGTTCTTTGATGCTGTACATAATAAATTTGTGAACTCTCCGTGCAGTTATTAATGTTTGTATTTTCAGGCTACTCGGAATGCAAAAAATCTATGTAAATATACCCTCTGGTTGCAGCTGCTGTGGAAAAAGAAGAAATTATAAGGGAGGTAATAAGAAACCTCAATGATTTCTCATTAGAAGTTTCACTTACTTAACTGTCCCATCTCCTCCTCCTCCTTCTCCCGCTGGTGCTTAGGGATGCAGAATGCTGGCTCAGGGGTATATGCCCCAGATTCTCATTCTGCTACTTACTGCCTTTTTGCTTACATGTAATTCCTGGTTAGCTTCAATCCCAGAGCTTCCACTGTCATTTAATACATCTCTCTCTGTGTGACAAAAATTTTGAAGCGATATAAAGTACAAGAATTTGCAGCATAGCAGGTGTGTAGACAGACCCACCAGGCAGAGCAAGGCACAGGCACAGTACCACAGCACATCCCTGTTGTTCTGGTGCCCTCTGCTGAAATCACCATCTGCTTGGCTTCTGAATCACCCCCAGGCAGAGGCAGCAGCCAAGTGCCATATGCTGCCACCTCTTTATCTTGCACTTCCTTGATTTATTTCCTTTTCTATTTATTCTGTCTTAACAGAAAAGCCCAACTACAATCCTTTATTCCCTTTCCTTCTTCCAGCGGTACTTAGATTGAAACTAGTTCTTTTCCTTCATAACACTGCTGCATCACATTTTACAACAGCCTTTTATTGAGCTTAGGAAGGTAATAGATGAGTTGAGATGCTAAACTATTCAGACAATTATGTTTTATAAGAATTCCAGTGTGTTTGTATGTGCATAAAACCTCAAACCGCCTAAATTAGCAATGTAATTTTTGTTCTTTTCTGGCAGATTTCCTTGTGTACAGTAAAACTGAGGGAAATAAGAGACAGAGAGGGCGATACAGCCAGCACAGTTTCTCTCTAGCAATACTTTTGTTTAGCTGCATGTAAAACCACAGCCTTACTCTCACTTTGCAGGGGAAGCTGAATTGTAAAGGTTAAGAAACTTCTCAGGTTCACAAAGCAAGCAGTGGCAAGATGAGGAATAAACCCACGGTCTGGTCTCCTGTTCCAGCCACTAGACCTTGTGTTCCTCCACACTCATGCAAGTTACAGTAAATGCATTATGAGTAAACTGCGGGGTGAGTAATTTTTCCAATTGAATTTCCCAGGGAAAGCACTCTTACTACAAGAAAAAAGTAGGACTGTCTTACATCTCTGTCACATCCCATTTCTGCAGTAAAGGAAAATATGCTGATGATTTCCTGGAGTTATCCTTGCTTAGTATCCCCCATAAAGACTCCAAGTTTTGTACTGGCTTGTTTGAGAACGCCTGATACAAGACTTCCCTAGTGCACCTTCCAGCAAATAGGACTGTCAGTTCCCACAGGAAAATCAAGGACCAACCTTAGCTACTCCTGATGTTATGAATATCTGCATAAAGCAAGTTTAGGTGGTTTTATGTTAGTGTGGATCTCAAGTAGCTGCTTATTCAGATCTCAGTTCTAGCAGTTTTTAAAAAGTATGTTGTTCACGTTATTGCAGAGAGACATGTTTGATACCTCATCTCGTAGTGGGATTTCAGAAGAGACTTGTAAAAAAAAATCTCATTTATAATATATACTATAATATATATCTGTATTATATATCTAATATGTAACATGTGTAATGTATTCTATATTCTGTATATATGTAGTTCCAGTATATGCTTGAGAAACAGTTCACAAAAAGATTATTTTCACTGAGAACATGTCAAATTTGTTTAGATGGGCTGAGGTTATTTTTTGGAGATCATTCTGTATGGTAATTTTTGTTATTCTTTTACCAGGTTCTACATATCATGTCTTCTCTGACAGGCCCATTCTCATGCACACAAACCCCTACCTTTTTGATAAGAATTTCCTCCTCCACTTTTGAATTTCTTCTCAGCACAGTATTCTCAGTTTCCTCTCTCTCGTTACTGTGCTGGTAAAAAGCTGTTACACACCATTCCAGCAGTTCAATTTCAGCAGTAAACACTGAAATTTCTGAATTGTAAATGTACACTAAAATGGTTCTTGTTGTGTATGTTCTTCTGGTTTTGGTAAATTGTCACCAAGAATTACATCATTAATCCTAACCTTTAAGGATTTTTTTTTGAATTTGACATTTCAACTATTGATTTGATTTTTTAACTTGCTTAAAAAGAACACCGGTTTTGTAAAAAGAAGTTGATATCTTTCATTGTTAATAAAAGATTCTTTCAAGATTGCTTGAAGGCTTCAGTAATGTGACATGTCATATGATGCTGCCTACTCTTCTTTGATTCCAGCAGGTGAAGGAGGTGTCATTTACAGAAGAAGAAAAAGGAAAATCACTACAGGGAATCAGTAAGTTGAATGAAAAATAGTAACTAATAGTGGAATTGACTCTCGTTTCCAGACAGGAAGAGATAAGTGTTTGTGGTTTCGCTAGTTAAGTATTTTTGGTGTTATTTTTCTACATAAGCAACTGATATAATTGCTAAAGAAACAACAGTGAAAGGATCAGAACATCGTGTGGGCACAGATGGAGCTTGCATTGTATATACATTTTTAAGATATTATATTCATTTAATTTTAGCAAGAGTGTCATCAGTTTCTCAGAGATGAATGGGTATTTTTTACGTGCTCATTAAGGCACATGGAAGGCTGCAATATGGGCAAAAGTTGTAGCCTGTTCACAAACCCCAACTCTTTTGAGAAGCACTTTCTTGTTCTCATACATGAGGCCGCAGGATCTCCAGTCTTATTGTCCCCAATGCTTTTGGGGGCACTGGTGTTCTGGTGGCTCTGCGGGGCAGACATGTGCTACCTGAATGAAAAATAAGAGCTAAAAAGTAAGTTATTCATCTTCCTTGTGAAATCCTCAGTCTTTACAACTCGACCGTAGTTGGACTTCAGCAATTTGATATCAAAAGGTTGTTTATGTGGCAGTTTATCACTGTCTCTCACAGGCAGCAGTTTTTCTTATCATTGTTTCCATTAACACACAGAGCTCTGCAAAAAAAAAAAAAGGAGTGTCCTCTATTTTCATACAAAACTCCATCTTCTCCTTGGATTTCCTTCCACAGGAAGCACACAGGCATGTATGCACTTACTTGCATATTAAATAGACAAGATAAAACTGTTTCTACCCTGCAGAGATGAGTTAAACATTGAAAACCAGCGGAGGGCAAACATGGTCATTCACTGATCTCTGAGGTGTAACAGCTACAACTCACAAGGGTTGGGAGGCAGAGGCTGAGGCAAACTGGCTTTGCCTTGTACTTCTCAAGCTCACAAATTGAAAGGAGAATGCTGGGAATGCAATGTTAAAGTTCTAAAACTGACCCTCGGTCTGCCTTTCGATATCAGCAGCTAAAAGGGCAAAACCAGAGAGATACAAAGATACAAAGCTTCTGTAAGATCCAGGTCTGCCTGGAAGGAGGTGAGGGGAGGCTGTCACCCCGAATAACAGTCAGCACTTCAGAAGGAGACAGTGCTGAAGTTTGCACCAGGATTTTATGCCACAGCCAAATAAATCACCACGTCTTGTATGTGCTACTGTTAAATGTTAATAAATCTTGGCAAAGACCTCACCAAACAACAAAACTGTGTCCCTGTGAAATACTGTTCAGAAGACCAATGCAACTCCCACGAACTGATGTATCCACCCGTGTAAGTTTATTGGCAGGAGATAAATCTGGTATATTTTACACGGTCATATATTATTAAAATGCAGATGGGCCCAGGCACAGCTTACACAACCAGTATCTCCATAAGAGGCTCTGCACCTCTACAATCCAGGGAATTATTTTAGGTAAAAGTACAGGAAAAGATAATTTATCTCCTTGGTGGGAGGGATGATTTTTGGTATCGCTAACCTTTCTCAGCAGTAAAGGTGAAAAGAAAATCGAGTTGGATCCACCAGTCTCACCTGAAATCTGTGTCAGGTCCCTGTAATTCTTTACAATTATTAAACACTGAGCTGCAGCATAGCATAATAAATTACTGTTTCTCAGGTTTTTGGAAGTTATCTGTTACAGTAATCTACTATTATCAGACAAGAACGGCTTGGTTGCTCTTCGTTTTTCATCTTTTCTCTGAAGCCCAAGAGAGATTAGTGCTCTATTAAATTTGAATACCATACCCATTGCGGCTCAGCTGCCTTTTTAGGTGTCAGATCTTACCAACAGCCAAGTGATGCATATTTTCCTCAGAAAACAATTTCTCACACAACTTCCAATTTTCTTATTCTGCAGAACTTGCAGAAGAAGGGGTTGCTTTGAGGGTCAGGGGTTCTGTCACAGATTCACTAGGAAGTACAGTGTACATACACTGACAACAGGGAAGGCTTTATCTTCCCATGTAAACACAGACTTCCTTGCTTAGTCCTTATACCTTGTAGGGCTTCCCAAATGAAGCCTCCCAATTGCAGGTTACCACAGAAGAGCTGAAATAGGATGGACCCCATCTCTACTTACCAGTAGGACCAAGAAAACAACCTTTGAATTTTCTGATTGATACAGGAACTCAAATGTCTCTGATGACCCCCATGGATACTAATAAATCTGACAAAAAACATTTTTTCTAAGAAGATCTCAAAAGGATGGATATCTACTCTAACTTATGTTTGTTTACATAGTGTGAAGAACCTCGATCAGTATTGTTAAGATACTAGATAATTTGAATAAGATTTTGATGGCTTTGATTAATATTTGTATATATTTTGTCTCAATAGTTTTGCAGTGTGTGTATACGAATTTTCCACAAGCATTGCTTTGCAATGTGTGTGCCTTCTCTCTGGTTGCCACAGTGGATGGAGAAGATTCCTCCCTGAATTTGGATGATTATGGAATCAAGTTTTTGTCCTTCTTCCTACCTCCTCAGGGGCCTCATAGCCCCCATATCCATCACAGCCCCTACAGAGTCACAGGCTCCAAAGCCCTCATAGACCCTAGAGTCCCTATAGCCATTATAGCCTTCAGAGCCCCCATAGCTCTCACAGTCCTCACAACCCCCACAGCCCCATAGTCCTCACAGCTCCTATAGCCCTCACAGACCCCATAAATCTCACAGCCCCCATAGCTCTCAAAGCCCATCACAGCCCCTATAGCCATTACAGCCCCCATAGCCTTCACAGCCCTCTTAGCCCTGATAGTTCTCATAGCCCTCATGTTCCCTATAGCCCTCCCAGCCCCTATAGCCCCTCATAACCCTTAAAGCCCCCATAGCCCTCATGACCCCCACAGTGCTCACATCCCCCATATGCCTCACAGACCCCACGGCCCTCACACAACCCATAGTGGTAACAAACCTCAAACCATCAGAGCCCCCACAGAGCTCACAGACCAAATAGCACTCACAGTCCCATAAGCCTCAGAGCCCCTGTAGCCCTCACAGCCCCTATAGCCACCATAGCCGGCAAAGACCCCAGAGCCCTCAAAGAACCTATTGACCTCAAAGCCTCCATTGCCTTCACAGACCTCACAGCCCCCATGACCCTCTACAGCTCTCAAAGTCCTCAGAGGCCTTATAGCCCTCACAGACCCCACAGCATCTTCAGGACTTTTATCACACCTCAGGTGTGCTGGTTTAAGAGTTAACCAGCAGGGGAAATGAACTCAACTCTAAGGAGAGATTATAAATCAGAATAACAATTTATTAAAATAATACAGTGAGTACAATCATACAAACAAACAATTGGTCTCAACCCACAAAACCCAAATGTATAACCCAGTACCCTGGGGCATGAACAAAGTGGTGTTCCTTGGGCCCCGCTTGAGTCCAAAGTAAAGGGAGAGGGGAAGAACCTGCTGGTGGGAGAGCTGCTGCAGTCTGGCCAAAAGTGGTGATTGCAGTCCAGTGGTGGTCTAAGTCTGGTTGAGAGCGATGAGCTGCAGCCTTCCTCTGGATCCCACGAGTGGTTAAAAAATGTTCCAAGACTCCAAGTTTATATATCCTCCAGTTCAGGCAGGAATGCTCAGTGCTTCCCTCAGGGCGGGGAGTTCCACAAAGGGTGTGAGGACAAGAGCATCCTCCTGTCTCACAGGCCTCTTAACACCTAGTTTATAGCCTGAGGAGTCAGGCTCTATGGGCAGAGGGTGTGAATAGTCTATTGACAACAATTTCTGGGAAATGGCATGGAAGGCTATAGAATACACAGTTTTGGGTTACACCCATACCATGATGAATTGATCTCAGCTGTCCTAACTAGGACATCAGGATACAAAGTAGATGAGGAATTAAGTACACTAAAAAAAAAGCAACTCTCATGAAGTGTTTTAGCTGGAGAGTCCATTATGCTGCAAAAAGTTATTTCCAGGTTCAAACAGATGTGCTGGTTATGAGTATTCACTTCTCTTGTATAGATAGAGACTGGTCTCTACACAAAGTCTCTTATTTTTCTAGGCTTGGATATGTCTCAGATTTTTCAGATGTCCAACTGAATTCCCTTCAGTTGCGCTCCTGGTAGTTCTTTGCGTTCTCCCGGGAGGTCTCTGGAATTGAAAGGAGGTGCCCAAAACTGAGCTCTGTTCTTCATGAAAGCCTTTTTTGAGCTCAGTGGAGCAGAAGAATTATTTCGCTCTTGTCTTTTACAGCCTTTTCCTACGTTTCAGTAGCAGAGTCACATTTTTTGTGGTGACTCATTTTCTATTTGTGAACTGCTATGAACCAAGATTTTCTGTAAAGTGACTGCTTCGCCACTTTGTCTTCAGCTCACAGTTTTGCAGCCAATTATTCCCAGCTATATGTAATAGTTTCTCACCTTATTGAATTACATCCTGTTTAGTTCAGATCTTTGTTCCAACTTGTCATGATTTGTTCAATTCTAATTACATCTTCCAAAATGCTTACAGCTCCCGCCTGAACAGGATATCCTCCACAAATAAGATAAAAATATTCCCTAGGCTCTTGCCTCACAGAAGCAGTTCAGGACTTGGGATGTGAGCATCTGGAGGACTCTCTGCAAACTTGACACTATTTCTGAGCGCCATTTTGTAACCATTTCACTTAAGTGTTGTGTAGCCAGCTTCTTGACCTTGCTTCAGTCAAGATTCCATAATTTGCTTTTTTTTTGATGTTATGGTTGATTATTATTCAACTTATCATCTGAGGCGTTACAAATAACTTGCAATTAATTTACAAATAATTTCTTCCAGTATTTTGCCTGATACAAAATAAAGGTGACTGGCCTCTGATTCCCACCCTTTTCTCGTTTAGGGTAGGCACTATTTCCTTTTTGCTGGTCTCATGGAACCTCAGCTGTCTTTTCGGAGTTCTTGAAAGGAATTGCTAATAGCTTGGAGATTACTTAACCATTTTTCTAAATGTGTTGTCTAAAATTGCAGATTATTTTTGTAAGCATCCTACTTGAATAGATTGTTTCTTTCCTTAGTTTACCTTGATCATTGGTTTGCATGTTGTTAACATGTGCTGGGTTTGGCTGGGGTAGAGCTAATTCTCTTCACAGTAGCTGGTGTGGGGCTGTGTTTTGGGTTGGGTATATTCTCTTCCCTTGTTAACCACCTGGTTACAGCTGACATTTTGGTGAAGAGCAAAGCAAAAACCATGAGGCTTTGGTTTTCCTCAAATGACTTGGGAACACTTTCCTTGCCCAGTTGAGAGCAAGTCCTTCCCCAACAATCTTTCACGTAATCTTTTTGTTTTTACTCTCTGTGGCTTCTTGACAGTTTTAGCTTATATTGTGTGTTAATCTTTGTGTTGTTGATTGTGAGAAATAGAGACCCAAAGCCGGGTAATTTCAACTTAGAATTTATTATATGATAAAAGCAAATTCAGCGCTGGGTGATCAGGGGGGAGTTTGAGCAACTCTGAACGCCTGTCACACCCAAAGCAGACAGTGTTCTATATTTATTCTCAGCTACTTCATGAATATTCATTATACATAAGCATAAACATTACACATTGTTATGTCAGGAATTCAACAGCTGTTTTTCTTAGACAAGAGTGTATCTACATACAAGCATCAATATATATTGTTAAGTCAGACATTCAACAGATGTTTTCTTAGACTTAGTTTGTTATCTATACAAAGTTATAAATTTTCAAGAAAGGTGTTATTATCTAGTTAACTAAACGAAGTCTCCTCACTATAAATTTTGTACAAGGTAAAAGGGAGGTAACTTGTTTTATGTCTTTATAGGGGCCCAATTAAGTTTTGTGATTTGTTTTTCTTTTCTCTCTCTAGGTTATATTGACCTTATGCTGTTTTCTTTTTAATTAGCTTGAATCATTCCCTTAGTTTATTACATTGATTTTAATAATTTAACCTAGATTTTGCTTTTTTAAAAGGGGCAAGCCATTGAAATATTTCAATTTAAACAGTCTCTTCCCTTCCTTTCTTGCTTTCTCACTGCAGTGGTCTAGTTGCAGCCTTGATGTTTCTTGGAAATAAATAGGACGGTTTTATTACAAGCAGGGGTTTCCATGGCTGCCTCGTGCTGGGGCACTTGGGAGCCATTTTGTTTGAAGGACTGGGGAGCCATTTTGTGGTCGGGGACTGGTGGACAGCTTGTGGTTCTGCTTGAAGTTGCTTATTGCTGCTGCCTGCCTGCTGCTACACACAGTTCTGCTTGGGGTTGCCTGTTGCTCTGCTTATAGTTCTGCCTGCTTACTGCTACTTATTGTCACTTACTGTTCTGTTTGCTTACTGTTACAGTGCGAAGGCGAGCCTGGAAGAATGTAAGGTGGTGAGAGCAGCCTGGGCTCACTGCCAGGGAACCATGCGGCCTGGGCGGGGAAACAACCTGACAGGTGGATGAGGACAACCTGCACCAGAAAGCAAAGCTTGCCTTTTAAGGAAGAAAAGAGCGAGGGCTGGCATGGGAGGAGCGAGGGAGTGGCTATGTTAAATTGAAGGGTCTTAAAAGGGCTCGTCCCTCCCATCCAGGTGTGCTTGAACTGGGCCACAAGTTCGATGCACCCAGTACGCTGTTAAATAAAGTTCCTTGTTTCACTTTATTTGGTCGTCTCTGAAATTTTAATTAGAGATATTTCTCACAGTGTTGATTCTTTCGGAAATGGAAAACTTTCCAGAGAGTGCTTTTCCTTAATTTTCTACAGTGGGGTTTGCCATTCAAATGGTGACTTTACTGGAACTTATTTTATTCAAGTTCATTAGTTTGATTTTCCTTCCATCTCTTTTGAAGAGCTGTTAACTTAATGACCATTGGCACCTCTGCAGCCTCCCAAATTTCCTTCAGAGCAGGTGCCATGCTATTTCAAATTCCTACACTTTGGATGATTTTATTCAAATGAAAGCAGCATGCACTTCATGTTTTTCATTTGTGTGTTGCTAATGGATCTTTGCTGTGACACTGTTCTTTTCCTTTTTGCCATTATTAAAATATTGTCACTCACTCTGTACCTGACATTCCTTTTTTCCTACCTAGGCTTCCTGAACAAACTCTCCATTTCGATAACAATAACCAGTGATGATAATTTATTCATAATTCTGGTTGTGAATATAATGACTTTCAGTTTCTCCTGTTTTTTACCCACTTTATACACCAGCGTGCAGCACCTGAGCACAGTGCCAGGGAGACTTTTTTTTTTATTATTCCTCGATTTTAATATTCAGTAAAATCATTTTCCTCTTCCCCCCTAGTTCTTCTTCTTTCCCCATGCTTTTGTGGTTCATCTAAACCCTGTGGTGTGATAAGAATAATCTGAAGATAATTTAATTTACAGCAGCTGCAGACAAATGGTAACGATAACAAAGTGGCGGACTGGTCAAACAGTCCTGATTTGTTTCTCGTTTGTCTGCGTGCCTTGCTAGCTTTGAGACAGGTTTGTTATAGCAGCACAGGGCAAAAAAGACCACATAACAAATAAACCTTTATTGAAGGCTGTGGGCTGACATTCCTTAAGGTTTTGCTGATCCACACGTGAAATGGGGAGAACTCAGACAAGTTGTGTGAATGTTGTGGTTAATTTAAATGTAATTTGTTTCACACACAAGACAAAAAAAAAGAGAGGAGGAAAACCCCCAACAAGACAAACTTTCATTATATAAACATATTTATTTAAACATAAGCAATGACGATATTTAATTAAACATAGACATATATTCGCTATTTAATCATTTGTTTAACCATACCAAACCAATGTTGATAAGCAAACACAATCTACAACCTGGTGAGACTGGGGTACAAAATCCGAAGGCAAACATAAGAAAGTAATTTTTTTCTGAAGTGCACTGTGATTTATGGGTTACTTCCATTGTCCTTCACTTGTGGGCGAGGATTTTGACACGTTTGGGTTCTCACTGGATGCTTTCAGACAGGCGGGAGAGAGGCATTGTCAAAAGCAGTGTGGACAGCAGGGGAGGGGGGATTCTGCCCCTCTCAGGTGAGACCCCCCTGCAGAGCTGCTCCAGCCCTGGGGAACAGCACAGCAAGGACATGGAGCTGCTGGAGAGAGTCCAGGGGAGGCACCAAGATGAGCAGAGGGATGGAGCAGCTCTGCTGGGAGGAAAGGCTGAGAGAACTGGGATTGTTCAGCCTGGAAGAGAGAAGCTTTGGGGTGATTGAATTGTGGCCTTCCAGTGCCTAAAGGGAATTTACAGGAAGATGGAGAGAGACTGTTTGCAAGGGCCTGAAGTGACAGGAGAAGGGGGAATGGCTTCACACTGACAGAGGGCAGGGTAGGATATTAGGAAGAAACTGTTCCCTGTGAGGGTGGGGAGGCCCTGGCAAAGGTTGCCCAGAGAAGCTGTGGCTGCCCCATCCCTGGAAGTATCCAAGGCCAGGTTGGACGGGTCTTGGAGCAACCTGGGCTAGTGGGAGGTGTCCCTGCGCATAGCAGAGGGTGAAACGAGGTGGTCTTCAAGGTCCCTTCCAACCCAAACCATCCCGTGATTCCACGGTTCCGTGTTCCAGAGGGGGCACTCCCGGTGGACGCACAGGACTCCAACACCCCCTCGGGGCCAGCAGGCGCTGCCCCCGCTCCGCGGCACCCCGGCTGAGGGCAGGGCCGCCCCTCCCTCGCTCCCGCCCCTGGCCGTGCGCGCGCACCCGCCCGCCCCTGCTCGCTGTCTGAGTGTGGCCGGCGCTGTCCCGGCCCTGAGGCGGCTGCGCGGTCCCGCCGGGCTGGAGGCGGCGGTGGTGGCGGCGGCGGCGCGGGGAGCGCGGCTCGGCTGCTCCGGTGAGACACGGGAACGCCGCCTCAGGCCTGCCCCGCCGGGGCGAGGGGAACGGGGCGGGGGGTGGTACGTGAGGGGCCGAGGCGGGGAGGTCGCCTCTCCCTCAGGAGCCCCGGCGCGGGGGGAGAGGGATCCTCCGGCCCGCCCCATGTGACGGGTGACAGCGGCCGCTGACCTGTGGTGGTTCTGGGCCCTCAGGACGGCGGGGGGAGGCGGGGGCAGGCGGGGGCGCGGGCGATGGTACCGCTGCCTCGCGGTGTGCCCTGTTTGTGGTTTGTGTGTTTTGGATGTGTGTGTGGGGAGTGCCCTGGAGCGGCGCCGCTCCGGGAGCAGCGGAGCCGGAGCGGAGTGCGGGGTTCGAAAAATAAAGTTGTTTTCGTGGTGAGGGAAGGGAGAGCGCCGTGGAAGTGCTCATCTGTCTACCTCCTCCTCCTCGGGAAAAGTGAAGTCACTTCCCAAGAGCCCAAACTAGCAAACTGCTGTCCTAAATCTGTGCCGTCTGCCACGTCTTGGTTTTTT
Organism: Pseudopipra pipra; assembly: GCF_036250125.1. Classification (NCBI taxonomy): domain Eukaryota; kingdom Metazoa; phylum Chordata; class Aves; order Passeriformes; family Pipridae; genus Pseudopipra; species Pseudopipra pipra. The sequence goes on from NC_087557.1 coordinate 2,881,766, forward strand.
TTAATGTTTGTTTGTTTTTTGTTTTTGTTTTTGTTTGTTTTTTGGTGTGTGTTTTTTTAAATTTAATTTTATTTATTTTTTTTTCTTGTCTCTATTTTTTCTTCCAGCCCCCTTCCACAGTTCGGCTCTCTCTAACCGTGAGCCAGTACAAAAGTCCTTGTCTAGAGATAAAAATACTTGAAAACCTGCTGAAACCACCTGAATGCTGAATTTCGGAGAATTTCCTCTTGTGTGAGTTCCTATATACTTTGTTTCTGCTGTCACTTCCAGAGCTGTGCTGTTGAAGCTGCCTGGTTTTGATAGTGTTGTAAATAAGTCATAGCCTGCCACATTTCACAGCTGCCTGCATGTGTGCATCCATCCTTTTGCTTAGGAGTGGGGGAAAAAAAAAGATTTTAAGTGTCAGCTCTTCAAGACTGAGAAAAATCCAGCAACAAGTAAGAAATAGTTTGCTTAAGTAAGCGTTGCTTTTTTCTGTCACTATCGAGCTCTAGTCTCACAATCATGTTGGTTTTCTGCTAGAACTTTGGGGAGGCCAGCTGTGCTTTCCATTTCCAGAGAGAGACCTTTGTGACATTACAGGCAACATTTGCTCATCCCTTTAATTTCAGGAAAGGTACCATGGCTTTATTTAACTAAATCTTTCTGATATGGACCAAAATCCTAAATGTCCTGAGACTGACTCAGCTCATCTTATGATGGTTTACTAGGGGTTTAAGGTTAGTTCTGCAAGTTATGCCTGTGCCTAGGTTTTAAGTAGGATTGTAGCCAACTGTGTTTGTGGGTTAGATGGTGTGATATGATTAAGAGGTTAGTTTGCAGTTTAAACTTGAAAAGACTGTAAATACAGTTATAGCAAGCACAAATTGACTCAGTGTTCTAAGAGTTATTGGGGGTGCTCTGCAGTGTTTGCCTTAAGATGGTTACAGTGAAATGTATTGCTTGGTTAAAAACAGCTTTCGGTCCTTTAAAAAGCGATTCACTTATTAAGATTTAATGTTAGTACGTGGCTTTCTGTGTTCCTGGTGTACTCCCTAACATTTGAAGACAGTCTGAGTTGTGGCTGCCCATTCTCTTCTGTCATCAAAGGGACTTCCAGGAGGTGAGTTAAGAGAACTAATCTGGTCAAAAAGTAGTACTTTTATTTCTTTTTTTCTTTTCCTCTCTGAGGTATTCTTTGGTTAGAACAACTTCTAACCAATTCTTTGGTTAGAACAACTTCGACCCCAGCTGGGTCCTCATTTTATGGTCAGTAAGTTAACAGCAGAAGACACTACTGCTAAAATAAGCCACCTTGTGTTTTTGATTGACTTAAGCTGCTTGTGGTGAAGGTAGCAATGATAAGGGTGGTAGGAGCTCTTTTTTTTCTGCCAGTACTGACTTTGATTATGAAGCCTTAGTGTCATTTTTTACTTACTCTCATCAAAATTAAATGGATTTAAGAGCTACCAATGTATCTCTGTTTTTCTCCCAAGAGTCCACAGAAGTTGCTGTGGTTTTCTTTGCTCTCCTTTGCCTATCCTTTCTTGTCTCTAAACTTTTTTGTGAGTCATTAATTTCAAGGAGTGATCTGGGCGTTTTGAGGGGTTTTTGTAAATTTATTGAGCTCTAATTTAAAAGTAATGAGTTGTATATTGCTATTACCTCTGCTATAATTGGAAGGCTATTTCAGACATGACTGACCTTAGTAATTAAACACATTCTGATTTCCAGTCTAGATGAATTTGTCATTGGATTATACCCATTTTGTGCCCCCTGTGGACTGATATATTTTATTGGCACTTTTGATCTTGGTATTATTAAAAGAAAAAAAGGCAGCACTTTTAACCAGTAGGATGCAAAAATGTGTGGAAATGCACCACTGCAGGATTGTTTTCTCTTTGGACCACCAGCTGCACTAATCGTTCCTGTAATAGCTCTCAGCCTCTTCCCATGAATTTTAATCTTGATCTATTAAGTGACAATTAAAATACACCTTTTGAGTACTAACACAGAGCTTCCTGAAGCTCTGAAGGTGTCCTTTTAGTGGAGGTTAAGTTGTTTTCAAGCATATTTTGATAAGATGTGTTTTTTGAGATTCATACCTTCGGCAGTTTGTTCCAGCCTCAGTCTTACCCTTTTATTCTGGTACAGCTGTTAAAGGAGCCATTATTGCAAAAAGCTTGAAAACTACTTATTTCACCTTGTTCTTGTATTCCTAACTTTAAAAAGAAACAAAACCAATGCATAGATTATTAAAAAACACCTCTGTGGCTTTTAAGGTGTTTATTTAATTTTGATATCAGAAGTGTTCCCAGAGGGGACTTTGTGAAGCTGAAAAAGTAGTTTGTTAGGTGTGACTGTTTGTAAGCAGGAGATAAATACATCAATTGGGTTCCAAAACCTGCTTAGTTAAATAGATCACTCTGAAAGATGAGTGAGGCCCTTGTGGAAAACCTCTATTATATGGTGTACTTGGTGGAATTTTTCTTACTCTTTGGAAATAGTAGCAGGGACAAAAGTCTTTGGACAGAGGAAAACATAGTTTTTGCCACAAAGCGAGATGGGGCACAGCCCTCTGATTTCCTGCTCTAAACACCCCTGTATCCTGAGTCAGGATATTGAAAAAAGTGTGAGTTTTTTGGATCAAGTAAGCTTAGAAGTGCAGAATTGTCCTGATTCTGAAAACATGTTCCCTGGTTGTTGGGGAAGCACAGCAGTACAAAGGGAAAAAGTTCTGAGGGCAAGTAGATAAGAGGTATTTACATTTCCGTGTACCAAACTTGGATGTAGGCTTACTGTATGTCCAGGAGAACTGAAGTTTTAAAATATGTGAATAGAAGTAATAAACCTGATGCAAAAATGCTGAAGGAAAGTTTGTGAAATAGAATCACAGGCAGATGAAATAATAAATTCTTGAAATAGAATAATTTCTGTTGAAAGGGGCTTCTGGAAGTCATCCAGATCCCTACTAAAGCAAGAGTAATGTAGATAAGGTTGGTCCATCCTTTAACACCTTTCTAGGCAATCTGTTTTTGCATTTGACAGCAGTTACAGTAATTTTTCCTCCCTCCTTTAAACTAGTTGGAATTTACTTTCTGGCTTGTGTCTGTTGTCTCTTGTCGTGTCATGGTGTACCATCCCAAGAGTCCAGGTCTCTCTTCTGTGCCCTTCCATGAGAGAGCTGATAGCAAAAAGGATTCTTCAGAGCTCTTTTCTTGCCCAGACTGAGCAAACTCAGCCCCACAGCCCCTCCCTGTACACCATGTGCTCTTGCCACCTGCCCAGCTTGGCCAGCTGGACGTGCTGCAGAGTGTCCGTGTCAGTGCTGTACCAGGGAGCCCAAACTGGGCACAGCACTGCAAACACAGCCTCACAGGCTGAGCCTTGCCTGCACTCCTGCAAACAGCCCAGGCTGTGCTCAGCTGCCTTTGCTGCTGACTTGTTTTCAAAGTTTTGCCTGCTGGGATCTCCAGGTTCTTTTCTGCAGAAGTCATGTTTTATCTGGGTCGTGTCCAGCCTGTCTTGTCACAGGGGGTTGTTCTGTTGCTGACCCGGCACTTGCCTTTGTTGAACTTCACGAGGTCTTGCCAGTGCCTTTCTCCAGCCTGTCCCAGTCCCTCTGAATAGGAGCCCTGACCACTCCCCTGGTTTGGTGTCACTGGAAACTTGCTGAGAATGCACCCTGTCTCATCATCCAGGTGATTAATGGAGACCTGGGATGGTCCTGGTGGTTTCAGTGGTGATGCTCAGGGGATGTGACTGTAACTGCTTGTACTGGACCTGGCACTGCTGATGCCTGTTCCTTCAGCCCGGCAGTCCAGTCAAATTCCCGAACACCTTATTGCTCACTTACCCAGTGCCTGTCTCACCAGTTTGGCTGTCGGGATACTGTGGGATACTGTTGTTAGTGGCCTCCTGTATCCAGTGCTCTTCCATCATCTGCTAAGCCAGTTGTCTCCTTGCAGCTCTTGTGTCCGTCAGGCATCGTTTGCCCTTCTTGGATAGGGATAGCTTCCAGGAGAATTTGCTCCATAATCCTCTCATGGACTTAGGTTAGGCTGGCTGATGTGTAGTTGCCTGGATCCTCCTCTTTGCTCTTCTTGAAGTTGGGTGTGATGTTTGCATTTTTTCTGGTCAGAAGAAACCTCTCCCAGTCTCATGGCCTTTAAAAAAGTGGTAGTGTGGTATCTCAGTGACGTTGGCCAGCTCCCTCAGGATTCTTAGGTACATCCCATCTGCTTCTGTAGAATTTCCTGAAGTGCTTCCAAGCCTCATCTTCCTCCCTTGGAGGTAATTCTTTACTCCAGCAAAATCTGCTGCTGGGCTCAGGGGCCTGAGGGGCTTGTGAGTGGACCTTACAATGAAAACTGGGGTAAAAAAGGTCTGAGTATGTCAGCCTTTTCCATGTGCTTTGTCACCAGATCCCCTGTCCCACTGAACAGAGAGAGTTTCTTCGTTAGGATTTCTGCTGCCACTACACTGTTGTGTCAGTTTTAGCTCCAGATGGATGTTGATTTTTCCTAATGCCATCCTTGCATACACAGCCCGTGCCTCTGGGTTCCTCTTGGGCAGCCTCTCCTGCACCTGCCTCCTGGGTGCTTCTGAAGCAGAGACCAAAAGTTTCATATCTGTAAATGTGTAAAACTTCAAAATTGGTTGAAGTTGTGGTTAATAAGTGATTCTAACTCAGCAGGAAATCAAAGATGTCACTTCCCCCTAGCAAGAGCAAACATTATCAGGCTCTTGTGATAAGGGATGAGTCCTGCCTTAGATGTCGAGTGCAAGTTGTATTTTGGTGCCAAGGAGACAAAACAATGAGAAAAACAAACCACACATCTTTTCTTTTCCTTTTTTTTTCATCACTAAAATAATTAACTCCAAGTAGAAATTTGGAGCTTCAGTGTGTGCCCTTCCCTTTTTGTGCATTGTAGTTGAAAAGGAGGTGTTGATATTTAGCAGCAAGATGGGTGGATAAATACTTAATGCGGTCTGTACCTAAGTGCTTTCAGTTGGGATTAATTTAATTTTTTTGGTTGTTGCATAAATCCAATTTAGAAATCATTGGAATAAACCAAAATTTTGGAAATGGAAGCATTTTTTTATTGAAGAAAAATAAGGGAATGAGTTCTTGAGTTACAATCTGTGTAAAGAATCTGGAACAAAGTTCTTGGTTGGTATAAACTGTCAGCATGTGCTTGATGCTGCCTGCAGTTCCTTAACTAGTGTTTGTATTGGGATTTGTGGTGTTCTGGTGACAGTGGTACCAAGGTAAAGCTTTGATTACAATCACTGGTGTGGCTGTCCTTTCCAAACAGGGCTTTGATATCTGTTTGAACTAAATATAAGCTTTTTAGCATGGATGGGAGTTCTGAGTTGGTTTCTAATATAGCAGAAAGATATTCAAGTGGAGTTACATTTTTATGCAAAACACTGCTCCATAACTACAGTAATTAATGGTAAAATCAGTCTGAACATTTGCCTTTCAAATATGAACTTTCATTTTCCATGGGGCTGATGGCAGACTCTTAAACAGTGAACCTCATTAGTAATGATGGGGGACAACTTCCTGGCTTAATTGCTCAAATTCACAGTATCTCCCAGATGATTTCTAGCTAGGAAACAAAAGGTCAAAGGGCAGAAAGAAGTGAAAGGTGTTTTTAAGAAGCAGTAAATTGTCAGAACAGGATTTCAGTGAGTGACTGAATTTAAGAGTGGATCTTGAAGGCCATTTGCTAAATGGCTGAGTGTAGTTACTCTTGGGCTTAGAAGTGAAATAGTTTGCATCATACAGATCAGTGACACAGGTGAGGAGTGGAACCAGTGTGAATGTGACTGACAACAAAGTCCTTTCTCAGCACTTGCTGTCAAACTTGTGGAGTAGTAATTCCTTTAATGAAAGGAAGCAGTTTTGGGTAACCATTCATTATCAATCCCTGATCTTCTCTTGCAGGCAAATAAATACAGCTCTTGGAATATCTCTTACGTTGTGTGTGTATGTATATTTATTTATTTATTTATTTATTTGTTCTTTCATCATCAAAACCTCTATATGGCAAGTTTTGTATTACAAGGTGTGCTGCTATAAGTTTCCAGAGGGCAATTCCTTAGTAGTTAGGGAATACTCTTGACACTTCTTGTCAGTTATAAGTGATTCTTAAACCTCTGGGCTTTCAGGATGCTGAGGTCAGTTAAGCAGCTGTGCTTTCAGTTCAGGTATAGCCAACCTTTCTCATTAGGTCATATCTGCTGTCTGTACCTTAAGTCACACAACCATATTTTTTTTGGTAGAAAGCAAGTTGCAAATGCTGTTGTGTTGCAGCTGTCCATGAATATGACTTTATCTTTCCTTTTGGAAGGAAAAAGAGTGAGAGTTGAGGCTCTGTCCGAGAATCTCATCTGAAGGATTGACTTTCAGCGTGAACTAATTGTTTAGTTAATTTTGATAATCTTTACCAGTCTTTAGGGAAATTGGTTTCTGTCTCAACCAGAAATGCATCCCCTTCCCTGCTCCCCACAGGGTTTATTTTAAAAGTAGTTACATTGAACACTCTGGTTTTGGGTTCAGTACGATGACACTCGTGGTGTTAGGGCCTCACAGTGGGGTAAGAGTGTCCTATCTTCAGGTGGTTTTGGATGTTTTGGTTATAAATTCTGTAGCCATCTGCACTTTCTGAAGTTCTTCCAGTGGAAAACAGTTCAAAGTAGTTCAATTTAGATATTTTGACTTGATTACTGCATTTTGCAGAGATCTAGAGTCTTGTTATCTGCTGTTTCAGCATAATAATTAAGATGGTTTTAATGCATGCTTCTACTGTGTATGCAAAATATTGTCGTGGTTTTTTTCTGAAATTAGACAAAATGATTTTGCTGAGATCCACAGATCTGTTCCAATACACATATTTGTGTATTGTGTATACATATTTGTATTTTAACAAATACGTTACAATAAAAAAATGTGTTATTTTTCGCTCTTTTTTCTAACTCTTTATTCTTCCCCCTGAATTTTTACTTATGATGAAGGCTGTGCTCTGCCTTTTCAGACCCTTGCAGTCAACTCAGTGTGAAAATAAAATGCAAATATTCTTAATCTAATGCATTGTCTGTGTGTGTGTTTAGATACAAAATACAAGGTACAGAATTTTAATTTAGACGTAGGTGGACAAATTCAATGGCTGGCTAAAAACGGAGGGTTTTCCTTTGTATTTAAATAAGATATTGATGTGTTTCCCTTTATTAAGAGTTTGTATACTGCAAGCTGATATTTTTTTCCATAGGAACTTGTTTTTTTTAAATTAGATGTTACTGAAAAACCAAGACTGTATGATTTAGACTGAGCCATCTGAAATGCATGTGGCAGAAAATGGATTTTTTTTTATCCCATTCTGTGAACCCTTTGTTTAATTTTGTTCCACTGGAGTATACTTTCATTATTTCCTGTTATTTTGAAGAGAAGTCTCAAGTAACTGGTGGTGGCAGTGCTGCAGAAGCAGCCGTGCCCAGTGCTGGGTTTGGTCTGGGTTCTGTTCATTGTTGTGCAGAGAAAGGTGGGAAGAGTTGCAGCTTTTTTTAGGGACTTCTTCACCTCCTGCGTCTTCCAGATACTACTGAATATCTGTGGCTTGTAAGTACCAACATTTTCTCTTCAATTGAACTGTTTGTTTGCAAAACAGCAGTGGAGTTGAAAGAGAAGGTTTGTGTGTGCCCCCAGTTGTTTTGGGAGTAAAACTCAAATGTAGTGAAGACTGGGCCTTGGAGATGCTGATCCCTTCTGTTCATGGAGGCAGAGTTTGTGTTTGCTCACACTTGTATCATAAAAAGCTATTTTTAATCCTGTTATACTTGATCCTTCCTTCTGCTATAGTAGGTATTAGTCTGTTCAAGACTAATTATTAAGAATTAGTATTGGCACTATAAATTTATAAGAAATAAAGAGCTACTAGCTAGAATTCTTCTTGGAGATAACAGTTAAATGATTTTGAGGAAACAGGAGTAAGGATTGAAAGTCAGTGACTGATATTTACATTGTTTTGAATGTTAATTATTACTGTTTATTGCTGTAGGGATGTATAAAAACTGTGAGGGAAGCATGGAAAGAGTTGATCCAGATGTCCAAGAAAATACTTCGGCAAGTTCCAAAACAGTAACGTGAACTTGGAAGTTCTCCATAATCGTAGTGTTAATTTGCCTTTGACCCTTTCTAGCTTCCCCTTTCTGATTCTCCTTTTCTTTCATCATTTTGAAACATCAGAAAGTCAGACTGGAGTGTGGTTTAGTATTGAGCTTTTGACAGTAGCCACAGAAATCAAGTGATCCTTGTTCCAGCCCCCCCTCCCAGTTTCTCTCCCTGGCCTCTGTGATCCTGCTTTTTTCTGGCAGTAAGTGAACCCCTGGGGTCTCACTGGGGAGTATGGAAGAAGTGCTTGTGTTGTTCTGTGCAGTTCCCAGAAAATCCCTGTGAGGTCCCATTCCAGATGTGCAGTTCCTATCCTGGGTTTGCCTGGGGCTTCTGAACAGCCTCCTGGTGATTTTGCACAGGCTCTCACCTGGATGAGAGGTGGGATGCTGCTGCTGGGTTTGGATTCCTGTATTGAAAAGGCTTTGCTTATTCCATGAGTTTGTTCCTGGGGGGGGCAGCATTGCCCACTTTGGCCCTGAGGCTGATGGGGACATTCTGCCTTTGGGAGTTGCAATCTCTCAGCTGTATTTGACATTTCTGGTAGCTTGTGCTGTGTTTAAGGACTTCATGACTTAACACTGATAAAAACACAGCTGTGGTGAGGAAAGGCTTATATAACCACTTCTTAGAGCATGACCTTTCCTATTGCTTTGCATTTCTGTGAATTTTTTGTTTTAGATTAGCTGCCTGTAACTTCCTCTCTGTTTCCAGAAGTAAAAATGTTTTGGGGAAGTATTCAGAATGTAAACATTGACAGTAAGTTTTCGTATCTGCATTTAATGAAAACCACACATCGTTTATTTGAAACTGATAGTACAGTGTGGCTGTATTTGGGAAGCTCTCTGACACTTTGAGAGACTGTGATTAATAAAAAAAAAAGAAAAAGGCATAGCAATCACAGATTTTGGGCTTCTCAGGTTTTCTTGTTTTATGCAATCAGGTGAATTTATCAAACTAGAAATAACACTTAAAATTCAAGCTACTCTAGATAGTCTGTCTCAGCAGACAGATGCTTGTTCATGATTCCTGGCTAATCTGAGACAAGAAAATTGCATCAAGGAAACGAATGGGAGTTCTGCTGTATTTTTTGCAAGATTTCTGCAGTTATTATATAAGCAACCGTGTTGTATTATGTGAGATGTATTTCTGCAGCAAGAGCTTATTCTGTGATTTTTTTATAGGCTGGTCTAGATTAACCTGAGGCTTACACCAAAAATAATCCACGAGACTCACTCAATTTAATAAATGAGGTACATAAGATCTACATAATGGTAATCTGACCCAGAGGCTAAGTTTATTTATTAAAAAATATTAAAAAATTGAACTGCTTTTTCTTTGAGCCCATCCTAAGAAGGATCTAGAAAGTTTTTATGTTGAGATGCTTTTAGCATAGAGTTTGTCCTTTAAAGCAATTCTATGTACCAAATATGATTACTAGAGAAAAGCTGCAAAAACAAACCAAAAAAACTTTTTTTGGCAGCCCCAGATTAATTTATTTTTTGTAACCCTATCTTGTAATCATTAATTGAAAGTGGCTTTTTACGGATCTTTTCTGTAATACCTTAAAATGTGCTTGTAGCAGCTTCAAGGAGTTTTTGAAACAAGGATGTAAAACAGAGTGATCAAAAGATCAAACCCGTCTTTTGATTACATGCGTTTGTTGTTTTTTTTTAAAGCCAGTTTTTTCTTTAATCCTTTAGGAGAAGAAATAAATTCTGATCATTTTGGATGTCTGGGGTGAAAGGAAAAGAAATTGTGTCTTGGAAAAAGGGCTCGCATGTTCTCTTTCCTGTTCACCTTCTCAGGCAGTCTGGGGAGGAAATACTGAGCCTAAGAGGTACTTGAGCTTTTCAGGGTCTGATGTGAAATATTTTTGGAAGGTAACACTATGCATAGCATTTCCTAAAAAATCAAGATTATACACATCCTTGGGTGTGAATTGGATGGTAACTGCAGGTAATGCAATGCAAACATCTTTCTTTGTGTAACTTTTTCAGACACTTGCTCATGCAGCTTTGAGGGATAATTCCTTTAGGTCAAATATTTTTTTTAAGTTAGAATTATATAATATTCTTAATTGTTTATTAATTGAATGAGCAAATTTTTCTGTAGGGGTCAGTTGATTTCTTTCATACCACCTTTCCAAGCCGTAGTTCTTTCTTGAATTACAGAATGAATTTGGAATAATTTGATTAGTGAAGTTGATAACACAGAGGAATCATCTCAACACACTGTCTTTTAAAAATAATAAATCTCTTTTAAGGAAAAGAGATTTTAAGGATCCTTAAAAACCTTTTAAGGAAGGTCCACATTATTCCTTGATGTGTGTCTTCCAGAAGCTTTCACATGCACAGCTCATACCAGTTTCTAGAAGATTTTAGATAATTTGGAAGCCTTTTAATGGGGATCTGAATGTTCAGACAGAACCTTGTTTGGTCTTTAACTGTGATTTCTCACTCCATCTTTTCTTATTATATCTAAATATTTAAGTTCAAGTGACAGTATAAAATCTTAGGGTTTTAAATGTATGTGAAAGTATTTATTTTAAATGTATGTGGAAGTATTTGTTTTTAACATATGCGGGAGTATTTTCTTTTTACCAAGAAGCTTGGCTTTGTTTCATATTAAAAAAGAAATATTTTTCTTGCTTACAAAGTGTTTGGGACACTGTTGAAATGACAGTTTTGATAAAACAGCAGTAGAAGTCTAGATGGCTGTCAAATCAAAACTCACAGTCCTTGCAATTTTGGAAAATCTGACTGAATTGTGAAAAACCAGAGTCTGGTGTTGTTACTCATTTACAACTCATGATTGCCTTTGACAACTATTAGAATGAAAGACTTAAGATTAAGAAAAATATCTAAAGGAAATGAGAAAGGAGCATGAACTGTTGTCTGGTGCATCCTACAGTCACTGCAGGGGAGCAGCTTTTGGGGAACACTGTCTGTGGTTGGTGTTACAAAGGTACCTTCTGAGCTTAGGAACAAAACATTGTGATCTCAAGTTAAATCTGCAAACCTCAAGGTAACAATTGTCATAATTTCCAGTCCTGACTTTGAGGAACAAGGATTTTCCTGACTCCAAAGGTGATCGGTGCTGGGCAGTGGATCAGGATTTCTAGTGCGCTTTGCTGGCCTCGGAAGTGACACTGTGGGAGGCACTTGTGTGGCAAGGACAGGGACTGGCACCCAGGATCACTGCTGCCTTCTGTCACACTGCTGCTCCATATGGTCTCCTGTGCCTTACATCATGGAATTATTTCTGGAAATGATAGCTAGTGGAGAAAACACCTCTTTGAAGTAGTTAATATATTTAACGGAGAGAAGTTGTTGCATTGACTGCGTTAGACCAACACTGTTATTTTTACAGTGAGGGAATAAACCATTAAATAATCTCCTTAAAGCAAGGACTGTGTTATGCTTCTGCTTTTTTCCTCTGGAAATAGGTCATTATGTTTTTGAGTGAGTGGCTGTGCAGTTCAGTGACTTGGCTGGTGATGGGTTTCAGTTTGAATGCTGCCTGCAAGCATCATGCAGCAGTGGAAGAAAAATAAGCAACTCAAGTTTGTCCAACTCCATCCATGAAAAATTGGTACTCCTAGTTGCTACGTGATATTTTCCAAAGACAGAAACTAATTCCAAGCTCAAGAAGCTGAAGTGTTGGTGTTTAGTTGATGTCAGGGAAACTGTGAAGGTGTATTAGAGTTGCTTTGTTTGCATTGTTTGCTTTTTCCTTGAGACAGAATGACCTACTGCTTAAATGAGTAAACCTGTTTGCTAGAACTTGATGTATAAAGTGTAATTTTTTATTAATAGGATACACATGAAGTAACATCTCTAGAGTAGCAGAAGCCTTCTTATTTACATTTATTTCGAAGTTGTACTCTTTAGAAGGGAATAAGTAGAGTTGTGTGCTCCAGTTCAGTACCAAGCACACGCCCACCATTGCTCTGGAGGGGTTCTTCACCTTGGTGATCCTAAGTTTAAGATAAATAAAAGCAGTATTTTTTCCTTCAAGCAACTCCAAGCTATGAGTGTGTAATTTTTAAGTGCTTCAGTGGCTTGTGTGTAACCCAGAGGTTCAAGTCAGGAAAGCTGGTTTTCTCCTTTACAGTAAATGTCTCATTATTCACCCTGAGATGTGTTTGACAACTGCTGCTTATCATTTATTTGAGGAGATGCAGGTACAGTATGTTTTGGGAGGAGAAACAGACATTTTCTTGTTTGTGTAGTTCTCTTTTGGTTCTGTTTTCCTTATATTGTTATTCCTTGGCTATGAGATTGACATGTAAAAAGAGTCTGGAAAAACCTCTGTATCCAGGCACCCAGTACAACAATTCCAAACAGTTTGCCATTCATGAGAGAACTAATTATTTACTGTTGCCTACATAGTGGAGGTTTGCTTTCTCAGAGGAGACAGGGTTGCCAAAATAAGTTAATGGTTACTTTCTAGTTGTTTTTTTTGCTTCATTTTTGTATGTCGGGGTTTTTTGTCTGTAGTTGTTTGGTTTTTTTTTTTAATTTCAGAAAGACTTTTGTTCTTAACAATGCTTTCCTGGAAATAAGGATTTTTATATACATATATGTGTATGTATTTTAAAATATAGTGATATGGCTCGGTATTAAGTTGATTTTAATCCTGGGAAATAGTATCGGTAAGCCAAATAGTGTTGTTTGTTGTTTTTCCTTTACATAGTCTGACACTGCCAGAGTTAAGACACTGGGGGAAACAACTTATGGGTAATAAAACTAGTTAGCATGAGCATAGAGACAGTTGGTTATATAAAGATTACACCAAGAGAAGTTGAGATTAGAGATAAAATTGCTGTTGTTGTCAGGGGGATTTAAACAAACTGATTTGATGACACCCAGGGTTTTCTTCTGCGTATGTGTCCACTAGAGAAGAAGGTTTTGGGACCTCAAAGTCCAGTGTAATATGGAATTTGCTGAGGGTGTTTAGTCTGTCAGTGAAGAAGCCTGGCAAAGGTAAAGCTGTGTGTGTTTGCAGCACGCCTGGCTTTGCGGGGATGGTGTCACTCGTTAAAGATATGAGCTGCTGGGGTGGGGCCAGGGGAATGCCCAGGTTTGACACATTTGAAGGAGGATGCTGTGGCTGAGCCCTGAGTTCTGGAAGTTGGCATGTGTGAAGCTGTGGGTGTCTGTCCGGCTTCCTGTGCCCTGAGGTCCTGTTGTCACCACATCACTACAGTGATCTCCAGCTCTGAGTCACTGGGTGTCTGGGACTGCAGCATCCGTTAGTTCAGTGCTCATTTTGCTGTCATGCCCTGGATCCTGGAGCTCAAAAATGTGAATAAACTATGCTCTTTGGCGTGTATTTCTCCTTCAGACTTTTCCTATGAGAAGATGAATTTCTGCATAACTATTGGACCTTCCTCCTCAGAAAGGTCCCACAGATACTCTTGAGGAACCTGAGTTCTGAAAATAGGTAGAACTTATTTCCCAGTGTTTTTTCTGTGGTTTGAGATTAGCAATCAAACTGCACGACTTTGAAAGCCTGTGTAATACAGGACCTGATTTTGTTTGATAAAAGAAAGTATGAATTAGCCTGTTCTTGATTTCCTTCTTTCAAGCAGGCAAGAAGTTTCTTTTCCAAACATGTTTCTTGTTGCTTACTGAAAATAGATAAACATTTATCTTCCTTGTTTGTTGTCTTTTCATAGCTCTGCAGTTTATATTTTTTTTGGGTGGTTATAACGCTGAAACAAAATCGATATCTTCCCACCCCAAACCAACAGTAAACCTGAGCAGTAACTTTGGAATACTTATTGAACAGAAACTTGGAGTAAACACAAAAGTGTCTGGTAGCTGCTTCAGAAGACTGATTTGTCTAAGAATTGATATTTACTTTTGGCGACCAGTTTGATGAGAGAGTTTTTGAATCTGAGCAGGTGTGAAAAGCGTTTTCCTTCTGGAAAGCCAGTGACTCGACCTTTGATTCGTTTTCCTGGGCATGTGTTGCCAGCAGTGCCTTGGGCATCCATCCCTACCTACTTGTATTCTCTATGGGATGTGTTTTTGCCAGTCTGGATTCAATGTGAAATACATGGAAGGGTTATGGAGGGAAGGAATCAGGAGCATTTCTATCTCGTGTCCCTTACTCTGATGCAGTGCTGAATCCACCTGGATCTTCCAGGATCATTGTTCTTCACCTCCTCCTGCTCTTCAACCACTTAGGCTACACTGTAAAGGGAGCTGCAGTGAACCTGGGATGCCCTTCTGGAATGAAGTGAGGAAGCTGCTGGATTTGAGCCTTTTAAAGCTTAGTACCGTACATGGGTGTAGCAAGTTCTGGTCACTGGTCCCAAAACACCTATATTCCAAGTGTTCCAAGTAGTATGGCTTTTATTCAGGACTTTGTATAAGCAAAACACTTGGAACTGATGTACATCAGACAGACTGACTTGACCAAAACTACATAATAAAGCTCACTAGAAAAGTACCTGCTTTTTTTCAGTCACTGTATTATCCCTACAGCTTAAGATATTTTTTTTGGAGCAAGATTCACCCCCCCCCCCTCCTTTTAAAACTATGTCTGATTAGTTTCTTTGTATCTCAAAAATCCTTCTGTCAGAAAACAATTTCTGAAACTGTTACTTTTAAAAATTTTTATCTTTTTATCATAGGGTTTACTTGACTGAGTTTAGAAGAATTTCCTCCCGTGTATTTAGTGCTGGGTTTCTGATTTATTTTTTTTGTGTGATGTTGTTCACCAAAGTATGGAGGAAAGTTCTCTTCTCTCTAGGAAGTAGCAGGACTGTTCAAGGTCCTTCTTTTGTAGCAATTATTCCTTGCAGTAGTAGCACCTCCTTCCCAGTGTCTCCCACTGTGGAGAGAACTTTCACAGCACAATTTGTTGTCATCTTTCTGAAGGCGTTGCTGGAGAAGCAGCTCTGACTCCTGGCTCTGGTGGTTTGGGAAGGTACCATCTGCTCTGAGGTTTCAGCCTGAGCAGTGCTGGCAGAACAGAGGCTGTATTTTTCATTTGGAACTAAACTGCACTAACAGCTTAAACTGTGGCACTGGGCTTGGGGCTGAGATAGCTGACGTGCACTGCTGCCTTTCCTGTCCCTTACTCAGCCCCTCTCTGCTGGTTGCTGCCCTCCCAGAAACTTTAAACTGGTAAAACAAAGGCTAAACCCCTTTCCTCAGGATTCTGAGCCAGCCTTCAGCACCAGGATGGGCTGCTGCTGCCTTCAGGGAATAAACCTGACCTGATTGTATAGCTGTCTGTATGTTCTGATTGATGCCATCGGAAATAATTTCTTACGTTCTTAGCTTTAAGGTTTTCATCAGAAAGGATGATTAAAAAGATGAGACATGTTTGAGTTTAGTAGTAGGAGTCTGTTCTTAGATTTTGTATATGTGTAATAGTTGACACTGTTGTTAGTTCTTAACATTTGTAGGAAAAGGGGAGTTGAAGTACATAACTCAGGAATGAGTAGAAAAGGAGTAAGTCATCCAACAGGACTAAAGCAAATGACAAAAGGGGAGTGACAGAAACCATCCAATGACTGGAGGTGACTGGAAAGTCCAGAATGGGTGTGTGTGTCTCTCTTCTTGTTTCTAACGAATAAGAAACCCCCTTCAGATGTTCTTCTCTCCCCCTTCCTCAAATAACCTTAATGCATGATTATTTCAGAGAAGTTTTTGTTCTTTTTACTGCCTTTCCTCAGAAGTGTTTACTGCAGTGTTAGATCATGTGGCCTTATAATGAAAATATAGAAAATGTTTCTCTTTAAGTAGCTTACTACTTAAGGTGGTGTGAATCTCAATAGTCTTCATGAGACTCAGAGTTATACAATTGAGTAAAGTTCACATCAGAGTTGAAGTTGTTTAATTTGAAAAAATGACTCGTTCATGATTTTTGGTACTCTAATTTGTCTCTGGCATTAAAATCTACTTTTGTTTGAAGACTAATCATAAAATATGGTGTATAAAGCTTTTCCTGAATGCCTGACTGGTTTGTGTTCGTGTTCTACTGCTAAACTGAAACTAAAGTGGCTTTGTACTGCAGTGGGAGACAGGGCATTCAGAGAGTAACACTTGGTGGCAGGTGGGAGTAGTCCACAGTGATAGGCTGAAATTCAGAGTTCTGAGGTGCTAATTTATTCAACTGTATGGAAAAAGGTTTGTGTCTGCACTCTGTTGGTTTAAGCTGGTTGGAAAGGCAGGCTTGGAGTACACTCTTCAAGAAATTAAAGGCCTTGTAAATCAGCAGTAATTGCAGGAATGTGTCTGGTATGCTTTTTAAGGATCTGATCTGAATGAGGAGCTTGTAGTCATGTAAGGTTTATAATATTTCCTTTGTCTTTCAGATTAGAATTTAAGAGGTAAAAATTCTCTTACACTGCCTTTACCCGCGTAGGACAAGAACAAATATTGTGTCTCAGTGTGTTTCTCTAGTTGCATTGTCATAATTTCCTTTGGCTTTGCAAATGGTACATTTTCCCCAGTTTTGTTATTGAACTGCTGCTACAGAAGACATTTCGTAGTTCACAGTGTGCCTGGTGGTTCTTACTTCATTGCAGAAAGAAGAACTGGTGATACACTCATGTCTGCAGCCTGCGTCTGGCTTTGATAATTAATATAGTAGAACCAGCTTATATTGTTATTTTGAGCTGACTTGTTTATTGCAAACAAGCTCTTCAGCAATGTTTTCACAACATTTGTTAAAAAGTAACATGGAATTAATAAACTGTTTATAACATACTTAAAATCTTGTGCATTAAAACTTTGTCTTTCTTGTGCCAGGAAGATCTTTGAGGTGAAGATGCTTTAAAAAGATTCACTCCAGTGGTGAATCCAGTACCCAGGTTTGGGTGGAGCTCAGATTATGTCATCTGTCAGGAAAATATTCCTGTTTCTGAGTTCATGCTTAGTCTGGAGATATGAAAGACATCAGGCTGTGCTAACCTGCTGATCCAAATTTGTAACCACTCTCTGAATATTGTAGCTGTTGTTTAGTGGCTTTCTTTTAAGGTGACTCTTCTAGTGAGTTCTTCTGCCTTACAAGGCAGTTATCTGAAGGACTTGAGTTCTTCAGTTATTCTGGGATTTCCACGTGTAATTCCCTCACTCGGAACTGCAGTTTCAAAAATGATAGAAAATATTATGGTATTGAAAGTTGTGTGGTTGTCACACCTGTCTTGTGGTTTGAAGTTGCTAAACTTTCTCTCATGACTTACATAAGTAACACCTGCTCAGACTGGGGGGAACATGCACGGCTTTTTTTTTTACATTCTGTTTTTGTGGTTCCCTATAGCTGGACCTAAATTACCATCCTGTCCTTCATCACTGGGTGGGTTGGAACCATAAGAGGAGCAAAGGTGGCACAGTTCTGCTTTGTGGTGCTGCTGGGAAGGGCAGGGTGAGGCTCAACCTAAGGAATCAGGAAAGACATTCTGAGTTAGCGTAGGTGATACTGCCTTTATTTGGTGGATACCTACAGGAGCTGTCCCCATGCTGGAGTGCTCAGAATGGTTTCAGTTCTGTGTTTTTCTATGAACATGTAATTTTGAGGCTGACCATTATTTTACTCTTTTCCTTTGTTTCTACATTTATTTTTTGTTGTGTAGATAAGGGAAAACTTGTTCTTGGTTTCCATAATACTTACAGTTTTGTTGTGGTTTGTATTTATTCTTTTTTTTAAGTGGTGTGGTTAATTTTAACTGTTGCACGTGGTTTCAGGGGAATTTGCTGAGAAGGAGGTGATTGTGGGGTGGTGTCACTTTTGACTTCATCATCTGGAGACCTAAAGGACAGGAAAAACCCCTGACATAATCAATTGCTAAATGTGTTTTTATGTGGAGAGCATACACTTTGGTGTGCAGATTTTGGGAATCTGTATGTTCACATGATCTGTGGTACTCTGAGTAAGGAACATACCCTGTATGAGGGAGAACCAAGGGCAGAACTGGGGAGGCAGAGGGAGCAGACACTGGAAGATTAAAAACAGGAAGTGAAAGCTCTGAGGTGAACTTCCTCCTTTGTTATTGATACACTGAGATAACAGCCATTGTTGTTAAATCATAGGATTTTTAAGCACTGCCATAAAAATCATCAGGTTCCTTATACCAATGAAATCACAGTTCGGGGAATATAGTAAATACAGTAATATAATTTTAAGTGTTATATTAATCCACAATAACTTCATGTTGCATCTATTAACCTATGGTGTGCAGCTTCAAAACTCATTATTGAACATTTTTCCTTCTTTATTACCTTCTGGTGGCAGGAGGAGAATACTGACCTGAGATGGAAGTCAAAACATCATTTAGCAAAACCAGTAGGATTCCTGAAACTGTATCCCCGTTAATTAATGAAGAATTTGTCTTGGTTCATCGGCAACCTGAGGACACCTCTGGAAAAGATGAAAAACCTCAGCTAAAGGTTTGCTATGATTTTTTACTTTTTTTAAAATATGTAGCAAGATTTGTATTGATCAAAAGATTGCAACTTCTTTTGAATATTTAATTAAAGATACTTGTGTGTGCTTGAGGAGACTCCGAGACTGTGATTTTTGTCCTTGCTCATTCCCAATGACATTAACAGCTCGGATTAAGCAAATCTGTCCAAAAGTGGCAGTTGAGGTTTTCTTTTAATAACTTCTTCTTGTGTGTATTCTGTGGATTTGTATATTAGTAAAGGACTAAAAAGTTCTTTTCAAAGAATGAGGTTTGCTTTAAAGCTTGAGAAATATTCTTTATTTAGGGATCAGAGACTCTGAATGCTGTTATCTCAAAAGCATGAAAGTAGACTTCATAGGACTAGACCACAGAGGGTCTTGGGTTTTAGTTTTTAATTTAATTTTCCTGCTTAGTGCTACTTTAGGCATGACTAAGACCTTTTTTAAAACCTCTAAACCTCTAAACAGCAGAATATTTTAGCACTTGGATGGCAGCTGATTGGTTAATTGTACATTTCCCCACTTGAGTTGGAGTAGCTGATTTACTGGGTTTGGTCTGCTTGGAACAACAGAAATTTATTTCCCTTGAAATGACAGTAATGACTTGGTTTGTCACAGCAGAACTGTTTGGGAGTTATTTACAGCCATGATTTCTGTCTGTATTGAACACTGACTGCTTCTTTAGTCTGGAAAGGGGCAGGTAACCTGGAGGCAGAATCCATGATGCAGCCTTGGCCATCGTTTTCCTTTGTCTGAAAAGCTGGTTCTTGTGAAAGGCTGCATTTTTTTTTTCCTAGGGAGATGTCTTGACATAGTTTTGCTCTTTCCTTAGACTTGCACCCCTCCTATGTGGGGGACAGTTGCAGAAACAACTGAAATGCACTGGATGTTACTAAGTAAAATTTTCTTTAATCTATAGCAAAGTCTGTCCTTTGCTCTGAACAGAGGATTTGAGTAAAGCAGTTATTCTAGGAGAGGTCTGTAGTTTTCTGATGGATGGTTGTTGGATTAGCAGTGAGAACATGAGCATTATATGTAATGGGATGTGACACTGGATTGTATTTGACTTAATATCGTTGATTCTTAGTGCGTTGTCTCATTCAGCAAAGTTTCTTAACTTTTGCCATGAGCAAGACTGTATGTTTGAAAAATAACAGTGAAAATAAAACTACAAATACCTTTAAAAATGTCCTTGTGCTTGCAGGTATTTTCCAATGGAGATGATCAGTTGGAGAAGGCAATGGAAGAGATTCTGAGGGATTCTGAGAAGAACCAAAATGTCTATGCTCTCCAGGAAGGTTGCAGTGATGGCAGTGGCCAGGCCACTGCAGATGGCCCAGCAGGGCAGGCAAACCCACCATCTCTGCACCTTGTTTTGGACCCTTCTGCAACAGGTATTGCCTGGGTGCTTCCCCCTTTAGTCACACAAGGCGAGGTTTTCTTTGTGCACTTTCAAGTTAACCTTAAAACGAATATAAAGCTTTCTGGAGCTTCATTCCAAAATTCTGTTGGGACTTCCTCTTCTTATTAGTTGAGGATTATAGATAGGAATAGATTATCATCAGATTGTGCTGCTCTGGTTGATAATTTTCATTTTGTCTCCAGCCCTGGATGAATTGGAACTAAGGGTCATATGATTTGCTGAATGGATGACAGTGATAGTTGAGGTGGAGCTGCTGTTGCTGGGGAACCAGAATTTTCAGGGCAGTGTTCACTGGCAGTGCTGCCTGCGAATGAAATACACCCTGAGTAACCTGAGACTGTTCAGCTCTGCTCCTGTAGCCAGGTAGCAGTAAGGCCAGATTTGGATTTGATATAGGAATTACTGTGGTAGTTTTCTGGTGTTTGAAGTTTTGGTGAAAAGGGAAGGAGTTAAAGCTTTTTAGGTAAACTATATTGTATATATTTTATGTAAAATATATTGATGTGTGTGTGTGTGTGTATATATATATATATAAAGGTACAATATAAAACATATATATTCCATTACACATATTAGGAATACAAGGCTCTGGCCATCTCTTTGTGCCTTGAATTAGAATTCTTTTTACCTCAGCAGCATGCAGAACACTTCTGTGATATTCTGTTAGATAATTCCCACAGCACCTCTTGGTAAATAAAAGAAAGAAGGTTTTGTGGTAGAATAAGATAGACAGCTTATGTGAAATGGAAACACCCATCTCTTAATTACACGTGTGCTGTGTTTTTGAGAAACTTACCTTACTGGCTCCCTGCTTGACATGCTTCAAACAGAACACAACCTTTAGCAAGAACAAAGAAAAACTTGTAGATACCTTCTCCTTGCCCCACTCCAGCCCCAACAGGAATAATTCAGTTTTGCAGCCTTTATGATTTAAGCATTATGGCAATATCTTCTCTAGTGATAAATATAAATAACTGGGCAGATTACTTAGAAAGGTTTGGAATGTCTGTGCCGTGTTCTTGTGCTTGCTGAAGGGAATCAAGAGGCAATTTGTCTCCGTGCCACACTTGGCAACGTGCAGTAGATTAGAACAGACTTCACGTTAATATTAATCTGCCAGGTGGATTTCTTACTATTGGAGCTGGGCTATCGACTCTTGTATCCATCCCTAGAAAACGTAGGAGACTTTGCTACGGAACTCATTCAGAAAAAAACTGTGTAAAAATAAAAGCAAATGGTTAAAGAAGTGGTTTCTTCATTTCCAGAAGTCTCTGCCCCAAGGCCGTGCTCTCCCAGTGAGCCCCTGGAAGAGGACAGCGTGTTGTTTAACAAACTCACGTACTTGGGCTGCACAAAGGTGTCAGCCCCTCGCAATGAACCCGAAGCTCTCCATGCCATGGCAAACATGAAGTCCTCCAGTCAAACCCCTCTACCCGTAACTCTCTATGTTCCCAACATTCCAGAAGGCTCTGTAAGGTAACACACCAAGCGTTTTGTTTGTTACTTGAGCAGACACATAAGAGGTGGTTTCTGACTTGGCTGCTCGCACAGGGAAGTAGAATTGCTGGATTTGTGCCTGAAGTTGTGCTGAAGACAGTTAATTTTGAGAAATTCCTTTGAAGCAACAAAGCATGAGCTCAGATTTCCCCTGCAGTGCATGGCTGGTAGTACAGTTGCCATACAGTGTGAGCAAAAGCACCTCCTTCTACAGCATCTCTGTTCAAATGTGAGAGAGATACCGGAAAGGGAGAGCTGATAATACTTCCAACCTCCCTGGTCTGTAATGCCCTCCAAGGTACATTTGTTGAGAAAACAGGAGTCCTGCTGGTCTTGGCTTTGCTCCAGAAGTGTTAGTTTTAGACCCTCCCACAAATGTGGTGGAGTTTAGGTGCTGATCTGTGTTTGCAGCCACTGCTGTGCCCAAGCCAGCTCAGACCTGCATGTGCCTCACGATGTAGGTGCTGACAGTCTCTAGAAACTAGAAAACATTTACTTTTCTCACGTGATAAGGGTCTTTTAATTAGTGATGAGAGAGTCAAGGGTTCTTAATCAGGATGCACTACAAATACACCTGTAGCAGTTTTGAATCCAGAAGTGGGGAGCATCTCAATATCCAAGGTTTTATTTTTAAGCTCAGATACCAAGGCACCTGAAGGATATGTTTAGATTTCCTTCTTTGCCTGAGCTTATTTGACTGCCGTCTTCTGGAGGAAGACGGAAGGACCTTCAAGCACCTGTATTATTTTCTTCCACTTTACTCTTTAAATGCAATTTAATATTTCCTTCAATGGTACACAATATTTCATTTGAATTAGGGAATTACACTCCAGGCTCTTATGATGGCAACTGTCACCCAGACACAAGATGTTGGGTGTTGTCATGGTTTGAGAGCCCTAAAATCCAATTCTTGAGTCCTAGCCCCCCTCCCACATCTCAACCCAGTGTGAGATGGGTTTTCCAGACACCAATTACCAGCAGTAATTAAAGTTTAGATCCTTGTTTATCTGATTGCAGAAAAACCTTTTAGTGAGGCCTGCCTGTCGTACTGACTTGTTCCTTTGATCTTCCCTTCTCCTTTCCGTGCCAGAATAATAGATCGGTGCAGCAACGTGGAGATTGCCTCCTTCCCCATCTACAAGGTGTTGTTCTGTGTGCGTGGGCAGAACGGGACTGCAGAGAGCGACTGCTTTGCATTTACGGAAAGCAGCTGTGGAACAGAAGAGTTCCAGATCCATGTTTTCTCCTGTGAGATTAAAGAGGCCGTAAGTATTAAAATACTGCTCTTATCCCTTTTACCATACGACATTTAAGAGGTTGTTCAGATGTGGAAATGGTATATAGTACCTTGAAAAATATGTTAGCAGTCATATATGAATATTAATATAATTTGTTTCTTTTAGTATTTCAATACAACTCCAAAGTGCACCATTAATGGGAAGATTTAGAAATCTTAAGGTTAAGACAAATACTCTGTTTTTCAGGCCTCATTTGGGTATGTTTCAAACTAAAGTTGCAATGTAGACCTTTTGAATTACAAAGAACCATCTTACAGTACCATTCCCTACATATTTTAGGAAGAACTATGTGACAGTTTAGGAGAAAAGGACTTTTTATGGTAGAAGAATAAAGGTTGAAAAAGAAGAAATCTTGGGGTTTGACATTGTGCAAGTTTGGAGTTGGCTTCCTGCCAAATCTCCGAAACTCGACAACAGGGTCTCCTTCCCAGAGAGGGAAGGAAAAAAAACGAAAAACCAGGCAGCCAAAGTTCTAGCAACAATATATATATATATATTATGTATAAAACAGAGATATACAATGAGAATTATATATATGAATCTATGATCCCAAATAGCTTCCCGAAGTTGAAGGGAAGAGGGGGAAAGGGAGAAGGGAAAAGGATAAAATAGGGTGAAAAGGGACAAATAATAAAACAGATCTACACAGTCTAAAAACCCAGCAAAGCTGAAGAATTGGCAAGAGCTCACCACTTCCCTTGAAAGAAAGCAGTACGTCTGGACACGGCCCAGCACTCCCCCCTCATGCGTGGCTGATAACAGCAGTTACTGTAGGCCTCAGCTCCAGATAAGCCAGGCCCAGACAGGGACCACCGTTCTCCAACCTCGCCGGAAGAAAAAAGAGCGAACTCTCTTATCAATGCCTTATTTATACCCTAGGTTACGTAAAGGAATAGCATGGAATACTTCCTTGGTCACCTTCCTAGTTCCTTCCTGGTTACAAGCTGGTTACCAGGAAGGCCTAGACTGAAACCATCACAGACATCTGCCAGAGCAAGCTGTATGGTGTGTTGTTACACAACCTGAAAAGTACATTATCCAGGTCCTCTAATGAGTTGCATTCCTGATCTTGTAATTTATATTAACTCACTGAGCATGACGTGAGCAGGGAATGTGACAGGAATGGAAATGGGGGACTTAGTTATTAAACACCCGATGCTGAGTGTTTTATGTTACATGAGGCATGTTTGTGTTCAGCATAAGAGACGTAACAGTGTTTCTGTGACCTCCAAAACCACATCACAATACCCCAGGAAAAATACTCTTATTTTGGGTTAAACTCTTGATTCTTTGGCTTTTCTGCAGGTCAGTCGGATTTTGTACAGTTTCTCCACAGCATTCAAGCGTTCATCCAAACAAGCATCTGACCACGTGAAGGACTTTGTTCTTCCCACTCCAGACAGTGATGTGTACACTTTCAGTGTCTCCTTAGAAGTCAAAGAAGATGATGGAAAAGGAAATTTTAGGTAATCAGAAAGGAAAAGGAAAAGCAGAGAGCTCTTTGAAAAAAACACACAGCTGCTTTTGGAATGCACGGCCACTGTGCTGCAGCAAAATTCATTTGACATCCTTTCATGAGAAGACTTGTTATAAAAAGGAAGCTGTTGTTTTGCTTTTACAATTTTCTTCTCTGTGTTTTTTTCTGTAAAAAGATTAAAATCCAGGATACTTTTCTTCAAGTTAATTTCAATGTATGATTTCAGGTAGGGATGCTCAAGGTGTGCCTGTGTAAATGGAAGAGATGGTAGGAAGTGTGTTAAAAACTTGAGTCAAAACAATTTTCTTGAGTAAATACAGTGATCTCTTTTTAAATTTTTTTTTAAAGAGCTAATAAACTTCGAATTTATTGGAAATGTAGAAAATGTGAGCTCTTTTCTGTGTTTAACAGTTCATGTTCTATACCTGTGCTTAAGAATGTTTCTATTCTTTTAGCCCTGTGCCAAAGGATAGAGATAAACTGTATTTCAAGCTTAAACAGGGAATTGAGAAGAAAGTTGTGATCACAGTTCAGCAACTCTCAAACAAAGAACTGGCCATTGAAAGGTAAGGGTCTTGTAAAAATGGTGAAGGTTAAATTTTTGAAAGAACAGTATTTAATGCACTTTTCTCTGACTTTATGAGTTATGTGACAGAAAAAAATACAGCAATAGCACAAATATGATTGCACAATAGAATTAATGCCACCAGATGGCAATCTTATCAAAAGAGTAACAACAGGAGAATTCCATTCTAGTGAAAAGGAAATTCAAGGTAACATCAGAATCAAGAAAACCTGCCCCCAGCTGTCCCAAAACATAAGATTGATCTCTTGACTTGCTTTCAGGCTCCTACTTCAAAAATGAAAAGAAAACTTTAGGCAAGGAATCTAAAGCAGAATTTATAAAGGTTCTTCTGTGGTGTAAAACTGTGCTTTTGCTACTCATTGCCTTTAAAAAAACCCACCTGTTTTCAATATCTTTAATTTAAATAATTTAGGCTTCAGCATTCAGTTAGTGAAGCATTTCTGAATATCTTTTGATTGTTTTTCTCCCTGAAGTAAAGCTACCTTTCTTAGAAATTAGCTTTTATTTTGGTATTGTTTAGGATATTCAATTAGGATGTTATTTTTATCACCACTAGCTTTGCTGTGAAAAAGTTATTTAATTGGCATGACATACACAGGCTTGTAAGTAATTTTAGATTGTCTTTACCCTGCACAGTGTTAAAATTCAAAAACAGTATAAAAGGTGAATGCAGGTTACATCAGACAGTGAGTTTTTAGGCAATTTATTGTGTCTTCAGAAGTATTTCTAAGTGAAAATTAGAGAGCAAAAAAATACTGCTGAAGAAATTTGGTCTCTGGTCTAGAGATTTCAAGACTCTTTTATCATGGCCTCAGAAGGTCAAAGCTGTTACTGCTCAGAGGAACTGGCCCCCTTCTGGTATTGAGGCAGGGGTGGGGCTGGCTTAAGGCTGTGCAGGAGGCCGCTCTCAGGGGAGTTCCTTTGGCCCTTCCTGCCTTTGGGCCCTGTTTACCCTGAGGTTGGCCAGGTTTCTGTCTAGATCAAAGCAGGTAAAGGGATGATGTTCATTCACTGCATAGGTTCAGCCCCACAATGTGGGATGTCAGGTCTCAGTTGTTTATGGGATTCAGGGGCTTTAAGGAAGTTATTCTGAAAGTGAAATAGCCTTTCATTCTGACACATGAGAGGATTGACTATTTTTCAATACGGTGGTGTTTAAATACAGTGTGATAACAGTCATACAGGAGAGTTAATCCTGAGTTATGTAGCTACAGCTTGGGTTAAGGTCTAGACTGGTGTCTTTAGAACTGAATTACAGAATATTGGTTGGTTGATCAGCAGTACTGAAAACTCTTAAAGATCACAGAATCCCAGAACAGTTTGGGTTGGAAGGGACCTTAGAACTCACCTCATTCCACCCCCTGCCATGGGGAGGGACATCTTCCACTAGCCCAGGTCGCTCCAAACCCCATACAAGCTGGCCTTGGACACTTGCAGGGATGGGGCAGCCACAGCTTCTCTGGACAACCTGCTAGGGCCTCCCCACCCTCACAGGGAACAATTTCTTCCCAATCCCTAATCTAACCCTGCCCTCTGTCAGTGGGAAGCCATTCCCCTTTGTCCTGTCACTTGTTACTGTGTTAACACCATCAGCCTTTTCTGTGGGTAACATCTGTATTTTATAAATGGAAATATACGTTAATGAATAATAATTTCAGTTCTTTTTTTTTTTTTGCTGGGCTATAGAAACCAGTGCAGTGTGTGCAAGTGCGCAGAGCAGCTCAGTAGCACTGTAGGTGCAGAAACCCAGCCTGGCAGAAGTGAGAGCGAGGCCCACAGTCTGTGCAGGTCACTTTGAATCTCAGGGGTGTGAATGAACCTCCTCACGTTGGAGGCTGAATGTGTTAGAAACCATTTGGGTAGAATCCAGCTCCTCTGCAAGTAAGGCTCCTGAACTCATTTAAACTCCTCTTGCTCTTTGAAATAAGAGGGAAGACAAACCCTGACTGCTTTTGCAGCAGGATGCTGTCAGGCATCATAATTCCCTGCTTCTGTGAGAGGCAGGGGTTACTTGTTCCTGACTCCCACTGTTCTTCTCTAAACATACTTCCCTAAAATTTTGTCTGGCATACATGAGAACTTGTGTCCATCTGAGCGATGCACAGCAAGAGTAGGATCTGGGAGCTGTTGGCTGTGGAAGGCACAGACATTTTGCCTCTGGATCTCGGCCTTACAGTTCTCTTTAGCAGAAGGTGGTGACTCCCCTACTATTATCCATTATATCCCTCTCAGAGCTATTTCTGCCCCAGGAACAAGAGGAAGTAAGTCAGTAGTAAGTGTGCTGGCAGGTTCTGCCTGCTCTGATTCGTTTTTCAGGGAATCCAGCTTGTCCTGCTAAATTCAGGTCCTGCATCTGAGCTGCCTTGGGTGCTTCACACAGCACTGCATATGGATATAGAGAAATCAAAATTGTCATCCCCTCTTTTATTTACCACTTGGATTTTTAGGATTCTAGTAGTGACAGAGTATGGAGAAGGGAAAATACAGTTGTGGATGTAAGTTACTGTTGAGTGTAATGGGGTGGAAAATGAAAATCATATACCCAAGTGTAATAGGGAAGAACTTACTGTGTAAGATATGCAATAGTAATTGCATATCTTAAGGCTTTTACAGTTAATAGTGTTATTAAAATAGTAGTTGCTGGTGTTCATGTATCTAAGCAATATTGTTTAGCATATTGCATTATTCTGAGGGTCAATGATAAAAAGTGTTTTGTCTGATTATCTCAGAGAACTGAGCTGAACAGAAGAAAAAATTCTTGAAGCAAAACCCTCCAAAATACAACCCCAATTTTCCATAATATTTCAGGATGGAATTGCTTTCAAATTGTTGTGTTTTTTTTTTTTTTAAGTTTTCTCATTTGAGATCTAAAAAGCCGGTGCAAAACACTTTGCAGTTTGTTACAAACACGTCATTCTATTTGGTGTTTTTTATTCATAATGGAGGATGTTCAAAGGAGAGAGAGAGAAAGATGATTTGCAGAAACTTCAGACCCAGATTTGTGCCTTCAGTAGTCACAAAGTTCGAAAATCTGAATCTCTGGAGAATCATATTTTTTTTTTTCTCTTAAAAATATTAAGAAAATTTTCTTGTAAAATGATTGGGCTGGAATTCAAGGCCCTGTATAATATGCAAATTCAGATTTAAAAAATGAAGTATGAAGTCTAAAATTTGAGCAAATTGTTGTGTTTTGTGTTGGTTTTTTTTTTTAAGGGCCCATGGTGCTACATGATATTTTACACCAGTGCCATTATGGATGATAGAATGGATGAGTTTGTAACTTTTCCTATGATTGCATGAGAACAATTTTTAAAACGGACTGGGGAGAGAGTGAATTTCTTCCTGCCAGTTTCCATCACTGATGGAATTGTTGGTGTCTTTAAACTCAGTGTTCTAGGTTGTCCTTAAGAATGATCATATTTTCACAGGTCAAGTGCTAATTTCTGCCACCTTCTTTCTGGGAAATGATTCCATTGTCTTTTCTAGAACATATGATATGATGTTTCCTGAGCGTTGCCATAACACCAACAAAAAAACTGCTCCATAAGGTTTTCTTTAGATTAGAAGCAGTATGTGGCTGTCCGTTATGTTCAAGCAAATACTTTAGTGTTTTGAAAAGCTAATGTATATCCTTTTTCATTTTTTTCCCTTTTTGTTTTTGTTTTAATTACACTTCATAGGTGTTTTGGGATGCTGCTAAGCCCTGGACGAAATGTGAAGAACAGTGATATGCATTTACTAGACATGGTAATACTTAGCTCTGATAAGCTCTAATAAGATAGAGGTGATTGGAAAAAAGCCCCAAGAAAACCCAACAAAAAAACCCTCTCTTTTGTTTTGTTTGGGGTTTTTTGCTTAAATCCTGGGATTTGATATCTTAAAACATAAGATGGACAGAATATTTCAGTTCATGTTGAAACCTGTGGCATCTGTTTTTTGTTCAATTGCTGAGGCACAGATCAGGTTGTTAAAATAACTGAGCTTTCTGTATTGTGTTAAGCATATTCCCTAAAAATTTAGAGCAAGTAATTGCTTTTATGTTTGGGTGCCGGGGAAGTGCTCTTATTTTTCCTAGGGGCTGAAAACTTTTGCCTTTATTTCCTTCATTTGATTTGAAATTCTTTCTCAGAGTGTGAAGTATTCACTTCTCTTTTACTGTATTTAATTTCTTAGGGCTGCTTGTAAGAGAACTACAAAATTATATGATGCTTTCTGTGTTATTACCAAATTACTTTTTCTCTGTGGATCAGAATACAGCCATTTTCAAGTTATGAAGTGCTTGAGTTAAACCCTTCAGACTTTTTGTGGCTCTGCAGTTGTCCCAGTTTTGCCCTGTCCATTTCTGTGCTCGTGCTGCTGGTTCCACCTGTCAGTATTCTCTTGTAGGACTTGTTTATTTGCCTGTTTGTATCTACTAGCTCATTTTTCCTGATTTTATTTGCTGAAATTAGTTCCCTTTTTATTATTTGATCATAAAACTGAATAAATGATAATCAGTTGTAAAGTGTTGTAGTTTCTATAAACCTATGTAACACCTTTTTACTGTATTTGATATTTGAATTCCTGGCTTTACTCCACCTGGAATTCTATTTACATTTACATTCCAGTTACTTTTAACTGCTGGATTTAATGACTCGTTAGTCCATTTCTTGACTGTAGCATATGAATAGACATTTGTGTTTTCCTTTCAACCTCACTGCTCTATATTTAAATCTGGAGAACTCCGTCACTCCTATTTCTCCATGACAAGCTGTGTTGCAGAGAGGGAACATCAATCTCCTTTCATCCATAAAGAGGCTACCAAACAGGCTTATTGGATCTGTAGGAACTATTCCAGAAGACTTGAGGAAGCATGTACTTGCCTCATACTAGTAATAGCTCATTCCGTTATTTCATATTCTTAGTGTAGATTGTGTTCTGTGGAGTAAACACAGCCTTACTCTGAGGTTCCTAGCACTGTTTCCCCTCCCTGTGCTCAATCTCTTTGATCTCAAACCATAACTCTAATAGAATCCTGTATGATTTTATTTGTAGGAATCCATGGGAAAGAGTTCTGATGGGAAGGCTTATGTCATTACTGGAATGTGGAATCCTAATGCACCCATGTTTCTTGTACTTAATGAGGAAACTCCTAAAGGTAGTGGATTCTAATCAGGATATTTGTTTTGCCTGACAGGGGTTTGGTGTGTGTCCTTTCTCCTGGCAGTCAGGGTGCATGTCTGCACCATTATGTTCCAAGAATCCATCACTAGGAATTTTTCTGTATAAACATGGTTAACATAGAGTTGTGAATAGTTGTTCACAGAATGGCATGTTGCTGACTGGGAGACATTAAATCAGTGTTTGGGGCTGATGTACCTGTCTCTGGTTACCGGGATTTTTGGGTCCTGAGCCATGTGCAAGTTGTTTTCTACCTCCTGTACTCAGCAGAGCACTGTGAACAGCAGGCATTGCTGTTCTGTTTCTTTTAACTGTGAGGTGAGTTGATTACAAATAGCATTTCATGCCCTGCATCCTGGGGCAGCTGGCAGTGGTGCAGTCAAGTGCTTGATTATGTAGCACAGTTCCTAATGCTGGAATTTGTGTTCTCTGATGGGATGTAAAAGCTCTGAATGTAGATGTGGAGTTTGTTTCCTGTCCAAAAGCAGAGCTCACATCAGTTCCTTAAAGTCATATCCAAGTATACACAGTCAGAGTCACTGTTCCTGCTGATGGATTTTCAAACCAAGTTATTTCTAGTAGCGTATAACAAAACTCTTTAAAAGTCTACACTTCAAAATGTGACCTTATCCTGTGCATGTTCCTTTTGTCTCACGGGGATCATGTATCTCAGTGGTGTTTTCTTTGCTTGATGTTTTGCCCCTGTCTTTAAAACAAGGACATACTGTCTTTGGTTTATACAGTTATCAGAGTTCTTGGTACACTGGTTAATGCACGCTCTCATTCTGCGCAACAGGCATTAAGAGGTAGAACTCAGCTAAATAAAACAGGTACAGTAGAATCAGTAATTACGCAGAAAAGGTTTTCAATTCAAACAGCAGTTTACAAATTTGAACTTTGACTGATTTTTCGGTATGTGACTCGTTTTTGTGTTGCAGATAAGCGTGTCTTCATGACTGTGGCTGTGGATATGGTTGTTACTGAAGTGGTAGAGCCAGTCAGGTTTTTGCTGGAGACTGTTGTGCGTGTGTATCCTGCCAACGAACGCTTCTGGTACTTCAGCAGGAAAACTTTCACAGAAACTTTTTACATGAAGCTAAAACAGGTAATGCATGCTGGTATTTCAAAGAAAAGTTGATGGTGGGAGCATTTGTCTTGTCTGCCTTAGCAGGGCCTTTATAAAAGTTAGCATGGCACCTGCACCTCAGCAGTTTGTTTCTTTGAACTATTCATTTCAGGGATGTTCCAATGCATAATGATTAAGTAGCTACATAAAGGTTCAGTCTCTTTGGGTCATGGTTTAACCCCAGCTGGCAAGCAGGGCCCACGCAGCCGCTTGCTCACTCCCCCACAGTGGGATGGGGGAGAGAATCAGCAGAGTAAAAGTGACTAAACTCGTGGGTTGAGATGAAGACAGTTCAGTAGGGAAAGCAAAAGCCGTGTGCTTAAGCAAAGCAAAACAAGGGATTCATTCACTGCTTCCCATGGCCCGTGTTCAGCCACCTCCTGGAAAGCAGGGCTCTGCCAAGTGTAACAGTGACTTGGGAAGACAAATGGTATCACTCTGAAGGTCCTCCCTTCCTCCTTCTTTCTCTGCTTTATATGATGAGCATGATGCCATATGGAGCATCCCTTGGGTCATTTGAGATCGGCTGTGTCCCCTCCCAACTCCATGTGTACCCTCAGCCCCCTCCTGGTAGGGGTGAGGAGCAGAAAAGGCTCTGACTTTGTGTAAACCCGCTTGCTTAGCTGTATCCAAAACATCCTGGTGTTATCAACACTGTTTCCAGAACAAACCCAGAACAGAGCCCCAGACCAACTACTGTGGAGAAAACTGGCTGTCCCCCAGCCAAACCCAGCACACTTTGTAACCTGAACTGTAATGAGCTGTAAGTTACTGGCTTTGTGGGCTTAAAGTATTTTGAGCCTACCTGTTGAATTCTCCACAATTTTATGCAATCTGACCTGTGTGCAGACTTCTAAAGCAGGTCCCTTTGACTGGTGAAATTGGGAAATGGCTCTTTACTTGTTCATTGTAAAATCAAAGAGCTACTGACATTCACAATGTGAAGGTAGGTGGCTGTAAGAATTTAACCCGTTGAAGGCAAAGGAATCTATTGCAGAAGTTGAAGGCTGTTAAGATTGCAGCTAAAGTCTGTTCTGTTTTTGGCCTTGGCTGAGGTGCATACAGGGGGTATGTGTGCCCAGGATCACTGCAGGATGATTTGTATCCTCCTGCAGCCTCTGTTGACTTTCTTTCTGCAAACACTTATGTTTTGGTATTGGCTCAAAAAGTGAAGGGCAGAGGCCGGCTGTACTGTGTGCACTGGAATAGTGGTCCATCGTCTTGACTAACAAAACCAAAGAGCAGTAATTTAATTTTACTGAGCCTAATGGGAGCGTTGGTGTTGTCGTCTTTTTGTGGGGCACACGACAAAAACAAGCTCTGTTGATATTCCGTGGGAAAAGTGCTGCTGTGTTTAACACTTAGCAAGTAAATAAATCTCATGCAGTGCTGTTTCTGTATTTCTTCTAGAGATTAGCATAGCAACTTAGAATTTAGAAAATCTGAGAAAACCAACTGTTACATGCAAATGAGAATATCTGCATTTTGAAATTAAATACATTTGAAAATATTCCATTCTCAGCTGTTTGATACTTATCTCTAATCAGTTCAGCTTGCCTTTGAAATCACTTGCAACTGTACCGGTTTTAGTTGGGTAATATGGATGCTTTCTTTTTCTCACCTCTTATACTGTGACAAACACACACGTGCCTCCCTTCCCTGAAGAAACACATGTATTTCCTCCTGCTGCAAAATCCAGAGGAGCTGTTCTGCAGATCTCTGGGAAAGGAATATTTTTAGTTCTAGGAATCTTTCTCCAGGATTAGGTCCTGATTGTGGATGATAGGATCTCTCTGGGTGACTTGTAGCAAATCTTTATTTCTCCAGTTACCAGCTGAACAGTTTGCATTGCAGTAGCTGTTCCTGCCCATACCTCTGAAAGGTACTGTGCCTCAGGACACTCTTACTTTTTGGGAAATAGCTTTGAGGAAGGATTCAGACAGATTTAGTAGTCTGAACCAAGCTTGGTGAGGTGCAGTCAGATAAGAAAACTGACAGAAATGCAGGTTGATGTGTAATTTAGGATTGTTCTTTGTTTCTGTCTGTCTTACTGTGCTGCTCATGCACATTTTCATCGTTAGGACATGATCCTTGTAAGGGTGGGTTCCTCTAGATAACAAATTTGTGCTTCAGAGAAAACCAGTAACCAGATTACGTACATTTTATACAGATGGGTCTTGCAGTTGACCAGAACATGTGCAAGGAGCTGGAGACTTGTAATCCTTGTAACATAGAGCAAAACCTGCAGTACCTCATGCCTTACTCCCTCAAAAATAAAAGCTGTAGATATCGGCGGTTAATAACATTTGGGGCATCAATACTTGATTGATTTAACCAAGTACTTTGTAATTACTTGATAATGGTGTTCTGCGAACGATACAGGGATAATGGCTCTAAGATCATCCTGCTAAATGTTACAAAACGCAGGGTATTTGTGCCTACACCCCAAAGTTCGTTAAACTGACTTTGTGAGTTCAGTCAGCAAAACTGGCTGATAATCGGAGCCTTTCCTTAAAGGAAGCAGAACTGAATGACGAACATACAGTAAGAAAGCTTTCTCAGTATCAAGTAGTTTATATCTGTCGGTCCAAGCAGTCCCTGTTTAAGCTGCTCATCTGCATAATTTCACCAGCTTGTTGAAATTGCAGTTGCTGGTCAGCAGTTCATGTGTATGTCGCTGCAGGTATTTTGGAGTCTTCCAACTTTATCCTAACTTTGTTTTTTTTTTTTTTTTTAAACAAATTGAATGTTCTCTAACTTAAACTGTGTTGTTTTTTATGGTTAATTTGATGTTTTTAATATGTTCCAAAAATTACCTTATTTTAACTGATTAGGCAAGATGCACAAAGAACAAAATAGTACATTTTGGGCTGGTTCATTTAATACCATCATTAGTTTGCAGTTCTGTACAATTCTCTACAAGTATATTAATCACTGCATGTCACTGAAAAATAACTGTGTTCAGAACTGTAACTCAGAGGAGAAACTAATGCTCCTTTTATTTTAAAACTTGCAACTGCTAAAGTATATTTAACTAACTTTCATAAGAAAGTCATAGAATCAAAGAATGGGTTGGGTTGGAAGGGACCTTCGAGATCATTTAGTTCCAACCCCCCCTGTTTTGGGGTTCCATGACATTTCCCCATAGGAAGGAGTATATTTCAAATTATGGTCCATAGAAGAAAGATGAGTTATTCTGATTTTTAGTAAATAAAGCACTAAAAGGAACTTTTTACAATTTACAGCTTGTTCAAAGTGTGAGGTTTTGTTTCTTCTTTAGTCTTGTCTTTACAATTAATTTTCCCCCCCTCAGGCATTCAGCTCCTGTTTCAGTTATTCCAGTATTTTTCCTGTTTGTTCTCCCCTCTTTTCTTTAGCTGAGATTTCTCTTTGGCCTCAACTCATTATAGCTACTGAAATTGGAAAGCTTTTTTTATCATCGTTCTGAACAACACTGAAAATGATTGTTAAGAGGCAGCTTTGGAAATAATGCGGTGTTATTTATATTTTCTACCTGTAAAGCTGAGAGAAACAGAAGTGTCAGATATTGCCATCTACTTGTGCCAAGGCAAAGAAATCTGAGGGAGTCTTGCCCAAACTATTGCTTAGCCTTTGACAGCCTTATTTTTCTAAGCGGGGACCTAATACATACCCGTACTTTGTTTCAGTCTGAAGGAAAAAGCCACACAAGTGCTGGAGATGCAATTTATGAAGTTGTCAGTCTGCAAAGAGAATCTGCCAGAGAGGAAGAATTAGTCACCCCAACAAGTGGAGGAGGGCCTATGTCATCCCAGGAGGATGAGGCAGAAGAAGGTAAGGATAAACAAGCACTTATAGTTTCCATAAATAACACCGTTATATTTCTGCTGTTAATTTACTCATTTAATTCTTAATACAACTGCTTTCGACAAAAAGATCACCAGTAATTTTCTACTAGCAGGACTTCTTTAGGAATGACAGACATTTTTACCAAGCCATTGTTTGGAGATGTTTCAGCAGCAGCAGCAGACAATGTGTCCATCTTTCTTGTGCCTCAAAATGTGGTACTGAGGCACTTGTGCTCTGCCAACAGGGCAGAAAAGCTTTCCTAAAGGTATTTTTTTCTGATCGGAAACCATTTGCTTTGAATGTGCTCCTGAAGGAATTGGGCTTTGAAATGGCAGGCTTTAAATGCCTGTTTGTAGAGGAAAACCAAAAACATCCCAGGCAGACTCACATGGACAGTTCCCCCATCCCCAAAATGTCTGCTTAGCACATGATTTGTTTTCCCTCACTTATATCCAAGGCTTGTAAAAACATCTCCTGGTTCAGTTGCCTGCACCTCAAATTTTTCCTGCTGGTGGGGTTTTTTGGGGGTGTTTTTTGGTTTTGTTTTGGGTTTTTGAAGGCCCTTGGCCTACTGTTGTCTCTTTGTACTGTGAGGGATAGTCCACAGCACTCAGAATAGGCTTTCTATGTGCCTTTTTTTGATCTGGATGTCTGACCTACCAGAAATTTTAGAGTTAGTTTTACAAAGTTATTCTTCAGATTTCTGGCACTGTTTTGTCAATACTATAAAAAGTCTCAGTACTGAGGAAAAATTCTTCCTTGGTTCTTAGTTATAGGTAAATATTGGCCATGAGCTTGTGCACTAAGAGTCAGAACCCTGGCATTAGCAGAGGCAGGAGCACCCAGGTGTGGTTACCCTCTTCCACTTAACAAAGCAAGCCCCCCACGTATGCCAGGTGACACCAGGCTTGCAGAACCCACAGTCAGGTGCTCTTTGAACCTTCATCAGATTCCTGGGGTGGAGTGCAGTGGGCATGGACTGGCAGCGTTATTTCCTCCTTTGTATCAAGTACCACTTCTGAATAGTAAAAATACTGTTTTCTCCAAAGAAACTCTTCTGTTTAATTGGTATTTGGGATTGCCTTGCTGAATTGCCTTGATTCATAGCAAGAATTAGTTCAGATTTGCCCTTCGGGACTTGTGGATCAGTGTGGTGTAATTCAGCTGTGGGTGTTCTTTTCCGTGCTGGATGTGTGAGTTATTGAGCCAGGATAATTTCTGGGGCTTGTTTGATAGGGTAGAGTTTAAGTAATTATTTGAATACCTCTTTTTTAATATTGCTCTTATTGGGAAGAGTAAAACTCTGTTACAGAATGTGATGAATGCAGCACAATTAGGAATAACATGGATATTGTCCTCTTGGTACTACTACAGAATTGCTTTATTTTATTACAGACAAAAAGTATTCCACTGGGGTATGAACCTAAGTTTAACTTTGGTTTAGCTCCCTAATGCTAGTTTCCATATTTTAAATGTAGATTATTTCCTAGGAGAAGACATTAAAAATACCACGATGTGCCTCTGTTCTCATGGAAACTGCATTTTGAGTTCTGTGCCAACAAGTCCTCTATCCTGGAGGATATGCAGGTTCAATGAGTCATTTGCAGTTGTTCTAAATAAATCTCTTCATTCTTTTCCTTTCTTTTTCTTTTCAGGGTACTAATTATGATGATGGAAAAAAAACCCTTGAGTTTACAATGTCTTATCTTAGCCTTGGAAGAAGGCTTTTTCTTTACTTTAGCGTTAAGCCTGGCCATATAGTTTTTTTTTAACTTTGCTCCTTATTTTTTTTTTTTGCTTTTTCCTTATCTATATATCCTCCATACCCACAGAATATTCCTTAATTGATTTCAGAAGCACTGCAATTGCATTTTCCTTTGTGTTAGTACCCAATTCCTGTGTACTCTGCGTGCACAGAGCTTGCTGAGATGTCTTGTGCCATGAGAATATGAATAAAGATGGTCATAAAAAAGAGGGCATTTTTAAAATACTTGTTTGTTTGTTTGTTTTAATGAAAGGCCAAACATGATTCCTGCCAATAATGATTTAAAATAATCACTACACTAGTGTTAGGCCTAGTCCCTTTCCAATGTGGAGCCACAGTAGAAAACTGATACCATATACTCCCTAGATACCATTCCTAGCTTTTAATTTTTTTTCTCATTTTAGCTTGATTTTTTTCACATGAACAGCTATATAAAAAAATAAGACCTTTGCAAAGATTGTGAGGTTGCTACTTAGAGATCTTTCAGGCCAACCACACTTTTTTGGTTTTTAACTATTAATGTTGTAATAGATATTTCTGGCAACCCAGTCATTTAAGGTTCCTTGCTTTGGAGGTAATAATTTTTAAAATATAATTAATATTAATGATATCTTGTCAAAACCTGGAATGTAAAGTACACTCCTTGATAAGAAGTTTTCTATTAAATTCCAAATATAATTTAAAAAAGATTAAAATATATAATGAGGAAATTCTTACACTTTCTGGAAAGGTTTCAAATAAAGTGGGTATAAGTATCAGCTCTTATTAATAAGCAAAGTTCACTATTAATATTTAATTTTGAGTAGAACCTTGTACCAAGGAGCAGAGCACAGTTAGTTGAGCTCCTCTTTCTCCTTTTTGGAGCATTAAGAAGTGAGAGCCCAGAAGGGATGGGGTGGATTGTGCATATTGAAAAAGGCAAAGCTCAGGGAGCATTTTATTGTGATGTTCTGTGGCAGGCTGAACTGCCTGGCTGCACCTGTGAGCCCCTCAGCATTGGGGAAAATAGCTTTCCAGCAGAAAGGAGGATGTAGTCCTAGGAATAAATAACCAAGGGAGGAAAGGGAAGAATAGGTTGACTGCTTTTAGCAGCAATGCTTGCTCAGACCATATGTGAAGTTTTGACCTTCCTTTGGCTCTAATATTTGAATTATTTATTTTTTTAACTATAATGTAACATTTCAGGAGATCACTAAATAATTCCATTCGAGTTTCTTCTGGAGTCTGGATAATGTTAGAAGGTTAAGGATCACTGTAAGCAGGACCAGTTCTGTTTAAAACCAGAAAATATTCTTTGAGCTGATTGTAACTGAGTTAAAGATACTTTGGCTGAAGTTTTCTGTGGTCCTGAGTGTCTGGTTA
Organism: Pseudopipra pipra; assembly: GCF_036250125.1. Taxonomy (NCBI): domain Eukaryota; kingdom Metazoa; phylum Chordata; class Aves; order Passeriformes; family Pipridae; genus Pseudopipra; species Pseudopipra pipra. The sequence continues at coordinate 2,919,871 of NC_087557.1, forward strand.
TGAGCTCATGTTCCCATCTGTAAGTTGCCTGCAGAGTAAGCACTCACCCTAACCCTGAAACAGGTAATTCATGTAAAAGGTAGTCTGGGGAAAAGATAACTTGCCTACCAAAAAGAGGCTCCTGAAGGGTGCCTCTGGAACACTCCCAGGTGACCTCTAGGAATGCAGGACTGGTTCTGCTTGTGGTTTGTTTACCAAGAGAAGAAATAACAAACTTAAGAAGGTAAAACTTCTCTAAGAACAATAAGAAATGGATAGACAATAGAATAATGACCCAAAGAGGTATGGAAATTCAGTATGGAGGTGGTGGGATTTGGCATTGAAAACAGACGGGAAAGAACAGGGGAGTGTGAAAGTTGGAAGAAAGCTCTGAGTGTGATGTGTTGGCCTTGCCCAGAGATGGTGTGTGTGGTGGGGAAGGAGTGGGCAATGCTCAGTGATCCGAGATGATCAGCCAGACTAAATCAGGATGCTGTGTCAAGGGCTGGGGGTGGCAGAGGCTGTTTTCAGGATTGAGGAAAGCAGAGGAGTAGAGGAGGTGATGCTTTAGGAGTCAATAGAGAGTATTTAGTGATAAAATAGGGGTTATGATACGAACAAATGGGGATGACTGAGTCAGAAGAGTGACATTAGTGGTGTCGAAATAGTCAACTCTGCATTTTTATCCAAATTAAAAATAACTTTATGTACTTCACAGGAACTTTTTATTACATTAATCCAATACAGAGTAAAGTTGGTGGGTCCTAAACGAGATCAGTTAGATCTGCCTTGGAGTCTTTTTGCTATGTCTATAAAAGTGAACTAAAACTTCACAAATCCTAAGTTCAAGAGGTTGTATTGCCAGTGGCCATCTCCAGACAAGAACCCTTTGCTCCAGTTCCATAAAGGATGGTTTTAAAATACAGGCACTCCTAAGAATGGCATCCAAATGAATATTCCTGATGAGCCTGCTGTCATTTTATGGATTCTGCTGATCATTCTCTTGCACTGGATTATTTTCACACCTTAAAAGTTCACTTCTGTTATTAAAAATCGCAAAATAAATGCACTCAGTTGACTTCTGCAGCTGTTATTGTGCTGCTGGGGAGAATGTGATCCTTTCCTTAGTATATAAAAAAAATACTGAGTGCAGAAGACTTGATTTTTCAAAGCTGGTGGAAGTTGATAGTTACAGTTGTATTTAAATTTGTTCATGCAAGTACGGCCTTTGTGTTAAAAGGCGAGTGTTTGAAATGTTTTGAATTTGAAGCACTTCTGTGGGTTGCAGAAGTGTTTAATGAAATGGCAGGATTGTAAATGAAAAGGAAAATTGGGGAATTTTAACTCCGTTTCCATTCCAGGCAGTGGAACACACTCAGGAAGTCAATGTGGCTTGTTCTGAGCGGGTTTATCCCCCTCTTCCTCCCCAGTGTCCCCTCGACACTCCTACAGGTGTCCCTGGGAACACACCTGTGTGTAGGGATTCTTACCTTGATAAAATTGGTTCCTCATGCTGACTTTGGGAGGTTCAGGGCAAAACACAATTTCTTATTTCTGGCCTGCAGTCCATGAATGTTCCAGGGAAATCTGTTGATGCCTTTGGTTTAGTTTTGCTGAATGACAGAAAAAACTGTTTTCAAACAAAGGCAGTTTTTAGTTCCTTGGGTACACAGGTGAAATCTTTTCCTTGGATTTCAAGCTTTTTCGTTTTTTATAACTTAAGTCACTTCATAAAAGAAACACAAAACGAGCGTAAATTGGTGTTTGCATCTTGTCTGGAAGAAACTGCAGATTATCTTGAATGGTTTGGCTGCTTTATTCATTAGTGGTTGTCTTTTCCTTGTCTGCCTATAGACAGTATAAAAGTAATTTGAAAAAGGACTTGCAATCTTGCTGCCTTGTTAGGAATTTGAACTTCCTATTGCTAGAGGGTCCTCTCAGTTTTCAGTCATGAGCTCCATGGTTTGGCCTCAAGCTGCCACATTTCATGTAATTAAAAAAAGTATTTGACCACTTTAAATAAAAGGTGATTAAAAAGACTTTTTTCAACCAGCAGTTCCCCCTTACTTTTTACTAATAATAACCTCAAAATGAGATCCTTCTCTTTTCAGTTTTGATCGTCACCTTCCTGGTATTTTGTGAGTCTTAAGTGCTTTATAATCCAAGTGTGTTGGATACTGCCTTGGCACTTGTAGTAAATGCCAGGCAACATATAGTTTTCATGTGTTTGTAATGTTGGTATTTTTTTTCCATTGGATTATATCAAAGATGGGAGTAAATACTAATCTACAAATTCATAAATTACCAATGCAGTGCCTTAGGATTGTGACAGCACCTCAAATTTGATGTTCTTGCCTGTTCTGCAGGATGTCAGCTCTCAGACGGCATGGTACATGTGGAAGATGTTTGTGTTTACAGAAATACCTCCAGTTTGCAGCATTTACTTGGCTTTGTCATCTGTGTGGGAGCAAAACTACCGAGCTGAAGTGATCATTTTTCTCCACTTTTTTTTTTTTTATTCAGCTTGAAGCATTTGTACCTCCAATTCAGGGACGTCACAGGGGCTCACTTGGGTGTGCACTCCACGAGGGGAGGATCAGCTCTGCACTCAGGCTTGGATAGCCAGTTCAGGTTTATTTTTGGGACATTTTAAAATGATTCTAGTTTCATATGACAGTGATGTAGGGCCTGTGCTGAAACTCTTAAGACATAGAGCAAAGATAGACTTTTAAAGATATATGAGGATATAAGATGGGAGTTTAATGCAGAATTTGTTGTAATAATAAGGAAAAGTTGTTTTGGCTGAGCACCGCACACAACTGGCAGGACGGTTACAAAGTACAAGTGTGGATCCTTTGGGAGATTTGTGAAAACCGTTATTGTATGCAGAGAGGGAAAGGCAGAGATATCCAACCCTACCTTCTTCCAGTGTTTATCAAATACAGGGTTTGGGATCCAGATTTTGGGTTACATAGAGAAGCATTTAAATTTGCCTCCTGTTTGCAAGGTAATCAAAATTGCTGAAATTTGTCAGCATGAGCATTTGCTTGAATGATTGAGTGAAAAATGTGTATCTTATCATTCATAAAAAGGAATAAGAATCAAAATACTGGTTTGCTTTTAGTGAAGAATTTCTGTATCTTTCCTTTTTGTTCTCTTTACGTGCACTTCAGTGGCTGCCAAATTAATTTCTCTTCAACTTATTATGTAACTAACATATAAGCAGAAGGTTCTTGTGAGCAGAATTCAATGCAAGTCGTCTTTGTTCAGATTCAAAAATCTGTATTTTTCTGCTCCCAATTATTCTTCTTCCCTCTGAATTAGCAAATATACTGAGGATTGTAATTTCATAAATCTGTTATTTGGAAGGCATTTAAAAATCCATATGTGTTCATCAAAATATTTAGTAATGCACTGAAAAGTTGGACCTCTGAAAATTTGCCTTATTTAATACCTTCATGACTTAAACTTTGTTTCACTCCTGTCCTTCCTGGCAAAATGATAGTTCATGCTTTATAATTTCCTGTTACCTTATAAATGGAAACTTACTTTTTTTTTTGTGGCCTCTCTCACGATCCTCTTTTCTCTTGTATGTATGGAAAGATTTCATGTCAGTAATGCTCTATCTTGTGCCCTGATAATGTGCTGCCAACTTCAGCTCCCCCTTCATTTTTGTTCTTCTCCTACATAAAAATCAAACTGTTCATATTTGAAGCATTCCCATTCTATTCCCACCTATCTTCATGACCTGATTTCCTTCTCCTTCAGGCTGCTCCAACTGTATTATTTTTCAGTTCCACCTACTCTTTATTTCACGTGTAACAACTTCTCAATTAAAACTCATTAGAAATCCCTTTTTCTTCTTCCCATTAGTGCTCAAATCCCAACTGTTCATTTTGAGCTGCTGTATTCATGCTTTTCTACTCATTTTAGGAGGTACTTTACTTATTTACTTATTTACCTTTATGCTTGAACTCTCTGAAACAACTTCGTAGTTTTTTATTTGCCTTTTTGTGAGCTGACAAACAAGTTTGACTTCTAAGGTATTGCCATGCTTCAGGTGATCTAGAAGATTTCCTGATGGAGAACTGAATCCACTGGAAAAGCTGCTCTGTGGTCTAAAATATGGATGAGGGGAGTATTGTCTAAAGGCAAATTTTTAAAATATGATGCAAAAAAAGGCCCATTAAAAAACAACAAAAACCCCCTCTTTCACTGTAAAAACAGGAAGGTTAAAAAATTCATATTTAATACCTCAATTTTTGTTGGTATGGGTAAGAGTTCTTCACCAGGATCCATTTCCTCAAGCCACAAATGGCAAATGCCAATAAACCAAGTTGATTACTTTTGTTCAAAAGGGTCTATTAATCCCTCATCAGAGAGAGGGACTTGGGTGCTGCCTGACTTGGCTCTGAGCTGGTTTCTCACAGTGATTTGTTGCAGCCTTTGCCCAACTTATCAGTGCTGCTCTGAGTACTGGTGTTACCCGCTGAGGGTTCCCTGTGTTCCCTCTTTGATGTCCTGCACAACAAAATAAGAGATGGGGAAGAACAGGCAGAGATTTTGTGTTTCTGTGTGTATGATTTTTTTTTTTTTCCTGTAGGGTATTTGCTTATACCAGTTATTGTGTGTGTAATTCTTCTGGTTTGAACACTGGATGCCTCAGTAATTTGTTTGAACACCTCTCGTCATGAAAAAAAATATGGACCAGCTGGAGGAGAAAATGGGAAATGAGAGCAAGTCTGGAGAATGTGTCCTTTGAGGAAACAAGCAGAGTACTCTGGAAAAGAAGCAGTAAAGGCTAAGATCATCTTTTTGAAATTGAGATGTGCTAAAATTGTTTAGGAGAAAAAAAGTGATTGGCATAAATTGCAGGTTAGAAAGAATTAAGCTTGAGCTGGGAAATACAGTCCGTAGAGTAAGAGTAATGAAGTCCTTGGAATGAACTGAGAAAATTGTGTATATCCATAGACCGCCAATCTTTTGTTCAGTTAGATTCACTCTTTAGCCTGTCCTTGAATGTCCTTGCAGATTTTTGAGAGATAGCACTTTTTACAGGTTGGTTTGTCTGTAGATGTACTAAAAAACCAGACTACATGCAAAATCTGTCATCCAGGGGTCCTCTGCCAACCCAAGGGGTATCTGTGCAGGTTTCCATATCCATGTCATGCAACTGGCAAGTATCCAAAAGAAGAAAGGGCCAGAAGGAAGTTCTGGTTCAGTCTAACCTCAATCCATGGGACTGGTTATAGAGCAAATACTCCTGAAAGCATTTCACGTGAATGTCCAACAGTGTCACTGGGAGCAGCCAGCATAGATTTATGAAGGACAAATCCTTGTCACAAGGTGGCCAGTGCTGCAGGCAAGGGGCAGGCAGTGGGTGCTGCACACCTTGGGTTTAGCAAGGGCTCCAGTAGTGTCCCATGGTGTCCTTATCCTTACAGCAACAAGATAGGGACTGGACAAGTGGAAGATAATGTGGTTGAAAGGTTGGCTGGACTGCTGGAATGAAAGAATGAATTAATGGTGCAAAGTCTGGCTGGCAACCAGCAAGCAGTGGTATCTGAGAGGGATCAGTGTTGGAACCAGGTTGGTGCTGTTAAGTGTCTGTCACCTGGGTGACAGGACCGAGTGAACCCTCAGCAGAGTTGTGGACAACAGCAAACCGAGGAGAGTGCTCAGTGCTCCAGAGGGCGGGGCTCTGGAGCACATGGTGTACAGTGAGGGGTTGAGGGACCTGGGTTTGGTTCAGGCTAGAGAGGAAGATGCACAGAGAAGAATCTTACTCCTTTCTGCAGCTGCTATGTCAGAGGACTCAGTGAAGATGGAGCCAGACTCTTCTCAGAGGTGCCTGATAAGGCCTGAGGCAACAGGCACCAGACACAAGGTAGAACTGGGAAATTCTGGTTAGATAAAAGGACACTTTCGGTGCGTTGGTTGGTTTGTATTTAAACTATCAGCATAGTCAAGATTTTACCACGTCTTTGAAGGCGTTCAAGACTACCTGGGTGTTGTGGTTTAACCCCAGATGGCAGCTCAGCCCCGCACAGCTGCTCGCTCTCCCTTCCTTGGTGACGTGGAGGAGAGAGTCAGAAGGGTAAAAGTGACAAAACTCATAGGCTGAGGTTGAGACAGTCCAGTAGGGAAAGCAAAAGTTGTGTGTGCAAGCAAAGCAAGGAGTTTGCTCACCACTTCCCATGGGCAGGCAGGTGTTCAGCCATCTCCTGGAGAACAGGGCTCCATCATGTCTAACAGGGACTTTGGAAGACAAACCCCATCACTCCAAAGGTCCTCCCTTCCTCCTTTTTCCTCTGCTTTGCATTTTCAGCATGATGCCATGTGGTCTGGAACATCCCTTGTGCCAGTTGGAATCAGCTGTCCCGGCTATGTCCCCTCATACCTTCCTGTGCACCCTCAGCCCTCAGGGCAGGATGAGGAGCAGCAAAGGCCCTGACTCTGTGTGAGCAACTGCTCTGCAGCAGCTGAAACATCCTAGTGTTATCAACACCGTTTCCAGCTCAAACCCAAAGCACAGCCCCAGAGCAGCCACTGTGAGGGCAATGAATGCCACTCCAGCCAAAGCCAGGATACCTCCCACTCTGGGCTCGGAGTGACTTGATCCAGCCAGAGCTTGTATTAGGAGATCGGACTGTCTGATCTCCAGAGGTCTTTTCCAGCCCAAGGTGTTATCCCATGCTGATGCCATGCAGAGCCATGCTTGCTGTGGGAGTGCTCTGAAGAGGCTCTGAATTCAGGGAATTGGTTCATGAGCTGTGACATTTTTGTGGATTTTGTGAATCACGTTGCAATTCAAAGCAAACCAAAAACCTTCCAGGCTTGCTGTTCCCTGTGAGTGTTCTTAAAGGCAATTTGTGTGCACACATATTTACAACCCCCAGGTTTGTTCCCTGGAGACATCTTCCATCCTCCTCTTGCTGTGATGAGGCCTGTTTTATTGCTCACATTTTTTGCCCAGCTGATGGCTCTGAGAGGTCAGGGCAAATACAGGAGGAAGGGAGAAGTACCCAGGACATTTAGAGGAAGGGATCTGTGGCATTTCCAGCAATATGAGAGTGGATTAAATCATGCTCTGGCTAATGCTGCTGGCTTATAGATGCTATGAAATGTGGAAAAAAAAAATATCAAAGTGCTCAGAGAAGAACATCTACACTTAATTATCCCTCCCATGACATCTTTTTTTTTCCTTATTTCATATTAAGTGCTTTCACAGGTTAGAATATGTAAATAGTCCTTAGAGTGGAAACCAAGTAGAGATTTTTGAAGCTGTTTATTCTGTCCCCTTCGCCCTGTTCTATTTTTCAGTTTGACATTAGCGTCTTTTGAGAGGGAGCATATGGCATTTCTAATTAAGGCCTGTGATTTTCTGACATATAACTGAATAATACATTGCAAACACTGCTAAGCCTTCCAGATGAAAGTATTTTCTGGCTGAAGCACCAGAGCGTGTGTGCTGTGTAACGCTGATCTCCTTAAGAACTTCGAAGAATTCTGCCCCAAATACCAGTGCAGAGAGAAATCAGGGGCTTTGTTGCTTTGGTCTGATGTCAGTGTTCCTTGGCAGGCTCAGGTTTGGATCCAGCAACAACTAGTGTGCTCTGCTCCTCAAAGGAGCAGTGCACCTTCATTTTGAAACATGCTGACCCGCTGGGGGACTTCAGTCATCTTTATCAGATTTTGTTCCAGACTACAGGGTTTGTTTGTGGTATTTTCGCCAGTAACTCCTGTTAAGGTGTACTGTAGTTCTGCAGTCTCTCCAAGGAAATTCCTGTCTCTTCTTTCAGAAGTTTATGCCAAATTGTTTACCCTTTACCTTGAACGTGTTAAACTTTTCTGAAGTTGTGGTTTATGACAAATTCTGGGTGCGAGCCAGGTTTCTTGGGATTCTTTACATGTATCAGTACCTTGTATCTCTGAATGGCAAATGTGCTCAATCCAGAGAAGGTTTCATCACTTTTTTTTTTTCCTGGTTTCCATGTCCAGTAGAAGGGCTGCATTTATAATTTATCTCTTTGATCCAATTAGGCAAATCAGGAGAGGAGGGAATTAAGAAAATATAATGCACTTAGTTGTTTTAACTTAAAGGTGTTTTTAATTATTGTTAAACCTGGGTGGTAAGTGAAGAGATTGGCCTTTACACTATTTTTTTGTAATTTTAAAATTAAAGGAAAGTTGAGTCTTTAAATATGTTTCTTTCCCTGGAACACAGTTGATTCCTTTGGTCACTTTTATAGTGATACCAAATTTTATTAAAATGATAAATTTAGATCTTCATATTTCCATCTTTAGGTCTAGTGAATGCATGCAAAAGATTGGGAAACGTTAAAATCAAGTTTTCTGTAGATTTGTGATGTGGGTGGTTGGTTATTTTGTTGGGGTTATATTTAATTCTAATGGGGAAGTACTTAAATGGAGGTTGGTCTTGTAGTTTGGGTCCTGTGAAGCTGTACAAGCAGGTTCCAAGCTAAAGGCTTTCACTAATGTAATATTCATTTTAAAATACAGGGATTTCTGCTGTGCTTCTCTCTTAGGGCAGGGCTTTTGCTGTTAATTGTCCTTGAAATGCAGTGTATGCTTTGTCCTCACAGCTCGCTGTCAAATTCAAGCACTGATGATATTTTATTAATGACATTGACAATTGTTATTGTCAATTGTTAAGAACATAAATTAGACAATTGTTAAGAACATAAATTAGAAATGTGTCATTGAAGTGAGAATGACAAGAGTTAACAGGATAATTGCACAAGGACTGAAGATCCTCCTCTACCTGAACTATTGCTGTTGCCTGCATAAAGCTGGGGGTGAAGTGTTTAATGTACCAGAGGAATGCAAGATATTAGGTCAGCACCCAGATGTGGCAGAGCTGTGATGAGGAGAGTATCTGAGGGATATGGTGAGCAGATGTAGCTTTTGTTTTTCTTTTTTTTTTTTTTGTTTTATTTTAGCTTCTTGAGACAGGTTAGGTCATAGGAAAGAGCAGCCTTGGAGCCCTCTGACATCTAAACTGTCCATGGCTTCAGCAGCCTCTGAGGGGAACTGTGGCTCCCCCAGCCCTGGATGTATCCAAGGCCAAGTTGGACGGGGCTTGGAGCAACCTGGGCTAGTGGAAGGTGTCCCTGCCCATGGCAGGGGGTGGCACTGGGTGAGCTTTAAGATCCCTTCCAACCCAAACCAGTCTGGGATTTTGTGAGGCTGCTACTGTCTCTTTTTGGATTGTTTTTCCCACTAAAGACTCCAAGAGCTGGAGCCCTATCAGCGTGTGGTGGTGTTGAAATTGCACTTGTGTAACTTTTAGCAATATTTTACTCAGATTAAAGTGGAAAAAGTCCAAGTAACAGCAAGCCCACGATCATGTGAGGAGCTGCCCTGTAGGGTTAGACTCTCCAGCCAACTGTGGGCAGCTGCACAGGCCCACAAGACACTGGGAAGTGGGATAAGTTCTGGGACTGGGTGGTTATTTGAGCACACTGTCCCAGGCTCACATTATCCCTTCTGGGGTTAGTCGTGTAATAGCCTCTATCCCTCCCTAAGTGTTTCATTCTTAATAATTATGAGGTTTCATTTTAAGCATTCATGTCTGTTCCATGCACTACAACCTTTAATGTCACACTGTTGTTCTTTCTGCCCATCCAGGAACTTATTTCAGGTAAAAATAATGATTTTGGGGCTCTGAGGGGGCTTCATGACCTCAGGTACCACAGGAGAGCCAAAGGGATGTGGTGTAACCAAGTAGCATTATCTGCTACGCTTTAAGAGATACTTCTCTTCATGGGAGGTCTGAAGTGGGTGGATGTGACTTTCAGATAACACTACATTGTGAAATGTCATTAAATGGAGAGGTGTCAGCCTTGAATCTTTCCTTGCATAATGCTTTTTCAGGTCCCAGCTCTTTCTCCTGTAACAGTGCTACAAATTATTCCCTAGTCCTGTTCTTTTAAACTTTATGATAACTTCATTAATACACTTGTTTTGTAAAGTCTGCTAAATAATTCTTTATGGTTCCACTAGTATTTTTTGTGGTTTTAAAACTGATACATGAGAAAAAAAAGTTGTCTGAGACCTAATGTCTGTGCTTTTGGTGAACATGTGCATGCTTTTGTTTTCTTGTTTTTTCTTTTTTTGTTTTTGCAGAGAGTGATAATGAACTCTCCAGTGGCACCGGTGATGTGTCAAAGGATTGTCCTGAGAAGATTTTGTATTCCTGGGGAGAGTTACTGGGGAGATGGTAATGCTTAATTCCTTACATTTAGATTCTAAATATTAACCTTTTCTTTGTTTCATGAGTCTGTATGCAGGAGGTGTGAAATTCTTCAGCTTACGTAGTTTAAAAACTTAAATACAAAAGACATTGACGTGTGTTTTTTAAACCTAGTTTAAATAACTTGCAGTTCTTTGACAAATCTCTCCCACAGCATCTGCCAGAGTCTGTTTTAGTTCGGTGTTTGAGTGTGTCTGTGTGTGCTCACACAGATGTGGGACTTCACGGGCAAAACTTTGTGGTCACTGTCCTTGGGGCTGGGAGTTAAACCCCCGTGAAACTCAGAGCCAGGAGAGGACTGGCAGAGCAGTCAGTATGTCCTGTCTAAGTCATTTGTGCCAGCTGGTGTACATTTCATTTGTTTAGAAGCAATCTCTCTTTATTTATTTTTTTTAACATGCTATATGTAAGCATTTGAAAAAGAATTCTAGAAAACCTGTGAATCCTCACTGAAACTGCTTCTGTTGGTGAGTAAAACGAAGACTATCTGTAAGCCCAGAGTATGTTCTCAACAGTGTTATTTCTGTGGTTTAATTAAGTGCTTCAGTAGCAGCAGACGCTGTGCCAAAAGAGGAACAAGTCTGTGTGTTTGCTGCCTCTGAGAGACCTTGGACTATTAGCAAGTGCCAGAACCACTTATTTGGTTTTCCCTTTGTAAGTAATAGCTCCTGCTGCTGGAGACAAAAATAATCAGAGGCCCTTAATCTGGATTTGGCAGTTTCCTTTTCCTAACTCCAAACAGGGAGCTGAGAAGTGCTTTAGGGATTTATTTGGGCAAATTCTCCCTTTATTTGACCACTTTGTAGCTTTGGAGCAACACAACTTCTTGCTGCTGACTTCATCTGTAATGGAGATCTCATGCAAAGTTTCTGGATGAGACATCATCTGTAAAAATCCAGAGGTGGGCACTGAAGCTGTTTAGACCTTTCCAAAGCCTCTTCTAAGGGACATCCCCATGGCGTTTCCACTGGAAGATGCTACCTTTAGTTTTATTCCTTTTTTTAACTCATTTGTCAGGTGATTGTTTTTGTTTTAACTTTTGCCGTTGAGAAATCCCTGGGCTCCTGTGGCTTAACATGCTGAAGTAAAGGAACACCCCAGCTCATTCTCTGAAGTTTCACGTAACCAATGATTCCCTGTGGTTACTCAAGTATTCTGATGAGTGAGACAAAACATTTAATACTTGGAGTAAACTGTTTTGAACTCCTAACATAACTTACACATTTAGTAGCTGAAACACCTTAGTTAAAATTAATTAAGAAAGGGGTGAGAAATGGGACATCCCAGACAGCTTGAAGACCAGCAGTAGCAAACTTATCTTTAGTAGTGTCTCAAGCAATATTACCTCCTGAGAGAAATTCAAGTCTTTAAACTACTTGAATTCTTAAACAGCCTTATGTTACATTTTAAGAACAAAACTAAGAAAGAGTAACAGATGAAAAATGTTAACTATTTGAAAACTAAAAATAGATTGAAATCAAATCTAGTGTGTTGAAAACTGCAGCATATGTTAGTGGAAGATCTGTGCACTTGTAAAAAAAGTAAATAAACAAAAATTAACATTTGCGCTTGGGGTACTGTTTTATTTGTCTCTTAGGTGAAAACTTACATTTTAATTGCTTCTTGTCATTTTCTTAAAATGTCACTGTAACCTATTGGACTCAGAAGAAACACTGCTCCAAGAGTCTCCTTCAAGTATATGAACAGGAATAAAAATAAGATAATTTACAAAAAAATAGAATTAACAGTTGGAAAGTAGTGGTATATCTATTTATTTTATTGTGTCTTTGAGTTCTGTGCAAGAGAACTGCAGCACTTTGTAGCAAATTAAAGATGTTACATCTATGAACGACCCATTTTTCCCACATGCTAAAGGATAAGGCCAGAATAAGGCAAGCTTTTATTTTATGCCCATTTCTGTTGTTCTGAGCAAGGATTGGGGATGCTCAGGCTGTTTCCCAACGAGCCGTTCAGAAGCCAGGAAGTTGGCTGTGGAAGTTTAAGAGTTGTGCTGTGTGGCAGGGACTCATGTTGCTAAAGTATTACCTCTGCCACAGGACTGCCTAAATATAGGACAGGGCCGGGAAAGTCTGGTTGTTTAATTCGCAGCTGGGAATATGTTCAGGATGGTGTTCCAGCACGGAATGTGCATCTTTTCTTAGTTGTTACCATAAACCATTTGTATTGTTTCCTTGGTGCTGCTGAAAATGTCCCTGTTTTGTTTCTGTGGGAATGTCCCTTTTTAGCTGTTCATTTTATTTTATCAGCTTGCCCACTCCTCAGAGGAGCTCTTTGGTGTTTCTCACATAGCATAGGACCAGATCCATATAATACACAAACTAATCCAGAACTTGAGCTTTAACTTTCCAATATGTTTGTTATTTATTTGTATCCGAATGTGCATTTCATAATTCTGTAACTGCTTAGTGTGTCTAGTCATAGAATCACAGAATGATTTGGGTTGGAAGGAACCTTAAAACTCATCTCATTCCCTCCTGCCACGGGCAGGGACACCTTCCACTAGCCCAGGTTGCTCCAAGCCCCGTCCAACCTGGCCTTGGACACTTCCAGGGATCCAGGGGCAGCCACAGCTTCTCTGGGCAACCTGTGCCAGGGCCTCCTCACCCTCACAGGGAGGAATTTCTTTTTAATATCCATCTAACCCTGCCCTCTGGCAGTTTAAAGCCATTCCCCTGTGTCCTGTCACTCTCTGCCCATACAAAGTTTCTCCCCTCCTTTTTATGAGCCCCTTTAAGGTACTCAAAGGCCACACTGAGGTCTCCCTGGAGCCTTCTCTTCTCCAGGCTGAACTCCCCCAGCTCTCCCAGCCTGTCTCCACAGCAGAGGAGCTCCAGATTTGGAGCATTTTCTTGACCTTCTCTGGACCCACTCAAGTCCTTTATGCCAAGTTCTTAGTCCTTTTAATGTTTTTGTGAATAATGCTTTTTCTTTCTTACCTTTTTCTCATCACAAGACCATTAGGCTCATGTGACTGTCTGCAAAATGGGCTGAAAAAGAGGAAAGACACTACTTGGGTTTTAATTTGGCTGAGTGATAAAGTTTGAAATTACTTGTGTTGCAGTGTGCATTTAAAAATAATTATTGTGTTTAAAAGAATAAGGATGTTACATAATCACACTCTTTAATTCTCAGGTTATTTGGAAAAATGGGGATATCATTGTCAAAGTGTAGGAAAAAGAGATTTGTTTAGAACACCTTTGAAATTTAAACAGCAGTGGTAAACTGTTAAGGTCTTAATGAGCTGTTTCATAGAACGAGTACTCTAAACATTTACTGAAAATCCAGGGTCAAATTGCAGGTTATTTAATTAAACACAGCTTGCTGGCATTTGGCTGAACAGCCACTCTCACTATTCTCCTACCAGGAGAGTTGGAAAACACAACAATGGTCAAAACACTGAGAGAGCAAAGCACTTCGTACAGTAGAAAGAGCAAGGAATCAACTGGGGCAGTTTTCCTGCTGCAGTGCTCTGGAAATTGCCATCCTGAGTCCAAGGGAGCTTCAACCCAGATCAGCAAACACTCTTAACCTCAAAAATGGGTTTGAAACGTCTGTGACTGAAAGCTGTACAATATTGTGCATGTGCATTGAGTTTTGTATTCCTACATTTCTTGGGGTGTGTGCAACTAAATAGTGAAGGACCAGCTCAGACCAACAGGCAAATTTATTTGGAATACTAAGGTTTACCAAGTGCAAGTATTACTGCTTTGTGGGACTTGAAATATACTCTTGACATGAATTGTGGAACTGGAACTTCATAGTAGTGCTCTTAAAATTGGCTTCTATTTGTTTTCCAAAATTTATTTCTCTGTATCGTTTGTTATTTTTAATTTCTTTTTCTTAACCTAAGCTAAAACGTATATGTTGAACAAATATTTGAATTGAATTGTCTGCACAGATGGCACAGTTTTCTCTTTCAACTCATAATGTTCTTTGTTAGCCAGTTGAGTTCAATTTCTGCAGTTGCCTATTGTTCATTTTCACCTAAAGAATTTGAATATCACTACATTTTGCCACTGATTCTTACCGTCAATCCTTGCAGAATTTTTGCTTTCCATCTGACAAATACTAATTAGTGTAACCACTGGCAGGAAAGTTTGTGTTGCCAGTTGCTGACTCTGCTTTTCAGAGTAATGCTGGCAAGTTTAAAAACTGTTAATGTTTTTAATCCTCGTTTCAACTCCTGCGGTTGAAGTTTAACAGGCAAACGGTCCTCTGTGTTTCAGGCACAATAACCTTGTTGTGAGACCCAACGGATTGTCCACCCTGGTGAAGAGTGGGGTTCCAGAGGCACTGAGGGCAGAGATCTGGCAGCTGCTGGCAGGATGCCATGACAACCAGGCAATGCTGGACAAATACAGATTGCTCATCACAATGGTAAGGGGTTTATTACTTGGGATTTTTCCTTCTTTTGTTCTTTTTTCTTTCCTTTGGTTCAACTGAATTCTGCTGGGCAGCAGTTTTTATTCAGTGGTGGAGCAGCAGGAGAGCGAAACAGTTGGACTTGTTTTGAGCAACTGAAATTGTGATGAGGTGACTTTACCTCCTGCCGAGGGTACCTGCTGAATGGCATTAACAATAGAAATTGCTGACCTATATCTGTAGTAATGCTTGACATTTAGCTTTCTGTTCTCTTGCTGTGATGATAATAAGAACATCAGCTTGTTGTTCAGGTGTTTGCTTGTGGCTTTTTTGTAGGCTCACATCCATCACTTTGGTTTTTCAACAGTTTTTTCTCTGTATGCCTTTAATGTATGGGTTTTAAATAAAAAAAGAACACAAAGAAAGCCAAACAAAATGTCACAAAGTTAGGTATTTCTTGTTTTGTTGTTTATTTTAGAAAAGAATGTTAAAAAACATGTTTACCTAGCAGGAAACCAGTCCCCTTGCTGTATGGGTGATTTGAGAGGAGAATCCTTTTGGGAGTCTATTGTTGTTCGGTGTCCTAATGTCATCAGTGCAGTGAGTAAACACTGTAAAAAGTTGTCTGCAGAGCTGTTTGGTCTGCTCAGAGCTGGGATGGCAGGAGGGAGAACCACTGTGTTCATGAGCTCTGAGCAGTGGCAAGAGGTGAACTCGGCACTGGGGGCTCTGAAGCTCTGCCACTGCAGAGCAGTTGTGACTCTTGAGAAGAGCATCACTCTCAAAAGTGCTTGGAGTGGCAGAAAGGCTGGGGATCATTTTAATGTTGCTCAGAGATTCATTATCTAGGTTATGAATCATCTGTCCGCGCAGAAATTCCAGGGTAGATGTTGTTAGTAAAACTTTCCTCTCATAACGTTGTAGCTTTTTGCTACTTGTCCTTTTAATTTGACCCACCCACTCTGGGAAGTTTAGAAGCGTCCCCAGAGTGAGAGTTGTCCTCCTGCTGGCTTCTTTTCCTTTTCCCAAAAAGGAAGGATGTTTTGAGAGTGTAAATTTTTCATTTTGACATTGTAGCTGGGTTTTATTTTCCTTAGAAACCATTCACAGGACATCTGTCAGCTGTACGTTGCATCAAAACCACCTCCATTATTTTGCTCCTGCTTTCCAAAAGTGGGGAAGGTGTTTGTTTTACGGCGGAGGAGGGAGTGGAAAACTTCTAAAATGCGAGGTTTATTTTGATGCTGGGGCCTCATGCCTTCAAAATACCTTGTTACGGTTGGCTTTTTCACTACAGAAATCTTGCAGTGACATGTATTTTGGAAGGTATTTTGTACAGTATTTAATATGAAATATGATGCTGTTAGAGATTGGAAATTTAAATCCTGTTCTGAACTGAAGCATTTATGCAAGCAAGTTTTTTTTTTCTGAAGTTGCTTTTCTCCTGAAATCACCAAATTTCTTCTATAGTCTGAGTGTCTAAACTGCTGGTGATCCTATCCTTTGGCAGGAGAGGATTCGTGGAAAGGAAGGAAGAGGAGAGAGCCTGTGCAAAAGCAAAGTTAGGGCCCATCTTTGGGAAGAATTAATATGGGGTGCTCCAGAAAAGAATGGTCAGCTAATTTTTTATAATGAATTATTACCTGATATTTATGACTGTGAGCAGAACTCCTCAATTTCATGTTGGTGTATTGCTAATGTGAATTAAGCAGACAGAGCAGTAGTACATATATTTTAGTAGTGTATACTAAATAGTGGTATATACTATTGAAAACTTTGTTGTAGTGTTACCTTATGTGTGTTAATAGTAACATGCACGTTAAACTTTGGAGGGAAATGTGGTAAAAACTGTGGCTTTGCTACAGTGTTGCTGATTAACTCCTGGTGAAACTGTGCTTGCTGCTGAGGGTTGTATTGTTAGCGGGCCAGAAACATGTGCATTGTGATGCACAGAGTGACAGCAGACTCTCAGCATTTGAATTTAGTTGAGAGACCACAATACAGACACATCTGCTGTTGTATCCAGCTGTGTGCAGCAGTGCTGTGTTGGATTGGGCAGCTGTAATTCCCACCACCTGACACATCTGGCTGTGTGTTTGTACCATTCATACCCATCCCTATGCAGGGCTCTGGAGTCTGCTGCAGTGGTTTTCAGCCAGAGGAGTGCTTTGTTCAGTGTGTTCTGTAGGAGAAAGTAATTTGGGGCCTGTTTTAGAGTTCTAGTTAAGCACAGAAAGCAAAATAAAATGTCTCATTTAGAAAAATCAATGCTGCACTTATTTTCTCCAGAGGGCCTCCACATCCTCTAGTCTTGCTCACTGGAGGTCCGTGCTCTGTCAGGAATGATCCAGTGGGCTGTGTTTCCTTTTTCATATCACAGCATTCACAGACATATCGGATGTATTTCCCATCTGTGGGTAAGTTTGGAGGTCCAAGAGGGAAGGGAGAAAGAAGTACTTCTGCTCTCACAAACGCTGTTGTGCAGACGAGCACTATCCTTGCACTGTCTCAGGTCTGCTGCTGAATTCCAGCTTGATGATTACCGGGAACCACTCAGGAATTTTGACTGGAACACAGTAGTAGGCCCTGCATGCAATTTGAGAGAGTAGGAGTTGTGATTTGGCAGCTGCCTCGTTTGTGACATATATGAAATCTGTTCTGTGTGACAATCAAAATGTGCCTGAGTTCCCTCCCTGGCATATGTGCCATGGGCTCGTCACCCCGCTGCACATGGCACAGGATGGAAGGGGAAAACAAAGTACACAGCAGGAGAGAGAAATGTGTGGTTTACTTGTTTATTTAAAGGAAAAGAAAAGCAGAGTGAGAAAAATCTGCTTATGGTAACCCGGGGTAGTACTGGCAGGGTTCTAAAACGTATCATCTCTTCATGGAAGGTTTTCAGTTTGTAACCTGATTTCCGTGAAGGAATGAACGGTGTGTATAAAGTTCATCTAACAATATATATAGATTAGTTTTAAATAATGCTGCTCTGGTTTAAGAAAACAAAGCTTGTTTTAAATTTATTTTCATTTTCTAAAGTAACATCAGAAACTAATCCTGCTGTCAGGTAAAGTAGATGTTGGTGGTATTGTACTTAAAGTATTGTGCTTAAAAGCAATGGAAGTCTGGACAGGGATGTGAATGCCCATTTTTGAGCTGGGTGGTGACATTGAGTTGAAGGTCTTCAAGAGACTCAATGGCTGTCCTTACAAATGACTTGTAAGAGAACCAAAAATAAGATTATTTGTGTGCTGCCATAATTTCCTTTGGCAATATGAGCATGTGCCTGGAACAGTTAGAGATAATAACTAATTAAAGGGTCAGGCTTCAGAAGAGTTGGCCAAAAAATAGCTTTGTCTGCTGACTGTATAATGGTGTTTTGTGTCTGGGCCAATAACATTACAAGCCACTCCACAGAAGAGTGAAAATCCTAAGAATTCTTCCAAGGTCTGAAGCAAATATGAGAGTCATTGATTTGGGGATTAAATATTGCCATATCATGAAAATAATTTATCTCAGTAATTTAGCAATTTGAAAATGGCTCTAATGAGGGGTATCACTACTCCAGGGGTCTGATTCTCATCCTGTAGGGACCAGTTATAGCAAAGGATGTTCTATTGCTGCAGAACATGGAGCAAATGGGTTGGGTTTGGGGCTGGATGAAATTAAATCAATCTAGAGCTAATAGATGTAGTTTATCTTCTCTGTTTGGACCAGCATTATTGTTCCTGACTCCTGTAAGACAAGTACTCCCATTATAAACCAAAAAGAAAAAAAAAAAAAACAAACAGAAGTTAAGATTTCAGGTTTCTGGAATTGTTTCTTGTCCAAAATTAAAAATTAGAGATGGGGTAGCTGAAAATAGCAGATACTGTTGTTGAAGTTTCATCATGTGCTTAAGCACAATCTTCCATGCATTGAATTAACTCTTTTATCTGTTTCTTGATACATCCCTCTGCAAACTGAGCTCAGAGGTCTGAAGTAAAGATCAGCTTTCATGTAAACCTAATGCAGAAATGTATTCACTTTTTAAACTTTGAAATTGTCCAAACCATTAAAATGAGAAAAGGTATTTGCTTTGTTGTTTCATACTTCATATTGACTTGGCTTTCTAATTTTATTGCCTTTTGCTTGCATAGTTAGGAAATGGAGAGTGGAGGAGACTACAAATGAGCCACTGTTTTTATACAAAGAAGATTAAATGCGGTTGACTGTGAAACTGATGCTGTGATGCCATGTTTGTGTGGTTTTGTGTGTTTGTTTGATTGATTTTATCTGTGTGAGGCATTTGGGTTGAAACAGTTTGGCTGTGGATTGAGAGGATTTCTTACATAGGAAGGCTATTTTCATTTGAGTAGGGAATGAATCAAGCCTGTTACTTGCAGCAATACTAAAGGAGGGTAAGTTTGCACGAGGAAAAGGAATATTTTTTTTTGTCCCAGTGGCATTGTGCAGGGTTCCACTGCTCAGTGTTCTGAGACTAATTAATCAGTAAGGGTGTCTAATTAAAAAGATGACTGTTCACCAGCTGCCACAGCGGGTTGGTTAATGGACTGAAACGTTAGAGTATTTTTGTAGCAAATATTTGTGCTCAAAATGCTGCATCTGTTTGTCCTGACTGAAAATGGGCAAGTTTGGGCTTCTGCGCAGCCAGGAGCATTTTTTTTTCTTTGCAACATTATTAGTTCTTTACTAATTAGGAATGGTCTCCCCTCACTTTTAGAGAGAATAGATATCAAGGATGGCATAGCTGTATGCTTAGCAATTATAAAAGATCCTATTACATAAGGATCAACAATAATTAGAATTAAAATGTGATTTTTTTTTTCCAGTTGACTAAAAAGAGAACTAATACCTGATATATTGCTTTTTGAATGAGAGGCTTGGATATTAAGCAAAGTAATGCTGGAGGAGCTGATCACTTGGAGATGTACATGCAGCTTTCCTAGTTCCCTCTTTCTTTTAAATTCAGTATCTATAAGCAGTTTCTAGATTTTACTTTTCCCCACCTTTTCTAAAAGGGTAAGAATAGGATGACTGTTCCTTAACCCTTCTCTTAAACTGAGATAATTCATTTCCTGGCAAGTAGATTCCCGATATTTTTATAATTTAATGTGGTTTGCAGAGAAAAATCAGTTCCTGTGTTGGTTGGAGTGATGGGAAGGCTCATTTTTGGTATAAGATGAGCTGTTAGTGCTGACAGTTATAGTCACCTACTTGTTTGAATTATTTTAGTGGTGCTGCAACACTGTGGGACAATGATGTATATATGAACTGAAAATACTTAGTAGAAATCAATGAAAAATAATTGTCTCTGAAGAGCAGAAGTTGACAGAATTTTAATTCTTTAAATAGCTTAATTTAAATTCAGACTTCAGATAAAAGGTTTAGTTTATGATGAATGTACTGGGGTACCTGGTTTCATAGTAGATGTTAATATTACTCTTACAAACTCAGGAATAAAATGTCCCTAAGGTGAATTTTATTTGCCAAGTTTTGATTCATCTAGAGCTCATCTGAAGAAAATCTTTCAGTTTTGTGTGCACAAAAGAGAAAATCTCATGCTCACTCTTCATCTTCAAAGGAATTCTTCAATATAATGACAGCTCTCCTGAGGAAATAAAGGAGGAGCATCCATTAGTAATTTTTGGTTTTATTATCTTAGTTTTAATGTTTATGTGTGGTATTTGAAGTGGAAAATAATGCCATTGATATTTTTTTCGGGGCCTGCATAAAATGATGAAACGTTCTGCCATGTTAAGAATTTTCCTACAATTTCTTTTCTGTACATAACCACTCATGATAACACTAAAATGACACTCACAGTACAATTCCTGGCTCTTGGGGTGTTGTGTGACTTCCCTGCTCTAGAAGCCACATAAACTGACATATTTGTTCTGAAGGGTAGAATGCAAATGAGATTTGCACGTGCCCTCTTGCAGCCTGTGATGGGTTTTGTGTGTGAGAATTTCTGGTCCGTTTTCTGCAGAGCGGGGGAGCAGAGCTGCCCATCGTCTCAAACACTGGGAAAGCCTTGGGTAGTAGCGATGTTCTGGCCTGAACAGGTTTAATGGTGGTTCCTGGGAGAATGGATATTCAGCCAGTCTCCTGGGCTCAGGGTGTATGAATATTGATGCAGATAACAAGTGTTTTGCTAAGTGAGATGGAGTGGGGATGGGGATGTGTCAGTGCCTCAGTGCGTGGTAAGAGCTGCTGGTTCTTGGCTCCTCAGAGCTCCTTTGAAATTCCAGGATGTATTCCTAGATGAGGCATGAACAGGTTGAATTAGAATGTTGAATTAGAGTGTTGGTTCGTTGACAGGTGCTCAGTTTTCCTGTGGCAGTAGCAGTGAGAATGTTTTAAACAATGGTATTCTACACCCCTGAGTAAAACGGGCCGTTTGGGAAGTTCTCTGCAGGGTGTGTTGTCTTTATGAAATTCTGTGGGTATGATCTCTCCCTGGCAGCACAGGGCACTGCTCAACTGCAGCAAATGGCTTTGTGGCCGTGACCAGAGCTGTGATTCCTGAGAGAGAACTCGATTTTAAACGATCAACTTGATCTTGGTATTCCTCTTTCCTCTCAAATCCACTTCTTTCTCACCATCCTCTGCTCTCAAACAATGGTTGCATAACTATTATTCAGGAGGCTGCAGCATTCCAAAGCTGGAGCTGGAGTTTTAGAAATCCTAGATATTTTATTGAGGAGAGCAAACCACCTTTTCCTGACTGTTAGTTGCAGGTTTCAGTATGTTAATGTTTGATGCCTTAAGAATTAAACAGAGAGCTCCAAACACTTAGAGACAAACGTGAAGAATCCAGAAGTATACTTTAAATCCAGCCTCTTTTATTTCTCCTGAGAATTCCAGTTAAATTGGTGTTTAAAGTCACTTCAAATGCCTTTATTAACAGCAGAACTGGCGGCCAGCATTTGGTTAAAGCATGTTTTCCCATAGCAGTGGGCAGCAGTCCAGAACAATTGAAATAGTAACAAAACCCAGCAAGGCTTGAGCTGCATGTGAAGAAAAATCCAGTCATACGTAAGTGATGAATACATCACTTAAATCTAGACTGGAATTTGGCATAGGGGTGAATTCTGATACCTCCTGCTACCTTACTTAATGTATGTCTTCTTTATGATAAAACCCCCCCAAATGCTTATCTGTGTCTTCTTCAGGATATTCTTTTAAAGGGATGAGCCAGTATGAAAGTAGATTTAACTGTAATCACTTCAGAAGAGATCAGAGACCTATATTTCTTCTTTTCAGCCTGTATCCATTAAGGAATTTTCTCCCTTTGCAGTGATGAGTATGTTCATACAAATTAAGAGTAATTTCCCTATCAGCAAGCAAATTTGCAGCTGCTGAGGTAAACTAACCAAAAGGAGTTGTATTACAATCTGCTACTGCATATATTCTTTCTAATAATCGCTTCTATAGGTTTTTGTGGTCATACACAAATATTTTGGCAGCTGAGATTTTTTACTTGTTGAGGGTTTTCATCAATTGTTTCTTAAGCTGACAACTGAACATTGACGATATGGAGCTTCACGTATTTTGATCACATCCTGCATATGACAAAGCCATCTTCATATGGCTGGTTTGTCTCCAAAGCAATCCAGTTTCAAAATACCACCTTTTTTTTTTTCTTTTTTTTTTTTTTTTTGCCTGGGTAGTACAGTACACAGCCTGAATGGAAAACTAAATAGTTGTTAACGGGGGTTGTGGTTTCAGACCGTGGGCTTGCCAGAAGAGGTCCCTTTTGTGTACTCTTACCTAACAATTTCAGGGCTAATCGCAGTAATTCGTGGATTTCTATTTAGAAAACCTCCTTCCCCCCATTTCCCTCTTAGATTCCCTGTGCAGGTGTGGGGTGAGGTGGGAGCACATGCCGGGTTGGGCAGGTGAGGCCAGTTTGGAGGCAGCCTTAGGTAGGTTAATGTACCATCATAGTCCAAGTGTGCTCCTTGGGACCTGTGTGGCAAATCTTTTGTGGATTTGTAAAGGTAATTTCAGGAAGTTCTTTTGGTCTTTTTTGGCACTGTCCAGGATTTCCTTTGCCTGTCTATGAAGACCCTCAAATTCTTCTTTAATGGAAAACTGAAAATACATCAATGCATGTTCGGGATAAAATGTGCTTGCAAGTGTTGGAATAAATATTCTTTTGGGATGCTTTTAATGTATGTATGCATGTATATACAGTGCAGAATGGCTACTCCTGATATAACAAGAATGATGCTGAATGCCATGGATTTACACAGTTACGGAGTGGTATTTGGGTGGCTGCTCATTTTCTCTGAACTCAGCTTACAGTTGGGGCAGCCGAACTTGATTAAGTTTAGGATATTATACAATGAGGAAACTAGTTTTATAGAGGGCTCAGAGCAGCGGTAGCTGGTTGTCTCTTCAGGAGTGTCTGCAGTGTCTGGTTGAGTCAGCACCAAAGCTTGAAAAGATGCGGCCTGGCTCCTTTAGCCCAGGCATAGGCAGAAAGTCCCTCTAAAACTGTGATTTAAAGCATTGATATTCCCAGGTCCAGGGTTTATCCTAGCTGATGCAAACATAGGTGTAGTTAGTGAGTGTTGTACATGGAGTTGCCTTTGCAGAAGCTGTTGACTTGGTCACAGATTCATTAGGTAACATTTACCTACATTGTTTGCTTTTCTAGAAGTACCTGTGGCTTCACATAGTGCTTAAGAGTTAACTGTATCCACCTCAAGGATTAATATACTGAGACTGGGGAAGCAAAACTGCAGAAATACCCTTGAATTTGTCAGTGTTATCCTTACTCCACATCCTTGTGGTATTGTTTGAATTTCCAGTGTACATCTCTTGACTTCTGTGCTGCAATAAGGAATTACTCTGATTCTTTTTCAAGTGAAGAAGTCAGGCAAGTGAAGAACCTGACTTTGAGCTGTGTTCTTGGCCATGCTGGTCCTGCATGCTGAAAGCTCTGGTGGACTGGGCTGAGAGACTTTTCATGTGGGTCAGAAAAGAGTTATGAGTAATGCTGGCAGGAGCCTTGATACTCACTGCAGTGAAGCCAAAATACAAAGCACTTGCTGTGTTAAAATATCGGCTTCACTGGGATCCCAGCACATGCCATGTACATGGTTCCAGTGCAAATATTGCCAGTATAAGTTACTGTTTCTAGTCATAACTCTCTGAAGTATCTGTTAAATACTTTGCTTACTATTAATTAAGGCTTATCTCAGTATGGGCTTTGGACCATTTCACAGTTTTGTTAATTTTTAATAGAAGTAGCAATTTTGACAGTCTGAGAAGTGTTAGGAGACAGCAGGTTCTCTGAGATTGCTGTGGAAGTGCTTGTGTAGTTAGGAGCCCTGTAATGATCATCAAGGATGTACCAGAAATCTAAATATCATAATCTTGTAGTTATAGTCATCTTTATAATTCCATATGTATCAAGGGGCAGAACTCTGCTGCTTCAGACAGATGAATTTTTGTATTCCCTCACTTTTCAGTACTTAATTTAAAATCATCAAGTAACTTTTAGTTATAGAATCACAGAATGGTTTGGGTTGGAAGGAACCTTAAAGATCATCTCATTCCACCCCCTGCCATGAGCAGGGACACCTTCCACTAGGCCAGGTTGCTCCAAACCCCATCCAGCTTGGCCTTGGACACTTGCAGGGATCCAGGGGCAGCCACAGCTTCTCTGGGCGACCTGTGCCATGGTGTCTTTTGGTCGTTGTGGTGACTGATATAAATGATGTCCCGTTGCTGTTGATTTTGATAATAAGCTGATACACTTTGTAGATGTGGGTAAGGTCACAAGGATATCAAATAAGTGCCATAAGGTGTGTGTTTCTTCCTACTGGCTGTGAGAACTTGGGATGACTAATTTTCTGCTCACCTTGGTCTGCTCCCTTGTACTCTGTGGAGTTCTCTGGAATTGTACTAATTGTGATCTCTAAAGCAGAATCCAAAAAAACCCCCAACCTCTACTTATCTCTGAAGCTCTTTCTGAAAATTGAGTCACAGACGTTACATTTTAAGCCAGCAGAATGTTTGATTATTCTACTTTTGACTGCCTTTAAAGTTCTAGTTGCCATAACAACTTTATTTCTATATTTTTAGCACATCAGTTGCCATAACAATAAAATATAGCTTTTTGAATGTAAGCATTTTCTCCCTACTTTTTTTTTTGTTTTGTTTTAGAAAGAACCTTTTTTGGGGGGGAAAGGAAATGTAGCAAAGCTCATCCCCTGTGAGCACTTGGGTTAGAACATTAGCTGAAAAATAAGGTTTTTTTAATCTAGCCTTATTCCATTTCTCTGGCATTTTTTTGACTACTGAGTGTTTTCATAACTTAGGCAGAAAAACGAATGCAAATCACTGTGTAAAGCCTTTCCTTTGTAGGAAATTGCTGTTAGGATTTTGGTTTTATGTTTTGTAGTTAGTGTGTTAAAAAACCTTAACCAGTAGTGGGTAATTTCCATTATCTTTATTTCATTACATGGAATGGCTATAAATAAAGTGTGTGGTCACTGACTTACAGGCTGTTTTGATTTCAGCCTGTTGATACCCTGAGTTATGAGCAGTTTTTTGTGATAGGTCTTTAAAATATATGAAATAAGAGATTGACGTTTAGCTAAAAACCATAATCTTGAGCAGAGGGGAAAGGTTTATGTGTGAATTTAGTATTGGTGAAAGAAGTTGGACTTGAACTTAATCTGTAGACTTGACTTCTCCATTCCCCCATACTGTCCTTTCCAAAAGGACTTGCAGATCTCAAATATGCTGTCTTTATATTTAACCTGTTTTTAGTGCTGATAAAGTATATGTTTAATTTCAACTATTTTTCTTAGAGATGGCAAATAATGTCAGGTTTGGTATTTCTTCTAGAATTAACAATTTCTCAGCTCATGTAACATTTTACATGTGCCAATTTCTGGCTATAAATATAAATGTCCTCATTATCTAATACAATCAAAGTAATTTAAGACAGAGTTTGCTGGTTATTGGAAGTTGAATGTATTTAAATGTTATTAATCTTGAAACATAGTTATCAGATGTGAGATGATTTTATAAATTTTAATTAGCCAGTTTTTAACTCGAGGTGAGGGGAAATTAAAAATCAGTAATTCCTGCTTTCAGTGGCCTTTTCCAAACATCTCCCACTGCCGGGTTCCATGCCTGTGAATTAGCCAGGAGTCTAATTCCACTGTTATTTGCAAAATTTTCCCCCTACACCACTCTCGGTAGGAAACTATTCCTTGTCTTTTTGTCTTTTTTCATACATGGATGTCGATGTTAGTGTGTGCTGATATAGATCCATGCTGGAGGAGAATATGAGTGATACCTCTTCAGCACTTCCAGCTGGGAGGAAAGTTTGGTCTAAATGAAGTTGAGCTTAAAATCCATGAAAAGAAATTGTGCCACCCTTCAGGCTATAAATAGTTTTCATGCCATATCCTTTCCACGTTCCTCTTTTCCATTTCTTCACAAAGTGATAAAATAGTAATCCCGAGTAACACTTGGTTTAAAGATAGTCTTTGAAAAAAATCACTATTTATTTCAATTGTTCTTAGCTTTATTGTTCTCAAGAAACAATGGAATTGGATTTATTGGGATCTGGGGTTGGTCCCACCTGCTCCCCAGTGGATCCTGCACGAAAATAATAACCACTCCTCAGTTGTGATTTTTTGCCCCCACTAACAGTCAGAGCTGGGACTTTATCTCCTAAATGATCCTGGTTGTTCTGTGCTTTTCTGAGCCACCTCTCTGCTCCTTGAGCAAGCACTATTTTTAAAAATCTATTAAAGGAAAAGTTTAGAGTGGAATGTGTCAGTTCTGTATGCGAATGAGGAATGAACTGTCAGTGTGACTGGGCACATGTTTGCAGCCAGCCTGTCTGGGTTAGACTGGATGCTCTGGAGGATGTTCCTTGAGCGTTTGCCCCAAGCCACATCCATGGAAAGTGGATTTCGGTCTGCTCCTGACATGTATCCATGAGTTTGTCACGCAATAGCTGCCACTTCACAATGTTTAGAAAAGGAAGTGGAACTTTATGCTTTGGTGCATCCAAAGGTGTGGCTCTAAAAGACAGACAGGAGTATGTGGGTTTGATCCTCGTGTTCGTGTCTTAGTCGTTGCTTTTGCACAGGCCTTACAGTTGGCTTCCTAATTAAGGCTACAATAAATTATTCATCAGTTGAACTCATTAAATCAAAACTGATTGCCTTTTAAAAGGTCATGCTGTAGTTTAAGAGAACTCTTTGGCTCCCAGTATGTGAAAAATCAAAGTAGGTGATCGCAGTGTTTGGGATATTTTTTTTTTTTTAGTAGCCTTAAAAATTCTTATTCTGGCTCTGCTGAAATGGAATTACTGCTAATACTGACTAATCTTACACTCCTGCCACGTCAGCTGGAATCCTTTTTGACATTGAGATACACTTTTAGAATACCACTGTCTGTGGAATGGAACTCCTGGCTTGACGTAGACAAAAGTATTAGTAAAAGCACAACTGTGTCAAAACACGCTGCTAAAAAGTTTAATGAATGCCGTGCTGAAATCTT
This sequence comes from Pseudopipra pipra, assembly GCF_036250125.1. Classification (NCBI taxonomy): domain Eukaryota; kingdom Metazoa; phylum Chordata; class Aves; order Passeriformes; family Pipridae; genus Pseudopipra; species Pseudopipra pipra. The sequence goes on from NC_087557.1 coordinate 2,947,049, forward strand.
TTAAATATTATTTCAAATAGAGAAATGATTCTCTCAGGAAAGGAAAGGGTAATACTATCTGCACTGTACAGACTATTCTCTCTGTTTCTTCATTTATCATTCTCTTAGTTGCTGTCTTCCGTCTTGTGATTTAACAGGTGAATATTTTAATTATCCCTTGTAAGAAGGGAGCAGTGGTAAGTAGTAAGTCTGTGTTCTTTCGCCAGTATACTTTTCTTTTTTAAGATGGTCCTACTGTTAAGAGCAGGTGGTTTAGTTTTAGTAGCACAGGCATGAAACTGAGGGGGCACATGTTTAATTTTTTGCTTTTCATACCATCCTAAGACGTTTTTCTTGTGCTTCCAATGCATTTCTTACCATATGTGGTCAGTCAGTAAATAGCATCCTTCTGCAGTTTAAGTGCTGTTTGTTTAAAGCAAATGCTGTTCAGTGCCTGAAAAATGCTAATTATCACCATTCATTAGAATGCACAGCATTTCCCTGAAGGAGATTCACTTCCTGACAGTTTATTGCATGGAGTTTTGTTTCTATTGATTCGAGGCACAGGAATTTGGTGGAATTTGTCACTCCGAATTGAGTTTGTAAAGTGGGTGCCGTTTGTCACAGGGGCATCAATATCATCTTGAGGGAAGCTCCTCCTGAGAAAAAAATGTTCATTTTTTGTTTTGCATTTATCTGTGGGTGGCATCCCTGCCCATGGCAGGGGGATGGAACAAGATGATCTTTAAGGTCCCTTCCAACCCAAACCATTCTGTGATTCTGTGAAATATAATCCATGAGACTACAGGCAGCAGTGTTTAAGGGGAGATTATGGCAGCAATTTACTCCAAAAACTTGCTTTGTATTTATTAAATACATGAATAATGTTAAGAGGTAATTTAAAAGCTTCAAGATTTAGAAATGTTCGATGTAATTGTTGCTTAATGGCATGAAAAGACTGCACAATAAACTTGCAAATGTGAATGCCCATCTCTGTCTACTGATCCACATGAAAAAAAATATTATTTGTCCATTTCTTCTTGTTCTGCATCATAGCATCCTAATTGCCTGACAGTTAGGTGATACTGATATTTGCATCCTTAGAAACTGTGTTGGAAAAGGACTGAGCTGGGAGTCCAGTGGAGGAACAGGCTTGAACCTGAGCCTGCTGGAGTAGTAGTGAAAGGAGAAGGGCTCATTAGCTCCCTTCCACATCCCTTCCCCGTTTAGAAAGCTCTGTCCCCTTCCAACCTCTTTCCTGAACTGCCCCCACCCTCCACTCCAAATTACTCCTTCCTTCTCCCCCACCTTACAGAACCTGCTGTGTTGCTGCCACCAAATTCAGTTTTGCCCTAATGCTGAAAAGACCTGTGCAGGCTTTGGGGATAACTTTTCCTGCATCCATGAAGTTAAGTGCTCCTCAAGAGCATCTGCATTTCAGAAATGCAGCTGTGTCACTGGTACCTCTTGGTCTTTGCTGCAGCACAAGAGTATGTAGCACTGTAAAATGTTTGTGGCATTCCTTGGGATCATGGGGTGGGAGGGAGAAGGAAAGGAGCTGCTCTGTGATAGCAAAACCAATAAATGAGACTGTCAGGTGGAGAAATACAAATTTCTACAATACACTGTAGTTTCCTTCAGAACTGACACTTCTGGATTTTCATTACTGGCCCAGAAGTGTTTAGTCTTGATGAGGATGAAGACAAACCACAGCAAAAAAAATCCTGAGTGGATGATGGGAGTCACAGGCTGTGAAAATTCCATCCTTGGAGATGTTCTCAGCTCAGCTGGATGTAGGACCCAGCACAACAGGGCCTAAATTTGGCATTGGACCTGAATTTGAACTTGGCCCTGCTTTGAGCAGAGCATTAGACCAGATGATATCAAGAGGTACCTTCCCACAGAAAGGGTTTAAGAAGGCTAAGATTGTTTAGAGGAAAAATAAAGGGTTTGTACATATAAATATATATATATATATATACACACTTCTTATATCTCATCATACACTTGTACTCAGGTCAAAATCCCTGTGTAAGTCGGAGCTCTCCATGGCAGGTTTTAAATTGACAACTGTAGTGGGTGGATTTGGGGAAGAGGCTTTATATTCCAAATAACAAATAGAACCAATTTCTGCCTTAAATACAGCACCAATATGACTTCACAGAGCAACTTTAGATGCTAATCTGATGTAGAATAACCCAACCATCTACACATACACACAATTTTTAAGGCAACAACTGATTTTCCTTCCTCCTCTCCTGCTTTAAGCTGCACTACAACTGCAAACTTTATAGGATAGAATTATTCTGGAGGCATTAGTAGTAAAATCAAGCCGTCCATGAGATATGTGGGCAGGTAAATGCCAGAGGTAGTTAAGCTTAAAAATAAAGCAAACTGAAGAAACACCGTTGTTATACAGATTTAAAAGAAAGTGCATAAAAGAAAGTAGTACTTAAAAAACAGAGTTGGGCAGAAGAAAAGAAGCTGAGGAGCTGGTATATATCAGCACTGCCATTCAGGTCTGCACCTAAGTAAATAACTACTGTATTCCTCATCTCACGCTCTCAGCTGCACCTCCCTGCTCTAATCAATGCTTTTAAAAAGATTTTACAGAAATTACTGTTGTCCATTTAATATGGGTGACCATCCAATAATTTAACAAAGAAAGGCTTTGAACTACAAATGAGTGGTGGGACTGAGATGCTGCCATGTGCACTGCAGGGATTGTTTCCATCAGTCCTGTTGCCTCAAAATGAAAGACTTGGGAAACAAATATTTCTATTCCTTTCCAAATAGAATGACCAATAGATTGTTTTCCTGCTTGGAGCTTCTAAATCTCTCTTTGTATGTATGGACTTTTTCTATCTGAGGAGCTTTGTCTGGTTTCCTTTCCGGGTCACACATCACCACTGCTTTCAAAGCCTCTCTTCGCATACACAAAGCTCATGCTCCTACCACGTCCCCTCTGTTTTCTGCAGCATCAGATGGTGCGAGTCTTCTGTTTTGGGTGGCAACTTGTGTTGTTTCTAGCGGATGTAATTTATAAAGAAGGTGTGGAATTGCTCCTTCTCTTCTGCTTGAAGAGTGCTCCGTCCTTCTGCTGGACATAACCAGCTATGGAACTTCTGCACTGTGTACAACACTGCCTTGGTGACAGCCATTAAATTCTTCCAGTGGAGCTTTTCTCTTTCTCACTTCCTTTTCTTTACACACAAATTAAAAAAATCCTGAAGAACATTTGTTTAAAACTGTTCCAGACTCTCAAATGTGTCTCTAAACACAAATGTAAACTTTTCCCAGAGAGCTTTTAACGTGCCACCGCTGGTACAACATTCTGGTATTGCCACATCTTGTAAAATTCCATCTAGAATTGCACAGTTTCGTCAGGACTGGCTGATTTCTGCTTTAATTTTCACTTACCTCCAAATCTATGTAAAATAGTGCAAGTTAGTGCCGTCAGCCTGGTGGAATTTGCAGTGAGTAGCTGAAGTGATGAAGCCGCTGGCAGCTTGCAGCATGACTGGCTTTTTGAGAGTGAAGGAAGCCTGCTTGTATTCCCACAAAGAAATCCAAGTTCCCTACTTTTGAAGCACTCAGTCCCTTTAATTACAATTTCTGCAAAGGAAGTGTTTTACCTGTGTCTAGAACCAACCAGCAGAGGTTGCCATTGATTTTTCCTGTTACCTACTCAGCAGAGCCTGGATTTCTTGTACCAGAGCTGAAATATTTGGCTGCCACGAGGGCTTGTTGTCAGAGTTGGGCGCTCTAGGCACACACAGCGGGCACCAGCTGGGGCTGACCTGGGAACAAGGTGACTCAGTGGTCGCTGTGACATCTGGGAGCTTTAGTAGTTCCCAGTCCTCAAATCTGTATGGAGCAGGATGCAGGATGCACTGAGCATCCTGTGGTCCACTTTATGTCACGCTTTACCTTTGCTTAGCTGATGTGCCCTTGTGCCTTTGGGGCTTTCTAATGTCCATTTTAAGGTGTTCTGGCCCTTTATGTCCCTGGTGCCAACGAGCCAGCCCGGGGAGGGGGTGGAGAAGTCCGGGTTCCTGCCATGCCTGTGCTCACCGTTGTTGTTCTCCTCCTCCCTCACAAGAGTGAAAAGAGGAGGAATAAAAATTGCTCCCTGTTATTCTGCCCATGGTATGGGTAGCTCGGGCTTAACGCTGTGCTCGGGGGCTAAATTTAGTCATTAAGTCTATTGTTTCAGCCATTTGCCATTCTGAGGTATCAGAGCAAGTTTAATATTTATTAAATCCTCCGATGGAAGACTTTGGAGTGATCACACACCCTTACTGCAAACCACTCTTACATTGCTGCAGTTTGTGCTGCCTCACATTGCTACAGACTTGTCATTCAGCCTTGAATATTCGCTCCAGGCAGTACTCGAAATACAAGATGTTAACCCAGGAGCAGCTTATTAAAATTTTGCCTGTGGTTTGCCTGGGAACTGAAAGGATTTAAATCATTGTAGTTTCTAATGACTTAGTTGGTTAAAGCCTCCAGTACCATCCCTGACACATCTTTTGCTGATCGATAGCCCAAAATGCTGTTCTGTGGTTGGTATTTTGGTACCTTAAGCTGCTGTTTCAGTGTCTAAGGATGCACGGCGTGGCTGTGTGAGGTAACTTTGATGGTTGTACTTCTGTGACTGGGTTTATTTTTGGAAAGCACGAAGTAAACAAAAGTTGAGTCCTTAATCAGGGAATAGCAGCATCCGTTTGCAGGAGTAGAGAGCTCAGTTAATTGGGTTAAGTTTGGAAAGTAATGTGCTACTCACAAGTATTTGTATTTAAACTGATGTTGAAGCAATTAGAGATTGGTACGGTATTGAAACCAGGAGCAGATGAGTTTTATAATCTATATATTGAGGATGGAAGTAATTAATTAGGGGAAGTAATTAAAAAGGGGGGAGGGGCTGTAACTGTCTTTTAAGCAAGACTAGAAAATTTGTGTCTAACCAGGGCAGGTATTTCGCCAAGCAAAATTGTAACACCTTTGCCGAGGTATTAAACCTCCGCAGGTGACGCCTGAAAAGTGCACCCCGTGGCTCCCGGAGCGGAGCCCCTCGGCTGCCCCGGCTCGGTGCGGCGGGCTCCGCTCCGCTCCCTCCTCCCCGCCGCCCTTCCCGGTGCCAGCGGCGGCGCCATTGGATGTACCGGGAGCAGGGGAGCGGCAGGCACCGCTCCAGCGCCGGCGGGCTGCGGCGGCGGGAGAAGGAGGAGGAGGAGCAGGAACAGGAGCCGGGAGCGGGCTCAGGTGCAGGCACCGCTCGCACGGGGGAAGCAGCGCCAACCGCTCCAGCCGCACCGCGCTGACAGAACTCCCCGGCAGAGGATGCGTGTAGGTGAGAAAGCTTCTCTATTGCTTTAGCGGGGAATTAGAGGAAGGAGTGATTTTTTTTTTTTTTTTTGTATCGTTGCATTATAGACAAAGGGAGTGAATAGCCGGAAATATTCTGGGATGTTATAAAACCTAAAAGGACTTTACAGCGTGGTGATACAAAACAGGAAATGAACTCCAAAAAGAACGCTTTCTCTCAAAGTACTGCGACAGAATTGAACACTGAGCTCTTCTGGTGTCTGAAATTCCTCCCGGAGACACGGCAAGGACTATTAAAATCATCCGAGAGATCCCGGTACTTTTAAAGGGACTTAAAACAAATGCCAGCGTAATATCTGAATGACCTTGGAGATTATTTCATGTGGATTCATTAATTTTCACTGCCAGTCTTCTAGTCTCAGGAACTCTAGGATTAAAGATGTTTTTAACGTTTTAGGGGCCTTTCAAAAAACAAGATTGTATACATTTAAGTACCTGCCTAATGGTTCCTGAACTAATCAAGCATTTACTTAGGACTGAACACAGAAGATCCTTTCTTTTAACATTTTCTCTCTCCATAATTTTGACTAAAATGAACAAGGTAATCTCCTGCAATTAGAAGAGCATTTCTTTTAAAGCAATTATTTATTATGCCGATCATCTAATAATTACAGAAACCCTAAACCCCTGAGAAGATGAAGCTGAATAACAGAATAATGGAGTAGTAAACAATGGCAGCTTTTCTAGTCAAATCAGCATTTCATTAGCTTCCCAGCAGAATGCAGATGGAAGTTTCTGAGCTCGTTGTGTGGGGGTTTGTGAAATGATTCAGGTGTTGCTACAGAGGTGAGCAATATCATGGCTATACCTATGAAATCCTGGGTACTGATCCGCTGTAGCAGATATGGCAGAGTTTCCAAAGATGGTTATTTTAAATTGGCGTTGCTGAAATTAAATTCAAGAGGATTTATTTTGTCTCTGGGGACATTGAATTATGGGTCTCACATTAATAATTGTAATGGACTATAACTGTTTGAAGGAACTGTGAATATTGACATAAGTCTCCAAATTCTATTCTTAAATTATTTTCATTTTCAAGTGAATAGACACAATCTTCCTCATTGTATGTTAGATGTATGTTTTCTTTCTTAGGAGTCAGAGGACAAGTCTGCCTCATCCCCCACCCATCTCCCTCCAAATAAAATTCATTATTAATACCCAAACAGTGGTGAGTCTATTGGAATTAACCTTGACAAAAATGTTTTCCTTACCTTTCCAATGAATAGCACGGATAAGACGGAATACCATCTCCTGAATGGAACCAGGAAAGACAGCATTAGAGGATGAACTTTTTCCTTTAGTTTTCAGTCAGTCTGTGATTTAAACTGAGACATTATAAAGATTATCTCCAGTAACTGCTGGTCCAGGAAACCTGAGCTGTACTGAGGTTCCTCCTTCCCTTCCTCCCCCTCTCGCCGGTATATTCCAAAGCAAAGGACTTTCTCAGGAAAATAAGCAGTCAGAGATTTCCCTCCCCTCCTTCCCTGGGAAATGAATGTGTCCCTTTTGTCAGTTTTTATTTCTGTATTTCTGGGTACCTGCTTGTTTTAGAAGTGCCTTTTGTTTGCTAAAGATGGGTCAAGAGCACTGGAGGAGCTGATCAGTGGCCTTTCTCTTTCTGGCTTTTGTTTTTCTTTTCTTTCTTTCTTTCTTTCTTTCTTTCTTTCCTTAAAGCCAAGGTGTGCCAGAGGTGATGCACTGATGCTGAGGAGGCATCAACAGCTATGGGACTGTAATCCCCTCCCATGTAAGCACTGGCAGTGTCTGCAAAGAGAGATCTGGAGTCGCTGGAGCAGAGTTTAGCTGCTGTTCAGCAGGTCACCTGCTCACTCAGGCTCAGATTGCAGTGTTCCCTAAGCACAAAGCATGAACCAGTCCCGATGGATTGAATGGAGGACTCTGAATATGAGCAGTAGTGTTATGAACATATCTGAGCACCTCTCCTGCCCTCTTGGATTTGGTCACTACAATGCAGTTGACGTCTGTATCCTTGAGACAGTCGTTATTGTCTTGCTCACATTTTTAATCATTGCGGGTAACTTAACTGTGATATTTGTTTTCCACTGTGCTCCACTCCTGCATCATTACACCACCAGCTATTTTATTCAGACCATGGCCTATGCTGATCTTTTTGTTGGAGTCAGCTGCTTGGTTCCTACTCTGTCACTGCTCCACTACCCGACAGGTGTCCATGAGTCCCTGACTTGTCAAGTTTTTGGATATATCATCTCTGTGCTCAAAAGCGTGTCTATGGCATGTCTGGCTTGCATCAGTGTGGATCGCTATCTCGCTATAACAAAGCCTCTCTCCTATAACCAACTGGTCACCCCTTGTCGCTTGAGAATCTGCATTAGTTTGATCTGGATATACTCTTGCCTGATCTTCTTGCCTTCCTTTTTTGGTTGGGGAAAACCTGGTTACCATGGAGATATTTTTGAATGGTGTGCTACCTCCTGGCTAACTAATGCCTATTTCACTGGCTTTATCGTGTGCTTACTCTACGCTCCTGCTGCCTTTGTCATCTGCTTCACCTACTTCCACATCTTTAAGATCTGCCGGCAGCACACCAAAGAGATAAACGATCGGAGAGCTCGCTTTCCGAGCCACGAAGTGGATGCTACTGGGGACACTGGGCACAGCCCCGACCGCCGCTATGCCATGGTTTTGTTTCGGATAACCAGCGTGTTCTACGTGCTGTGGCTCCCCTATATCATATACTTCCTGCTGGAGAGCTCGAGGGTGTTGGAGAACCCCGCACTCTCCTTCCTAACGACATGGCTTGCTATAAGCAATAGTTTCTGCAACTGTGTGATTTATAGCCTCTCCAACAGCGTTTTCAGGCTGGGACTGCGGAGACTGTCGGAGACAATATGTTCATCTTGCACGTGTTTGAAAGACAGGGATGTGCGGGACCCTAAGCCGAGGAAACGGGCTAACTCCTGCTCCATTTAGAGACAACGGGCGCATGTAATCAAATGCAGAGTTTCAATAGTATCTGCTGTGTCTGGAAACTGGCCAGAGAGAAATGTTTACTTGAACAGCTTGCCGTGGTGTTAGAGGGAGTTTACAAGGGATTGTGGAAAAGGAAAAGGCTGCTGTGAGAGGGGTCACTGGACTCTGGGGGAATTGTGAGGAGAGCAGTTCCACAGAGACGATGAAGAAAGTCAGGACTAAAAACCTTTCAAAGGGCATGAAGTAACTACCAGTAACTATCAGAGGAGGTTCCTCATAAAATAAATAACTTAGTTACTACCTTATGTTTTACCCCTTGTAGACAAGCTGTCGTACTATCTTTATGTCAGAATATACTGTAGCCTTCTGAATCTCAATATATTTAAGAGGAAGCAATCAACATCACAGTAAGCAGCTATCCATAAACTATATACCTGAGGACTGTAGTAGATACTGCAGGTTAATAATCAGCTCTGTCTCTGCTCACATCCTGTACAATTTTCAGTTGTACAATGCATAAACCCTACCCTGGGCATGATGCTTTGGAATTAACTGGCAGGTTTTGGTACCACTGTCAGAGGAGCTCTCCCTCTCCTTCTCATTTCCCCTCTTTTCCTCCATGCTCTGCATCCCTAGATTCCATTGCGTCCAGGGGGAGTTTAGTTTGAGGGCACCTACGAGGTAAACTGAGTTTCAGACCATTATTCCTGCAGAAAGCACAAGCCCTTCCTGGCTGGCTGAGTGACTGCAGCTGCCTGTGTCCAAGGACTCCTTCAGTCGATCCCGTTAAATCAGCACACGGTATCCATGTGGTGTCCTTAAGGGTGTACTAAAGCTTTTCCTTATTGGCTCCACAGACACTCCTAATGCAGAGATGATAATGGCACATAGCAGTGTGTCAGCACTGCTTGGAGAATTCAAACTAACCAGCCCTTCTCTTTGGGAAGTCTAAATTGCTCACTGTTGTAGCTGTCAGTCCGTCGTGTGAACCTCACTTGCACATACTGTACTTATTATTTTTTTTTAAGGGAAAACGTAAATTGTAGTCTGTGCCTAATGTTTTCCTAGCACATGGAATAGGTCAATGCTACAGGGTTAAAAAAAACTTACACTTGCTTTAAGAGAAACACTTCTGTGCCGTTGTTGAATAGCTGTTTGTTAGACAAGTGTTCTCAGAGGAGGTGAACAAGACAGTTTAGTGTTAATTACAGGCCAAGAGCTTCAGTATTTCCTTTTGTACTGAACTGACTTTCAGGTCCACTGATGAAATCTTTCTGATTTTGCAAGGGCGCACATTAGGTTTGTGTAATAAGTTGCCAGGGGTTCAGATGCATGCCAGTCAATACAATATTTAAATTATGATTTTGAGCCAAATGTAATTTTCTTGGATGGTTATTGGCTTTTAAAAAGGGCCCAATTATTGATTATTGGTGCCTTTTAACACTGCACTATTATTCCTTCTTTCACCAAAATGCATATGTAAAGATTGTGCCTATTACTTTTTGTAATGGAAGCTGACCACCTGTGCACACTTGTGGTTTGACTCTAGAGCTCCCTTAATTCTGTACTCTTTGTTCTGTTGAGGTGGTTCTGAACCCCTGTACGTTTTTTTTAAACCTGTAAGAAAGTTGAAACAATGGAATAAAGTAGTATTATGTCTATCAAACCCAGCCTTGGCGTTAGTTCCCTGATGTCACCCTCTGTTCTCTGAGAAAATTCTTTTGGGTGAAGGATTTCAAATCCAGACCTCAAAGCTGCTCACCTGTCTAAAACTGCTGTCTAAAACGTTCAGATACCAGTTTCTGGCATTACACAGTTTTCAAAGCAGGTTCAAACATGACTTCAGACATTCCTCGAGCTGAGCCGAGCTGTTGCTGACAAGCAGCTCTCGTAGATATTAGGGAAAAATAAGTCCTGTCCTTCGCATGGATCTGGTAATGCTCCATGTCTGCAGGAACGTGTCTGCTGCCTTCTTGTGACAAGTTGCTGTTTATTTCAGAAGGCTCTTTTTGGCTGACTGCTGCTCTGTAAGGTTGTGTAACCCCGACTGTTCTTACAAATACAGCTTGGGTTCACTTCGCTTTGTCATTAGTGTGTCATTGTGTCCTGCTCAGTAGGCCCTCGGTGTGCAGGGCTCAGGTGAGGAGCAGTGAAATACCTCATTTCTCACTGTTCCCAGGACTGCTTTCGTACCAGTAAAGTCATTTCATACCTGTGCTCCGGCGCTGGCCGCTTAATGCTTCTGCTTTTCGTTGGCGCTTTGGGGGACAAGTTTCGGTGGGACCTTCTGAAATTCAGGAGAAGGTCTAGGAAGTGCCTGAAGTTGAATTAACGCTTAGTGAAGCCAGGCTGGGGGCACCAACTGCGTGGTGAGCGTGGTACTGTAACTGCAGACGTGCAGGAGCACCTGAGGTAACTCAGCTGTGGCCGTGCCTTAGTTGAACCCTGTCGGTGTGACCTCAGCAGTGCAGTTGATTTTCAAGCTTTATTGCCTGAAAATGGGAGGTCAGAGAGAGGGTTTGGCCTCCGGGACTGCAGCACGAGGTTTACTCACCCTGGAGGGCAGAGCTAGTAATACATTCCTCTCTACCGTGTGGAGTTGTCAAGTGGAACTAGAGATTTCCTTTTCCCTCAGGCTGCTCTTGGAGGCAGAGAGTATACTAGAAATCCAGTACCCTGCAAAGAACTTGTAGGTTCCAAGGTTCTTCACCCCCTTTTTTCATTTTTTTTTGTTGAATATTGTTGCTGCAAGAACATTAATTCACTTACCTGGGCGCTGAATTTCAGCTGCTGTAAAATCACATTTCAAACTGTTCTCTATAAATCTCCTGGCATCTGTCAAATTGTACATCCTCAGCAGACTTAAATATTGCTTTTCTTCTTGCTGTTTCCCAGGTGTCAGGATTTGACCTGGTGCTTGGTCGCATGAATCTTTTAAATTTAGTAAGTGTGTTTCATTTTTTGGAAGTGTTTTCTGAACTCATGATTTAAAATTTTTACTTGAGGGAGGTTTGTTTTTATTTTACTAATGCTGTCTGGGGGTTCCAGCTGGTGCTAAATTCTCTTCCAAAATCATAAGGCTGGGCGTTTTAGTGGATTAAAGGAGTCACAGAAATTCCAGTCCCCCGATCTGTCATTTTTGATTTACATTCTGTCATTATATGAAGTCTCATGTTTTTGTACAAAAATCTGATTAAAGAATGAGACTTTTAAAGCTGGCATTTGGCGTACACATCCCACTTTCATGTACCTGAAGATCTTTTTGATTTGTGAAATACCTGGTAAATAGGTGAGCAGAGACTAACTAAAGAAGTTGAGAGGAAAAATATGTTGTTGATAACAGAGGTGATAAAAAGTAGCCATAAGAAGAAAACATACGTAAAATATTAAATGAAAAAATGAAGAGATAGACCTAATAGATAAGTAAAATAAATATATATCCAAAACCCTCCTTTTTGCAGGTAGTTTATATTGTGCTCTTGCATTTCTCTTGAATACTTCTGTTGGCAGTGCCCCAGAGGCAATGTCAAGGGTGATTGCCTCACCATTTTTGGAACCTCATGTCTATCAGCCTCAGGAAAAGTCCTAAAAATTGTGTGATGGCAGCAAAAGCACTGCCACAAAAGTAATCTTTCCTTTACCAAATTTGATATGCTTCCTTATTTTCTGGAATGGCTAAGAGATTTTCTCCTTAAAATACTATTCTTTAAAGGGAAGAGGAACTGTAGTGATGAAAAGCACGTTGATGTCTTTTAAAAGTTTACTTATTGTCCTAAAGTAAGATATTTTTCCCCTCGCTTTTGCTTAAGAATCCATTTTGTAGCTGTACTTGGTCAAGCACGAGATATTGTGCAAGGTTTATTTTTGTACTTCCCCCGCTGAAAAGTTGAGAAAAGTTGCTTTACTGAGCCTCCTTTCACAGGTACAGTTTAGGAAGACCTTTTAGAATTCTTGGTTTTGTGATTAATTTAAATTCATTAGTGTTTGTCAGTGGAATATCCATAAGCACACTTAGTTTTTGCACTCAGCAAAAGTAGTAAAATGTCCTTTTTTGGGTAAATGACCCCAGCGGTCGATATTCCAGTTGACATGGAATGAGGAGTTCCGTCATTATCGATCTCATCATGGTGTGGAAGTGCTTTCTCTTCCCATGTGATAGTGGGAACTAAACTTGTAAATACACTGAGGTTTTATTTTTTAAAGCTGGCGTCGGACTGCTGAGGATCTGTAAGTCCCCAAACCGCTGGGAATATCCCTTTAACAGCTCCCCAGCTCTGTTGCAGCGGCCCTGGAACATGATGGTCCTGGAGCTGAGTTTGCCAGGAAGCAGTGCCAGAGGTTCAGCAGGCCAGTGTTGCCGCGGGGGAGAAGCGTCAGTGAAGGTGGCAGTGGTCTCCCCAGCCATCCAGCAGGATCAGCTAATTTACAGATCTTTCAACTTTATTGTCATTGTCACCAAAAGGAGAAGTTCAAGTCTTTGACTTAATCCTTGCCACCTGTTTCCTCTGACTCCTTTTTTTTTAATGGATGCAGTAGTGCATTGTTCTGCTGAAGAACTGAATTAGATCGATTTGGTTGGGCTTTTTTGATTGAAATACTTCATGTATGTCATGTGAACGGCCAAACCAAAGGCGAATTTGTTAATAAGATGCCGATGAATTTCTACGCCTTTCCAGAAATGGCAGCATCACTGAGGTAGTTTTCCTGTCACCTGCAGCATTGCCTGGAACATTGCTTAAAGATTTTTGCTAACCAAACAGAGTTCACGTAATGCCTGATTTTCCCCCCCTGTTTTACATAGACATGTTTAAATTTTTTTTAAGTTATGTACTGAATTTATATACACAGGTCTCTGCAGTCATTTTTCATTTGTCAACAGAAGTCTTTGCCATTACAGCTGATGGGGTAAAAGTGATGTAGAAGGGTATTTAAGAGGAGCTTCCTTCTTGCAGACACTGATCTACTCTCTGGTGACCAGGGACAGGACCCCAGGGAATGACCTGGAGCTATGTCAGGGCAGGGTCAGGCTGGATCTCAGGAAAAGGTTCTTCCCCCAGAGGGTGGTTGGGCACTGACCGGGCTTCCCAGGGCAGTGGGCACAGCCCCAAGGCTGCCAGAGCTCCAGGAGGGTTTGGATGATCCTCTGGGGCACCGGGTGTGACTTTTGGGAATGGTCCTGTGCAGGGCTGAGGGTTGGACTGGAGGATCCTTGTGGGCCCCTTCCGACTCGGCATGTTCAGCGATTTTTCCAATCATTCTACAGTGCAATGATTCCTTTCCAATCTAATATTAGGACAATCCTCTGGGCTCTGTGAGCTGTAAGTGCTGAAGGAGTGGGATGTGAATGGAGAGGAAGCCGTTAATGGCTCCTTGCCCCAGCACAGCCCCAAGAAAATACTGAAAACCCCTCACTTCTGTATCCGTAGTTTTTGTGACCTCTTCTTTGTGCAAGGACTGTGAAAGGTAGGATGAATGTAAGGAAACTTTAATGCTTTCAGCTGCTCTGACAAGTGGCTAAGAAAAGTGATTTCAGGCAGTAAAATCTTTGGGATTTTATCCCAGCCTTATGCTGACTGCTGCCAGGCTTAAACCTTTGGAGCAGGATGTGACAGCAGTACTGAAGGATTTTCGTTTTAACCACTGTGAGATCGGTCTGGGCAAAGAAGAGGTGATTGGGTGCAAAAATGAAACTTCTGTAAGTGCAGTGATTACCAGGGAGAAGAGTTTTGCTTTTCCTGAGTGATGTTTATCCTTCCTCAAAACCCACAGTCTAAAGTTTACAGCTGGCAGTGTTAGAAAAAGGGACAGACATCAAGGTTTTGAGAAGGAGAAGCTCAGCTGTGTCAGTGTGAATTATGTGAGGGCACTTCTGCGTCTTGACAGAATTGCTCTTTGTTTCTTATTTTTCTTTAAGCGAAATTAGATGTCTTTTTTTTCCTTCTTCTGGAAGTTATTTGAATAAGCACAAATTCTTCTCATCATGGAAGAAGTCCATTTGTCCCTTCCAACTCAGCATGTTCTACAATCCTATGAAGTAGTTTAATCAAGGATAGGGTGGTGGTTTGGGCAAGTTTAACAGAGGGTCCTGGGAGAGAACCAAGTATGTTGCTTGTGAAACATGTACTTGGAATTTCATACAGTTTGGGCAGGAAAGTCTTTAAACACCTGTACAGGTGAGGGTTTCCAGTCCTTGTATGATCTCACCAGTGTTATTTATGCTTCTGCAAGTACTATTGACAAGTTCTTGTGTGATATCTAAATTTAGATGTGACCAGGCAAATTTGTTCTGTCCTGGGAAAGGCAGAAGCTCCTCTTCCCTTGGCTGTTTGGGGTCACCGGCAGCTCAGCACAAACCCATTTTTGGGTACCAGGATGAGGGATGTGCCTGCCCTCTGCTTAAACTCTTTCTCATGGAGTTAATCCTTCACAAAGGGGTGAGAGACAGGTGAGGGCAGCAGTGCCTTAAACTGCCTCAGCAAGGGTTTTGCAGAGCTCTGTTTATTAGGGCTTTTAATGGTAAGGAAATTCATTGTCATTAAAGAAAAGAGAGATCTATGTGCTACAAGTAATGAGTTATTATTGGGTCAAGAACAGATTAGTCTGGTTTTCATCTATGCCCTCAATAGGCCAACGGAGCCTTCCTAAGAATTTGACCGTACTCGGGTGGATTTTGGACGCTGCAGTTTTTATAGGGAGTTTTTATGCAACTGTACGTACAGAAGGGTTGTAAACAGTCATTTCATGGCGAGGTTTCAGTGGCAGCTTTTTGTTCATTTAGGGGCCTTGGGGACCACTTTGTGGCTTGAGTTGGAGAAGCGCTAAGGGTGTGCTAAAACTGCCAAAGCCAAGACAACAAACACAGCCTAGAAATGCAAGACCTGTATCCACAACTTGTGATGTTGGATATTCTCCAGACAATATCTCATGTTGGCTTATGAAGGTGCCACACAGAAAAGCCAGAAATTAGCAGAAATTATATTCGTTATCATAGTTAAATTTAAGATTTTTGATTTTTTGACTCAGGACTTCTGGAGAGCTTATTTTCTGTGATTTCTTACCTTGGGAACTTGCAACCAATTAATCATTTTCCTTTGCTGGCTGTGCTTTACTTGGTCTGTGGCTTTTGGGGTTTTTGAAGTTCAGTTTTAAATTTGAATTTGCAGTCCAAGTTTGCTGTTATGTAGCTGTGTTTTTCACTTGACTCACAGAGGTGAAAACCTTCATGAGAGCACTGGAAAGATCATATCCTTGAAGGGAACTACATCCAGTCTGACATCTGTTTAGGCTGCTTTTCTTTGCATCTAAAAGAAGTGTTGCTGTACCTTGTTTACCAGATTTCAGGCGTCTTGGCAACAGCCTCAGTGACAGATGACAGGTTCTCCAACCTCTTCTGCTGGACTGAAACATTATTTGCCACTGATTTTATTTGTACATGTTGCTAACTAAAGAAACTTTGTTTTGGTGGTGAATGGGTATTTTGGAGATACTTGATCTGTCTGTTGTATTTCCTCTGGTTCTGATGGCAGAATAGGGGGGTTATTGCTTAAGTGCCACTGGAAGTTTTGTCCACCTTATCCCTTTTTTGGGGAAAAGTTATGTCTGTGGTGGTTGGTCGTTGATACAATTGTGCTTCAACGATCATCTTATTTTATGAATTTCATTGCATTAGTAATGCCTGTAATTTGAAAATAAAAATTGTAACAAAGTGCTCTTGTAATAATGGTATTGGTTTTGTTTAAAAATAAATTTATACCAAGACTAAAATTCTTCCTATTGGTATAAAGAGATTTGAAATGTGATGTGTGTGAGGAGTACCTGTTGGTAATTTATTTTGGGAAAGACTTGGATTTCAAGTGGCAGGTGAAATTCAAGAGATTAAATATAAATATTGGTTCTGAAGAAAAGCAGTCTTGGTTTTCATACAGTAACAAAATGAATTGTGTCTGTTTCCTCTAACTTGCTTATGGAGATGGTAGTTTAATGAGCCATGGCTTAGCAAAAAGTATTGAGATATTAGTAATTATAAAAATAATTATGAAAATTATTAGAAGTCATCTCTACCATCACCATGGTGTGCCCAAGTGTAACTAGTCCATGTCAGTACAGCTGGAAGGAGTTCTGAGGAATGGCAAAGGGAGCTCCTCTTCTCTAGGGAAGAGTTGAAGTCTCTAGGATTTTCCATCCTAGAAAAGAAAGGATTGAGGTGCAGGGGAGTATGAGAAATCTGAGAGGTCGTGAGTGTCCTTGGGAAGAACTTGGTGTAATCACTCACTGTTTCTCTTCCAGGGAAAAAAAAATAAAATGAAAAACTGTGAAAACAACTGTGTTTAGTGAATTGTGGGATGTATTGCCAAAAGAGTCTCTGCATGGCAGAAGCTGACATGAGTTAAAAATCCAGGAAAATTCAAGGAGGAGCAGAGTGTTAAGTGGTGTCCTTGTGCTTCTGGCCCAGGAGCCCGTGTGCAGCAGGTTCTCCAGGGCTGTGAGCCTGTATGTCCCACTGTGTTTGTCCTGTTCTTATCCTTATCCTTAGGCATCTGTTCCCAGCTGCTGTTGCAGACAGTGTTGATGCCAGAGGACCTACAGTGTCTGCCCTTCCCTTCCTGCTCCCTGCCCTTGGTACATCCTTATTACTCCTGTACTGCCTCTGGATGTTTCTTTTCATACTTGGTTCTGTCAGGAAAAGAATGCCCGGTTTACCTCAGCTGCTTTTTCTGCATAAAATTGTGAATGAGGAATAAACATCTGTGGCTGTGTGTCTTTGTGTGTGTGTGGAAGGTGGCAGTGAGAGAAGTGTCAGGATGATCAACTGTCTCCATCTTTTCTTGCTATGGAAGCAAAACACCTCCTGGAAAAGTACCAACAAAGCAGTTGTGAAGTTCTGATGTCAAGTATTTAGGGGTAAACTTTTAACTTTTTAAAAAATTTGTACTGATGAGCCAAGCTATTTTATAGGCAGTCGCAGCAAAAAGGGCTTCCTTAACCCTATTAAATACTGGGATTTTTTTAATTAAAACGGGATGCTGCAAAAATAGGATGCCTACACTAAGTTGGGTACCCCAACCAAGCTGCAGCTGGTTCAACAGAGCTCCAGCAGTCCTCTACTTCCTTGTGGCATTGGAAAACTTGTGGTATCAAACCAAGAGGGTAAAAGAAAGGGCAGGGACTGCCATGGTGTATTCAAGGAGGAACAACCAAATCCTTGATGGAATTTCCTTGCCCTGACAGCCTGTTGTGGCTGATGACACATGACTTGTGGTGCCAACAACTAATTGGTATTTTCTCAAGTATTTCTGCAGTCCCCAAAGTTAACAGTGAAGCAAACAGCAAAGGCAACTACCTTTTAGAGCCGTGCTGAGGATCTTTTCCAGTGACGCTGCTCCACTCCTAATTACAGCATATTATCTGTTTTCTGAAATAATATATTGAGAAATAAAACCAGAATTCAAACTAGATCTCTGTAGAAGTGGAGCTGATGTATTTACAGAGCTGGAAACAGCTCTGCCTGTCAGCAAATCTCCAAAACTCCTATCTCCTCACTAGGTTTTACAGAGAGCTGTTCCATCCTACTCTTTTCATTTTGTGATTAGATCAGTTAACTCCCGTTTTCCCCAATTACATTTCTTATTTGCTTTTAAAAGCAGTATCAATAGTCCTGTGAACAAAAGATGATTTGTTCGGGTCCTTTCTTCGTTGGGTTTCAGTGGCTAAATCATGAAGTGGATTCTCCACGTTCAGATGTGTTTTCCTGTGTTGCAGTTCCATGTACTCCTGCACCTTCAGGCTAGCTTGACTTCTCTCCCTCTTCTTCCTTTTGTGGAAAAGATGGGAAAATGTCAGGCAGAATTGCAGCTTTGGATGTCAGTGTTGAAGTTATTTTCATGACTGAGTTTATCTTGTTCATTTTCTTAGAGTAGGATTTAAGTGAACTTGCAGAAGCCAACAAGACCATGGGCATTACTTCTTATAAAGTAATAATAATTTGAAAAACACCGTGCTGGTACAGAAAATGATGACATTTCATGTGGGTATTTGGTTTATATTGTGGTTTTGGGTTTTTTCTGTTACCTTATAGGAAATGCTCTTTAATTTAAAACACTGAAAAAGGAAGGTGTGTGGGCATTGGCATTTGTAACATGTCTCCTAACAATGTTTGCAGTCTAGAAACCATCAAAACTTGGCAATATTTTAATCCCAAAGCATTTTTTGCAGCCTTAAAATGTGATAGCTTGTTATTATTAATTATTATGTACATTTTAGTTCAGCCCTTCATTCCTGCTGCACAAAAATTCCTATTGCCTTCAGGGGAACCTGGGAATTGTGAGGAACTGATATGGAAAGCCCTAAACTCCTGTTTTTTCAGCAAGTACACACGACTCATGACCTGTCCCTCCCATAGCCTGGAGTGCAGCGGGAGCATTGCTAATGAAACAAGTGCATCTGTGTTTGTGTGCTCGGCTGGAGACAATATGTTAACATATGTTCCAACAAACTTCTCATTTCTGTTAAAAAATACTGCTAAAAAAATTGTAGACCGTGAAAGGGAAAAGAGGGAGAACACTCATCTCTGCTTTGCTACACTGCACTTCACATATTCAGTCTGTTTTTTGAATAAGCAAATTGACACGCAGGCTTTAAAAGCAGCATGATTTTTTTCCATGCATGTAAAAGTGCTAGTTCTAGGAATATTGTGCTGTATTAATTCACATTAGCAAAAAAGCTTTAAGTATAGATTGTTGTGGTAAGCACAGGACATCTCAAATGATGTCCTTAAATTATGCTTTTTAAAAACTTCTCTGTCTCACCTCTGAAGACTTTGGGTTAAGTTTTATTAGAGTTTCTTTGTCAAGCCCTCCCTATCCCCCTAATTGTGTTGCTTTGATTTTTTTAATTTAGCAGCATATTGGCCATTTTTTCTTGAAGTGAAATATGACCATATGAACCTAGAAGGCATTAAAACGTTCCATGGCTAGATTAAAAATTGAGATTTAATCTTGATTCAGTCTCATTTTTGCTGCTGTCATCTGTTACTGTCCAGTTTGTCTGGTGGACTATTTGAACATCCAGGATTAGAGTTGGAATCTCAAATGCTGTAGGGAGTATGTGGGGTTTTCTTATGGAAAATGTACTTTTCTATTTATGTAAATACCAATTGTCCTTTAACTGTTTACTGTTGTGTAGGACCAGTGAGATATTTTGCTGACTGCTGCTACAAGGAGCCCATTTTCATCGTGAGAGAACTTTTCTCATAACAGAAGGTTGTTGGTCACACTTCAGTTTATTATTCTGCTGCCTTTATTGTCCACAACAAAATAACCTCATGCATATAAATCAAGGCCAGGTTGTGGCTTGTGCTGTTAGAAGTGGCCAAAATGATTTATCTCAGTTCAGTCTCTTCAGTTCTTTCTGGTTCTTTGCAGCAGCATCTCTGGTAGTGTTGGAGTTGACCTGCTTTCTTATTAATCATTTTCTTTCAAAATTAGGGCAATATTAGCATACATTGTGTTATATTTAGATTTCACTCTTCTTGGAGTTCCATGAAATTAGGTTTGAAATGGGAATTTACTATTTTGTGCCACGCATTTGTATCCTGGCTTGGTAACTATTCCAGCCTCTTAGGCCTGGTTCAAAAAATTGGTAGCTCTGAACCCTAATTATAATACACTCATAATATTTGTCATAATTTTAGTTTTAACACTTAGAAAAACTTAGCTCTAACATTAAACTTGGGCCGAGTTGTTTACTTCTCCTGACAAATGAGTAGTTTTGATAAACCAGCATGATTGAAAACTCGCTTTCAACACGGGTAGAAAAGGTACTTTTTTTCCCTTTTCATTTGTATCTCGATCTCTTGTTTTTAAAGATTTGGATATTGATCAAGTGTATAGTTAGAGGCCTCAGAGTTCACACTCATTACGGGTTAGAGAACTCCCAGGAGGTGAATCTCTGCGTGGGAAAAGGCACAAATCCATCCTGAGCTGAGGTGAAGGAGGACGTCCTTCCTCCCCACCCTGTCACATGCAGAGATACCATCTGGGAGCAGGGATGAATTCCAGATGAGGCTTGGAGCTCTTCCAGTTGGTGTTCCCGAAACCTTGAAGTGAACAGGACAAAGCACAGCCAGAGGAGGCCTTTCCCCAGCACCAGTACCTTCAATGACAGGATGGTTTTTAAAGCTTTAATTCCCTCCAGTCAGGGTGGGGTGTTTTGGAAAGGTGGCAATTTGAAGTGTTTTTAAGAACATTTTGCTTAAAACCTTCTGTCTTATTTGTGAGCATGTTTCTTCGTGTGTTGTTATCAAATATTGGCTTCTGGAGCCATGGTTTTTTACACTTCTGATTAGTTAATTTATCTCTCGCAGTAGGACAGAACATGAAGGACCTTGGACAGTTATCTTCACCTTTACTAGTTTTGATTTCTATAATTTTCTTTTTTTCCGTGAAAATCATTTACTGAGACCCGTGAAGAGGAAGATTATTTAGAAAAGCCTCTTAATTTTTTAATTACTAAATTTTTAATAATTACTAAATTTTTATTACTAAAAATTACTTAGAAAAAAAGAGAAATTTTTTTTATTCCTTTTTTCTTAAATGGTTTTAAACAGTCACTTTTCCTCTTGGTTACACATCCGTATTTTTTTCTTGAAGAAAATACCTGATGATGATCCAAATTTGATCTGTTCTGGCGCTTTCTCAGTCTCTAAATTTATGTTCATTTTATATTCCTTAAGCTTCGGGTAGTATTTTTTCATATTTCAGGTATAAATTCCCTATAAGTACATCGAATTAAAACAAAACCAACCCCCCAGATTATTAAGATAAGACCAAGAGCTTCTACGTAATTTTGCACTTCTCGATAGTCCTTGTTTGTCTCTCTGAGGTTCCCTTTTCCAGGCTTATCAGTAACCTCCCTGCTCCTTCTTCCAAACCTCAGCAGTATAAGGAAGATGCCCACGGGGTTCAGATCTTAAAATGTAAAGGTCATTCTCAAGTGGCTTTTAGAGAGGCAATAAATAATCAAGAATAACTTGGACTTGGGGAGACAGAAATGATACATCATGAGTTTTAGAGCTTTGGATATTGTGATCTTTTTGGAGATGCAGCAGAGACACAAGCGGAGATGCAGCAGAGACACAAGCAGAGACACAGCAGAGCCCTTGGAAACCGGAGGGGTTTAAAGACTCATTTGAAGCTCCTAAATAGACCTGACCTGATTTTTCAGGATTGCTGAGCAACCCAAAATCTCATTCAGGTAACTCAGCAACTGAGGATTTCCTACTAAAACAAGTAAATAATCTCCACAGATAGTCTGTAGACTTACTGGGATCTGAAATTCAATCATTTCCTTCTAACTCAGATGATGATTTTTTTTTTTTAGCTAAGTTAGGGATTGCAGTTATTTAGCCTAAATCTACTTTGTTTCTGATTGTTGTATGGCCTTCCTGGAATTGATGCTTACACTGACAGAAATACTATTATCAGTTAAGTCTGATGGATCCATCAACATAATGGATTGTTTTCATTCCTCCTGTCTTTCATTCATTTATATATTTTTTTCATTCTATTTATTTTGTCATTCTTCTCTTTCTGATTCTCCCTTTTCCATGTAGTTTCAGTCAGGTGCTTCCAGGCTTTTCTAACCAGTGCTCCATGTTGTCCCAAGAGCATCCTGGATCGAAGCAGTGGGAGAGGAAGAGCTGTTGTGAGAGGGGACTGAAACTCCTTGGAAGTTTGAATTCTTTTCAGAGGCGTGCTTAGGGAGTTCTTCCTGATAAAGAGGAGTCAAATAGCACATTTTCTACTACTGCTTTTTAGTTTAAAATCAGAATTACAAGTCTCCAGGGCATGAACAACTAATAGAAAGCAGTTGCAAACCAAATATGTTTTTGTTGATCAAAACCTATTTCCAAGATTCAGGTTTCTACTCCAAAAAAGAGATCTTAACTGGATAAAAGAACTTGGGTGAAAGGTTGAACAAGGTGGGGATAAATGAAATCAAAGGAAACAAATGCTTCAGCATTTCTTTCACAGTGGTGGCACCAACTGCACCATAACTAGGAGAGCTTGGTCATGCTGGGCTGGGTTTCCATTAAATTAATTTTTGATTAATTTTTGTGCTGTTAAACTCAGCAGTCCCTCTTTGTGCAGTGTCCAGGATGGGTGATAGTGTGGGTGACTTAAAGTGCTCTTCATCTAATAGATAAGAAATAAAATAGGAGGTAACAGGTGGGTAAGAATAAATCACATTTCTGCTCTGTTGCAACAGACAATGTTTCTTTTCCTCTCTGTTTCCATCATCCAGTAGAGAATTTTTATAAGTTCTTGCTAATGCCAAGAAGCAAACAACATCCATTCTTCCACTGTGTTTTTTCCAATTCCACGGTTTGTGTAACAAAACAATTATGTTAGAAATAAAAATTTTCTTGGAAGTTGGCGCTGCTGCGTTTATATGTGCTATCTTATTTGAGCAATAATCACTGGAAAACAGGATGAGAAGAGTATCAGCCAAAATAGTTGTTTGGGAACACCTTGTTTGCTTGGCCCCTGGGAATTCTTGGTGTGAGGCAAAACTGCACCGGAGTGATCAGGAGTGATCAGCAGCATCCATTGCCTGAGGAAGGAACCAGTGTCTGCAGTGGGGCAGGGATGGGATTTTGTCCAGGTGAAATGATGCATTTTTACAAACACAGTTTTAGAACTGCACTTCTTAATATTGTCCCCACCAGCCACACAATTCCAGGCTTTTATGGGAACTCTGAGTTAGGTGACTCCTTTTAAGGAGGCACTGGGTGAAGAAGGGCTTTGCTGGAATTGGTATTATTATTTTTCCAGCCCATATGAAGCAGGACTAGAGGACACAGCCTCAAGCTGCGCCAGGGGAGGAGGTTCAGGCTGAACTTCTGCTTTTGATGAGGCTGCATTTTCTAGAGGTCAACCCCAAACATACCTTACCAGAAAAAACAGCAAGAAAAATCTTACACTGACAACAGTGGCAAGTTTGTCCCCATAAAAATAAGTTGAAGAATCAGGAGAGCGATGTAATATTTTAAAAAACTGTATCCTGGGGTCAGCAAGCCTGAGAATGGGCCTCTCTTTACAGTTCCCTTTGTTACAGCCACTGTTGTAAAATCTGCCAGATGCTGCATCCTTTGGCAGAGGCGCCTGCGTGCTCTGGCTGCACTGAATTTCATTCCCTGACTACTATATAAACAATATATTAACAACTTCTTAATGCCACCCTTGCCACACTTCCCGTGCTTCCAAGTACAGTTATTTATTCAAGCTTATGGCATTTTTAGGTGGAGAAAAAGATATGAGTAGTACCCAAGCTATATGGACAGGGTAGCAAAATTCTAGGAAGAGTCTGGGTTGTTAGTGCAGGAAATACTGGTTCTCCACTACATTTGGCTTTCTAAAGCCTTAATAAAAGTAGCAGGATAATTCTAATACTTACATGGATGTGGGTATGGAGCCTTAAATCCCTGGTTTATAGGAGTGTTGTAGCTTTGCTTATGGGAGGGTTATGTGAGCGATAAATTGTACCGATAGTGTATTTCTGGAGAACAAAGTGGGGATGAATTATTAACTGTAAATAAATGTACTTCTTTGAAGCACTGTTTGTAGTGTAAGTCATGATGCTTTATTCAAAATAGGGAGCTGAGAAAAGCTGTTAGTGTGAATAGGTATCCCTGTGAGTGCTGGGATGATGTTCCCCAGTCTCCTCATGCTGCAGATGATGCCCATTACAGCCCCCTTTACTGTGTTCTTTTTGTAGAAGCAAAGCTCTCAGTCCTGCCCTCCCCAAAAGAACAACTAAATCCTTAAAGTTATCAAGGAAAGAGCAGAATGAATTTGTTTTAATTATGGTTAAAACACAACTGACCCCAAAAGTTAAAAAAAAAGATCTATGGGTGGAGGAGTGGTTGTGGTCCTCTTTGTGAAAGAGGTCGTGGTGTAATGTCGCTGTGTGAGTAATTTGAATCTTAGAAAAACAACAAAAGTGAATGATGAAGAAATTTATATGAGAGCAACTTACTCGGAGTTACCTAAATACCAAACAGAAATGTCTTCATAACAATGCAGAGGAAGGTTTTGGCCAAACTTTAAAACGAGCACTTTTGTCAAGGATTTTAACCTCCCACGCTGCCTCTTCTGAAGCCACCAGGACCACCCCCCTCCCCGAAAACAAAAACCCCAAATGTAGTGTTCCAGCCTTGCAGAAATATCAAGGTGGGTTTTAATAAGTAATTAGTTACTTATTCATAGGTACAGGTATTTCCTTTGCAATCAGTGCTGGGCAGGGCAGATTTGTAGAGAGGCAAGGAAGAATGTGATTCAGTGAAAACACTAATTTTGAAGTAATTTATTTTCTATTTCTGACCTACTGGTGTTTAACAGTAATTAAATGAGCAACAATTAAAGGTGCCAGGTGCCTTTTCTTATGTGCCAGTGAAAATCGTGTCCTGCTGCCCCTGGCCATGGATGTTGAACAGAGGTACAAACTGAGGGAAAGCTGGAACCCACAGAGTAGGTGGGAAAGATTCATTCCATAAGAAATGAGGCTAAAAATACATTTTAATGCATTGCTAATAGTGATGTATTGCTGAGAACAAGTTTAATGAAAAGCTGTCTCAGGCAGTTAGGGGAAAATGTTGTTCTGTAATTGGGCACTGAAAGCAGCCTTGGGATTTGTTGCAACAAATACCAGGGAGCTGACAGGATAAAGAAGAGGTCACAGAGTGCTGGTGAAGCTTTTACAAACACATTTGAAACAGAAACAATACCCGTGAAGGCTTCCAGTGACAAGGTGGTGTGTGAGTGGTGTCAGTGCCAACATTTAGTCACTGCTATTAAAGTTACTGAAACAGAACATGTTTTCAGGAGGTAGGGAAAGTTTTGTAAAGCCTGCTCAACCAACTCAACAGCAGAACACTTGAGAGAATAAAGAGAAGGGATAATAAATAGATTGAAAGTGGAGTGCACGGCAGACTGTGTGAAGCACTGTGTGAGGAAGTCCTTGCCCTCTGCACCTTGCTGTCTTAGCTGTGGGTGCAATACTTTACAGTCTACAGAGCAGAAATTTAAATTATATTCTTCACTTATTCACAGTTTTAAAAAAGCTTGGGACTGAAGACAGAAGAGGAGACACAGCCTGAGTAGCCTGATAGTTTCTCGTGTTGCCAAATCCTGTTGTTGCTCTGCTGAGGGGAGGTACCTGATAGACCACTGGTGCGAGTGAGGCCCTGGAGAGCGTCTGGTGCCTCCTGTGGCACTTGCCATGTCCTTGTCCATGTTCCCAACGAGGCAGCTGATGGGGCCTCCAAGCCGTGCTGGGCACTGCTGTGGGGAGAGCGGGGGTAGTGAGGGTGAGGATGATGGGGGCTGTAGAGGGTTGTCCTTTATCTGAGGTGGTTGTTTAGTCTGGCCAAGAAAATAGAAGGAAGATGTTGCAGTGTAGGCCTGTTGGAATGCTGTCAGGCTACTGCTGAGAAGCCAAAGGGAACAGAGGCCCTGTGCCTGGTGAAACCAAGGAGGTTCCTTTCAGTATAATTTTCTTAAGAAGGGGCAGGAAAATGTATCAACTTCAATTTACCTTAATTTTATGACTTTACGTCAGTAACCATTTAAAGTAATTTCAGTTTTCCTTGGTTTACAGTTTACACCATCAGAATGTCAGTAGGCTCTGCAATGTCTCTCGTCTTCATTTCTTGTCTAAACCATCTACATTCCTGGTGCACTGTGTGGCAGCACTGCTTCTGTGCCTCTGTCATTCCCAGCAGTGTAGGTGCTCGTAGGCAGAAGCCAATTAGAGACAGTTACTTCTTCTGAATGCTACTGTCTAAAAAAGATAACCTTCATTCCTGTGAACATTGGCCATATTTAATGCACGTACTCACTGCCAAGAGATTTAACCACAGCTAAGTGGAAGTGACACCTGTCTGCCTTAAGAAAGGTTTTAGCATAAAATGTTCCAAATCCAGTGACAATGGAAAATGTTCTGTATGCTAAATGGGTATGTAGTGTAGTCATTTGTCTTAATTATAGTCAGTCATTTTCTCCTTGCAAGTCAAATGTTAATATAGTTTGCTTTTTACTTTTTATACTGCTCAGATTCCTTTAGTATCTAACACGTTATATATGTATATATATAAAATACACAATTTAAATAAAGCGTTACAAGTGTTGCATGAATCTTAATAGTTATCTCGTGTTTTCCATTTGTGTTAAGAACGTTTTTCTTACTATGTTCAGTAGCCTGCTGATCTTGTTCTGTAATATGTGGATCTCTTATACTTCTGATTCCCCGTCGTGCCAGGAAGGAAAATATTTTGCGATGGATGCATGGAAGCCCAGTTGTTTGACTTAGCAAAGTAATAGTATTTTGTGTTAAAAAACTAAAGGTAAAACCCAAGAGTAATGCTGATTTAGAGCCCTGCTCAGCCAGGCCGTGTGGAGAGTACCGACGGCAAATGGAGCCAGAGCTGCGTTTGTGCTGTGCTGCTCACATGGAGTGAAATGAGGCAGAAACCCCATTGCTATGAGGTTGGAGTTCTTTTATTGCTGACCTGGAAGAGTCACAGAGAGAGGAGATGCCAGTGAGGCTGCTCCAGAGACAAGAAGTAGCTTTCACGGGGCAGGCAGGTGGGGTTTGGGTAACATGCTCCCTCAAATGGAATGTTTCTCGGTGGTTGCACAGAAACAGGCAAATGGTGATGTGGTAAATGATACAAAAATTGCTACTTTGGCTGCTGTTTGGAGTGAGGGATATCTTGAATCTCTGTGGAAGTATATGCAAAAAATAAATCTTTAGATAATGATGGATGTTGTTGAGTTGTGTTTTCTGTTCTGAAAAACTGCAGGTAGTTTTTCAGTTTTCTAAGCAAGGCCCACATTTTGTTGGTGACTGATCTGCTCAGTTCCAGTACCCAACATGGGCCATAAGCATTGCTGTTCAAACTGAAGTGTTTCTGTTCAATCCTTTGTTCTGTTTTTTGTGAAGGATGAATGGAGTTACATCTGTGTGAGTCAATGCACATTTGGACTCTGCTGGTTGGGTGTATATATTGTGGTTCCCAGACTGTACAGGTACTAATCAATGTAATTAATTTACTTTGTGCATTGCCTTACCAGCCCAGGCTCTTGCCTTACTCCTGCTCCTTTATTTGGGGTTTAGATTCTCTTAGACGTGTATTTGCTAAGAGGAATTATTGGTAGAAATTCTGGAAGGGTAAGGTCTCAGTTGAGAGTTAAGGGAAAAAAACTAACCTTGCTTTTGTTTCTTTGCTTTTCTAAAAATATCTTCTTCCTTCTCCTCACTGTTGTGAGAAATTAATTCAGCCCATTTGCTTGCCCCACCTCTGGTGTCGGAGTGGGAAAAGTCTGTCTTGGTAGGATTTACTTACATGTCCACAGTCCTTTGGCCAGGGCTATTTGCTGTTTCTGCTATTAGATACTTAGGTAGAAAGGTTTATGGTTTTTTTATTTGCAGGACCTAGATGCATTCTTCTTGCTGAAAAATATACTCTCTGAAAAAAACTCCATAAATACATTTACATACCCATTTTATTAGGTACAAACTCTGTTATTTTTCTACATCTACACACCAAACCCATTCTGCATATGATTTTATTACTAAAAACCAGAGGAATTGGAATCCACAAGGTCTGAGCATGTATTAAGGCCTTGCTAAAAATATGTATTTTGGGAGTTAAAACAAATAGTTATTTGATTTTGTTTGCAAAGGATAAACAGGATGAAACATTTAGTGATGGAGAACCGTGCATAGCAAGAGGAATGCTGTTCTTCAGGAGAAGTTGTCAGTCTCTAATTGCAACAATTCCTAAATAATTACTGAAAAATCATAGAAGTTTGTCTATAGCTTTCAGTAAACCCTTTCATTTTACCAAATCCATCCATAACTAAAAAGCAGAGTAGAAATATAAACAGATTATCAACTGTCTGCACTTTATTTGTGTCTGTTGGTCTCTGTTAATGTCAAAGAGATGTATGTTGTGGTGTTAGCAGGTCTGACATGAATTACTTTCAAATGCATTCCCTTTGTCCTGATTCCCATCTCCTGGACCTGAGCCCTGGTAGAATTACTGCTCTTTCTCCTTGAAGGAAAGAACCTTCAAGAAAAGGAGCCTGCAAGCTCCTTATTTTACAACCTTGTGTTTTGTCTCCACGATGTTATTTTCATGCACTTCAACTTGATTTAAAATGCAATTTATTTATTTTTGTTCCCCATTTGTATTTTGCTTCTTTCTCTTAAATACAAAATCTTACTTGTGTGTTTGATGCATATAATTTCTTTAAGACTTTCTGTGTTGGATTTGAAGATACTGATTTATCTAAATTTAGAGTTGAAATACAGCATATTGTACATACCATTGTCTTTTAATTGTAGGGAGTGCTGAGCAGTTTTTAGTTCTTACAAAATCAGGTTCCTATTCTTCAAATGTGACCAATTATCTAATAGAATTCTTTGTGGGTGTGGGTTTGCATGGATGTGACACAGCAGGTAGTGACATGCAATCTCCTTTTTCAGGAATATGTATTGTACTCCTAAAGTACCAGCTGACAATAGCTGCCAAAATTAGGTAGAAAATTGAGAGTATAAAGATATTTGAAGCAAAAACTTAAAATCTTGCCTCAGATTTGTAAATGGGTGTCATGGTTTGAGAGCTCCAAAATCCAATTCCCTAGTCCAAGTCCCCCTCCCACATCTCAACCCAGTGTGAGGTGGGTTTTCCAGACACCACACGAGACTCAGAATGGGGGAAAGGGAATATATATTGCAATGACTGTACAAATAAATGCTACAATACATTATATACAATCTTAGCTATCTCTACCATGACATAAAAGTATTTACAATGGATCAAATCTCTTCTCCCCTCCAAATAAAAGTCCGGGAGGGAAGAAGGAAAAGATCCCTTTCCACTCTCAGAGCAGCAGTGTCTTCAGGGCAGCAGTTTATCTCACTCTCTTCCATGCAGCAGCTGTAGCTGGATCTCTGCCAGTACACACGAGGGGTATCCAAGCCCTCTCGACCACTCGTCTTCAAGCGAGGGTCTTCTTCCGTGGGCTGCGTTCACCTGGACACGGTCGTTTCACCACGGTCATACCACGAAGCGCAGGGGTCTTCACGATGGTCCATATCTTCAGGGGATTCAAGCCCCTTTGCAGAGCTCCTGTGCTCTGCCTCAAGCAGCGGGGGGGACAAGGTCACCCTCCGCATTCCTTCTCAGAGCTTTTCAGCTCCTTTCTGCAAGTGCTGTTGCACTTTAAGACTCTTTGAAGTAAGAGTCCATCATCCTCCTCTCTCTAGGAGGGGTCTCCAAGGAGTTTGGGGTTTGTTTTGTTCAGTTCTTACCCCAACTTCCTCTTTCTCTCTGTGTAGAGCCTAGTTCTCTCTCTGCTGCTGGCTCTCTCTCGGCTCTCTCTCTCCTTCCAGGAGCTCTCTCTGTGTTGCTGCATGCCTGTCATTGTTGCTTGGTCTTATTTCTTCTGGCTCTCTGCCACCGTTTCTCTGGTCAGTGCAGTTCTGCCACTGCTGCTGCTGCTGCTGCTGGTGGAGAAACATCCCCCAGTTTTCTAACTACAGGTACTCAGCCCAGTCTTACACTGTTCCAAGTCTCTGTAACCCCCAGCCAGCGGCTGGGGGGGGCTGGAGCCCCCAAGGGGCTCCTGCTGCTTCTCCTCGTGTCTTTCACAACATGGCTACTTCTTCTACAACAACTACAACTACCTTCTCTTCCGTTCTGCTTGTGATATGTTTATATTTTGCAAAAGCACTCATTGGGTAAAACTTTAATGGTCACCACCCCCTGGGGTTTTATCATTTTATAACTTCAGGGGGAAAACTGTTTCCCCCCACCACAATGGGTATCAGTTAAAATCTGGTGGTGGACACCGTCATGCCTCTTCTCTTGCCCCATTTTTAAGATTCTCTCTGCTCTTGGCTAATATTTCAGATCATGAGGTCTGTTTTGAAGAGCTCCATGCACTCAGACATTTTAGGCTTCTTAAGATTGAATTTTTAGAACATAAACAGGATTAGCAATTGCGGCTGCCCAGGGCAGCGGTGGAGTCGCCATCCCTGGAAGTGTTCAAAAGGGGTGTGGGTGTGTTAGATTTACTCTCATTTCTTTCTCCCATCAAATGAAGGTGTGCTTTTCCCTCAGGAACTGAGTAGGAATGTGTCACACCAGCGTGGCTGAGGAATGGCAAAGCTCTGGCTCCTGTCTAGTGTCTCCCCACCAGTTTTTTCTTGCCCTTCAGCACTGCAAGTCAGATTCTGTTTTCCAGTATGGAATTCAGAGTACAGTTGTTTAAATATCATGTTAGAAACTATAAAAGCAGCCTAAAAATGAGGAAAAGCCTTTAAAATGTAATTGTACCTGGTAGTGATCTCCTAAAAGCTGCTCAGGACTACGTGTCATGAGTCTTTAATTACAGACGTTAAAAGGTTGGTACTTATGATTTTCCAGATGATTGAAGGCATTCAAAGCTTTTCAAGTCCGTGCCATTTCTCAACTCTCCTCCCACCTCTGTTTGTTCATTCTCCTTTGGTCGCCTCAGTGTGTGAGTCAGGGAGAGATGAAAAGAAATAATTATCAAAGCAGAAGAACATGGAATGAACCAATTAGGTATTTTTAAAAAATATTGTCAGGATTTGAGCTATGCTTGGCATTCCTTTAACTCTCCAGAACAATGGAGGGTTGCACTGTATCTTGAGTTAGCACATGCGTGCAAGTTACACAATGCTAAGAATATTCCTAAAAAGCACTTATTGATCCAGCTCAACATGTGTAAAAGAGAGAAGTCTTTCAAATCAAACAGCATGATTTTTTTATGTTTTGGGATCTTTGCTCCTTCATTATATTCTTCACCTTTTAGACTTGTGTTAATAGACTCTCTACCAAGATTTGGATTTATTACAAAGAGTTTTTCAGGGTAGTAGATTGATTTTTTTTTCTCCCTCCTTCATCCATCATTTGACCCCCCTTGTGATGATAGTCTGCTTTCTTTGAATGTTTGAGGAAGAGCTTAGAGCCGCCTTTGAGTGCTCGCTGGGGAGGATACGGAAGAATTGGATTAAATTTTGTCCTTGGTTTAAGAAGGATTTAAGTGGATGTTTCTCATGTCTCAAGGTCCTAGCTTTGAGGCAAACAGCAGATGTGAGATGGGTGTGCTCTGCTTCTCTTGGTATTGTCTGCCACCGGGCTTTAAAAAAGCGTAAGGGTTGTTTGGCCAGGAAAAGCCCATCCAAAGATGGCTCTGAAACCTTGTCAGCACCTTTCCTGGAAAAGGAAACTTTTGAAAGAGCTTTTGACATTACTTCCGGTTCAGGTGCTGCTGGTATGTGTTAGTCCATGACAGTTCACTCATTTTTTCCCTGTATGCTGAGTTTTAGGTTAATTTTTGAAGTGTTTGATGTAATCACTCTCTTGGTTCTTGTTGGGCTGCATCTCCTTACATTGCCAGTGGGCAACTTTTCCCTTCTTTCCAGTGGGCTGCTCTCCTGCCTTGTTTCAGCATCTAGGTGTACAGTTGGCCTGTCTACAGAACAGAATCACAGAATAATTAAGGTTAGTAAAGCCCTCCAAGACCATCAAGTCCCCTCTGTGCCCAATGCCCACCTTGTCCCCCAGCCCAGAGCACTGAGTGCCACAACCAGGACACCTCCAGGGGCGGGGACTCCACCACCTCCCTGGGTGGAGGTGTTTAATAACCATTCCAGTGTTTAACAATCCTTTCCATGAAGAAATTCCTCCTGGTGTCCCACCTGAGCTTCCCCTGGCTCAGCTGGAGCCATTCCCTCTCCTCCTGTCCCTTGTTCCCTGGGAGCAGAGCCCGACCCCCCCTGGGCTTCAGCCTCCTGTCAGGGAGTTGCAGAGCCAGAAGGTCCCCCCTGAGCCTCCTTTTCTCCAGGCTGAGCCCCCCCAGCTCCCTCAGCTGCTCTCCATAGGGTTTGTGGCTTTTTTCTTCTACATTTCTTTCAGCAGTTCTGTGCTGAGGATGGTTTCAGTGCTGGACATCTTTTTTCCAGGGCCTCTAGAAGGGCTCATCTTCCATCTAACCCAGAATTTAGATTTATCGAAGTTAAAGAACCTGCTTAAGAAACTGATCATAAGTAAAACTGAAAATTTTTAATATTAATCATTATGATCTAATAAAAGTATTTAATCACCTCCCATTTCTTTTTGGCAAATATTACCATTTTAGTGACAGATATTAACTCTGCAAAGCAAAAGACTGAAAGTGATAAATAAAAAAGAAAAGGACATTTTGGTTGTTGGTTTTCCCAAGGGAAGCATAAAAAATGATACCGCATAAGTAATAATAAATGACACCATGTCAATTTATATTTTCATTATCACAAATTGTACTTCTGCCACATAATGGCAGATCTTTTAATGACCACTCATCCCTGCTACTGAAGTGTTTTGTCCTGCTGAATTATTTTAGTGTATCCTCTGGTTCCCTTTTATATTTTGTGTGTGTTTATCTGATAACTTTAACCTTGTTGCTGTTTTCAGATTGATTGGTGTGTAAATATCCTATGGTACTTTCTGCACAAATACATTAAGTTTTATTTAGGATAGACCTGTGTAAGTAGGGGAGAATAAAATCTGTGTTAATATAATTACAGAATCAGTGGAAGGGTTTAAAAATAGCTCATCTCAGATGGCATTTGATAAAGGTAATTAAAGCATGAAGAGTAGTGATAAAACCCTTTTGTTCTTCTGCTCTCCTGTAGCGCTTCAGGGTTAGTATTTTACAAGCAAAACACTGGTTTCTGGCCTGGAAACCTCACGGCGATGGAAACTTCTCATCTGCTGCAGAAATGGAAAAAATGTTGTTAGTCTCCTCTAAATATAGATGTTATTAAAGAAATGCACTGTTTCAAAAGGTTTGTGAGCTGATGTGTTTTACCCATTCCTGGCAGTGCTGCATTTTTGGAAGACACAGTGTCCAGAGTGTTAATAAACTGTGTTAATGTCCCTGTCTTAATAAAAAGGGGCCTTTATTAATGCTCATGTGCATAGTTTTAGATATTAGTGGCAAATACACATCAAGGGCATGTTGAACTGAGCCCAGCAAAGGGCCACGGAGGTGATTCAGAGCTTGGAGCATCCAGTGCTCAAGGAGAGGCTGAGAGCTGGGATCGTGAAGGGAAGTGAAGGGAGGGGAAGGGAAGGCT
This sequence comes from Pseudopipra pipra, assembly GCF_036250125.1. Lineage (NCBI taxonomy): Eukaryota > Metazoa > Chordata > Aves > Passeriformes > Pipridae > Pseudopipra > Pseudopipra pipra. Next base: position 2,980,577 of record NC_087557.1, read on the forward strand.
CAGTGAGGTCTTATCCTTGTGTACAAATACCTGGTGACAGGGCTGGTAAGGAGACAAGGCAGACAGTGTTACCCAGTGTCAGTGGGCACAGACTGAAATACAGGATATTCTGTTTAATGATCAGAAAAAACATGTTACCGTGAGCACTGGGAAATACAGGACAAGGCAGCTGAATCTCCATCCATGGAGATACTCAAGCCTTGCCTGGATGTGGTCCTGAGCAACCTGCTGTGAGCAGGGATTGGACTGGCCAGTCTCCAGAGGTCCCTTCAAACCTCAAAAGCTCTGTGACTCTGCTTCAGTCGCAGACCTTTAAAATTGCAGATGAATTTCACTGTTTATTTCTGTACTGTAAAGAGGTTTTTTTAAGCTATGTTGATTATACCTCAAGTTTTCCATGAATTATTATTCTCAGTGCTTGGAAGAAACCCCTTATCTGTGCTTTTTTTTGCTTATTCAGGCAGGTGAATTTATCTTTTCAGGGATGAGCTGCAAGTTTCACAAAGGATGTGTTTTATCCAATTTGGCAGTCTGAACATATAATTGAAACAAAATCATTGATAGAGTCACGTATGAGAAACTACAATTCTGTAGCTGCCTAGAAAGAAGGAATTAATGTTCCTGTTTCACTGGAGCGAATTCCCATGGGAAGCAAAAGTGGATATTTAAAGTGTCAAGAGTGTGCAAGTTAACAGTATGGGGGTTAGAGTACGTTAGAGATTACCTTGTCAGAGAGATTACCTTGTAAAAAGTAAATGTGAATATTTGCTATCTCCTCCTACTGACTTGCTCTGTAGATACTAAAGTGACTGCTACTCACCAGGTACTCACTCTGCTCCCATACTAATCTTTGTGTGGAGGCAGGCTTGGTGAGCGCTCACACAGTGCAAGTGGGAAGGCTTTGGAAGATCCTGGCTGTTGTCAGGGAAAAAATATTGATCCTCAGCTGCCATCCTTCGGAACCGGTACCTCTAGTGAGGCCCTGGCACAGGCTGCCCAGAGAAGCTGTGGCTGCCCCATCCCTGCAAGTGTCCAAGGCCAGGTTGGACGGGGCTTGGAGCAACCTGGTCTTTCTTCTTCCCTTCTCCACATCTTCTTGGAGAACTCTAATCCTTATAACAAAGATCCTAAATAGATGCAGAAACCAGTACTACTGGTTTAAAGGTAGGTTGGAGCAATGCTGAAGACATTTATGTCGAGGCTGTAAAATTACTCAGCTCTTCAAAGATCTTGATAGGGTAAACAAAAGGTTATTACTTCATATTGTTTTTTCTTAGTGAAAAAGCTTTGGGTAGTTATGGTTTATGGCAAAGCGGTTTTTGTATCAAAATGATAGAAAAATAAAATTTCCAGTATTAAAAAAATACCAGCGTATCAAGACAAACAACCCATGATCTAATTGCAGAAGAAAAGTGCTGGCCTTAAACAATTTGGAGATTTTATGAGTATAGAACGAGGACAATCATAGAAACATGTCTCCCTCTTGATTGACTACGACTAGGTTGCACTCTGGCCTTCTCTTTCTCTGGTTAGACTGCCCTGGCCTTTCCTCCTGTCACAGGCTCCAGCCTCCAGCCATCCTGGTGGATCCCAGCTGTTCCCTCCCCACGGTGCAGTTACAGCAGCGATGGAGCTGACGGGCCTGACCCAGGGCACGCTCGATTCCATGTGCAGGATCCAGGTGCTGAGTGCAGAAGTATTATCAGTGCCTGTGATCTGCATCGTAGGATGGATACAGGAGCAAGCAGGGAAGGGAGGGATCTGCATTCAAAGCATCAAGAATTTTGGGGAATACGTGTGGGATATGACAGATATACTCAGAACCACATTGTTTAAAAAAAAACCCAATGCGTGCATTCTCAATCTATTGACTACAACTCTACATGGATCTATTTGTAAATATAAGCAATCTATTGCTGAATTTTATGTAACTTCTGAATAGTGATGTCAAAATCTTCAGGTAGAGATTGCTATTATTTGAGAACAGTGTGGCCATGTGGCTAAATCAAATTCAAATATCATAGAACCATTGACTAATTTAGATTAGAAGGACCCTTGAAGCTCATCTCATTCCACCCCCTGCCATGGGCAGGGACACTTTCCACTAGCCCAGGTTGTTCTAAGCCCCATCCAACCTGGCCTTGAACACTTCCAATATAATGTCTTTTTCCCAAATTAGCAACACTGTTTATCAGTGCCAGACAATAATTTTGTAGTCAGTTCAGTCTGTTTTGCAGCAAAATCATGTGTTTCTCAGCCCTGGTGGTCGTGTGAGCTCACAGAGGTCACATTGTTCCACAGGGTGGGCATTGCATTAAATGTGTTGAACTGAAGATGTACCAACAGCACGAGGGTTTGCTTCTGAAATTCCGAGCTGTCTGGATTACTCTGGAAGGTAAATGATGCTTTCCTGTCATTCTTCTGTCTTGAAACAGCAGCGACAGGGTCTGCCCTGGTGTCTGTGAGCTGCTGTGGAGGCGGTGGACAGGGCGGAAGGGCTGGCGAGAAGAGGGCAAGCCCTGGTCTCTTACCTCGCTCTGAATTCTTGGTGCTGACTCACTCAGAACATTAGATTTGGCTCCCCAGCTGGATTATTTTTGGCTACGGCAGTTGGTATTTGAGGTTTATTTTTACCCATTCCTAATTTCTGTGAAACTGAAAGCAAGAACAGTGTCATGTGAGGAGCCGTGGCCCAAGCAGCGCCTGCAGACTGTGCCCGGCGCTATTAATTATGACTTACACAGATTCCCTCAGCCCGTTCCCTTGCAGTAATGACTACCAAAGCAGCAGTTAATTACAGCGGTCCCAGGTTTGCTGCTCACCTCATTATGTGTGCCTGGCAGCGCGCTCCTGCAGGCCTGGCAGAGGGTCTGGCTGCGCCGGCAGCACAGGGATGGCACGGCAGATGGGAGCAACTATTTATAGCTCCAGACGAGCTGCCCAGGGTGAGCGCTGCCCAGAGAGTCTGGCAGCATTGTTTTCAGCTATTATGGCACCGGGAAGCAATTTCAGATGGGGGAAAAAAATAAAAAGAAGTCAGAATTTGCATTCCGCAGAAGCTGCCCTGGAAACGCCAAAGGCACACTTAGTATCAGTTTTTCTGTGGATTTTTCTATCCTGTATCAGTAGTTTTCTGTCCAGTGGAAGCTTTTTTTCCCCTCTTGATCTCTGTCCTCTCTGCACCAGTCGCCCCAAAACCTCCCACATCCAGCCTGCCTCCGGCTTTGGAGCCCTGGCCCTGGCTGAGCTGGAAGAATTTATTGTGCTGTGGAAGTTGTGCTGCCATGGCAACTCAGGCACACGGAATCTTAATTGCAAGGCACAATGTATGTTTATGAAAATAATTAATAAAAATGTGAACAGGGTGTTTTTATTACATTAGCGGTATCTTTTGTGCTGTGCTGCTCACTCTTGTTTGTTTGCACAACAGGAATTCAGTGAGGCGGGGGGGGAGTAAAATTAAATTTATAATTTTACATTTTACTGTTTTCATTGTGAAGTTTGGGGGGTTGTTTGTTGTATTTTTTGTTTAAAATCAGATCAGATGAAACGTGGTTTTTTTCAGTGTTTACCCTAAGTGTGAGTGGTTGATTTGGAGTTTGCTGGCATTTGTATCAAAAGTAAACAATATGTACAGAATGATTTCCTACCAAAGCAGTGGGACTCGTGCAGTCAGATACCTGCAGTCCTGCAGATCCATGTGCCCAGCTGCCAGGAAAGAGCCTGTGAGGAGGAAGTTAGATAAGGAGAGATTACCCGAAGTTTTGTATTATCCGAGGAAACTTCCCTTCCCTCGCAGGCACTGCTGCCTTGTCAGTGCTGTGCAGGTGTCTCCAGGTGCTGGTGCTGCTGTGCCAGAGCCTCCTGCTCCCCTCCGTGCCTCGAGCAGCACAGCCATGTTTGCATGGAATAACGCAGGACTGGAGACACAGGGCTGTCAAGAACTCCAAATGGAGGCGTAAGGCACTGTGCCTAATCTGTGCTGGAGGTGAATTTTCTTGCTTCATCTTACTGACAATTAAAGCCTGTCATGTGGTTTTGTTATTTTTTTTACCGTAAGCCATGCACTAATTCTGTCTTCTTGCGAGTAGTTAATATTGTTTGTTATGAAGTATTTTAGATTTCTATTTTAAAAAGAATTACACACAACCCAATAAAATATAGGCTTTTTGTTTTGAATTGAATGTGGCAGTGACATAGTGATGGAGATGGGGTAACTCTATTTAGTTATTCCACGTTTTCCTCATTTCTCTCTGACCCTCAAGCATGAAGATTTTAATGCTGTAGCTGCCAGCAAAGTGAAATGTCATCTAAGTCATTTACCATCATTTTCCCCCTGTAAGTGCAATATATAAATTTAAATGCTAATGAGGGGAATTTTTTTTAAAGTGTGTTACCCTGTAAAGTTTCTTTTAAAAATAACAAAACTGAGCAAGGCTCTTTCCTTTAAAAAATGAATATTATGTGATGCCAACTGATTTTTATATTGGGACAGGAAAGTCACCCACAGTTCAATTAAACCTCTGTATGTCATTGTTTGCTACAGACTTTCTCAGGTGTTCACAAAACAGTACCTCTGTTATGTTGCATTGTGCATATATTATGCTGGCTAAATGATTTTATTGCCGTGTGATAGCTTTCAAATGGCTGGGAAAACAAAAATACATTCTGTTCATTAAAGGGTTGTGTATCAAGTTCAACTTCATTAGTTTTGATTAGGACTGAGTCTGTGCCATCTGTGCTGTCAGTGTCGAACGTCTCTCACAGAAAAGATGAGAGACTGGAAATCCAATTCTCTCCTGGTGCATCGCCCTCTTACTTGGTGTGGTTTTGTACAAAATTAACTTGGCTGGATTCCATTTCTTTGTAGCTGAGCTTTTTATTTTTGGCTTCAGTTACCTGGCAGGGGAGTCTTGGGGCCAAGTTTTGATCTTCTGTGCCTGACTGGTTACCATGCAAATTTTATTTTTTAAAGCTTCAAGTGCATTGGTTTCAATGCCGTTTGAAAACTAAGAAACACCGCAGTGTGATATCGCTGCGTTTGGAAATTAGAACTGTTGTTGTCTGGGATAATACTGAAACTACTTAGAGGGGCAAATAAAATAGTATTTATTGGTTGCTAGAAATGCAGACAACTTTCTTGAGCAGAGAGAGCTCCCTAATGTTATAGGAAGCACTGGGGGGGAAGGCAGGAGGCACTTAAATCTCCAAGAGATGGTAATGAGCTACTAAGAGTCAGGCAAACCCAATCTCTTTGTTGTTCACAGATGAGCATTCCTGCACTGCTCCATCAGATGGAATTCTTTGGAGATATGTATATATATATTTAAGAGATAGAAGTGACTGTAGCAGATACACAGGTGAGATTGTGTCAAACCTACTAACGGATCATGCCAGGTCCTGCCTGAGCTCTCATTTTGGGGAAGCAGCTCCTGTGCCAAGTGTTCTTTCCAGTACTTCCAGTTGCAGAAGCTCTTTAAACTTTGTCCTGGGTGAAATGTGGAGTGGCACATCCCTGCTGCTTTTTGCGAAGCTGATGGAGAGCAAGTTCCCTGAGAGCTCCAGCTGCTCTGGGTTGGGGTGGCTGCAGTCCTGACCCCTCGCCTGCCCTGGCTGCCCCTTCCCACCTCCGCTGCTTCACCCCCGCCACCGGAGCTTGTGTGAGCAGCCGGGAGGAGACATCAGGGAGCTGACCTGGATGGAAATTAATGATATATTTTCCTCTGGGGTAGCTGTGGCCTAGATTAGTTCATCGTATGATTAGATAAGTGCTGGTGCTGGCTTGGGGGAGCGTGTGGGATGCACAGCCAAGGGGAGGAGCAGCACGAGCTGGGCGCAGCGGGATTGCCACGTGCCACAGCTCCGGGATATGGGATTCCGGGAGGGGTTAGTTTGCCCTTTGACTGGAAGTGATGTTCAGTATGATAATCCCCTTAATTTCAAATAGGATTATGATTTCTTCTTAGGGTTAAATTATCATTTCTTGGTCTTTCAAAAGTCGTTCTAAAGTAAAAACTACAATTCTACAAGTTATTGACCTTGGTTTTTGTGAGGGGCCGTGCAGGTTGGCACTGCATGCTTTTCCATAATGGCAATTAGATCATCACGAATTAAAAGATTCCTTGAAAAGTTCTAGTAGTTTTGCTGACAAAAAGTAACAACAGAACCCAGGCGGTATCTTTAGTGACTTCACTCGTGCCTCTGGCGTTAAAAACGCCTTAAAATGTGGGGTTTAGACAACTCCTGGATGCAGTTTTATTTTGACTAGCTGGGATAAATCCCTTTCTTGGCTTTCTCCCTTTCTCTTTGAAGTGATGGGTGGGAACTGCTGAGCAGCCTCCTGGAATTGTTACCTGCCCCTGGTAAGATCTGCTCTTTTCCTCTTTCTGGGAGCCAGCTGGAAAATAAGTAGTAAGCCTAACGAAGCATGAAGAATTATTGGCCTACAAATTAACAGTTAAATACTTCTGGGTTTGGGTTGTTGGTTTGGTTTTTTTGTGTGAACATCCACAAATACATGTTTGTTCTCTCAAAAAAACAACTCTGCAGCATCACTGACCACCTCTAGGTTATCCGCTAGAAAATAGGTGTGAAAAATACCTTTGAAAAATGCATTTGCTCTGCACCTGCAGTGAGAATAATGCACTTTGGTCTGTATTTAAAGTGTGTTCAGTGTACTTTAAATGTAGTATTTTTGTGTCAGTTACCAGTTTTGATTTATTTCATGAAGACAGAGACCTCTGCCAACCCCAAACACCTGCTTTGCTGCTGTGATGGTCACAGTGCCAGTGTTGATGTGGGTTACCTTAACTCACACTGGTGTTGTTTGGGAGTTTTATTTCGTATTTCTCTTCCCTGTTTTTGTTCAGAGGTTTCCCAGTGCTGTTTACTTCTGTCTTGCAAGGTTCCTCCTCTCACCCTGTCAATTATTCATGAGGTCTGCTCTTGGAGCATTTGTTCGTAATGAATAATTTCAAAGACAAATAAAAGACCCCTCTGCAAATTTAATGTATTGCCCTTTTGTAGTGTGTTATATTGCTTTCTTGGAACGGTGCACTGGGAAAAACAATCCAAAACAAAAGCTATTTTGTTCGAAGTTTTATGCATTATGTATATTTTTTTCTGTGAAGCTACAATATGTGACATATTTAGGATGACTGTGAATAATAGGAATTATGTCATTTGCAAATGGCATAACAAATGCTTGTTTTAAGTTAGAATTTTATATTTTAGTATTTTGGGTTTATGTGTTAAAGGACACGCAAGCAAAACATCAGGAGGAATTAAAATAAATTCTATGCTTAGAAGTAAAAAAATGTAGTTTGACAAATAGTCTGAAAAGGAAATACTTTCTTTTGATAATATGCTTTTTTAACTTATGATTGACTTCACTGCAGAGAGGGATATCTTCTTATTAATGTAGTTACAATCTAAAATATGGATTGTTTAATTATATGATGAGCCTGAGAACTAAGGACAGCTGGTGCCGTGGGTTGATTTTTTTCCTCTTCATAGCCCAACCTCAGATGTGCTTCATGGAGGAAGGGATAATCCTTAGGCACCTGGGAAATACGCTGTTAACGTGTCTCCTTGGCATCGTGAACCTGCACTTTTTGTGTTTTCAGAGGAAAGGTGGAAACTCCATCTGCTCTAAGTCATCCTTGAGGTGAGCTCAGGAATCAGGGGTGTCCCCTCTTTTCTTTCTCCCCACTTTCATATAACTTAATTTCCCCTTTTTTTGATATGTAGCTGACACTGCTGCTCAGATTGGGAAGAGCTTTTAGGTAATTTTTCTACCATTTACTTTGAAACAGCAAATTTAGCTGCAGCAAAACTATGTAATTTTAAAATCTGTTTCGAGACTAAACTTCTCTATTTTGTCTTTTTTCCTGTGATACAAAGCAAGGCTGAACTAAAAAAACAGGCTGTGAACTTTAATGTTGTTAACTGCTGATTGAACCACTGTCACACTGCATCGGGTTTCAGGACCAACAATGTGCAGGTAGATTTAGTGGCGTTAAAAAAAGGTTAGATAAAAGCTTTTCAATTATAAAACCAGAATTATCTGCTAAATGAATAGCTCCCTACCTTGCTCCGAGATACATTTTGTAATTTGTTTATTTAAATTTTCATTATGAATAGAACACCCTAGTTTTCTGAAAGCTTTGCAAGAAATTGCGCATCAAGTAAAATATTTTGGAATTAAAATATTTTCTGATTAAAAGAGAACTTGGGGAAATGGCAGCTGTCATGTAGCAGAGCAGAACTGTAGAATGAGAGACTCCAGGTGTTTTCCTGGACAAGTATTTTTTGCCTATGAACAGCAATCTGTGTTTACACCCACTGATTCTTTGCAGGAAAAGCTGCAGGGACTTCATGGAAAACTTTGTACCATACTCTGTTTAGACTCGGATCTGGTTTTATCTGTTTTTGGTGTTTTCCATCTTTTATATTCTATCTTGATAGACACTTATATAATACGACGTTAATCTTTTCCCTCTGCTTAATCTCTCTATGAGAGGCTGTAACCTACTTTCTGTAACAGTAAATTTAGTTTTCTGTCTTGATCTTGGGAAGGTGAAAGTGCTGGTGAGACTCAATATTGCTAATGCCCTGATCAGTGTTTGTTCTGGCTGTTAAGATAATGAGCCTGGTTTTTGTAGGAGCAAAGTCATTTAGATGGATTGCTAGACCAGGCACACCTGCCTTTTGAGTCATAGTTATAAAGTGGTTTGGGGAGCTTTTCAGTGCCAAAATGCACACTAAGGATGTTCACCATGATGCTGTTGGCATATCCCAAAAGAAATGTGGGAATTTTATTGACTTTTTCCTAAGGAGGGCTCTGTTTGTGTTCCACTCAGCTAGTAGAAATGTCCCTCTGACTGTGCTCTGAGCTCCTCTGGGCTGTGTGCCCTCAAAGCTGGCTGTGATTTGGAAGCCTCTGTGCTCTCCTGAAGGCATCAGACGGGAATTGCAGGATCAGAGGGGTGAGTAGAGAGCCGAGGGTTGGATCTATGAAGTTTTAGAATAAAATGGAATAACCTAGTTCTGTTGGAAGGCACCTGCAACAATCGTTCAAGTAAATACTTTAGGGCTGACCAAAAGCTAGGGGCATTGTTCCAATGCTCTTACTGTCAAAAGCACTGGATACCTGTGTAAGGCAGCAAAATGAGATGCCAGTTACAACAGGCTGTGCAGCTTTATCATCCTTCTGCTCCACAGAGCAGGTTTTCCTACAAGTGTAATAGGATGGCTGTGCTACAGTCCTTATGATGGCTTATTGCAGTTTGGTTTTTTCTTTGTTTGTTTGTTTTTTAATGTTTTCCTCACTGTTTCTTATACATGAGCTAAAGTTTCAGCAACTGCCAGCAGCACATGCAGCCTTCAGTAAGCCAATGTTTTAAATAAGAGTCCCCTTGAGTGAGGAAAGGTTTCTCCCTCCACTGAACTGAGCTGCTCAGAAGGTTTGTCCTGGCCTGAAATGAAGGCATTTCCAGAACCCATGGCAGGAGAGTCCCAATTTCACACATTTGCTACGTAGGGTTGTTTGTGTCTCAGTTTAGATGCACATCATGTTTTAAGGAAAGGATATCAGCTCTCCTGCTTATTGGTACTTTTTTTGGCACTAGCTTGTTTTTATGTCATCGTGTGAAGTAGTTTTGTCTTAACTGTTTAGTCCTTACTTTACCATTGGGAAAAGAATGTATTTGAGTATCGTTTGATATTCTTTGGGATTTACTTAATCCTCTGACCGTGCTATGTGCTCCTTGAAAGTAATAATATGCATGTTCTTACAAACCTGTATGGTATCTAGTTTTAAAACAGTACTAAATACCAGTTTATAGAAAGAAAGAATTAACACAGATTGCTTTTTATGCTCGAGATTGAACTTTCCATGCTGAACATTCTGAACTGTGGGTGGATCTCATTCTGATAAGCCAAGTGACCCAGAGTATTATAGGCTATTAGTCTGTAAATGCATAGGTACCTAAAGGCCTCTTGGTATTCCAGGAAGAACAGCCTCTGAAAATAGAAAAGATATAAACTGCATGCATCTCATAAGTATTGCTTACATGGAGATATGGATGGCACATATAAATACATGGAAAGGGATGTACAAATGAACATGTGATGTTACAGAATTGTGGAGTCAGGTAGTAAGAAGCTATCTTTGCTTTCAGTGTTCTCTGATATGCATTTGTACACTTTTAAATGGCTCTTTTCGATTAATATTTCCCTGAATTTGCCAGTTAAGAGTTGTCTGTGGTGAGAAAAATGGCAAACAGGCTGTTAAAGCCCTGTGAGGGAAGTGTGAAGGAGGGAAGGTCATGTAGATAAGGAATTGCTCATTATAACCAGATGAGATCTGAAAGGGTCAATTAAGAAACAGGCTAGGGAAGTGTAATGCAAGATACAGCAATTCCTGTTGAAAAGAGTGATGGAAACACGGCCAAGCGGGTTCTTTTCAGGAGTACCTGTAAGTGTCCAAATCAGAGAGTACTGCAGTGCACTCCCAGCTTTTTCAGTTGTCCTTTCTGGCTGCAGTAATTAAGTACAAGAAGTGAGCAGTACTGTCTAAAAGAGCCAGTATCTACTTTGTACTTAAATAAGTCCAAAGCAGATAAGCAACTCTAAGAAGTTTAAATTTTAATCTGCATCAGCTGGATATTGTAGGAATTGAAGAATTCTTGAACCAGTAGGATTGCTTTAATAGTCTAGTATATGTTTGTAATATTCAAGAAGGAAAAAACCCTTTTTAGGTCTCTAATAGCTGTGGCTAGATTTTATTAAGTTTATAGTTTGCATGTTATAAAGCTAATTCGGATTTTCCTTCAAACTGATTTTGATGGATTTAAATGAAGATAAGCTATTTAATTTATAGCTTCCCTTTGTGAGTCAATGAGAACTAAATATAATCTATCTGATACTTCTCACATCTCCCATCCTTTATCTTGTTTTATTTCTTCTTAGTCCTCTGCATTTCACCACCTCTGCACATCTTCATTTCTGTCCCTTCTGTTTAGTTATTTCCCTTTCTCCTGGCTTAGATTTTTCTCTGTCTCGTGTTTCAGTCCCTGCTTGCTGCTCATTCCCTGCTGCCTCTTCTGCACAGGGGGAGACCGGTAGAACTTCTTCCCCATTTTGAGATGCTGACCATAAGCACATTTGTGAAGTATTTGAGGTGGTTTAACCACAAGTTGGAGCTTCTCCTTCACCTCAGGCAAATAAACACAGCATATAGTAACAAAACTTCATGAGAAGTGTTTTTTCTGGGAAGCCAAAAGGGAAGAAAGGGGAGGAGGAAAAGCTGACCCAAGGTTACCCCTCCGTGTAACTCTGGCTCTGTGTTATCCCCTCATTATATGGCAAAACGTTTGCAAATAGCAGCCTCCCTTGATCTCTCCTGATTTATGAGGAGTCATTTCTGTTGGCAGTTTGGAGAAGGTCTCAGGAGTCCCAAGTTCCTTTCCAGCCAGCCCTGCTGAGCCCTGGAGGAGTCCCCATTGTGCCTTTCCAGTTCCCTGTTATTCCTCATTACAGGATGCCCATTCCGTTACTGCTTCTGCCTTCTGCCAATACCTTTTCAGATGTTCCTGGAGCTGAAAAGGATATGGGGACATGGAAGTTGCTAAGTCATTTTAATTCTCTGGGTTTTGTGGTTGAGGGTTTTTTTTATTTTTGAGGTGGTTTTTGGCAGACTATGTAATAGAACCTGGTGTGTGAGAATGAACTGTTAATATAACCTCATTTAACAAATGGAGGAGGGATTTTCTTTCTGTTCAGTGTAATGATCTAGAAACATGCTAAACAAACCCTGCAGATCATAAAATTCTGGTTAATTGATGGTGACCCTTGAAAAGTATTGTAAGAAAATACACTTCACTCCAGCTGTGGGACTTCTCTTGGGTGGTAAATTTAGTAAGTAAAGTAGAGTAAATTTAGCTTTGCTTAAAAGGTCCATGGTTGCTGGCTTTGATGTAGAACATCCTGAGTTACATAACTGAGCCATGTTAGGACTGCAAATGCATGGAAGGTGCTTCTGTAGCATTAAAACTAAGCGTTGTGTCATCGTATTTTTTTCAGAAATATCTTTTATATGAAGGAATTAGTGTCTCTTTGTGGTTTGTTTTCATTTTATCATTATAACTTGCTTTATTCTTTCATGCCTGAGGGTTTATGCTGAAATGAGCTAATTGCATCTTATGATGATGAAAGTAGCTGGTTTTATATGTCTCATAGTTATTCCTTGTTCCTTATGGGATGAGGAATCATCCATTTTCCTCTTTGTATTGCTCATTGGCAGAAATGTCAGAGGTGCCGAGAAGGCACTGTTGGTTCACTTAGAATTAGCATATTTAAACAGATTTACTTCTGTTCTGTCACGGAGAGTGTTTGCATAGACATCGACAGAAATTCTGTTCATGTGTTATTCTGAAAATGAAGGGATTCAGTGAGAGATCATTGAGAAGTAACAGGATTATCTGTAAACCCAGATAACCTCCCCATTACAGTCAGAATAATTGGAATAGCTAAACTTTATCATTAAATAAGGAGTGGACATAGGCTGCCTTGGTTTCTGACAAAGAGAGAGAACAGCTAAAATATCCCTTCTTTTTCCGTACAGTGCTTGTATAAAGTGCTTGAGAAATGTTCAGATGCACTAAAAAGCAGTATATAGGAGACTGGTAACTCTTGAAACTAAATGAGGGTTATTTTAGTGCACTGTGCTGTCCTTGCACTGTCTGGTCGTTGTGGTTCTGACCCATGTGTGACCAGATAAATACTGTCTAATGTCGGGGCTGTATTGATCTCAACCTGAGGAGGCACCAGATCGAAAGCGAATTTCAGCTTTCCAACAATAGGAATAAACCAGATCAATACACAAAGGCAAAAGTGGAGGTGGTTGTGGTGATTCACACACAGCCCCACAGGTCCCAGTTACATACAGAGCTCTGCAGCATGGCCCTTCCTTTGTCTCTCTGCTGGGAAGGGTGGGACTTTGAGGTCTCAGGGAAGCAGAATTCAGGGATCTCTATATCCTGAACGTGCTGGTTTTGCTTGATAATTAGAGGCACAGAATGAGCTGGTTGGCACAGCAGTTTGTAGCACCCTTAGAGACTGAAGGCAAGGGCCAGTGAGAAGGTGAAGGTACTGGAGCATCTCTCCTGCAAAGAAAGCTGGGGTTGCTTGTCCTGGAGCAGAAAGGCTCAAGGGGATCGTATCAGTGCGTGTAAGTACCTGAAGGGAGGTTGTAAAGAAGGCAGAGCCAGGCTGTGCTCAGCAGTGCTCGGCAAGAGGAGCAGAGGCAGTGGGCGCACAGGAGGCTCCACTGGCATATACAAACTCCTCCACTGTGAGGGGGAGCAGGGACAGGCTGCCCAGGGGGGTTGTGGAGTTTTCATTGTTAGAGACGTTCAAAACCTGATTGCACATGGTCCTGGGCAACCAACCCTGCTTGAGCAGGCAGATTGGATCAGGTGACCTCCAGAGGTCCTTTCCCACCTCAAACAATTGTGATTCTTCCATTACTTTTGTTTATTAGTTCATCTAAAATTGTATTAAAGACTTCTAGCAATAAGCTTATTGTGAGCCTTGGTAGCATCTGCCTAAACCTACTTTTAGCTGTCCCTGTGTGCTGCATGCCCTCTCCTTGCAGCTGGGAGAAGACTTGAGGAAAGGGTTAAGGGAGATCTGTAGTCTCCTTGTATCAGCATCTCCAAATTGCTTATGCTCCTGATTCATCTTGCAGCCAACTCCAGAGCTGCATTCCCAGTACACATCTCCTGCAGTGGTGGCTGCTCAGCACGGAGCTGGGTGGCTGCAGGTTCAGCAGCTGTCTCTGCAGGATTCAGCAAGGAATTGTAGATGAATAGGACTTCTTAAAATAAAGTTGTGTAAAAACCAGGAGTAAAATAAAATAAAGCATTAAGGGCACTGATATACTGGCCTTATCTAGCTTTTCCTTTCAGTACAGTGTTCTGGTATCTTCATAATTACATTCACGTTCTGACAGAGGCAGGCATGAAAACCACGTGCTTGTATTCCTCTTCTTTTTGCTGCTGCCTGGCTGGCCTTCAGCTTGTGCCATGTACTGTTTCCTCAGGCTGGACTAAAGACTCCTAGATCTTCTTGAAAAGTGGTTTTGATGTTTTATGCTCCCAAAAAGCCAGAGTCTTTGGTCTGTTGGTCTGATGTCAATGCTCAGTGATGCAAAGGGTTCTCAAATCAGGAAACCCATGAGATTTTGGATTTCTTAGAGAAGATTAATTTATAATGCAATTGTTGATTTTAGTAGTCCTGCAAGATGAGTAGTTCAAAAAAGGACATACTTCTAGATAACAGGGTGACTTCATAGAAAATGTAAAGATGGTGTTGTCACAGCAAGTGTTTTAAAATTAAGTGTCCAGGATATCAAATGACTGCTGAATTATGGAGCAGTTGTCAGAGAGTGGGTCTGGGAGATAACTGAGTTGGTGTGTTAACACTGCAGCTGGCCCTGGGTCTTCCTGAAGTGTTTCTGTCTGGAGAATTGGAAGAACTCCACTGTTTAAGAAAATGAGGGACAGATGTTTCTTTTTTGAAGAAACAGTCTGTGCACTTCAACAACTACAAACCTGAGAAGCTTTCTAAAATCAATCTATTGGCAAATCTTTATCTGAGCATGCTGCAAGGCACTTCCTCCTTGTTAAAATCAGTGGCACTGAACTGGATAAACTTCCTTGATATTGTAGCATTTTCTCTCTTTATTAACGTTTTACCAGCAGCAATACAGATGCCAAAGGTCAGGGAGGCCCTACGTAGCTACAGATTTTGTTGGAATTCTTTCTTAGACCTGGAGTCACTCAGCTTGTAAAGGAGAAGTCAAACAACTCTGGAAAGCAGACCTTCCTTTAAAATCTTAAATGGAATGGTTATATTGATCATGTCATCTTTTGATGGCCAGAAGTAGGTTTAATTTCAGAATTTGTAAAAATGTGTTGAAAGAAACACTGACTAGAAAGACAGCTCCTTTGTCAGTGAGGCTGCAGGAAACTAATATTCTAAGACCTAGATTTTGTTTTTTAAAGATTTGGGTTTTTTAAAGAGTAACCATATTTTTATTTTTTATACTTCTTGTAGTGAAGATTTCTAGGTACTTGTTTAAAAGTAAAGTAAGTTTTGTAGCACCGTCAATTGAGGTAGATAAATAGGAGTTGAGGATTCAAATATATCCCTTTTTCCATGTTCCCTAAACAGTTTCCCATGATTTTTCCACATACTGAGGCAGCTAAGTATTGTTTGTTCTAAACAGGCCTTAACCTCTCCGCTTGATTCTGGAAATTACCCCATGAGTTGGTGGTAGAGTCAGAAATATTTGAATTTCAAATTGCAGATTATTACAAGAACAGTTTTTCCAATCTTGACACATGCAGTTGTGTCTCTAACAGAGGAGACATAATCAGAAAACTAATCTGAAAATTAGCAAACCAGAAGAAACTTGGGCAAAATTCCTTGCTCCAGGGGTAAATCTGTGGGTTACCTTTTTGACTTGTCAGATTACGAGGTGGTGCCTGTAACACATCTCAGAGAAAAAGGTGAGATGGTGATGAGTAAACTGGATAACATGGCTTTTGCTCGGGGTGATCTGTGTTCATGTCCTCCAGAGAGGCATCCTTCCTAAGTAAGAGCCATTAAAAACCAGATCAAACCTCAGACAAGATCCGGTGCTTAAAACAATTCCCTTCGACCTCTAACAAAAGAATGCTGGATGTCGTATCTGCTAAAGATCATGTGACCCAAATAAAGCCCCAAACATAATAAAACAGAAACTGAAATACTGTGATTTCTGCAATCAGATGTGCATGGCCCTTCCTGCCAACTATAAATCGTGTGGGGAAAAAAGTACCCAAACCCCATCAGGTGGTGTACAGAGCATCTCACTTCTTGTGAGAAATCAGGGAGCTCCCAGGATAAGGGTGTTAAAGAGTAACTCTGGATTCACAGCGCTCCATGCCAGTGGCAAAAAATTCAGCCTGGTACTTTCAGACGTTGATCTGTTGCCCAGTTGCACAAAGAGTGTTTTTCTTTTGACAACTACTCTGAGAGAGGATATGGCAGAGTAAGGGGAATAAATTATGTATCAGTAGCAGAGGAGAGAGGGAGCGTGTCCAGAATGGGAGAGGGAGAAGGAAAACAAACCACAAACATAGTAAAGGTCATGGATATTGTTTGTTTTTCAGAACAAGAGAGTTTATGCAGAATTGATTGTTTTGTGTCTGATCTAGTTTTGCTGTGATTTTTTACAGAAAAATGTCATCTCTTCTGTTGTTGATTGACAGCTCAACCCTGTTAAGGGCTGAGCTGTTTCTGCCTTACCTGTGTGACTGCTGCAGTGGAGAATCTAGAGTGGTTTGGGTTGGAAGGGATCTTAAAGCTCATCCCGTCCCACCCCCTGCCATGGGCAGGGACACCTTCCACTAGCCCAGGTTGCTCCAAGCCCCGTCCAGCCTGGCCTTGGACATTTGCAGGGACGGGGCAGCCACAGCTTCTCTGGGCAGCCTGTGCCAGGGCCTCCCCACCCTCCCAGGGAAGGATTTCTTCTGTATATTTAACCCAAATTTCCCCTCTTTCAGTTTGAACCCATTCCCCCTTGTCCTGTCACTCCAGTTCCTGATGAAGATTCCCTCTCTGGTTCCCTCTAGCCCTTTTGGATACTAGAAGGTGCTGTGAGGTCTCCACACAACCTTCTCTTCTCCAGAACAGCTGCAGCTCTCCCATCCTGTCTCCAGAGGGGAGGTGCTCCAGTCCCTTTACTCGTGGCCCCCTCTGGACTTGCTTCGACGGTTCCTTGTCCTTCTTATGTTGAGGGCACCCAGCATAAGCAGGTCATCACAACACATCACTTTCTTTTTTAGAGCTCTGTACAGAATAGTATTGACATAGATTTCCTTATTAATCTCAGGCTCCCTTTTCCTTCTGTGCAGTCTTCAGGAACCTTGGAGTTGTCATTCACTGTCATCCAAGTCTACCTTGCCCAGCATGTTGTAGCTGAAAACTGTCAGCACCACTTTCTGAGAGGGTGAAAAGCCTCCTGCAAGGCAGGTAGTCAGTGTGTCCTCACCAGGGCTGCTCCTCCTCCCAAGCAGCTTTAAGACTGATTTCAGTGTTGAAAGGAGCTGACAGGAGGAGAGGAAATGGCCTCCAGTTTGGCCAGGGCAAGTTTAGGTTAGATATTAGGAAAAACTTTTTCACTGAAAGGGTCATGAGGCATTAAAATGGGCTGCCCAGGGCAGTGGTGGAGTCCCCATCCCTGGAAGTGTTCAGAAAACACGTGGATGTGGCACTTGAGGACGTGGTTTTGTGGTGAGCATGGCAGTGCTGGGTTGTTGGTCAGATTGGATGGTCCATCGTAAAGATTCTATGATTCTGTGAAATACACTGACAGCCTTCCAAAAGGAGCATCATTCCCCATTTCATTGGCGCTCGTGGGTGATGATATAAGTAAGTTGGCCAGTTGGCCAGTGCAGTCCCAGTGGTTCTGCATCTCAAAGTGGCAGAGTCCCATCCCACAAGTGTTTTAACAATTGGCTGTTTTGAATTGATTGGTAATTTTACATTCGTAGTCTAAAAGGGTGCATGTTGTAGATCATTTCTGAGGATCCTGTCTTGGGAATTTGAAAATTTGCCCGCCACCTTGTCAAACACAGCTTGAGAAGTATAGGAAATAATCTGATAAAAGATGTTTGCTTCCTTGGGGCAGAGCTTTATTGGTAATCCAAAATGATGAGAGAAGAGAGACCTTGACACTAAATTTAGCTCCAGGTGTGACCTGCCAGAAGCCCAGGCCTGCTTAGATATGAACTATTGATCTGGCCCTGTATCTGGGAGAACTGCTGTTCTTTCTGCTTGTGGAAAGGGGTTTTGCAGAAGCAGCGATAAATGTAGCTGAGAGTGAGCCAGCATTTGCAAATTCAGCTGACCAGGGTGTTTACTGAATTAACCTAAATATTATGTTCACTTTCAATATCTTGATACATAACTGTTAAAAAAAAGTCTCCACAGAATAATCCCCTGCTTTTTTTCTCCATTTCTCTGTTAATTAGTACTCTCTGAGTGTTAGATGCTCTCAGCTGAATAAAAGCTGATGATGATTGCCTATTTATAGGCAAGAGCTGAACTACAAGATATGTATTACGAATATGCTACAGAAGACCTGAGCAGAAGTCAAACATCTTATATTCAATGTTTCTGGAAGGCTGAGCTATTGATTATGTTTCCCCCCCCCCCCCCCCCAAATACTGATTAGTAGGGAACCTGAGGTTTTCTTGGATCACAAATTCTACTTGGAGGGTTATAATGTGCATGGAAAATGAGGAGAGGAAAGGGATTGATAATGTCTATATACATGCTGGCACAATGTGCTCTCAGGTTCGCTGGAAGCAGGAATTTGGTAGGACATCAGTAATAACGAGGGCAGAGCTTCGTGCCAATTGTGGAGATAATTTCAAACCCAGGCCGACTGACCTCATCTCTTCTATGTAGTTTGTGTTTTCTGCCTTTTGTGTTTATGTTTTAGAGGGTTTAAAGTAATTACTCATATTTCCTGTGTGGAACTGCACAGAACCACAGAGAACTTTAAGGAACAAAATAAGCAATCTGCAAAAAATCTGTTCCTTCAGCAAACACTTGGGGTACTGAAACAATGTCATAATGTCAGGAACGTGCACCTGGCAGTCAGCTTTTCAGGGTTAAGAGCCAGGTTTACTGAGGGTACCTCCAACTCCTGATACCAGGAGGAGGTGTGTTTTCACGTCTTGGCTGAACAGGAGAGATGAATGAATGCCTGCAGCAGCCTGGGGGCTTTTGCTTTCCATACAACATGTAGCAAAGTTTCAGTATCTGATCCTGAAGGAGCATGACACACCAGATTTCCAGGGCATGGTAATTTTAGTTGCTGAAAGCCCATTCTGATTTTTTTTCCCCTTTTCTTCCTTTCCTTGGTACTCTGAATTCTGACTATTTTTAGCTAGTGAAGAGATGAAGTTCAGGTGATACAAATTCAGCTCGTTGAGCCTCACCAGAGATGCAGACCTTTAAAATGGGCCACTCAGGTGAACTTGCAGTGAGTCTCCAGCACGGAGAATCCCACAGTGGTTTGGGTAGGGAGGGACCTTAAAGCTCATCTCACTCCCACCCCCTGCCATAGGCACGGACATCTCCCACTAAAAAATGCAAATCATATATTCCTGTGTAAACATATGTGATAAAACCAACTCTGAAGGATTTTAAGATTAGAGATAAACCTTTGGAAGTTCAGTACAATGTAAGAATTGCCTACTGATATACCTAATGATATATTCTTGATCACACAGAGGTCCATGGTTTTGGGTTGTGTTCCTCACAGGCTCTCTGCCTGGTTGTGTACAGAAGTGCTTATCTAATGAGCTGCTTTATTTTTTTTCTTCCCCCTTACTATTTTGGTCATGTAACCCTGGGCCTTACTAGACACCACTCAGATCAGGATTGGAGGCTGGAGTTATTATTTCCCTCCTCAATGTTTCTGCAGGACTCATCACTACAGCGTTTCAGTGCTTCGGATGTTAATTGATTTTCGTACCACCCTACTGAGATGGAAAATTATTATTAACCAGGGAAATGGAGCACAAGGAGATTGAGGTCAGAATTGCTGCTCAGTTGGAATGCCAGGTTTCAGACACCTGTGACCTGGTTTATTATTTCCTTAATATTCACATTAAACTGTTGAATTCTTTTAATTCTGCATCTCTCCATACTGAGTCAGCAGCTGTAATGCAGAAGCTGTAAGGAAAACTGGAATTTTTTTTTCATAAAGGACGCGCCTGGTTTCACAAAAGTAATTTTTGGGCAGAATTGGGCAAGAAATCTTAGTCTCAATACGGCATTGACATGTTATGCCCCAGGAGATTTTTCTTACTTAATAAATTCTTCTGGCTGATCCAATACTTATTCTCCAGTTCTTGGAAGTCTCTTCTGCTCCCTATCTGTAATTCATCATGAGAATGTGTCCACTTGAGACAACAAATGAGTTGGAGTGCATGTGAGATGTTCTTAATTAAAAATTCCAGATGTAGGTGCATAAAGATTGCCCTATGTTTCTACTGTAACATTTATTTAATACAGTTTTCTGTTCTCTTTGTTATTTCTCTGTCCATCTGCCTTCTGGCATCAAATGCCCACACGGAGCAGCATCGTGAGAGCTGGAAGTGGCAGCAATGTCAAGGAGTCAGTTTTCCAGGGCAGTTGCTCTGTTGCAGGAGCTGTTTCAGAAGGGAGATGACTTGGAGCAGAGAGCTCGTTCAGCAGGGTGGCAGCTGTCAGAGCGCTGACACGTGAAGATAATTCTTTTCCTCGGTAGAATATTGGTTCTCTGAGTTGGCAGCACCGAAATGATTATTAGAAGTGAGAAAGATCATTAGAACTCTGAATGCTTTGATAGCCATCTCACCTTAGCTTTTTTATTTTTCCATCATAAATTAACTAATCATGACTTTCAGAAGAATAAAAATCCTCCAAAAGCCTAAATGAAGAGAACTGTAAACTGTGGTACTCCTGAGAACAGCGCTGTCGACAAACTGCCTGCAAAAAGGTAGAAACTTAACCAAGGTATTTTTGGTTTATTTTAAGAAGTAGTTCTACTCTCTAGACTCATTGCTTGGTTGTCTGCAATTATGGGTTTATTGTATTTTGAAGGGATATTACTTTTTGAGAAAGAGTTAATTCTCCAGTCTTCCAAATTAATTTTTTGGGGTCCATTTAATTGCTTTCCTCTAGTTTTTCAGAGGTATCTTTTGTTAATAATGCTGAATGAAGACTGCTTCAGGTTCCTTTTAACTCAGTAAAAGTGACTGTGCGCTTGGGCCTTTACACAAATATTTTTGGCCCTACCTTGGACATCTTCCTTGTCAACTTCTGTATGCTCAGTTACATGTTGGCCTCCCGATAGAGGAAAGAGAAGTACAGGGAAGTCAAACACAATGTCCCAGCTTGACAGGAAAGTGATATGTGTGCTGGACGTGGTGCCCTTCCTGTAATTTTCTCTGGATCTTATCAAATTTGTGCTGAAGAATTCACATAACTGTGCTGGTAGATCTCAGATGCTGTTTAAGGCATTTCCTCATCTGGGACCCAAATTACAGTTTTCCAGCCTCTCTGGTGTTTGGAAGCCATGTAAATGAAAATACTCATTAAAGAAGTCTGATTAGAGAACTGCTTGTTATTAAATTTTCATTATTAGTCTGTGTTTTGTTGCTTTGTTGTGTGGTTAGTTTTGGTTGCTCATAGTTGCGCGGTGCTTTGATGAGAATCATCGTGATAACACAGTGAAAGCACAAAACCAGGTTTTATTTTCTCCAGCAGTACCAGCTGGCGTAATAAAAACATCCCCTTTCTTTGTAAGCTCTCCTTGTCATAGCACACAACAATATGCCTGGTATTTTAGAGGGCTGGAACACCTCTCCTGTGAGGAATGGTTAGGAGAGCTGGGGGTATCCAGCCTGGAGAAGAAGAGAAGGCTCCAGGGTGAGCTTAGAGCCCCTTCCAGTGCCTAAAGAGGCTCCAAGAGAGCTGGAGAGGGACTTGAGAGGAACAGGACAAGGGGGAATGGCTTCTCACTGCCAGAGGGCAGGGTTGGATGGGATATTGGGAAGGAATTCTTGGCTGTGAGGGTGGGGAGGCCCTGGCACAGGTTGCCCAGAGAAGCTGTGGCTGCCCCTGGATCCCTGGAAGTGTCCAAGGCCAGGTTGGACGGGGCTCAGAGCAACCTGGGCTGGTGGAAGGTGTCCCTGCTCATGGCAGCGGGTGGAACTGGATGAGCTTTACGGTCCCTTCCAACCCAAACCATTCTGGGATTCTCTGTGCAGTGTTACTCAGGCTAAAATACTAAAGGGGGTCAGAAAACACGAAGTGATGTTTGTGCTCGGGGCATCCATGGCTGTGTCCTCACTGCCATGGAAGGGGATGGAGGAATACAGTGGTGGGATTTCATCTCTGGGGTAGTCTGGTCTGGCCCAGGGTTGTGCCTCTGTGTGTGTTGGCTACGGATGGGCCCGAAGGGAGCTGGAGCTGGGAATTGCTGTGGACCTCTGGCTCAGCCCTCCCCAGGCAGCTGCATTTCTGTGTGGCACAGGCTCTCTACAGAGGCTTTATGGGATTAGAAAACCACCGAAATTCAGGAGATTACCTGGTTACTGACTCCAGCAGGTATAAAAAGAGCTTTTTTATGGAAAGCCCTGGATTACGAGATACAGTCTGAGGGTTTAGAAGCTTTTCTGTAACAGAGTTATTTTGTTTTCAAGGTAAAAGTATATATAAAGGATTTATTTTCCAAGTCACAGGTGAGGATTTTGTTGGTTTTTCCTTAAGGATTAGAAAGGTAATGGAGAAAAGCACCATTTGATATTTACCAACCTAAAGGTATATCTCGCACTGACGGCAACTGGAACCTGAAGATAATTGATTAACTGTTGTAGTTCCAGCTCTGACACATTGATACCACTTCCTCATACACACAGTGGTGTTTCTCAGGTCTGATTGCAGTGATTCCCATCTTTTTATAGGAATTCTTTATGAATTTTTAGCTATCACTTTTTATGGCCACTTGATACACATTTCAGATTAGTACCTTTGAGCTTGCAGGAGAGGGACACTAATTCTCTTGTTTTTTTTACTGCCAGAGCAATACAATAAGTATATGATCTGTGGTAATAATGCCCCAACAGTTAAATAACTAGTAATTTCCTTGGAGTTTTAAGGATGAACCTTAAGCCTGAAGGCCAGAAAACATACCATGTTGCTCTGGCTAAACTGTCAAGTTATTACTGCATCTGAGACTGCAAAGGATTTTCAGTTTCTTCTCAGAACATTTCTGGAGGATGAGTCAGTAAAGCAGTTACCTGATGTATCCATGTTGATTACACAGGGCATTTTCTGTTATGTGGATGTTTAATTACACTGTTACCGGGTTAATACATCGAGGTTTTTCTCTCTTTTTTTACAGGATTCTGCTCAGGAGAGTGTCATCAAACGAGATATCCATCGTACATACCCAGCACATGATTATTTCAAAGATACAGAAGGAGACGGTCAGGAATCTCTGTACAAAATCTGTAAGGTACAGTCAGTACTCTGAATTTTAAAGTGGCTCCAAATGTTACTGTGACTGTATTTTGCCCTGCTAACCCTATTCTGGTCCAAGTCTTTAATCAGTAGGATCTGAAAGCTTTATTTAGGCTGCGCGTGGAGAGTGTAGTGTTTCTGCAACACTTCCTATAACCTTGCATTTGGCATCTCCTGAGGTGCAGGTGAGAGGAGCAAGGCTTGGGCTGGCTTTGCTGAGGGGCACTTTGAGGTCAGAGATCCTCCTCAGTGGAAGTGTGTAGGAGAACCTGGTTTTGCTCTGAGCTTGAGAGGTTTGCAGAGGAAGAGAAACCCTCAGAGCAAGCTCTATTGTGAGGTTAAATAGGAATGTCTGTAGATGATTATCCAGAGAACCAAGTTCACTGACCATTCCACAAGCAGAGCTTTCCACTCACTGCTGCCAGGTCACCCCCGATGAAAAAAAACTCCTTGAGGTACTAAATTGTTGCCGTGGGATTTATGGTGCTGAAAAATCTCCTGGAGCAGTTAATTAGGGGTGAGATAAGAAAGGGTTTATTTTGCCAAGGCTAAAGATGTTACAAGACGCGCGCGCCTGTGCCCGAGAGGTTACATTTTTATAATACCCTCCATCCAATCCCAAATGTGTCCACCCTGTGGCCTTTACTCTGGTCCGCCCCGGGTCCACCCCCTGAAAATGGGTCTGGGGTGCATTTCGGGACCCCCTGTTCATCCCATCTTCATCTCCGTCAGAGCACAAAGGGTACATAGTTACCCAGTTTTTGACCGTGTTCTGTGCTTTAGGCCCTGATATGCTGTTCTGTCAACAATCTAGGCCTTACCTTGACAAAAGACTAAACATTTCTACTGGATTCGGGAGTAGGGGTGATATAGGGAGCATAGAATGGGGTAAGAGGGTTAAGGAATGTGTAAGCAAGGGTGCTACAGGGAAAGGGATGCAAGGGAGTGAGGGTTGCTGCTTTTAAAATCTACCTATAAAACTTACAAGGCTTACAAATATTAGAAAAATAAAAAACCATTGGGGGCTTAAGGCATCAAATGAACAGGTTTGTCTAGCTTGTACAGATAGACTTGAGTTGCTCAGGAGAGATCCAGAAGGAAGAATACTGCAGCTTGGTCGGTAGTTCTCTGGCTGGCACTTGTGGATTCTGTTGCGGTTTTGGCAGTCAGTTTTTGTTTCACATTTGTTTCTAAAACTCAGGAAATTCGTGTAGAATATTCTGTAGAATACTATATAATGTAGAATTCATTCTATTCATCTGGAATAAACAATTGCCTTAGACAAAGCCACTTCCACTTCCCTTCCTCTTCCTTGTTACTGTTTCTACTTCCTTCTGATTAATAGAAATGATGGAGTTGTCATAACAAGTACAAAAGAATGTCCTGCCTTTGGGGTGTAATGATACATATTCCTGTTCTCCAGATGAATTCTGTGGGGATACAGACTCCTATTCAAACAGTAATCTGGATAACTGTTATAAATAGAGCTGCTTAGGTATTGAAGTTCATTACTGTGAGTAATTCACATTAAAAGAAGAGATACAAAGTAAAGGAACGGAGAGAACTTTGAACCAATGGTATTGATTTCTCACTAATCTTGGAGGGCACAGTTCCTGTGCCAATCTAGGAAAAGAATAACCAGGACAATGCAGATAATTATGGGCTTGTCGCTTTGATATCAGTTA
Source organism: Pseudopipra pipra (assembly GCF_036250125.1). Classification (NCBI taxonomy): domain Eukaryota; kingdom Metazoa; phylum Chordata; class Aves; order Passeriformes; family Pipridae; genus Pseudopipra; species Pseudopipra pipra. The sequence continues at coordinate 3,005,395 of NC_087557.1, forward strand.
AGTGAAAAATGATGGAATAATATTCATCTTTTCGAATATTAAATGTGAGAAATGTGTTATAATGAAGACCTATGAGTTTACTGAAAATAGATCTTGACAAGCTAACACAAAAAAATAGAAATACAGGTTTCATTGATGAAGGTGATTCTACTGAAATTCTGTACATCATTTAGCCCGAGGTGGAAAGAACACGTAAATGCTGGGCAAGTTAGAGCATGAGCAAGATACACATTAAAGAATTTAGAACTGGCCAGCAGGTTCCTAAGCATCAGTACTGAATTAATGGGATTCAGTCAGGGCATTATGGAGATTCCTTGCTCATTCCAGGCACTCTCGTTAGTGCCCTGAAAGAAACCAGAAAGTTATTTGTCATGAAGGTATCTCCATGACACAGGGAAAAAGGGAATGGTAAATAATGAGACGTGGAGAAGAGAAGGCTCTGAGGAGACCTTAGAGCCCTTCTAGTTCCCAAAAGAGCTCCAAGAAAGCTGCAGAGGGACTTTGGACAACGGCCTGGTGGAACAGTCCGGCCCCAGAGCCACAAGCTCATGGGCTCAGCCAGGAGTTTTACTATATATATATATAGTAAAATATATATAAAAAAAATATAAAAAATATATATTAAAAAAAATATATATTTCCACTGTCCCTGTCAATGTGAGCTGAGTGAGGGGCTGCAGGAGCTGAGGGGTGTTATAGGGCAGTGCCCTCACTGTCCCCATATGAGCTGGGGGGTGTTATAGGGCAGTGTCCTCACTGTCCCTGTGAGCTGTGGGGTGTTATAGGGCAGTGTCCTCACTGTTCCCATCTGAGCTGTGGGGTGTTATAGGTTTCCCAGGATGTTTGTGATCAGCAGCTGCTCCGGGGCTTCCCTGTGTGGGCTCCAGGGGCTGCCATGAGGGACACGATGCCATCTCAGCTCCGTGAGGTTCGACCCATCCCTTCCTCTCCACCCCCAACCCCCCCCCCCCATGCACACCTACACCCCCCCCCGAGGTGGTTCCAACCCAACAATTCCTGATCTGGTGTCTGACACCTGCAGTGACAGCACAAGTGGGAATGGCTTCCCACTGTCAGAGGGCAGGGTTAGATGGGATATTATGAAGAAATTCCTCCCTGTGAGGGTGGGGAGGCCCTGGCACAGGTCGCCCAGAGAAGCTGTGGCTGCCCCATCCCTGCAAGTGTCCAAGGCCAGGCTGGACGGGGCTTGGAGCAACCTGGGCTAGTGGAAGGTGTCCCTGCCCATGGCAGGGGTGGAATGAGGTGAACTTTAAGGTCCCTTCCAACCCAAACACTTCTGGGAACCTGCCATCTGGATCAGAGGCCTGGCAGTGTGTCTGTCAGGTCAAGGGCTACTTTTCCTGTGAAGCATTTTGTATCTACCTGCAGTTGAATGCCCTCTCCCACCTGGCCACTTTCTCTTGATAGAACATGATCTGTACAGCAGCTTTGCAGTCAGGTTTTAATTCCCTGCTCCAAGCAGCTCTGTCTCATCAGCAGTCTTTGTAACTGTGCTGTCTCCATGTGTTCTTTAAGGTTTGTGAATATTTGCAGCAGCATCAGCCCTAGCACAACTTTCTGCAGGGTTCTGTGGGTGACCTCACCTTCATACTCTGGGTGAGAACTGTTTATTCCTGCCTTTTGCTTTCTATCCTTTAACCTATTATTTGAGTGTGTAAGAGGACTTCATATAGCAGCTTAGTTCCCTAAAAAGCCTTTGGGAAGGGCCTTTTGGGAAGCTGAAGGCTTTGTAAAAGTCCTGGAAGACTTACTGACTCTCATTCTTTATGTACTCATTGGTTCAGAGAAGGATTTGGGAATCACTGCTTCCTGGTAGAACAGCCATATCCAATCTGCAGCATGAAATTATTCCTAAATTTAATGATTTTAGAGTTGATGGTTTCTACCTACTTGCCAGTATTGAGATCAGACACAACTGCTGTGGAGATTTCCAGGGAGGTACTTTTCCTTCATCCTCACATAGTTTTCTTAAATGATTGTGACTGTGACAGATGTCCATGGCTGGGTCTGACTGGACCTTGAGTTTATGATTGATCTGGTGAATTTTAGAGAAATATTGTTTAAAGCTAATTAATTTGCTTATAAACTTGTCATTCCAATGGGAATAAGAAGTAATAATCTCTGTTGAAAGTAATATTGTGGCAGCTTTATATTACTAAAATAACTTTTACCAAAGGTGCAGGGCATTCATAGCCTTCTTCTAATATGAAAGCAAGAGATTTGAAGAATGCGATTATTGAATAAGGCTGGAAAAGGTCTGTCCTCAAGTGGGAGGGTAAAAAGCTGAAGAGCATTTTCTTCATTCCCCACTGAGATGAGAGATGATCTGAGCTGTCAGATAAAAAGGAAAACCATTAAAGGCTCACTGCCTCATTTTAACAGGTCTGTCAGTTTTCGTTCCATCTCTTAATCTCATCTTCAGAACAGCAGGAACTCAGGAAAGATGGAAACTTTTTCTGTTGTGGAACATTTATGTGACAAAGTACCTAAAAATAAAGTTTAAGGCTGACAATGGTGATAAGGAACGAAAAGAGTTCCAGATTCTAGACTGGAGGTTTCACTTGAGGACACTGCACAAGGTAGATGTGCACAGAGCGAATTTTGGGGAAATTTTTTGGGAAAAGAGCTGTTTCCTGCATGCTTTCTGTTTAAATACTCTGCGAATTCCAGCTCTGTTTAAAGACCTGTCTCTTGCTGTTACAATGCATAACTGAGCAGTCTCTGGGCCTACTTCCATGCTGCATATGTACTTACAGCTCCATGCTCCGGGGAATCGCAGCGCTTGGCACAATTAATCCTCTCGGCTGTTTGCAGCGTGTGCAGTGCAGAATTTAACAGGACATGTGTTTTCCCTAATTTCCTGATTAAAGTAACTCCTATTCGACAAACCACCAGTGTGACTTCAATGGGAAAAAGGGAGCACGGTGCAGGGAAATCCATCGGGTTGACTGGGTGGATGTTCTTATTGGGCAAACTGGGAAAACAGGCCCAACGCTTCCCTGGGGGTTCATCAAATGGTTGAATTGCCTCTCAGAGATTCCAAGTTGCTGTTCATGTTTTGCAGTGAACCGAGGTGCTGTGGAAGGATATGAATCATTTGTATCATGGCATATTTTGTTACTAAATCCTGATCTCCTTGGTGGCTCAGATTCGTAGTTTGTTCCTAATCCCAGTTTTGCTTGCCTGAAGGTTTTCCATGCAGGATCAGTGTGTGGCTGCTTTGCTGTGAGAGCAAACACTCCGTTTTAGTTGTCATTCCATTGTCTCTTTGTTGGTACCCACATTAGCAGAGGGAACAATAAACTGTTTTCTAGCAGAACTAACACCGACTGGGCTCTGATATGGGTGGTTTTTTTGGCTTTCTTTGCCAAAAGAAAGTATATTGAAGTGTGAAAATGTCTTTGAGTTGCTCTTCTGTGACCAGCAGCTTCTATGCCCGTGATAAGCTGTGAATGATGGATTACTCTTTGGCAGAGCTGCTGCTCAGTGCTGGCCTCTGAGCTGAAAGTCTAATTTTCATCCTTTTTTTACATTTTCATCTCCATTTCATTGCAGCATCTCTTTTCAAATAGTCACCTCTTCTCACTGTGCACTTATTCTTCCACATTTTTCAATCCTTAGCATCTTTTCAGATTTCCAAATGGGATGTTGCAGTGTTTGTCCACTTTGCTGTTATTTTTTGTCAGAGAGGAGTCTGTTTGCCAATTTTAGGATAAACACGGGAGCATAAACACAATCAGTTAGGAATTACTTTTCATCTGTTTTTAGTTGTTTATTTTCTTTGCTCCTGGGTTGAAGAGCAATTCTGGTAAATATTGTTGTCTTGTTTCATGCAAAGGATTTTTAATGTTATCTTGTGTTTATTCTATTTACATATCAATAAGGCTCCTTCTCCTGCATCTGTGCTCAGCGAGGAGGCAGCAGCGCTGTTCCTGCACTCAGGGCTTCTGCTGAGCCTGTACTGGTGGAAAGGTCAGCACTGGAATCCTGGATGCTGGAAAGAGCCTGTTCAGGGGCCTGCCTGAGTAAATGTGAAGATTTCTTCATCCCCTCAGCCCTTCCAGCTCTGGGGGAGGCACATTGTGTAACAACCACGTGCCTCTCCCTGATACTCAATAAATGAGTAATTAATGTCTAAAAATACAGTTTTCAGCTAGCACAGAAATTCCTTGTATAATGTGATACATCCTCAATGCTGCAGTCACAGGAATATTACTACTTTCAGGCTGTTAGCCCTTATAATAAATTTAGGTATGGAGTTTGAAATTGTACCATCACTAAAATTATTCAGCAACCAAGCATGTCAGAAAATACATTGTCTGCATCAAAGTATGGATGTTTTCCTGACAGAACCTGATTTTCAGACACTTTTAACTCTACTAAGCCAGACTTCAGCACAGAGCTGTGTCTGTGTCAAACATTGAGCAGCATCCACAGGTCATTTCTATCCATGAGAATCACGAGAGGGAAACTGAAAGCTCTGGAATGTGAGACAGGCACTACAGGAATATTTTTCATGAACTCTCTTTAGTTTCTGCTGTAATTGTTTCATTTCCAGTGTTATTGAGTCACTGTGGTAAAGGCTGATATTTGCTAGTTAGTGAACCTTCAGCAGGTGTAACCAGCCCTTTTCATGCTTATGAGGATGCAGAATGATGAGAAATATTTCATTCTGGAATTTGGGAAGTACTCCTTTCTCTTCCTTATTGATATCTGCTGGGACCCCTAGGCAGCAGTTACACAAATCCCAGATCTGGGGCTTTAAATTCAAATCAGCCACCTTTCTGTTTGTCTTTTAGATGCTACTTACTTGGCAGGTTTCTGCCTGTAGAAGATTCTGATCATGGGAGATTTCCCTCCATTAATTGTTTTAGAGAATAATTTCTGTCCACCTCTGGATTCTTCATTCACTTTCCCAACATATAGGTGGTTCTCTAGCATGGGCTTCATTTTAGGAGACTGTTGCTTCCAAAGAATTCACTTCCTGATGATGATGTACCAAGACCTGCACAGCAGTTCTCATTAGCAGATAGATAACTATTCAAAATGTGTTTTAATTTTCTGAGATCCTCATTTAGTTAAAATGAAAGAAAATAGGCTTCAACTCAGAACCTCCATTAAGTCCCACTTACAAGACAGAGAATATTTAAAGTTGACTGGGGAATTGTGATTGGAAGTTCCCCAAGAGTTTAAGAAAATAATCAGTTAAAAGGCTGTGATACTGTCACAGGTTGTCATGGGAGAGATCCCATTCTCTTGAAATTACAAAATTACAATGACTGCAGTGGAAAAAGGGGATTTGGAATTTTGCTTTGTTTTCATATTTCACGTAGAAGGAGAAAGTTAATGCTCCTCAGTTCCTTAAAAGCATAAATCCTAAATAATAAATCTTAGATCTTTTGTTAATAATCTGATATTGTGGTGGTATCTGTAGGCAGCATCCTTATTTCTGGGGCTGTTTCGGTTAATTACGTCATATCTCAGCAATACCAAGTCCCATAGGTTACTTAAAAATAGAATAGTGTAATTGGAAATGTAATATGCATAAAGCTTCAGAAATCTCTTTGCATTGGGTAGATGCAATGAAATCATGTCAATTTTAGAGACTTCCTTAAAGAGAAATCTTTAGTTGCTAGGATTATAATGCTTTGATTTAACAGGAGAACCTGATCTAATTCTGAAGTAAAGTTTGTGTCCCCATATCTGATAACAGCTGCTTGTCAAGATGAGATTTTGGGGTAGGACCTGGTGGAAATGAATTTCAAAAAGCAGTTAATGGTTTTTTCCCCATGGTTGTTGGTTGCTTCAAAGGTTTGTTAATGATGATGTCCTTTTACTGGGGCCCTCAGTTTTTCACTTATATAGCCAATGTATATCTGCGTCCACTAATTAATTTCACATTTTTATTTAAACCAAATTATCCAGAACTTGCTGATTTGTAGTTCTATGGATCAACATTTTTAGAAAAGTTTCAGTTTAGGCAAGTAATGGTTTACCAGTTTATTCTCCCCCTCTATGATTTTTGGGTGAATACCATCTGTTCTCAATAAATCTTGAATTTTTTTATTCCCTTTAATTGATCATCCCTTCTGATACTCAACTGGACACAGATCCTTCAACACACCCTCTGTTAGAAATGGTTTCAGCAGGATGACAACCCCTGGGATTCTTCTGGAATAAACCAGACACAAAGTTCATGGTGATTTTCTGCTGGAGTTTAAATAAAACTTTCTTACATCGACCATGTATTTTCCAAGAAGAGACTTTGCCTTCCTGCTCTGCATGTGTTTGAAGTGGATTTATTACTAGTTCAGATGTGCTCAGGAAGTTGATTATGAGAGAATTTGCTGGTCTTCCTTCATATTTTTGTATTTAATGTGCAGAGTGAGGATTTCCTTCCACTCTCCTCATTTTGCCATAATTTCAGCTTCTTTCATGATCTCAAAAGAAGTATGTTTTTATTTCTGATAACTTTCTGTACTTTTCAATCTGTGTCAGTTTTGGAAGAAGTTTGTTGCTTTCTCAATACTTACTTTAAAATAATTCCTTTGGATTAATTTATTGGTATTTTCAGCAAATTATTTGCTATAATGCTTCTCACAAAGGAGAACTCCCAGGCATTGATAGTTTGCTGTTAATTTTTCAGCCTGGAATTTTTAAAGTAAATTAGAAGCATTGTTATATAGTATGAAGAAATCATAAATCAAATTTCTCATGTTTCTAGGTGGAGTTGGCCTTTAGAAAGCAGGAATAATACATCTTTTAAGAATGCTACAGATATAAAATATTAGGCATAATAACTGATTAATTGGGGGAACAAACAGATAAATACTCATGATGGTGAATAATCAGAAGATGGTTCTAATTAGTCATATGCAACATTAATTTAAGCATTTAATGTAATTTCTCTTAATTTAGTGCTTGGTAGCTGAAGAGTAATTTTAAATTAATTTTTTTGAAGAGAACATCCCTTTCCCCCCCCCAATTCAAATTTTGTGTTGTGCATTTCTGGAATTATTTTTTCTGTTTGACTTCAGTGGCTAGAGCTGGTTCAAACTAGTATGCAGATTGAAATGGTTAATTAAAGGGTTTTTTTCCAATGATTTCTGTGACTGATGTTTGTGAATTTGCATGGCCCCTGAACCTGAGCAGTGGGCTGGGATTATTTTCACTCAGCTCCTGACTAATTCCATGGAACAGCCTTCAAAACAGTGGTGAGCAGTGGAGACAAAGGGCAAAGAGCCGCAGGTCCCAGGGCAGTTTTTCAAAAGGGAAAAGTAATGGGGGGAGTTTTTCAGAAACAGTGACCTTTAAAGGAATACTCAGGTGGTATTTACAGGAATCCTGTCTCCTGGAATCATTCCAGAATTCCTCACAAATATGAAGTTTTGCCCATCTGAATGAAGAGTGAAAGTGATTTAAAGAGTTTATGGTTTGGCTTCCATTTCAGCATTTCTGGGAGAATTAATTTGCAGTTTTGTTGGCTGGGAAAGAGTCACATCTCTTTTTCAGTCAGTGATTACCTTCTGGAGAAGCAGCATAGCCACCTTTGGAATACTGGAGGATAGCCCTTGGGTGGGTTTGGTTCCCCAGCACCTCTGACTGTTTATTCTCAGTGTCTCTGATCTTCCATTTGGGGCATTTGCAATCTTGCTTTTACCTAAGACTTAAAAAAAGAAGATAAATGTGGTGTTCTAGGCAAAGTGGATCTTCTGCTTCCTGTGGCTTGTTTCTCCCTGTGGCTCTGCCCTTTGCTTTTGTTTTCCCTGGCTGTAGCCTCAATACCTGTCTGATTCCCTCAGGAATGTCTCTCCCTCTGATGTCAGTCCTGCTGCTGCTCGAACTTTCTCGAGTTTCCTTGAATTCTTAACATCCTCTGACATCTCTTTAAAAACAGGATCTGTCGTCTTGGAAAAGTAAGGGGGAAGGAAAGGTTAGTTATTTTAGTTTGGGGTTTTTTTAAGAGTAAGAAAAAAGCATGTCAGTCATATGATAGGAAAATGAGTCTTGTTCATTCTTCGGTGTTACAAGGGCATGGAAAGGCTGTTCTGATGAAATGTTCGGGCTACGGTAGTTCTTGGCATTTTCTAACCTCAGGTCCTCTGCTTCCATGATGTCAGAACTTGTTTTTCCAAAACCAAACAACCACTCTTCCCACAGCACAAACTACCCTGGGTTTTGTATCACATTTGTGATATCGGTACAGTGCTCAGCAGAATTATCCTGGGTTTTGGTGAAGGGAAATTGCATCCAACGCTTCTCGTCCTGTTTGGAAAACAAAAATTTACCAGTAACAGCATTTGTGAGGGTTGAGAGTGACCTGTGGGTGTTTTCTGAAGAGCCCTGAAAGCCTTTGCGAGAGTGGCTGTGGTTTCACCCCATTTATTATTTTAGCCTGAGTAGTGTTACATAGAGAATCATGGGTTGGTTTGGGTGGGAATGGACCTTAAAGCTCATGCAGTTATATCCCCTGCCGTGAGCAGGGACACCTTCCTCTGTCCCAGGTTGCTCCAAGCCCCGTCCAACCTGACCTTGGACACTTGCAGGGATGGAGCAGCCACAACTTCTCTGGGCAACCTGTGCTGGGGCCTCACCACCCTCACAGGATGGAATTTCTTCCCAATATCCCATCTAACCCTGCCCTCTGGCACTCTGAACCCATCCCCCTTGTCCTGTCCCTCCAGTTCCTGATGGAGTGTTGTTCCCCAGCTCCCACGGAGCCCCTCAGATACTGGAAGGCCATACCCTGAGCTCCCATTGCTGGGAGCCCATTTTGGTGGTGGTGGGTGCATGCTAATGAACATGTTAATAGGGATGCTAAACACATTTTGCCTTTCCTTTCCCCTAGGCCTACTCTGTCTATGATGAGGACATCGGCTACTGCCAGGGACAGTCTTTCCTTGCAGCTGTGCTTCTGCTTCATGTGAGTTAATTGCAAAATGAAAGCTTTGATATCTGAAACCAAAGCAGCTGTAAAATCAGTGGTGCTGTTTGACAGATGTTTACTGTTGTTTATTTGCCTTTATTCATTTTCCTCTTGTTGCTTTTTGGCAATAGTGACTAATGGCTTCTATCTTTATGAATGTAGATTTGCTTTATCTGAGAGAAATCCATTAAATTGTCAAGTACTTCTGTGTCAAAACCTGAAGCTGATTTGTTACATATTAATATTTTCTTTTAATTTAGTTGTCACCTTGGTGAGCTCCCTTTGTGTTTATGGGGGATTTAACGCTGGGAGGCATTCTTGGAGTAGCTCAGCAAAGCAGGTAGTCTCATTAATTTTTAGTGAGACTTTTTCTCCTAGGGACACTTTATAATATCTTGTGAATGAAAGCTGAATTTCAACCTTGATATTTTAGCCTGTAACCAAAAACTGCACAAAATTTGATCCGTTACTTCCTGTATAAACGCGTGCACATATGTCTGGAGATAGATAAATAAATACACAGGTTTTATAGTTTGCAAGATGCTCTGCCTTTGATGTCTCAGTGGAAAATCTCTGCAGATTCAAGTAGTGTATTTGTTCAAGTATTTATTCAGATAAAGTAGATCAGAATAAACCACCCCAAGCCCCAACCACAGCTCTTACTCAGGCTCTTGCCTGTTTTTCCTGTCAGGTTTTAATTAGTAAATTATTAATCATGATTAAAATACGTTTTGGATTGTGGGCTTGAGTCAGCTGTTGGTATATATGTTACACATATGCTTCCTAAGGCATTGAGAACTCAGATTCAGATTAATTTAAGCTGTAATTCCTAGGGAGAGCTATAACTCCTGGAAGACTTAGGGAACAGGATACAGAGTGACAGGGTTGCAGAGAAGCTTTAGATCCTTTAAGGATAAACCTAATTAGTCACATTATTACAATCCCACATATACTGCAAATTAGCTTCTCTAACAGTTATTTTGCAATTAACTTTTTACCCAAACCAGGATTTTGAAGTTCCACTGGAAGAATAAGCCATTTTCAATACCAGAGTTGTTTGGAAACGTGTGGGTGTCGCATTCTTAACATTTGACTGATACTTCAGCTCCTCTCCCTTGGTTCTGTGCTGTCATTACTACAGAGAATCACCTCTGTTACAGTGTTTCTGGAGTTGGAAGAAATTGCCCTGTACACTGGGAATACTAAATGGAAATGACACTCATTTTAATATGCCCTTTATAACGTTTGCTTTCATAATAGGATATTAAAGTGAAATTCTCAGAGAAAGGGGGGAAGGGAAGCAGTCTCAATGAGCTCATGTAAGTTGGCAGCTTCCCAGGATGTCCTCAAACTCTTGTTTTTCTCAAATTCTCCAACCAATCTGTGTGCTGTGATTGCCTGTAAGGCCCTCTCTAACTCTCCTATCTTTGCATGGATTTCTAGATCCCTTCATTTCCCTTTTTTTTCTGGGACAGGGTGTCCTTCCTCTTCAGTTAGATATCTTTCAGGGGTGGCTGAGTAGCTTGCACCTCCATCCTTGATTTTTGTGATTTTGCTGCTTTGATGAAATTCCCATCAAGGATGAGCAGGTAACTTCTAATCACAGGGGGACAGTGTTGCCAACTCTAATCATTTTACTGTAAGTCTCATAGTATTTGACTTTTTTTCTTGTCTATTTTTCAGAGCCATTGCTCTGTGAAAAAAAACCTAAAATGTCAAAGAACAGATATTTGCCCTTTGTTATCCTAATGCTAAAGATCAGACTGGCAATACCCAAAGTTTGTGTTCTGACTGAATAAAATAATTAATGAAAACTCGATGTATGATTCTGAATTCTTAGGGTTGGTAATATTGGAGACCCTCTGTCCCCTGAGAGCAAGGACTTGACCTATTTGGCCTCTGTTCCCTCTCCCTGTCTCGGGGGAGGAACAGCTGTCACTGCACGAGTGTCTGACTGAGCATGCAGGGGAGATGAGTTTGTGCATGAGCACTTGTTTTCTATGTCATTAGAAATTATTGGAGTTTGACCAAAAACCCCTGAAATTTGCTTTCATTGTCCTTCTTGCATAGCAGGTTTGAGCCTTTTGGTCAGGATAAAATCATTTCTTCCCTTTACTTTGTCTGCAGCTTTTATCCACTGTCAGTGGGGATCATTGCATCCGGATAAATCCAGATAAAATTGTGATTAAGAGCTTTGAGATGGCTAAGAACCATCCAAGGTGAATCAGCCTTGGACTGGGAGCCAGCAGCTGAGCTGGCACTACTATGCTAACTAGTTACTTTTCTTTATGGTGTCTGGAAATGAAAATGAAAGTGTCTGCCCATGGCCCTGGAGACAGGCCCTAATCATGGGCTGAGCATAAAAGATGAAACCCTGGAGGTAAATATCAAGAGACTAAAATTCCCTTTGAAGAAAATAGCAAGCTTTTATCTGTTGCTATATTGGATAAGGAGTTGGCAAGAGGCCGAATGAGTGAATACACTAAAAGGTCAAGAGTTCTTGATCCTCAATAATTGTTTTCATTTCCTACAATCTGGTGCCTGCAAAAGAAAGGTTGTTTTTATTGTCTTTGAAAGCTTGATTTGGGCTCTGCAGTGACTCTGCTTGTGCCCGTCTTATTATGGTGTTACCTGAAGGCACGAGGGAAGGGAGGGAGATGATGGGGAGGTTTTGTGACACAGGGCTTCCCACAAATTCAGCATTCAGTGGGCTCAAGCCAGAAAATGTGAGTTTAGAGTGACTCACACAGCTTCTGTTGGTACCACCTCCCAAAACTCTGTTGGATGAGAAACTTTGGTCAGAATGAAATAGAGATTATGGTGATAGGGCTTCTGAAAAAGTCAGGATGTTAATTGGTGGAATCGTGGGAAGCCTGATTTCAGAGTTCAGTGTCCTGGTGTTTGGATGAAAGCAGATGAGCATTATTCTCACTAAGGGTCGGTTGTACCTTAATTCTCCTGAATTCTTCCCCTTTTAACCATATCTCTCTCAGTAGAAATCACTGTCATGAGTCGTTACCTTTTTATTTTATTTTGTTCTCTCTTTTTTTTTCAGTTTTAAATTGTTCTGTACCTGTGAGTTGTGTACTGGTTGTTCTCATCTCTGTTTGGCAGAAGGAATGCTGCTGCCAGTTGTGCTGCTGTAGGGATCTGTATGTACAGGAACCTGTGATTTGATCCTCCATTTTCTTCAGAGAAGGCCTTAAAAGAGCCAAATCCAAGTGCTCATCAAGGAGAACAGTGCCCTTGATATTTTACTTACTCAATTCTACATTCAGAGGCTTTGCTGAAAGTTTTGATATATCCCTGTTCTGAATTAATCGTGCCTAAGGTATTTAGGAGTATGTATCTGTGTAAGGCATTTCCAGCCTCAGCTCTGATTTTAACCTTGTTTTTGTGTATTTTTCCCAACAGATGCCAGAGGAGCAGGCATTCTGTGTATTTGTGAAAATAATGTATGACTATGGCTTGAGGGACCTCTACAGAAATAACTTTGAAGATCTCCATTGCAAATTTTTCCAGCTGGAGAAGTTAATGCAGGTGGGGCCAGAGTTAACAAATTCTCCTTCTGTCATAAATGGAAATGCTGGGATAAAGAAGAGATTCATGCTGTGCTTCCAAAAGCTGCTGGACAATCAAACCCCTCTCCTTTTGGAGGTGGGACAGAACCAAAGCAAGGAAAGCTTTACAGCTCAATTCAAACACCATGAGTCAGATTTATTTCCAGTTTCTTTTGTCTTTCAAAGACCAGTCTTGCTGCTAATCTTTGTATCCAAGCAGAGCAGGTATCTGTGTTTTTTCCCCTCTCTCGGTTTGCTTACTCCCTCTCTTCCCTGTTCCCTGATATTGCTTAGAGAGGATGTCTCTGTGCTGTTAAGGCCAAGGTGTATCCTTTGGACTGCCACCATCAGTGTCCTACTTTCTGTGAATTGTGCTGGTGGTTAAGAGATCAGGCAAATCAGGACACCCCGATGCCTATGAAATACCAACCCAATGGAGGTCATTTGGCATGTTTTGCTGTCTCTTCAAGGCACTGCTCTTTTTTCAGGTGGAATTATTTCATCGAGCAGTTTAACAGAATTAAACTACTGCAAGTTTTACACGTTGTTCTGACTAATAAGGAATTACTAACAGTTCATTAAGCCCTGGCCTTGTGTTACCACAGTGAAGGCTGATGAAGTCAGTTGTCACAGGTGACCATAGATACCTCTGTGGCATATACTGAAACCAAACCAAACAGACCACTGTTAATGTTTTAATTTAATGAATTTTTTTCAGATGTCAAATCTACTTTGTGAACATATGTAAATATTGAGAAGACCATATGCTGAAGTATCACATTAATTAGTAATTCTACTCTACAAAGATTTTTATTAACAAATAAAACAAATTTTATTAACAGATATACTGTTAACAAAGATACTTTATTAACTTAATAAGTCATCACTGTACAGTAGCATTTTCAGTGCTTATTTTGTGGTGTTTATATATGCTCCTAGTTAGAGAAATTGTCTGTGCTCTATTGCTTTCAAGCTCAGCAAGGTGATCTCCTGGTTCTAATATCTTATTTTTTGTGGCAGAAACATTTGTAGCAAATCGAGCAAAGGGATAACTTAAAAATGCACACTCTGACATAGGTTTCACAACCTCTCTGCCTTTTGACTGCTGAAGATTTTGTAATTTCTCAGGATAATCTCAGTACCTTATTTGATACTGTGATAGAATCCACTGTGGATATCTCACTAAAAACTGTAACCATGGGCACTGAAATTTATCAAGAAACATATTTCCACTGCTCAAAAGAAGCCAGGATTTCACTTTGTTGTGGTTTTTGGTGTTTAGCAACGTGGTCCTTACTGTCAGTGTAGATGAAGAGCTTGGACTAATGGGTAATCCTGAAACATTTCTTTTTCTCCTTTGCTCCAGGAGCAGTTACCAGACTTGCACAGCCACTTCTCAGACCTCAATTTGGAAGCTCACATGTATGCATCCCAGTGGTTCCTCACGCTCTTCACTGCCAAGTTTCCACTCTGCATGGTCTTCCACATCATTGACTTACTACTCTGTGAGGTAAAAAAACTATTGAGTCAGAAAGCCCTTCTTCCATTCCACAAATGTGTCCTCTTGTTTTATTTCATTTAGTTGGAGTCATTTGCTGTTTGATTTCAAGACGTGTGTAACTAAATTATGTAGAAACCATGGTTATATAGAAGATGTTCAGTGAAATGCTGGTTTGGTTTTAGAATGAGAACTGTGGATTGCCCCATTCTTTGTTGAGGGATCTAATTAAGAATATCTGATCCACTCATCTGTTCTTCATTTAATTTGTTAAATGACTTTTCAGAGTTAGAAACTAATTTCTTGAAGACACTTCCTAGGAAAAGCTCTCCAAGTGCCAGTAAGGGTGGTGCAGGTTACTTTGGTGGTCTGATATGAAACAAACACAGCTGAATGAAGCTCCTTCCTTTTATTTTTTCCCTGCTATTCCAACTGGGAACACACTGCTCCTGGTAAAAATGGTGTGTGTCTGAACCATAGATATACCTGCACTTCCTTTAAAAAACCGGTCAGAATAGATGGACAGTCTGGAATGTTTATTCTGGTAAAATACCAGTACTTCCTTTGGTCACTGGGAATTCAGGGCATCCATGGGATTACACCTCTTTTTGAAGCTGTCACTGATTTCCTCTCTGATTTAAATGGGTCACAAGCACAAAAGTAAATAAATAAATAGAATATTTTATAATTTTAAATGCCAAGGGCTTCCTGAGTTTGAAACACTGCTGACTCTAGTTCCTTCTGTAATTTTGATTGTGAAGTATTTCCTTTGAGAATTTTCAGGCCCATGCACATGCCTTGATAGGATTCAGTATTAAACAAATACTGTCCCCCACTCATAACTCAATATTTGTTTCCTTAAGAGTATCTCTTCTTCTGCACATTGGTGCTCAGTTATCAAAAGGAGGTGGGGTAATACTGGCAGTGTTTATCTCAGCATATCTGAAGGAATTACTATGGGAAAGAAGGTGAAAGAATCCAAGGAGAGAGTGCAACACTAGAGCCTGCTAAGGAAAGGGAAACTTGTTAATGCTTGTGGAGGATAATCCCACAGAGCTAAGGGAGCTTCTTTTACTAGAGCTAAAAATAAGCCAGAAATGGTAAGAAAATCAATTTCAAGTGAGAAGATACACAGAGACATCTTGAGAAGTGGGGTAGTGTGGAGACAATGTCCTGAGGCACCAGTGAAGTCTATCAGAAAAGTGCTCCTAAGATGCAGGAGTCAGCCAGTCTCAAGTAACAGGCCCTTCTGAGAATTTGTGGGAGGAGTGTAGATTAAAGTCATATTAAAATAAAAGTGTAGCTGACCCTCAACATAGAAAGAAAGTCAAATTTGAAGGTGTATGGCCAGAGGCAGAACAAGAAACGGTTCCTTGACAGAGGACTGAAGCTGTGTGTCCAGTCAGCCTCTGGAAGGAGTTATGGGGAAATCAAAAAGTAATTTTTTTTCCTGCATTAAATTGTTCTTTATCTCTGAACAACCAGCATGCCGATAATTCCGGCAACTGGAAGGACTAAAAACAGTGGCAGCTGCAAACAGTGGAAAGAAAATGTTCTCCTGCAGAAAAAAAATCCTCAAAAAATCAAGAAGCCTTTGAAGTGAACTGTCTTAAGGTTTTAAAAACAAGCTTCCAGCCTTCTTCTTAATTTGTCATAGATACAGATGAATTTTAAATACCCTTCAACTTCCTTCCTGACTGTGCTTTCTCCACATCCCTGACCTGTTTGTCATTACAAAATGTTTACATCCTACACAGCTCTTTTATGAAAGAAAACGTTAAGGGATGAAAACCAGTTAAAACCATTGTTGAAGGGATGCTGCCAGCTGATCATTCCAAGGGAGCTTCTCTGGTCTCTATGAAAATACTTGAATTATGGATGAACAATTTATGTCTTGGACTAGGAGATCTCCAGAGGTCCCTTCCAACCCCAACCATTTGTTGATTCCATGTCAACCAAGAGGTTTTGTTTGGGGTTAGTTGTTTTTAGTTTTTTACTCTGGCTGGGAGGGTGAAATTGGTTGTTAAAGATACTCTTCAACCCTCAATCCAGAGAAGAAAAGTATCCGTTGGAGGTCCCATAGTTCCACAGCCAACTAGGGAGGCACATCCCCTTCGTCTGCATGCACAAGGGAACAGTGGCACAAGCTGGGGATGGACCTCCTGAGCAGAGGCATAACCTGTGAAAAAGGAGCTACATTTATGATGGAATTAAGTTTTACGGAGAAATTTTTAGAATCCCACCAAAGTGAGTGCCATTCTCGTCATTCTCACATGATATATCACGTCAGAGCAGTTTTATGTAAATTCACACAAATTTGGGACTTGCCATGGCCTCTGTGGGACTGAGTTATTTCACCCTATTGTCTTCTTAGGACCTTTTTATTTTTAAACTTTTCTCAGGCTGTTGAGGATGTGATTGAACCCCCCCAAATTGCTTACATTTCCAGTGGCCTTAGAATATTGCCTCAGTAACTCTGTGACAGAATCTGTCGCCCATCCTCATCTAGAAATGAAATATTTTGGAATTATTTGTCTTCCCTTGAAGAGAATTTTGGGCTTGCAGGCAGGTACTCCACAATGCCTGTAGTTAAAAACCCAAACCTATTGATGCTGTAGAAAGTTTTAATGTGATTCCAGCAAAACGTGTGGCTTTGATCCGGCAGGTCTTTCTACAACATTCCTTTTAGCTGCCTGTTTCAGCTGCTTCATTTGTCTCTTCCCCTTTGCTATTTCTGTTTGCATTGAAGAACATCTTTGTTGATGAAACCCAAGAGTTGTATTTGGACTTGTCAGTCTTATCTATCAATATGACACAATGTTATCGAACACTTTTCGAGCCTGCTCTGTTTTGCTGTCTCTTTTTGTTCCATTTTAAATTATTTATTTAAAGTCGTGCTCAGAAATAGCAACTCGTCTGGGTAAAGCTCTTGTCACTCAGAGCTCTCCCCAGTGCAACAGCTACACCTGGGTTATGCTGCAGAATATCAAACAGTTGACATTTCACTGCATTTTGCTTTTGAAAATGCTCAAATTAAAATGAAAATACGTGTTTTAAAAGCACTAAACAAATGACCTTCAATAGGCATTTAGAAGAGGAAAAACAACCCAAACCAGTCGGCATGCAATTTATAAGCATTTTTTAAATTTTCATTATTTTTTTCTGCTTAATAAAAAGAAAGTACTTTAACTATTTGTGATATATATACAGTGCTACCAAGACTAAAGGAGTTGCAGAGCTCAAGCTGCCATTCCATTATTAACTTAAAATTCGGAGACACTCTGGGAAACCTTTTTTAAGTCGATCTGGCTGTTTGTGTGTGCAGTTTTGGGGGATATAAAATACTTAAGGATGGTGCTTCTCTCTTTTTAGGGAGTATGTGAAAACCCCTCCTGCACGGTGCCCTTCGTGGGCTGCCACAGAAATAAAAAAATTGTATATTTTCATGTCATAATACCTAATTTGACTATGTGGTTTGACTACTAAGTTAACAGTTTGACTACTAAGCTGCCATTCTGTGTTCAAGACTGACTACAAAGGGATGCAACTGGTTGTCTATCGCTTTTGAATGTGAATAATTTTGAATGTGAAAAAATTTAATGTTTACTAATACAGCTAATAACAAAGAAGGGAAATTACCTTTCACAGGACCACGTAGCACTGTGAAAGAAGTGGGAATTGAAACATAGATACCATCACTCCCTGGCCTTTTTTTATCATCTGCTGCTTTCAGAATATTGAGTAAAATAACTTCTATGATTGGTTTTGAGGAACTGTCAGTGACAATGAAGGCTGTGACGGGTGTTTTTAAAAACCTTTTAAAACGTGGGTGACTTGGTGCTGGTAAATGAGCACCTATTGATACAATAAGTGTGGCACCGCACTGAGGAGGTGTGGTGCCTGGGAGCACTCCTTCCTAATGAAATGATGAGAATCCCAGCAGAATTACAAATATTGGCACTGGAGATTTGATTTGTGTCTCGTGTGTGTCTCGCTGGAGATGGATGTGCCAGGAAACGCCGTATGGCACCGCTCAGACGCGGGGCCGGCGCTGTGTGAGTGCTGACTGAGGAGGAGAGACCATAATAACCTGCTATTTTTTATCTGTCTCTGTCAGATACTTCTGTGATGCCTTCAGCAGAGTTGAGAAAGAACAGATTAACATTTCAATTTATTAAACTTCCTCAGGAATTGAATCAGGAACAAGCCTACTTCCTCTGTGAATCTGCGCTCAGATGAAACGTGAATTAAATAAAAAATTGTGCACAGTTGTTTATCTTCTGCAGATCTATAGGGGAGGAAAAATTGAACTTTTTTGGAATTACTCGTTGTCGACATGGTGTCTACATTTGTTAACCCTCCCAGTTATGAATGTTTTAAGAAATCTTCCAAAGCAGCGGACTGGGCTTACTAGAAATAAAATCTCTTTCAGTAACAGCATATTAAAAGCTGGGCTTAAATTCTAAATAGGCACGGATCTGTGCTGGAAGTGCCTGCCTTTATATTTTGGATATAAAATTTCAGTACTATTTACAAAGCTAAAGTCAGTGGTGTACATGTGAGTGGTAAAAGGTTGGGGGTTGAGTTTCTTTTCCTTCTTAGCAATACAGGCAAATAAACTTAGGCATTTAGTCTGTCTGTTCCCTTCAGCTGCAGAGCTGAGCCTCCTTGCTGAAGTCTTTATCAGCCACTGCTGTTTCATGTGAAGAGACTGGAGAGGATTTCTTCCCCAGACTGCTATAATTAGCTTTTAATTAATTTAAGAAGGAGAATAGGTTTTCTCAGATACCAGATGGACAGCTGGAATTGAGACACACGTGTCCAGTAGCGCTGCAAGTTTGCTGCATTCCGGCAGCTCTTGACATGTCAGCCATTATAAGCTTTTGTGTTGCAAAAACAGGGGGGTACCTTGGGTTTTCTAGCCCTGGATGTTTGGCTTTTATGGAGTTAGATGAGTTATTTAAATCCATGCTAAAAGTAATTTAGCCTAATTCATCTGGTGACTGCAGCTGTAACCCACTGTGGGGGCTTCTCAGTACTGGAACAGAAATTCAAGTGAAAGAAAAGAAAGAGTGGTGTATGATTCAACTATGTGTTTGCTGCACGAGGAACTTTTTAAAGCTTCTGGATGTGTGTGTTTAAGACATTCAGATTATATGATAATTTGAAGTTCTTTTCAGAGTAGAAAAGGTTTCTAAGTGCTATAAGGTGTTTGGATATGAAACTTCAATCAACACCAGAAACCTGGAGGTTTGTAATACCATATTTGATATCGCCACAGGGACAGGGGACACAACACCTTCTGAAGCTGCACAGGATTTATAATAACTCAGGCTTGGACTGAGGAGAAGAGTATTTTAATAGAGTAATCTGAGGGGTTCTGGGAGAGCCACAGGGTTTAGCATAACCCTTTCCACGATGTTGTCCAGCTCCTCCTGTGAGCATTCATAATTTATGTATCTTCCATTCATGGCTGCAGCTTGTTTATTCCCAAAATAACAAGGCTGGTGATAAATGCTCAGCACGAGCAAAGAAAAAACAGCCTCAAAACAATCTGCAATTCAGGATAACTCATGGGAACAGAAAGTACCTTTCTGGGCAATGTTGATAAATTTTGTGGTCCTAAAATGTTGAGGCTACTTCTGTTTCAGATAATGTTCTAAGATTCAGTTAAAAAAAGGTGCCAAAGATGAGGGACCTGTTTGAATGACCGAGCCTGTGCCTTAGAGGGATGGCACATCTCATGTCATGCCATGTCACACTATGTCTCTGAATTACTTTCCTCGTTGCTCCTGAAATATTTTAGCCACTTACTAGTTGATGTTCACTTGGCTGGTTTTTCTAGGAATACAGTAAATTTCCATAACGCTTACTTAACACCAGTGCCATCTGCTGTACTGGAATAGCAGCATATCCTAAACAGTCTTGGCAGGCCTCAAAAACGCTGTAGAAATGACTGAAGGGAAGTATCACAAGCAGGAGAGTGATATTCCATGAACAAAGCCGGGAAGCTGAGCTAATTTGGTGGCTGTTTTTAAGGAGAGGGTGGTGCAGTCTGCCCGTGCCAGAACGATTTCTGTTGCTCCATGCCTGGAATCTGAGACTGCTGCGAATTTTTCTACGTACCTAAAATCAAAATGTGAGCTTTGCATTTGAGTCATTGTTGGGAAGGGAAAATGAACATCAGGGTGCAGAGAGGAGAGGGCCAGGGCCATGTTGTGGCAGGGAAAGGGAGAGGATGAGCAAGGAACCCTGGGAAGGAGACCAGCCAGAATGCTGGGAGGCAGACATGGATATAACAAGCACATGCATTTTTCTTTGTGGTTTGTGACCACGCATAGAGGGGGAAGGAGGCACAGCTCTTTGTCGAGACGTTGTGAACCCCTCACCTTGCCTCGTCTCAGGAAAACTGGGATCTGGAAGATTCCTGCACCTCTGAGCATGTCTAACAGCCGTTCCCTGCTTCCAGAGGAGAGCTGGAGGACCTGTCTTATCTACAGAAATATGAGGCCTCTCTTTCTCTCCCTGGATGTGATAAGGCCCTTAGTGCCTATTGTGGATTCAGGCCTCTTTCCCTGCATTAATCAGGTTTGGAAAAAGGGACAGGAATGTCTAAACCCCCTGTAATTTAAACCTGTGCAAAGCAGACAAGTAGTGTTACTGTAGGGCTGGATTAACAAATACTGCCCGCCCATAACCAGCTGCTGCTGAACTGGGGATATGCCACTGCAGAAATACCCCATGTCAGGGAACAGTTTGATGCATGGGAATGACTTAAAATCCTGTGGCTGTGATTTTTATTCTTTGCAAACAGTCACGGAACGTGGAGGGAAGAAAGTGTTAATCTCACAGCAGCCTCTACCTTCATTCCGCCATAGCAACATCTCAGCAGCAAATGACATGGAAATTGCCCAAAACACGTAAATAATCACCCCTAAATCCCATTCATTTCTGTTAAAAGGAACCAACCAAACAAAAATTCATGCAAAGCCCTACTAATGCAGGTTCATGGTTGCCTGGTAGTTTTTATTGTGTGCCTTTTTATGCCACAAAATACAGAAGGGACACAATCTCCCTGAGTCCGCTGGTGCAGTTTTTACCCTCTCCCTGCTTCTCTAATGATGCAGTCACCTGGCTTTAATGGGGTTTGTGTATTTTTCACAGCATCACAGAATCAGGAGGAAGATTTCTGTATTTTCTTTTCTTCTTTCTGGTGCTGTAGCATTTTCTGGGGTGAGTAATTGTATAGGCACTGGAGGGACCCCAGTCTGAGAACTCAGCTATACCTCATACACAACATCTCTTTGCAATTTGTGTTTTACTTTTTTTTCCCTTCTAATACAACTGTTTAGTAAGAAAACTCTATCTGTTGTTTACAGAAAGCTTGCTAATTCACGTTGTGCCTTATTTGAACAAGAGTTTTAACCTT
Organism: Pseudopipra pipra; assembly: GCF_036250125.1. NCBI lineage: Eukaryota > Metazoa > Chordata > Aves > Passeriformes > Pipridae > Pseudopipra > Pseudopipra pipra. The sequence continues at coordinate 3,026,829 of NC_087557.1, forward strand.
CCTTTCCTTTAGTCATCTTGTCATTAAACTAGAATAAATGTACAAGCCTCACAGACCCTGCGTAAAAGATGTTAATTAACACACATGTCCCCGCAGACCGTGCTCCAAGGCTGCCCTGCTTACAAAGGGAAATTGGAGCTTCAGACCATATATTCATGTTGTCAGCAAAACAAAGACATTTGTGACATTCCTAAAGTTTATTGGGTGTTCTCAACATACTAGAGTTGCCAAATAAGTGTTTTTGCTGGAAGCCATCCAAAACATAAATAGAATTTTAATTCTCCTTTGGAGTCTGTGACCCCAATTACCCTCTGTAGCTCCTTTGAAAGACTGTGCAACTGAACACATAATTATGAAACACTTTTGAATTACAAAACAATGTCAAATTAACTTCAGTTGAATAGCTGGTCTCTCTTTAAAAAAGGAAAATTCAGTTATTAGAAAGCTGGAAGAGGTTCATGTCATGTGGGGCTTGAGACTTCTCAGCCCTTAAGCAGGTGCTCAGTTCACTCTCATACTCATCTTTTTACCTGGTGCTGAACTTCAGAGAATATTGTATCAGTTTCCTTCTACATGTCATGCATATCTAGGGAAAAAACCCACAGGTGAGGACATTGATAAATTAAATTTCTTTATATTTTTAAGGGATTCGTTTCCCTTTGTTGGTGAAGAGGGTGCAGAGGCTGTTGCTGTGTAACCAGAGGAAGGTCCATCAGGGGCTCTGGTTGGAGAGGGAGAGATGCTACTATGGAATATATCCTGCCTTCTCCCGAGACTTCTGCCATTGAGGAAGAACTTTAAAACAGGAGAGGAATTCCAAGGTCGTCCCCTGTGCAGGTGTTGTCCAGATCCACGTGATTATTTCAGGCCTTTTCTAAACTCATCTTGTTGCAGAGTGTACAGGGACTCAAAGGGAGGACTCCTCAAAGAGCCTTCTTTCTGCACAAGGAATCTTGGCTCCTAAGGGAGCTGAGGAGCTGGGAAAATCTGTCACTAGGCCAGAGTTAATGTAATAAGATTTCACTCATTTTAATCCAGTCTTAGTTTCAGTGCACATGTATCGTTTCATTTTTACAGTCCCACGAGAGAGAATTTCATGGATTTACCTGTGAAAATGTTCCCTCCAATTGTGGTTGGAAACGATGGTCTTTTGACACACAGTGCAAAGAAGCAGATGCTTCTATGAGGCACAATTTTTATGAATTAAAAGGGCACCTCCTGCATGATGAGTGTTCATCCCAGCACCAGTAGGTGTGAAAGGTACTCCCGCAAAATGATGCTCTTTCTTCTGGAGTCAGTGCTATCCTATGGAAGTGTCTGTAAAGCAGAGGAGGGTCAGCAAGGACTGTAAGGAGACTATCAAATGGCACAAACTCCAACATTTTCCCATTCCTGACTGTCATCTTACCATACGGATTGCTTTGAGTTCGGCTTGTTCCTTCTCTGAAACTGTTGAGCTTTGTGAGATCTCTTGAGATGCTCTTGGCCTCCACACAAGCGTAGAGGGTCCTTAAATAACACCAGCTGGAAAAAAGAAGCTGCTGTGCAGGTGTTTAACTAGGCAGGTAAGTGAGGGTGTCGCAGAAGCTGCTGGTTAAGAGCTCCTGGGAGGAGGACGTCCACACGCCTCATTTCTGAATCTTTGCCTGTGAGCTGTGCAGGCCACATGCTCCTTCATTTCTCTCTGGCAACAAAGCTTCTCAGGCTGACAAACAAGAGAGTGCCCACATTATGGAGAAGAGATTTGGATGCTGCTTGGAGCTACCTTGTCTAGTGGAAGGTGTCTCTGCCCATGTCAGAAAGAATGAGAGGAGCTTGAAGGTCCCTTCCAACCCAAACCCTTCTGGGATTCCTGTGTCTTCTAACTTCTTGTTTATAAGAGTATATCTTTACCTTTGACTGTTGTGTATTAAAATAAGCATAATTATGAACAGATTTCACACATGCAAATCTTTTAAATATCAAGATGAGATCTGTATGATATCGTAGCATTTATTTCAAAATGCCCAGTTAAACATATGACCTTTGCTTTTAAAAAGTAATTATCCAAAGCTCATTTCATATGAGTTCCCTCCTCTTTCCTCTTTTGGATGATTTGTATGTTCTTCTTGTTTCCATTATAAAATTGCTGGAGGGATATTGCTACCAATTATTTATATGTCTGGTGCACATTGGTATTTTCAGTCCTTCTTCCAAAATAACTGGACAAGTTTAATCTGAAGCTTATAAATCACTGTGTGGTAAATGAAGCAGGATTTTAAATAAGAGATTGTGTTAAAATGAGCTGAGCTTTCTTTTTCATAATCATAATCATTAAATTTGGCTGTGGTAGAACAGTCTTGCATGAACTAGGAAAAATAACCCCGGGATGCGGATCAGTGGTTGTGGAGTGTGTTGTTCACAAGGGGGGTGAGGCACTGCATCGCTCTGCCATGGAGAGCATCCTCCTCCACCTCACTCAGCTGGCAGGGGCTGCACTGACCCTTTGGGGCTTCACTGCTCAGCACAGAACTGCAGCAATTGATGCCTCAGGTCTGAAACACTGCCTTGATTTGGGAGACTTCCCTCTGCCTTGGAGGAAAGAGGAGGCTGAAGGTTATTTTCTGTTGCCAGGACAGCTGGATAGGAACATTTTAAGTCATTTTATGTTCTGATTTTAGGGTGCTCGAGCCTTGAATGGGTTATCTCAAGTAACAGGAGGGGGTCTGTGAGCTGCGCCTTGCCCAGGGGGGCTTGAAAAAGAGCTGGGGATTCTCAGTGCAGGTGGAAACCTCTTTGTGCTGCATTTGCTGTCCATGTGGACAGTGGGCATATCAGAGGAATACCAGGAGAGAGCTGGATTCCTTTGAATTCAGGAACAGTGTGAGTTTCAGGCAGGGCAGAAAAAAATACTTGGAAACTAAATGAGAACTGGTTTGCTTTTCTGTTTGGTTGTGCCAGAAAACACACAGGACACTAATTCTTGAGTAGTCCAACAATTAGACATAATATTCCTGCTCATAAATAAACAAAGTCCGATCAATCAGCTGATTAAGAGGAAAACCCAGGGTTTGTGATGGCTTGTAGATATTCCTCTGATTTATAGATGTTCCTGTCAAACCCTCTCTGCTGGGAAATAAAAGTTGTGACTGTCAAGACTGTGGAATGAACTCTTGACATCAAACTGATATTTGGAATAAAACTGAGAGGACTGTGGACTGATTTGACTGCTGCTGGAGCTCAGTGTCATGACTGAAAGTCACAACCGGACATTTTTCTATTACAAAGAAGTATAAAAAGCAAAATAACTTGGAATAATTGTTATCCCATTTGGAAGAAGGGTTTCCTAGTGATGGAGCAGGATTCAGTCCTGCTGCAATTGTGACCTCTAGTGGAAAACCAGTTTGTTATCACAGTGATTATGCAGTGAATTGCAAAGTAATTCAGTGTTGCAGTATTCGTTATGTCTCATGTCATAGTGTTTCCAGGACTCATGGATGATACAATCCCTTCAAGGCACCATGTTATGTAAAAAAATACAATTTATTCCCACTAATGCTTCTGCAAGGTCTCAGCAGGTTTTTATAAAAGCTAATTTTTATAGAAATATGGTCTCAGGCTTTCAGGAAGAGGCTTGAAAAAATAACTGCAGAAGAAGAAATTCCTTGGAGAAGGTTCTCTTAGCAAAAGTCCCATTGTTATCCCATAACAATATGTAATGCAGTGCCAGTATTACTTGTGTGCAGATCTGTTGAGACATTTCTAGATATCAGCTCTGAGAGCCATTATAAGGAAAGATTCATCCTGCCATTAAACAAGTGGGCAAGAAGATTTGGAAGACATAATCGAGGAAAACAGTCTGAACACAAAGCCCATGGCACAACAAATGAAAGTTACATATGGTATTTTTTATATTTGGATGAAGACAAAGCTCTTTATAATCCTAAATAATTAAGATAGGTAGGCAGCAGACTTTCTTTAATCTTTAAATAAATGCATGTTGTCTTTGTGTTTCTCACTGAATGCATTTCTGTACATTTGTATTTCCAACTTTTGCCCACCAGCAAGCACCTGTTTGATACAGACAGACAGCAGCTTGTTTTGCTTTGAAATAGTTTTGAATCTTGACTAATAAGAGTAAAAAAAGGTGTGTTGTGTACTTGTAGGGTTGCCTTTCTTTTACTTTGAGGGTTTTTACAGTTTGAGCATGAAGGAGTGTACGTGATAAATCACAGCTAAGCTCAGGTACTTGACAAAAATCCCATCCCCCAGAATATTTCTTGGTGCCCTGCTCATTCCAACACCCTGCCCTGTTCATGGAAGCATTGACAGGCACTGAAATGATGGAGGAGGGAGCACCTCTCACATCTGTGGCACCTGACTCAGTCAAGGTTCCCAAAGCTCCAAGGAGCCTCATCTTCCCCAGCTGTTGGAAACTGCACCGTGGGGCTTTAAGGATGAACTTGGAAGTGGAGCAGGGGAAAGGGAAGCATTGCCTGGGGACTTACAGCATCTAGTTTTGATGCTACATAATGATAAGCAGTAGGGAAGAGAGGTTTGTGTGCTGGGACTGATTGAAGTATCTTTCTTCTTATTTTCAGGGTATGAACATAATCTTCCATGTAGCCTTGGCTCTCTTAAAGGTAAGTGATTTTTTTAGTAATTTATTTTGTTTTATTAAACTGTCTGAAATAATTTTTAGCTTAAGGTATCATGTCTAAAGGAACAATAATAGCGGGACTTCTGGAGTAGGGAGTGTAAGAGAAATGTCATCCATTTGGGTAGAGATGTCTTCAGAATTGTACTTATGATAGATCTGTTTTTATTAAACTTAATTGTGTCATGAAGTTTGTGGAACAGGGAGTACAGTCTAAGGATTTGAATGTCTCATGTAATTACTATTAAGAAAACAATTCTGATTCATTTCACAGCATATCTGTTTTGTTTCTGGTCTTGTTTGTAAGCAAAGAGACTGAATATTATTTGGTATCAAATGTATTTGTCAAGAGAGAAATGGAAATCTTTTGTACCATGGGGAATTTCTGTCTTTGCCTTGGGCACAGAGTTTACCTAAACAAGTAAAGCTGTAGGTGAAGCACTGGCATTTTGGATGCCAAAGTTAACTTACACTGACCTCCATGAGTTGCCTCTAGTTCAAATCCAGCCCCATGGTGAGGAAATGTCCAAAAGAACGTGTGTTTTACACTAACCCAGCCTGTATTTAATGAAGTCTCCTACAAACAGGAGGTTTGTAGGTTCAGTGTACATTTCCAGAGAAGTGCTCCTACAGAAATGTGCATTTGTAAAAACGAGGGAGGGAAGCGTATGCTCCTTCCTTCCTGTTTCATGTTTTATTTGCAACTGTGGGGGCTTGTTCATATTCTGGTGTTCAGGGCCAGTATGGACAAAGGGAAATCTGGTGGGTTATGGCTTGATCTGCTGTTGAAGAAGGGAAAGGAAGCATCCAACCAGCACCCAGCAGATATGATGGTGGTAGAACAGGTTCTGGGAAGAGGTAGAGGTAGAAGTTAAAAGTATTTTGTCACTCTTCTTGCAACTAAGAGCTTCAAGAGTTGGTTCTAATTTTGCTTACAGCAGTTCATGTATAATGTATGTGTGTGCAGTATGCTGCGTGTGCCTGTTCCAGCAGTAATAGGCTCTGAGGAAATGGGAGGGGAGGTGTTATCCTGAGGAAGTACTTCTATAGTGCAGCCAAAAACAAGAGCAAAGAAAATCCAGGTAAGAAAGAGAAGATTTTAAGTTAGAAATACTCACCTAAGAGCACAGCTCCACAGTGGCACGGAGATGGAGCTGGTGCTTATATGGAACTGAATCAGCTTTATGATCTGCTTTCAGCAGGAATTACTCTCTGTTGGGGAAGGAAATAGTTTTGTACTGTGAGACCCGAAGTAATTTTTTTTTCCTACTCAAATGTCTCCATAATTTCTCCTAATCATTAGGAACCAAGTGGTTTATTGCACTGCTCTTCCTGAGTGACAGAACCTCAACGTGCTGCAGAAAAAATGCCTTAAGAACTGTGTTTCAAAACTCTTGTTTCTCTCTAGGTCTGAAGTGAATGAAAACAACTCCTAAGGATTGTTACAGTGATTATTCTCCCATCCACAATCTCTTGGATTATTATAAGTTTGGTTGAGGGAATCCTTCATCAGTGGAATATTGGAGTCTTTATTGTGTAAATGCCATTTTCCTCACTCCCAGTGAAGTGTGTGCATCCAAATCCCTCATTAAATAGCAACAGAAGAGGAGCTTTTATCTGGAACTCAGTGCTGTGTCTCACTGTTCCATCTGCTGGTGTTCTCAGGGAATGCCTGTTAGTTTGGGAATGACAGTGCTACTTCTGTGATCAATTACCCAAGACACCTTGATGCAGTGTCTCTGGAAAATAAACACTCATCACACGAGGAGACTCCTTTCCCTTTCCTTCTCCCACTCTCCGAGTGTGGGAGTAGCAATGAACAGAGGATTAGCTGTGGAGGCCAAGGTTTGTAATAGGGCATTAATCTGATTTCTTATTGAAGGGAAAGCGCTGGGGTTTTTTCTGTAGCATCCGAATGTTGTGCTTTTCTATGCTTTTCTGCTCTGCCCAGCCTGCTCAGGCTCCCCGGCTGGGGGCACTGTTTTACAGTGGGAATCAGTCACAGATTTACAGCATGGAGCGACTGCACCTGGATTACTGCGCAGGAAGCTGAGCTGGTAGAAAAGCAAATAAATGCCTCACCTCTCATTTTCTGAGCCGTGGAAAATGTAGTGAAGCACTGGAGTGTGAAAAGAACCCCAGTGTGGAAAAAGGTGGCGCAGATGCCTGTGGTTTAGAACAACTCAACAAACAGCACTGATATTTTCATTTTAAAAATCCCAATTTAGACTATTAATTGAGAGTGACAGGAAAATGGAATGGGCTGCCCAGGGAGGGGGTGGAGTCACCGTCCCTGGAGGTGTTGAAGGTGAGACTGGATGTGGCATCAGTGCCATGGGCTGGGAAGCTCAGCGGGGTTGGAGCAAGGGTTGGACTTGATGATCTTGGAGGTCTTTTCCAACCCAGTTGATTCTATGATTCTGTGAAAATGTACTATTCCCAATCTCTTGTGTCATCAACTAGTTTGTTTCTTTATTGGAAATTAAAAACACTAAAATCTTGATATATGCTAAGAAAAAGAAATCAATTATAAGCTTTCGTTCATGTTTTAGTATTTCACAGAATCATCGAATATCCTGAGCTGGAAGGGACCCCCAGGGATCATTGAGTCTAACCCCTGGCCCTGCCCAGGACACCCCAACAATCCCCCCCTGTCCCTGAGAGCGTTGTCCAAACCCTCCTGGAGCTCTGGCAGCCTTGGGGCTGTGCCCACTGCCCTGGGAAGCCTGGTCAGTGCCCAACCACCCTCTGGGGGAGGAACCTTCTCCTGACATCCAACCTGACCCTGCCCTGACACAGCTCCAGCCCTTCCCTGAGTCCTGTCACTGGTCACAGAGAGATTTCACTGATTAATTCTTAAATATTTTATTTCTGATCCTGCAACTCAGCAAAACCAGCTAAGGCATGCTTTGTTTTGGAATTATCAAACTGAGGCAAGTATTAAAATATGTGATTGTGGAGAATTCAGGCTCTAGATTAACTGCTGTTCTGGCTGGTAACTCCTGGAAAGGCAGGGAAGAGCACACAGTCACTAGAAATGCAAGAGTGAACCAGTGGCTTTTAAAATAGGTCCATATCCAAACTTTTCTTTCTGAGGGTTCACCTACTCATCGAGTGAGTGATTCATAGCATATAAGCTCAACACTTGGCTTGTGGAGGTTTGAGCTGTGTGACTGTTAAAAATACGTTGCTTAACACCAGATGAAAGGTAGAATTTTGATCAGGAAGGTGTATAATATTCAAATGAAAATGGGGAGAAAATAGGGAGAAATGATGATGTGTTTATTGCTTTTTGTGTTTCCCAGCCAGTGCTTTGTTGTCTTACAGAGGTTCCCTTCAGTACATATAATATCTTAAACCCAGTACTTTTATACATCATTCCTTGAAGTCAGGTGAACATGAGCAGCATTTCTGACAGGATTTATGATTTCTGACACTCCTCTCTGCATGTTACAAGGAGTGTATTACACAAACAGGACAGCTGTAGTTATTGGCTGTTTCTGGTGGCACCTTTCAGTCCCAAAGCTGTTTGTGTCACTCTGTGCCCTAGAGGTTGGGGGGCAGCATCCCAAGTACAATGGCAGGGATGGCAGATGTAGATTTTAAAAAAAAGTGTCAACATTATCTTGGATAAGGAGGGTTATTTGTTATCTTTATTTCATTCCATATCTGGATTGAAAAGGACCTCCTGGGCCCAAGAACTGCTTCTCTGCTCTATTATGTGCCATGACATCCATTTCAGAACCAGTAACAGCAGCAGTGTTGCTGGTGGAAGCCCATTTCCCTTATCCTGTGTAAATTTATTACTGATCATTTTACCCTCAGCTACTCTTACATCAGCACTGTCCTTCAACTCAAACAGTCCCCTTCTAGCACCATTCACACTGGTGTTTATCACCTTGAAGTGTTTGTAGAGACCATTCACAGTGTTTATTAAATAAACCAATATTCTCAGTGTTCTTGAACTCCAGAGCATCTCAGTCATTCTCTTCTGCATCACCTCCAATCTGCAGTAAACTTCTTAGAGGTGACAGGATCTTTAAGAGAGGTCACAATAAGTTTTCTGTATTCATGTTGTATTTCCTTAGTTCTAAAAAGTCGCTTCATCTGATAACACTGTGTTGTTCTCTTATATTTGTATGGAATATTATTCTTCAATAACCAAAGGGTTCCACAAATACTATTTCTCTTCTTTAGATGGGGATTTATATAAGAGCACAAATTCTGAATAAAATTATGCTGCACTTCTGTATCCATTTTCATTTCAATTCTTAAGGAACATACAGTGAATTGTAGGTTTTCTTTTTTCCCTTTAATTATCTTCTTTGGATATAACATCTGACCTAACCCCTCCTGGATTTTGCCCATCAGTAAAACTTGCATATTGTCAATGCAGATAATTAAAACATGTCAATTGTCTTAGAGTCAGGAATGAAATTGTGACAGTTCTTACAACTTTTTGAGAGGTATCAGATGAAAAGTGCACTGAGTCTGTAGGTAATATGTCTGGTATCCGAGAGATAAAACAGCTGTTTCATTCTCGCTCTGTTCTTTCTTTGCATTTGCAATGGCTCGAGGAGCCTGAACTGATTTTGAAGTAAGCACTTGCTTTGAGGCAGAGATTGGGTGAAGTGACATACAGGGCTCCTTTCCAGCCAAAACTGGGTTTGATTCCAGGGGAGCTGGCTCAATCTACTCTGGGAGTGCATTATATCTTCAAAAAGCTCTTTTCAAGAGAACCAGAAGCGTCCACATTAGAATCTAAGGCAAGAAAAATATGTTCCTTATACCCCATTTTTTATAGCCTCTCTGTGTAGCTGATCCCAGAGTAAGAGCTGACACTTCTGGAAGAGAAGAGGATCCTGGCTCTTTGGTGCTGGAGATGAGAACCAACTGTTCTCTTTTCAAGGCCTTCTGCATTAGGCAGAGGGCAAGAAATTCAGTTTTTAAGAGTCTCTCAGATCACTGTTTTTGTATGTCTAGTTCCTAAATTGAAGATGTCTTTAAGCTGTAGGTTTTTTTGGGCTGAAGAATTCCTCCCCTACCCCAAAAACCAGGACTGGGTGACGTATTGGAGATGATCTCTTTAGAAACAGAAATCTGTGCCTGAAAATGTCAAGAATCATTCAACTTCCAGACTACTGATTTTCCAACCTTAATAGAACCAATTTTCTATTTTTAAAAGTCCACATTTATCTGCATGCTGAAAATCCATCCTGTCCTGACCAGTTAATATCTTAGCCCATTTGATCTCCTCCTCACACCTAAAATCAGCTCAATTTCTATTAGGTGAATGTTCACCATAAATTTTGAATTTTGAGGGTGGAGACGTGTTCTCTTTCAAGGAAGAGTAGCCTGATAGCAGAGAAAATAACATGAAATTTGTTGACCTGCATTTCTTTAGCAGCACTGAACGCTCTTCTAGATATTGATGATTCCTCCTGTTATATTGTCTGTTGGTGATTTCTAGATGTTGGGAAGTGAAGATAGTGTTTTCAGGGTTCCATACTATTATTTTTATTATTAATTATTATTTCTAATATTATGTAATACATGTGTATGTCCCATGTACCTAGCAAATCTTGTCATTCTGTGGGAAAATGTTTCAGGAGCATGTGATTGAAGTAAATAAAAACAGACAAATAGTCATTCCAGTATCTCACTGCCAACAGTGGATTCATGGGAGAGACTTGTAAGAGTAGGGCAATAATGCTCTTTTCTTTTGCCTCTGGCAGTCTGTGTCTTGAAGACTCTCTGAGAAAGAAGTGGTGTCTCATGTTTAATAACTCTGCATGGATTGTTATTCCATGGGTTTTTCTGCTGGCTCTTTAAACACATGAAAATGAGGAGCTGCAGGGATTTTCTCTGAATGATCATTTTGTTTGCTTTGAGCTGTCACCTATGACTTCCACATCAGGGTCCCATGTTGGGAGGCATTTTGGACACAGTATCTCTTCACACACCACCCAGGATTTTATAACTCTACATATCTCTCGTCAACTTCTATTTTCCAGGCTTAATAACCATAGTCTATTTTTGTCTCCTCCTCTGGAAGCCTCTGATGAGCTTTATCCCCTCCCTAAATGCTTTTCTGTCTCTATTACCTCCTTTTTGAGATGGGAGGACCAGAGTAATGCATAATATTGGAGATGAAAACACACCCTGCAGAATAATGGCAATCTCTGTTAAAATCTCTGTTCCTTCCCTCTTAATTCCTGCCATTTGGTGCATTTTGTTCACCTCTGCTGTGCACTGAGCCGGTATTTTCATAGAACTCTCCGCAGTGACTCCCAAGATTCCATCCTGAGTAGCAATTGTCAGCTCAGTCCGTCATTAACATGGAAAATTGATGCTGTTCTCCATATGCATCAATTTACATTTATCTGGATCAACTTGCCTTCAGTGTTCTGTTGCCCAGTCACTCAGTCTCTTATTATGGTTCTTCTGCAGTTCTTTACTGTAACCCCTGTCTTTAACTCCCTGAATAATTTAGGAGCATTTGCAGACATTGTCACTTCATCTTTCACTCTCTCACAGACCCCAGCAGAGATCTCTGCTGGAATCTGCTATGGACATTAGTTGGTTTATCATGTTCTCTCTTCATAACGATCAAGATGTAAACTTTGCTAAATCCAGATTACACACTTGTAATTAGCCCTGAAGAACAGAAAGGACAAAGTAATGTCTGATAAGGTAAGAGGTCAGGTTCTTATTGTGGCTATGATATTATTTGTATGGATTTTCAGAGCTGTTCTGGTGCACAATGCCTTACCCTTTCATAGGAATAAGCTTGAAGGAGAACTTCCTCGTTGTTATTCTGTTTTAGTCTATTTAGCTTTTCCATGTCAGTCATTTTTTTCACTGAAATACAGAGATTTAATATTTGTAAAGGACCCCCCATCGAGATCCTTGGTATCTTGCTAAAGAATGCAGAAAATATAGATTATTTCAAGTCATGGTTTTATTTGCTTTAAGACTTTATTGGCGTTAACCACTTCTGAGTTCAGTGGGCCTCAGCTGTGTATGTCTGAGCAGCTCTGAACTGCATCAGCACCACCTAAACAGGCATTTCATGGATAGGAAGGCCAGGAACAGAGTTTAACTGCACTTAAAGTTCAGATAGTCCTTGACATGGAAATCAAACCATGAGTAACACGTTTGTCCTCAGACATCCTACTTAGTTACTGCCCTTTGGGCCATTTTTAGTTTTCAAGTTCACTTCACTTAGGCCCTTCTAAAGAATGTGGGACAGCAATCCAGTGTCATGGATAAGAGTTGTGAAGTTTACCTGAAGGAAAAATCAGTTCCTGGTCTGACATGGTCAAAAATAAGAGAGAATGTGGAAGTAAGAATGGTAGGGAGTATAAAAATGTTAATGAGGGTTCACTGCTCTGCTGTGTGAAAGGAGCTCCTGGACAAACACAGAGCAGTGGATTTCAGCTGATAATTAAGGGAGGTTTTATCAAGCCTTGGAAGTTTTTGGATTTGAGAGACCTCTTTTTAAACAGAAACCCAGGCCTGATGTAAAAATTGTAATACTGGTAGTAGACCACATCTCTTGGGAAGCTAATCCTGTAGTTAATTTTCCTCATTCCTAAAAATTGGCACCTTAGTTATAACCTGAATTCATCTATTTTTAGCTTCTAACTATTAGATCCTATTATAATTTTCTAGAATTAAAGACTTTATTTAATAAGCAGTTAATTCTATTTTTCTTAAGCCTAGACCTTACTGAAAATAAACCAAAATAAACCAAACCTGAATTTCTGTAAGGATCAGAGCTATTAGCTGATTAAAGTCTGACTTATGCAATAAAGAATTTAAGGTTTTTTACATGGACAGGGCTCCGAATTACCTGTCCTCTTGCCTGTTTTGTCCCCAGGTCACTCTTGACTCTGCTCCTGGTCAGTTCTGTAACCTGCTTCCCAATACCCTCAGTATAAGGCTCTTATTTCTTCCTTTTAGTGTTTTGAGCAATGTTTCCATTTGTATATAGAAGATGGAACCTGATGTTTCTAGAATATCATGTTTACCAGCAGGTGTTTAAATTAGAATTCAGTAGAAACAGGCAAAGCTCCTGCCTTTTCTTTCCTTTCCTCCCTTTCACCCTACAAACAAAATCTGGTGAGCTGGTGATTTACCCGGTGGTGTATAAATGCTGGGCGGAATAACAGACTGGAGAATGAACCACAGTCTCTGGAACTGCGTGGGGGGGGAGTTTGGGAAGAATGGGAGAGTTCCCATCACAGTCTTCACCAGAGTCTTAAACTGGAATGAAACTTGTGTTGGTTGTGGCTTCTTTTTGCTGAAGCGAGTCGTGGCTTCCCTCGACAGGGACCTCAGCAAGCACCCAAATTGCTGTAGCCTTTGCAGATTTTCATCTACAAAACAGTGGTTTGCAACCTGAGCTATTTACATCAGCCTTCAGAGCACCACCTGTATCAAACAGCCTGTTCACTGCTGCACATTTACAGGTGCTTTAGTTGTCTTCAGTTGGCATCACCTGTCATCTTTGACTTGTGACTTCTGCTTTAACTCTTTTCCCATCTGCTTCGTGTCACTGTGGGCCAAGGTGACCTGCAGGGATGGAGCTACTTTGGTGATAATCCAAGCAAATTTGCTGGTATTTGAAGGGAGTTCACTATGGGTTGTTTATCAGATTGAAAGTAATTTGTTTATTTCTCTAATTTTCTCTGCTTTTTGCAGTACTTACCTAGGCTTGTTCACCATAACTTTAAATGATTTTCATATTTTAACTACTCCTAAACATGGTTATTATTTCAGTTCAATGACCCCATGCTACAGATTTTTACTTTGGATGTTTTTCATATAAATATGTTTTTTCTTGATACATTAGACAAATTATTTTTAGACCTAAAGATACATTTGTTTGTCATTAATGTGGTTTAGATCTGTAGAGCTCCTCACAATATTTTAAATTACCACCGTTCAGTTTGTTAGAAATGTATGGAATATTGCTGTCAGCTCCAGTGGGAAATGGGTATTGTTCAGTTGCATATCCCATTTTATGATGAGGCAGCTCAAAAACGAAGGAGCATGAAGACACACTTTGTAAAATGCAGCCCTGTGACATGAAGCAGCAGCAGATGGCAGAGGCACCTCTGCTGTTCCCTGCACGGGAGCAATGCCAGGCAGCTCCAGGTGTGACATCATTGCATTTTCCTCCGGAACATGCAGCAGGTTTCTAGAATCCCTTCAAAAATGTGTGCTGCCATCATTCCCTCTCTGCCCGTCGTCAGCACGGTGCTGGAAATGAGCGCCGTTTGAATTATTTAATCCCGCCCTGCCCAGGCTGTGCAGGGCCGGGCGGTGGCTGCTCGGGCTGCTCTCCCCATCCCGAGGGCTTTGCCCCTCTCCCTTCCCCGCCTGGGAGGGTGGGAGTGTCCTGCCCTATCTCCCCGAGCCTGTCATCGTTCAGAAGCCCATGGAATGTAGTCATTGTGTCGCTGGGAGGCCCGTTCCTCCCACCCTGGAGCACTGGAGGATGCGGTGGATGTGCCGTGAGCCGGGATTCAGCAGCCAAGCCCCTCGCAGGGATCTGATGGAGGGTGTTGGGGCGGAGGAGCCCGGCTGTCCCCGCTCACCAATGGCTTCTTATTACGGCATTTTCCCCCAGGAGGCTCCCGGTGCCCAGGCACACCCCCTCCTCCTCCTTCCCAGCCCCCTCCTTCCCACCCCTTCCTCGCTGATGCTCGGAGCGCTGGTCACGGAGCAAGGATTGCAATGAGCTCATCCCTTTCTCTGTGCAGCCTCCCGACTGCCCGGGCTGTGCTGCCCTTCCCGGCGCTACTCCCGGCTCTCACACACCCTCACGGACACTGAGCCCTCCCCACTCGCCCTTGCTGTGCTCCCAGCCCACCTTCCCTGCCCTCATTCTGTGCCATTTGTCTCCTTTTTACGTGCATTTTTTAGATCCATGTTCTCTCTGGTTTGTTTTTCAAATCTCCTTCGGACTCTAGCTGAGCCAACACGGTGGATCATATTTTTCCTCGATTCTTAGCAAAGATGCTTTTCCCTTCTTCCTGAGAGACCGAGGGGCGTTGCTGGAGCGGCCATCCGAGCCCATCCCAGGGATCGGAGGCTGGCTCTCCTAATCTTGCGCTTTTGGAAATTGCCGTTCACAAAGCCTGTTCTCCTCACTCTGGATACTTATTACTTCCTGCTCATGGAAGAAGGGGTGCCTTGCAAAAGCCCAGCTGCCAAGCTCACCCCTCCTGCCAAGAAGTCCCAGGACATGCACGACGAGAGGAGCAAGCTGGTGAATGAATATGCGTGTCGGGTGCTAGAACTTCTGGGCATGGGGCATCGCCTCTTTGTGCCTCGGCTGCTTGCGGTGAGATCACCTTTTCTTGACATTAATTCTGTGGGAATTTGCCATCCTCCCTCCCAACCCTGCCCCTGATCCCCGGAGGGGTGAGAGAGCTCTTGTTTTTTCCTCTTGGCTTCTCATAATCCATCTCCTAAGCACGGAGTCCTTTTTGATGTTAGGTCGGGAGTGCTGGACACTGGTCCTGCTAATGGGGACCAGTGCCACTCCTTAGCCAGCTCGAGGGATCCAGGGCTGCATTATAAAAAAACATCTTTCCTAAAGCCATGAATGCTTTTGTTCTCAGTCCTGAAAACATTCCAGATAAGCAGCATGCCCAGTCGACTTCTAGGTACTGATGCAAAGTGCATTAATGCTCAGCATTTCAGATTTTACACTTGTGACATCAAAGGGTGGCTTTGAACATTCATCAAAAATCTAGCTGTGTTGATGTCTTTAGGCGTTTGACTGTTTCTGTGCTTCATTTTGAAAAGACAGTTGACAGCGTGTAAAAAAGTTGAAAATACCTGCGTGGAATGCTCTGGGAGATAAATTATTAAGGGTGTTTTCATCCATCATAGCAAATGCTGCTAGTGTGTGGAGTGGGCTGCAGTCAGTGTGGCACGGTACAGCACAGAGAACGCACTTCTGCCATTTCTCCTGCTGTAAGAGCAGCCTCGGAGCCACAGAGCAGTGGCAAACCCAGGAGTCAGGCCCCGGTGCTGGCTGGGTCTGCTCGGGGCTGTTGTCACCACTCCTGGCTGCAGCTCTGAGGGTCGCTCACTCCATGGCCTGGGACACCAGCGTGGCATTTTGGTGTGATCCACTGGTGTGACAGTTCTTCCCTGATCCCCCCCATTTCCTCTGTGCTTTTCCTTTATTCCCAAGCCCATATTGTGGTTATACACAGTGACCTGTCTGGCATTTTCGTTGCACTCCAGACTCCGTCTCTGCAGTGCTCCCGGAAATGCACATGCTCTGTGTGTTGTAACCTGTTCGGTGTAAAAACAAGGTGGCGAGTTGGACCAACATGTCCCTGCACTGGGAGGTGGCAGATAAAAATCAAAAATTCACTAACTCTTTGATGGCTGCTAAAGTTCCGCTGGATTTGGGGACCTACAGTCACTTGTAGAATTGAGTCCAGAGGCCATGTGGTTTGAGCTGTAGGGTGTGTTACCATTACTCCAGTTATCTCCCAGTGTACCACAACACTCATCCAGCCTATATCCCATGCTGCTGCTGGTCTCTTGAGCAAGAGCTGCCAAATGACTCTGAACTGTGCTGTGATGAGCTCCAAGGAAGGTCTTCTTCACTTGACTTAATCAGCCTTTGTATCTGGCCCTCCAGATGGAGAACACCAGGGAATTTCGCAGCCCTCCTCTCCCAGGCAGCTTGGCCTTGCTGATGACATAGTATTGTTTATTAAAAAAGAAAGAAAGAGGGTGAAAAAGGCAAAATAATACAAATAGTCCTTGTGTTGTTAGAGAGACATGACTTGTGGAATCAATGTGATTCCCTGTCAGGCTTTATTAGCTAAATATACCTCTCCTGACATACATCCCTTTTGACACACACCCTTTGCAGAGAGGCGAGACCGTGTTTCTCATAGTATTTTAAAAGTGAGAAATCTCTGAGGACCAAGAATGGAAGATACTTCGAAACCTCAGCATTTCATAAAATTAAGCACTAGATTTATTTTTTTTTGGGTGTGCATAAGCTTCTCTCTCTGCTGTGATTTTGGAAATAAATGCCTGTGATGGGCAGAGTATGTGCCATTGCAGTGTGAGGTGAGAAATATCATCTGAAACCTTTATACCAGTCTTAAAAAAAATCTGATCACCTCACTGTATCAGCTTCCTGTGCTGATGGACAAGTGGAACAGCGCCGGTCCTGGGGGGTTTATTCCCTTTGGGATGACCAGGGGTGGGTGAAGCCAGGAGATTTTCTTGCCCGCATTCATCAGTGTTTTGTGTGGCAGAATGAACTTTGCCTTTTAAGTCTGGAGCTACAACAACTAGGAGTGAATTGCTGAGCAGAGGGACGTTACTGGGTGTGCACAGGATTAGTGCCATGTTTGTGGTCTCAGCTCATCGTATGCAAACCCAGAGCTGCTTTGTTCCCATAACACTTTTGTACCAAACAGTGTGTTACAGAGCATGGATGTGATTTAGGAAAACGTGTTTGATAATATCTGGGCATAGGGGATGCCAGTAAAGGACTCATTTGATGTATTGCCCTAGGAGTGTGTGCTGATGTCACTGTGGCAGCTTAGCTTTATCCACTGAACTTCTCCAGGCCTGGAGCCCAAGTTTATCCAGGACAGAAGGTCAGGATCATCCTCTGGGAGTCACTGAGCAGCTGGTCAGACCTGTGGCTCGTGTTTAAGGGCAGCACAGAGCAAAGTTGTGCAACATGCAGCACTGCAGTGGGTTAGACAAAAACAGCCTTGATTTTACTGTACATCTTGTTGAAGAAGTTAAAGCCGCATCTCTGTGTTACAGGCATTAAACAGATAGAAGTAGATGCCTTTATATTATATGTATGTATATTTTGTTCTGAAAAATTGGAGGATCCTTTTAAACATTTTGAATTTCCTAGAAGCAAATTAAATAGTAGAGCAAAGCACAGCCAGACTCTTTTCAGCCTTTAACTGGGCCTTGTTCCTGACACATGTTCATTAAAGTGTGAAACAGGCAGTTTATGCTCACTGACATTCTACAAAAAATCTAAATAAATTTGTAAAATTCTGTGGAAATTAGTGATTTTTATCTGTATGAAGGAGGAAGTATTAAATTAAGGAAGTGCAGTGTGGTTGTTCCAAAATTTATTCTGCCGTATGAGTTCCCAGTTGGGAATAGGAGTTTTAGTTGATACAGTCAGTAATAAATGAGGCTGCAGAATTAATAATTGAAGACAGAGAAATTAAATTAAAGAAAAAAGCCAAGGCTTTGTCCTTTGTCTTAATCACAGTTTCCTAAATATTTTTGAGAATGTAGCAGTAACATTATTTACTAAAAAATCTAAAAATAAACATTGTTTAAGTCTCTCAAATTCTCTTCCTGTTTCTTGAACATTTACATTTTTTCCAAACATTGCCTTTATATTTGAAAGCTTTGTTAGAACTTGTGGGAAAGGGCTTTCCCTTGGTTGTGACTCATCCATATAAGATAATTTTATGAATATATTGAAATACTTAAGTGATGGGGGAAGGACATTTGGGGACATATTTAGTCAAACCCTCAAAGGTAAACTGAGCCTTTTGACCATAGTTCTCTCTGTGTTTCCTTGTTTGCTTGGGATTAAAAATAGATTTTAACCAAAAATACGATTATTTAAAATTACATCTAGAATAATAAAAACTGTCATGAAGTCACCAAGTGCACAGAAATGAAATGCACTTGCCAAACTTTAATTATTGGCTCATTAAACTTACAGATGGTTTAGTGAAATCAGCTGTTGAAGAGTTCCAGGAGCTGAGTGACACAAACCAAGGGATGTACAAATCTCTGCCTCTCAAAGAGCTGCCAAAAGGTCCTGGGGATGTCTTTATGAGTTATTGATTAAAATCACAAAATGTCAAGAAATGTGAATCCTGGGATGCCAAAATTTCCATTTTTATTTTTTCCCTTGTGATTTTAATAGTGAAACTAATTTTTTGATCAACAGATTATTTTAAGGAAATGAAAACATAGGAGGAGCTGACAAGTCTGGGCTCCACCACTCATTTAACCAACAATGGGATGGTTTACATTTTTGTAACTACAAGATGAGTTCAGCAAACTCTGTCAGAGAAGTTCTTATTTCCATGATCTTGTGGGATTTTCTACAGGTGTTTCAGGGTTGAGAACTCAAAATTGTCTATAGTTACAGTTTAATGAGAGTAATTTGTTGGGGACTGTTAAAATAGTATTAGAGATTCAAGCAGGGGCCTGGGAGACTTAAATGTTTTACATATAATTCTGTTTTCTGACAATTATATGTGAATATAATTTTTCTTTTATAATAATAATAATTTGCCTTATAGTTTTTTCTTTCCATCTTTTTTTCTTGTTTATTTTTAAATTAAGTGCTGTGGACATAAAGATGAGGTACATCTGCGGTCCTGAAGTTTGACAGGGCTATTTAATTGTTGATTATTACCTTTTTAAAAGTTTTTTCCTTCTCTGCTTTCTAAAATAATTCCAAACCTCTAAATGCATTTTGCTAATTTAACAAAAAACATAAATTAAATACAAAATGAAAATAAAAATGCCTGGTCAGGACCTCTAGGAAGAATCTATGCAGTGGACTTGGCAGTGCTGGGTTAACGGTTGGACTCAGTGGTCTTAGAGGTCTTTCCCAACCTTAATGATTCCAGGATTATGAAACCTTTACTGCTTTTCCACCACCTTTATCCATTGAATTCCACCTGGAAGTGCTTGGTTTCCAGCTGGATTTGTGGTGCTGAGGGGTGCTCCCACCGCTCTCTGACACTTCCAGAGAATCCTAAAACCAGCCCATCGGGAGTGTGAAACAGTGATCTGGCCTTGGGTGTGGCAAAAGCATTCCTAACCTCAGGAAAAGCAGTGCAGGAGCAGTTCGTGTTGGATCTGATTCAGCAGATACCAAGTGCCCCAGCTCTCCGTCAGCACCACCCTGGCCTCGGCTCACTGAGCCAAGCCCTGCTGCTGCCAAGTGCTCGTGGACAGGATCAGATGGGAGAGCTTGGGAAGCTGAACATTTCTCATCAGCATCCCACAGGCAGCTTTTCCTGTGTCCCTCCAGGGATAACCCAGCTGCTTCCTTGGCAGTGAATGAAGGGAGGATCAAACAGATTTTGGGAGAACTCTAAGGAAAGAAAAGAACAGAGCTGGAGAAAGACTTTGGACAAGGGCCTGGAGTGACAGGATGAGGGAGATGGCTTCAAACTGACAGAGGACAGGATTGGATTGGATTGGATAAATGGAAGAAATTGTTCCCTGTGAGGGTGGGGAGGCCCTGGCACAGGTTGCCCAGAGAAGCTGTGGCTGCCCCTGGATCCCTGGAAGTGTCCAAGGCCAGGTTGGACGGGGCTTGGAGCAACCTGGGCTAGTGGGAGGTGTCCCTGCCCGTGGCAGGGGGTGGCACTGGATGAGCTTTAAGGTCCCTTCCAACCCAAAGCATCCTGTGAATCTGTTATTCTGAGTGGATTAACAACATCAATTAAACATGAATTAAACTTTAAAACTACGTGTATGTAACATACTTACTGCCTAAAATGAGGCAAAAAATGAACGCAGAGTGTTACTCCTGAGAAAGCGGAGGATGCCCACATGGAAATGGTGGTGGTGGTACCTGAGCAATTAATTCAGCAATTAACCTTAACCAAATGTGCCTGGGCTGCTCCTGAGGTACTTGCAGTGAGATCATTACACAAGGTCTCCACTTCGTGTTGACACAGATTTGTTTACCCTTGCTGGGTAAAAACCTTGACATGCACATTTTTGAGATGGTGCCCTAAATGTCTTGTGTGGACATTCAGCTTCTGTGAACTGTTTAAAGGAACTGTCCCAAGGCTTGGGATGTCATACCTGCTGGATCTCTTGGGGCAGATCTGAGTAACCCTAGGGTGAATACATTTGTCCCTTTGAATTGCTCTGTCAGTGGGAGAACTGGATTAATGCTCCATGTGTAACATTTTCTGACCTGTTGAGCTTGATCCCACACTGAGAGGTGCAGGATTGTGGCAGATGTAGAAATAAGCATGTAAAACATTTACTGGCACGGTGTTCTTTGAGAAATTGTGTCACTGACTCCAGTACATTGACTTGCTGATGCCTCATATGAGTCATATGTTCTGCTCTTCATGTTTGTGCCTATATATATTAAAAAAAAAATTTTGTGTATATATATATATATATATGTATACACACAAATTGTCTTTCTAAGGCAGCACTATGAAAATCAGCAATGGTCTAATGCATAAACTTTCCAGAAAATATTATAATTTCTCTTAGGTTTTTGATGTTTGCTTGAGTTTTGTTTCTCTCCTCACTGACATCCTGACAGGCTGAGCCAGAATCATTTCTCACCGGGCAGGTATAGAAGGATAAAATCCATTCCCAGGTTGCAATCCTCTGTGCTGCCCTGCCTGGCATTCATTGGATGGGCTTTAGTCTCTGTTAGTTTTACAAGGCAGGGTTAGAGAGCTGATTTCAAGGAGGATGGTTTTGAGCTAATGTGAATATTGGTGGCTTGGGATGCACCCAGTAAATGATAAACCCAGTAAAAGAGCGTGGCTGCACGTTCCCAGGGCTTACTGTAGTTCCCTGTGTTTAATTGCAGACCTCCAAAGAGGACCTTCTACAAGCTGATTTTGAAGGAGCTTTAAAATTCTTCAGGGTTCAGTTGCCCAAGAGGTACCGAGCTGAGGAGAACGCCCGGAGACTCATGGAACAAGCCTGCAACATTAAGGTAAGGGTGGACCTCACTGCTGCTCCTTTGCCCGGGGTTCATGCAGGAAACTGTGGAAAATAAAGATGTCAAATCATTAGCTTATTACTTTTTATATATGTTTGTGTGCATACCTTTTATCTTTGAACAAAGTGAATCTCTGACCTTTCCCTCTGTCTGCTTGGACACAACCTAATAATTTAAACAGAAAAATGATGGGTTATCAACAAACATTCATCAGAATTCACTAATTCATTAATTGATTTATAAGCAGTGATTACACTAAACCAATTAATCACTGTATTGTAATCATGCAGCCAAAGCTCAGATATGATTTGTTTTGCTCAAAGCTATTTGCCAAGTGCTGCTGTATAATAGAGTTGAATTGGGGTTTGTATATCAAGCTTACCAAGACAGAATATGTGTTCATATTCTACCCTACCCAAGGCTTCTGTCTGTCAAAAGTCAGGCTTCTCTGAACATGTGGACCAGAACTATTGGACTTGTCAGGAACCAAATTAGGGGAGCCTGACTGTAAGTTTTGAGGGTGGAAATCTGTTTAAAATGGCTGTAGAGGTTCATAAAGCCGTAATTTGAAAGATCTGGGAATTTTTTTTGTTGGAATACGTAGAGCTGTGGATGGACTTAACGTTTGATCTCTGAGAAAAGTGTTTTTTCTCCTTCTTGGAGTGTGAGCACTGATGGGAAATGCACGTTTGGTGTGGTCCAGTAATGCACTGAGAAAATCTCACCAGGAAGAATGTTCCTCTAACTCTGCCTCTTTTTATCTCTCAATTTATTAATTTCCTTTGTGCTGCTTAATTTCATCATTTATTAATCAAGGGCTTTTTCCCTTGTGGTTAAAACACTGATCTTATGAAAGAATGGGCCTTGATTCCAGCCAGGAAAAAGAAGATCTGTGCAAAGGTTTTAGTAAAATTGAACTTGGATTTCAATTCTGCTGCTGAAAGGAATTTTTGGGAGTACAAGGCTGCAGTTTCATGTTTAGTATGTAGTGCTCTGCTTGGCTGTTAAAAATGAGTAGTTTAAGGACTTACCCAATACAGGAGAATTATCTTTATGTCCTTTACTCCATGTGTATTTTTCTGATGAGCAGTTAAAATAGAAGTTCTCGTGGTACTTTTTGGAAGAGATATTTGCAATTTTCTCATGTCTGCCTTTCTCTTTTTCTCATGCAATATATTCTGTGCCACATGCTGTTATTTGTCATTAATTTTTCAGTCAGTACTGGGTACATGTGTTTGTGATGTGCTTTGCTGGGAAAGTGTTTTGAGATGCACAGAGCAAACGGGGTGGGTTCAGCACCTGGGGCCTGTTAAAAGCAGAGACTAAATTTCTGAACTGTGTGACGTGAAGGGAAGGCAACTGAAAGGTTTGACTGTGAATCCACTGCATACACAGGATCTCACACATTTTGGATTCTGGTGTTTAAAAGAAAAGCTCAGGTGAGTGCAGCAGATGTGGAGTCAGGGCATTCCCTTGCGTATTAAAGGATTAGTGGGAATTATTGAAAAGCAGGGAGAATTCAGAGCCAAGACCTGGGTTATCAGGGATAAGAAAAAGTTGAGGATTGAAGTCACCTTCCGCTGTGTTAGTAACGCCCTGCTCTGGTGTAATTAGGGAGCTTGGCTCTGCTCACTCACTGTGAGCACACAGCTCATCCCTCATTCACTGTGAGACATAGCAGGGGATCTGAACTGTGTCCTGAGCATCTTGTGATGGTTAAGAACATCTGAGCTCATGGAGGAGGGTGTTCTGAAGCCCAGGTTGTTGTCAGGATTAATGTCATAGTCAGGAAAGATACTCCAAAGACTCTTAACACAGGTGGTGAGGTATTTAAAAGAAAACACAAATTGCTTCAGGAACTTAATGGGAGGAAATTCAGTGCAAGACCCTGTTGGAGGGAGGGTGATGTTCATTTTAAATGATTCTGTGTTCACTCACTTGCACTCCCTCTGTCCCAGGTGCCCTCATCCCCATGGCCTTGTGCTTCCTGACACCGGCGTTACTGGTGTGGGACGAGGGTGAGGGACAGTGGCTGCAGAGCTCTCCCTGTGCCTTAGGTTCCTTGTAATTGGTGACAATAAACTGGCTTTTGGACACACTTTTCGTACTGTTTGAGAAGGACAGGAACACGCTGCCCAAAGCAGTTGTGGAATCTCTGTCAGAAGACAGAGTGCCCTGAGCCAGCTGCTGGCGGTCACTGCCTTCAGGGGGGTGCTTTAGACAAGACGTTCTCCAGAGGTCACTTCCAGCCTCAACTACCGCGTGATTCTATAATTGGATGTTGTAACCATGGGATTTATTTACCAACAGGTGCTAATAATTGCAGGAGTTGACATGCTCACACAGGAAATTACAGTCTTGATAACCATCACTGCCAAAGTCCCAGGGAATGCAGAGGTTGGATGAAGAGCACTTGTCTGTCTTATTGAATGCAGCAAAACTTGTTCTGTTCAAAAACACCCAAACCAGACCCTTAACTATGCTTTTTTGTGCTGCATGAATGTGGCACTGTGAGTCTTTCCACTGTTTCTGGGCTATATTAGTATTTATAGACTAAACACCAGATGTTTTTAGAGCAAATATCACACAGTTAAGTGCCAGGGAGGATTTTCTTTGGGTTTCTAAGCTAATTACAGAGGCACAAAAATGTGAAAACAGAACTGTGGTGTGGCCAGGTTTCATAGCCTTATTATATCTTTTCCAGTGTTTATTTTGTTCCTGCATTACTGCAAAACAAAACAGGAGTTTAACATGTACTAAAAATCCATCTCCCCTTGCTTGCTTTTTTTACCTTGAGCTATAGCTGAGCTACATAAAGTTCCAGAGAAGGCAAATTTAAAACTAGTTGGTGTTTTTTCTCAAGTAATTTCATAAGTTTTTCTGTGTGTCTGGAAGCTCAATTTGATAAATGAATGAATGAATGAAGAAAAAGCCTATTTTAGGTTAATGAAGGTTGATCTTAATGATGCTATTTTATGAAAACAGACGATAGATTCTGCACACTCACCAAATCTGCTTCAGTTGCCTTTTGATCTGGTAATGCAGTTTCTCTTGTAGAGATCCATGTGTCCTAAAGAAGTTGTAATGGTGTTGGATTTTAATGGAAGAGTTCTGTCAGCTCTGTTCTTGCACTGACTTCAGGCAGGTGAGGTGTAGAATGGGAGAAAGTCACTGGGAGACTTTCTCCCTTATGAAAATTTCCTGGGTTGCCAGTTGTCAGGTGGGATCAGGGAGTTGTGCGTGTTTCTCTGGGAGTGTCCCATGACATTTAGAAATGGAGCAGAGCTGACGTTCAGAATGTGTTCCATTGCAGCCTGGGAATGCCCTGAGGTTGAGTGTAGCAGACAGGTAGGTGGGAGATCTGGGAAGTTCCCTGTGGGGTGTTCCTGTTGTGCCCAGTGAAGGTGGGGGAACACATGGGGTGGGATACACAGGAACCTGCAGGGAGGGTTGTTCTGTTATGGGGCAGCATCTGTAATCACACCTTCTCTTACCTGGCTCAGGGACTCCTGGCCTCATCTTTCACCATCAACAGTGTCAGGAGAGACCTGGAATGTTGAAGTTCTTCTATGAGAAGCTCCTCCGTAACCCTGTAAATCCCACCTCTGTGGAGGAAATCAGGCTCCCCAGTAGCATTGAGGCCACTGCTCTCAGCACCTTCATTGAGAGGAGCAAATGGCCCTGAGAAAAAACGGTGCCTTTTTCCAATGCAAAGCAAACACACACATTTTTGTCACCTGTCACTGTACTGACAAAGGGTGGGGATCCCCCCTGGGTGCAGCCACAGCTGGAGCTGGCACCAGGAGTGGGGAGTGGGGAGTGAACTGGCTACGGCAGCGGGAGCTGTGCTAAGCTTTCTTTCATCCCAGAATTGTTCTTTGAGTGATTTAAAGCAGATTTACTTTATAATGTTGCTGTTTAAATGTTTGTAATTCAGAGTGGTGGTTTGAAGCTCACGCCTTCCTGATGTGGGTGACTGGCTTCATTCACACCTCTAATGCTGGTTTATCTGGAAGTGCTTTTTTGCAGGCATGGTTTAACAGGGACTTATGTATTGATTTATGTGAGTTTCAATGCACAGGAGTAAAAATAGCTGGCTTGCTCTCTCCTCTCTAGAGCATTCTCTCTCTTTGTGCTTATCTGTAGATATGTGTAGTTATCCAAGTACTTGGGGGTTTTGCTGTTATAAGTCAACACAAATGCAGCAGAAAAGCAAAGGAGGGATCTGCAGAAAGGCCCTGAGACTGTACAAGCCTTTTATTCCTTTGGTTCTACTGATGGTGTATCTGATTAATCTTCCAGTATAAAGAACAGGGGGAAAATTGCTCATTTATCAACTTCTCAAGAAAAGGCCAAAGCAAATTGAAAAGGGTTGGGTTGGGACCTGTAGGAAGCCCCTGCCGTGGCTGTGTGTGATTCCTTATGAAAGCCAGTGATCAATTCCCCTTCTTCCGTTATCTCCGAGGTGCAAATCCAATTGTCCTTGTGAGGAGGGTCGTGGTTTTTAATGCCTCTTCTCTTTGCAGCTCCAGCTCCCTTAGTTCTGCTCAGCTTTGTGGTGTGAGGCAGCACTTGGAAATCAGATGAGAGTGCCTGAAGAGGGGTTGGATGTTAAATATTTTTGTAAGC
This sequence comes from Pseudopipra pipra, assembly GCF_036250125.1. Lineage (NCBI taxonomy): Eukaryota > Metazoa > Chordata > Aves > Passeriformes > Pipridae > Pseudopipra > Pseudopipra pipra. The sequence continues at coordinate 3,052,859 of NC_087557.1, forward strand.
TTGGTAATAAGCGTTAACAGGGTAGAAAGGGATGTTGTTAATTTAAAACAACAGTTTCAGCTTGGAATGCTTATTATTTAAACTTATAATTGTTATTATTCCAGTGAGCAGGCATGTTGCCCAGTAGTGATGTTATATTTTCATGGTGTTTAAGCATTAGTAAAACTGTTCAGTTGTTTTATTTTGTTTGTTTTGTTTGGTCTTTTTTTCATTTGTGCTGAATTGGCGTTGTAAGTGACATCAGATATATTGATAATTTTTCATCAGTAGGAAAGAAATGGGATTTTGCTATTGATAGCTAAATATAATCACATTTTAACCATCTAAATTAGCTTTTCAACTTGAGTACAAATATTGTGATGTCCTTGTAGTAGTCACTTGTTGGCATATGTAGTAAGTAATGACATCCACAAGAGCAGTGTGAAGGTAAGGATCTTTAAAATAAAAGTTTGAGGTGGAAAACTGGATTGGAACATTTATTGTCTGTATCCCCAGCAGTTGTATCACAGTGTATATCGTAAAGGGTTTGCCCAAATTATTAGTGGTTTCATTCAGCAAGGCGAGGGACATCTGAAAGCTGCTCCATGGTCCAACAGGCCACCTAAATCTGCCTTGTTCACCTTGGTGGCATCAGGAGTCAGGACTTCCCAAGATAACAGATGTTTCCCATTCCAAACAGAAGCAGGAAAGCATCTTCAAAAGGTCTTTTGGCTTAAGGTTTTCCCCTAGATGAATTACAACTCCTTTCTATCCCTGATTCTGAAAATAGTACAAAGAGCACGAGATGAAGGTGGCAGGGAGTCGCACTGTTTGACAGCTCTGTCTTCTGGCATCTTGGCACCTTTGCCAGAATGTGTCTAAAATAACTCAGCTCTAGGTGTAAGAGGAAGTGAACATTTTTCCCAAGCTGAACTGGACACACTTAAATCCCAGGTGTGGGCTGGCTGGAGAATGGAGTCACCTCCTGTGAGGTGACACATTAAAGCATCTTACAGACAGTTTTACAGTGGTCTGTATGTCTGTAGCAGGGAGTCTGGAGTTCCTCTTAACAGCACAGTGTTCAGCTTAGTTGTTCTTTAGAGGAGAAAGTCTCAGCTCTCTCTTCCTTTCAAGGAAACAAACCTGGTAACTGATTCTCTTGAGGGATGCCTTGGGTTTGACTATGGAGAAAGCCTGTGATGATGGTGCCTGGCAGGTTTGCAGCACCTTATGTTCTCACAGTACAATGGTGGCCTTTTTGAAGACACTTTGGTGATAAAAAGAGACCACAGAGGAAGATCAGCAGGGTCCCAGGATGAGCACTTAAAACTGTAATTAAGAGGAATAAACCCACAGGCTTTCACATTTTGTGGAGAAGACATGTAGGTAAAAGTACAGATGCAGAAATGAGCTCTGTGCCCCTTATTTATGCTGGCCAAGAACTGTTCCTTGATATTGTCTTCAGCATCAGCAAAACTGTTGAGGCTAAAGATGGAGAAATCTCCCTGGAGGTGCAAATCCCCTTGTGCTTTCTTGGGCCAGGTCTGAGGAAGCAGGTAGCAGCTCAGCACCAGAAGAATTCAGAGGAAATCTGTTTCTGCACTTTCAAAAGACCCAGGGGCCAAGGCACGACCCTTGCCAACCAAAGTATCTGTGTTGTCTGTGACCCTGAAGAGTATTATGTCTTTACTGTTTTAGAACACAATTGCTGTGACATGAGAAACTCTATTCTTCCCTCTGAACAGTGGAGGAAGAAGCTCTGTTGTCTAAAGGCAGTTCAGGGCACCCAAGGAGAATGATCTCTTATTTCTAAGTTTAGAAATCTTAGAATACGTGTGTTGGGAAGTGATTGCATTTGAGAAAAAAAAAAAAAACAAGCTGCCTTTTGTCTTTCTTGATCAGCCTTTCTCATATATGTCCTTCTCAGAAAGGCTGTGGTTATTTTATTTCTGCAGATGCTACAGAATAAAAAAATTAAGTTATTGGAAACAGATCAGGACTATGGTTTGGTTTGGTTTGGTTGCCCAGAGACACTTCCGTCCCTGGAAGTGTCCAAGGCCAGGTTGGACGGGGCTTGGAGCAACCTGGGCTGGTGGAAGGTGTCCCTGCCCATGGCAGGGGGTGGAATGAGATGATCTTTAAGGTCCCTCCCAATGCAAACCATTACATGATTCTGTGATTCTGTTCTATGATTCTATCTTCCAGAAAGCTCCAGTAATCCAGATCTAATGGCTAATGCATGGAGTGGCTTGGGGGAAAAAAGCAGTGATTCACTCTCAGTGTAGCACAGAGAACAGTTGGGATGGAACATTTGTTTCATTTCCTTGGATTTTCGACAAATTAAATGAGGTGACAAAATCTGAAGCACTTGTGCTATCCTGAGACCTGAAGTTAACTTTTAAAAATAATTGGGAGGAGAAGGAAAAGAAAGGCAAAGCCTAACAATGTTCCCTTCTTTCCTCCAGGGCTTTTGCAAATAAACAAAGAGGCACTGGGCACAGTGTCTTCATGAATTTTTGCTGGCCTTTGATTTCTCGGGCACCTGCACTTGAGTTTCTCTGCTTTGAAAATGAGCGAACAAACAAAACTAAGTATAGAAAGATTGTGTCTGCACTTCATAAATGCAGAGCTCTGCAGGGACAGCAGCTTTTAGAGCTGAAGACCCTATTAATAACTTGCCATTACAAACCCCAGGCATTGTTTTTGCCTTTATCGATGCTGTTACAAGTTAAATTCGGCGAGTCGTTACTTGGCTGTTCTCTGAGCAGTGTGTAGCTACTGAAGCAGGAATGGATCTGGGGGCTTCAGGAGGGCAATATTCACATTTTTAGGATCTCCTGATGGCTTTGCCTCAGGATTCTCTGGGTTTCTGCAGTTAATTGCTTATGTATTTATGGTATTATAGCTTTGTTTCTCTTGAGGAGAATGAGTAGTGTGGTAAACACTGGGGTTAGATTGTTTACATTGTTAAATTTGGTTGTGTTTGGGCATAAGTAGATTATATCAGGTTGGTAAACGAAGGTGAAGAGCTGCATGCCAGCGGCTTTGGAGAATTCAGAGTAAGTGCTACATAGAAACATCCCAAGTATATTTATCTCCATTTTTAGAGGTGCTTCATTCTGTTTAAGAACAACAGTATGCCAGTCTGTTCTTCCATGGATATTTAAATGGTGGTGTGGCATTTGGCTGTTTCATGTTGCTGAAGGCCAAAATAATTCCTCTGTAAATGATTATTTTTCCTGCAGTGCTGTGAACTCCTGGGCAGGGAGGCATGAACCCACTGCCATGTCAGCCAGCAGAAGTTCTTTCCTGCTGCAGCTGTTTCAGGGGAGCACCCACAGCCCTTCAGGGGCGCCAGTGAGTTGTGGAAGCCAGGAGGGGGATGACGGTTCCTTCTCTTTGCTCTCGTTCTCCCACTTTCCTTACCTGCACAACAAAACCTCCAAGGATAGGAAGGAGTTGTGAAGCATTATTATGGGTCTGTTCACTGGGAAGCCTTGACCATGGACCTCATTGTCCTATTGAGTTGTTCAGGCAGCAGGTGAACATCAAGTTCCCTGTTGTGTTACCCTGTTTGTTATTCTTTCAACTTCCTTTGCTTAATTAATTAATGCAATTTCCTGGACAATAATTCTTAACCAAAATTTGATTCTGCAAATTAGTCAGAAGCCATGGAAAAAACAGAAAATCTCATCTCCAAGTAATTAATCAGCATAATAATCAGTGTAGATGCAGAAATCTGGAGAGGGACTGTTTACAAGGAAATGGAGTGATAGGACAGAGGGGAATGGTTTCAAACTGACAGGGGTTAGATGGGATATTAGAAAGAAATCCTTCCCTGTGTGGGGGGGAGGCCCTGGCACAGGTTGCCCAGAGAAGCTGTGGCTGCCCCATCCCTGCAAGTGTCCAAGGCCAGGTTGGACAGGGCTTGGAGCAACCTGGGCTAGTGGAAGGTGTCCCTCCCCATGGCAGGGGGTTGGAAGTGGATGATCTTTAAGGTCCTTTCAAACCCAAACTATTCTGTGATTCTGTGATAATAAATAATCCCTTAAATCTGGAAGTATAGGCAGGAATTCGGTGTGCACACACAGCTCGGGCCAAAGACAGTGTGTCAGGTTGAGTCACTCAGTTGCTGTGACAACAGAGCTGCAAAATCTTCAGCTTCAACAGTCCCCCAGCCCAGCTGCATCTGCACATGGCGCCAGCCTGGAGGGCCCTCATCACTCCTCCTTTGAGTAAGAAATACAGGGGTACCTTCACTAACATACCTACACTGGGGCTGACATAGCTTGGAGAGGCCCAGAGCTTAAGGCCCTGACTTCTGGAAAAAAAAATAAAACTATAGCTGAAATTCTTTGCAGAGTCAACTGATTGTCTGAGCAGCTCCTTTTTAATCCCAGAATCCTTTAGTTAACCCATAGCTCAGAGCACAGGATCAGTGACCTTATCGTGCATCCTGGCAAGGAACAATTCCATGGCAGTCGGAGTAAGCACCTGCTTGTGCCACCTGGGACACTCCCTCTTCACACAGCAGGGAATGTTGATTATGTTTCAGTGAGTCAGGAGCAGTGGATAGAATGGGAAAGGGGTCAGGGCTTTGGTCCCTCATTGCCTAACGAGGGTGCCATGCTCCGCTGGCTCCTGCACTCCCCGAGGCACCTGTTGCTGGATTCAGGAATGCCCTCTCCATCTGGGAAACTGCTTTCCCCACCTTGGGCTCCTTTCCCACCATCAGTGACACACACAAAATTTATGGTCATGTGGCTCCTCTTGATGACTTTGCGATCTTCCAGCCCTGTCAGGAACGAGGAGAAAAATTCCTCACCTTGTCACCACTGCACTGCTTTCAAATGTTAGACAGTCCTGAAAACAGTCGGTGTGATGTCTCTCCTCCTGCAGTAGAGAGGAAGGGGGTTCTCTTGCTGGAAGGAGCTGTATTTTGGTGTCTGCAAAATATAGATCCCAGCACAGTTTTCTTTATTCCAGCCACTCATCCAGACTGTCTTACTCACGCTGGCATCACATGGACACAAATCCTGTTGCTTTTAGTAGCAGCAGGAAGCTCAGAGGCAAATTTGGCCCTCGTTTTTCTTGTAATGTAGAGTGAAAAGTAGTGTTGTGTTGTAATGAATGTTCTCCAAGAGGACTTGCCTTGTTTTTCCCTTTTCCTAAGCACAACGTGAAGCGGGGCCTGTTCCTTTTGGAGGAGGAAGGACATGCGGTAGGAAAGCAGCACCTTGCCTGGGAGAGTTTGTGTTTCCCAGGATTCTGATGAGGGGTTCTACAAAGGCAATGACTCTCCAGCCCAGGGGGCTCTGTTTTAGCCATGTGGTTTTTTTGTTTTGCCCTGAGATGCACCAGAGCCACTTCACCAGCTGATATGACAAACCCAAGCACTTCAAGACTTGATAAAAACGCTTCTGGTCAGGGCCAGGGGTGTGAAGGGGAAGGAGGCGCTGCCTGGACTCTGGGAAAAGTCACCATCCTGCTCTCCAACAGCAGAGGAACTCCAAGCCTGAAGTGAAAGGGCTCCTCCCAGGCATAGCACTAGTTGCTGGGGGGAATTGGGAGCATGGCTGGTTGTGGCTGTGCCAGAGTCCACCTCCGCTGCCCTCATCCATCTCTCTCCATCAGGCAGCGTCTCTTCTGGAAGTGGCTCTGAAAGGAGCAGCACATTTATAGATACAGCACTGGGCTGGGAGCTCACACAGGGAAGAGCTAAGAGTCCCTCTCTATCTTCCTTCCATCTTTACTGAGACATCCACAGTGTCAGTAATGATCCTGCCTGGCAGGAGGACTTTGCCACACTCAGTGTTTGCAGGCTGCCTGTTTAAACAAGGGAACAATTTACCCATACAACTTGGGGATTTTCAGTCTTTGATCCATCAGGCAGGAATGTTATACAAGATTATATACTGCCACAGGAATTTGGGGAAGAACTGGTGGGAAGGTGGACAAAACTGAGAAATGTTCAAGGCCCTGACTAAGAGATTTCACATTCATACTCACTGATGAGGGCTTGAGTAGAACAAACACCTGTCGTAAGGTTATATGGGGCTGGAGTTTGTATTTGTTTCCTTTTTTGTTGCTTTTATGATATAATGTGAATTGTAAGGATTACAAGAGGATAAAGACATCTGTGCTCTGGGAAGCTTCTCAGAAAGATCAGTAATGATGCCTTCTAACTTTTTAATGTGCCTTACACTGCACTAATGGACCTAAACCAGCATTTTATTCTGAAGACAAGTTTGTTGCCATCAGAAAGGGAGGCTTTGCTGCTCCAGGAGTGTAAGAACATACAGCAGCTGTAATGGAGGAAAGTACTGAGCTTTTCTTTTTGTGACCTTGTCCAAATAGGACATAATTACAACATAATTCAGTTCTGAAAGTCTGGAAACCAGGGCATTTGACAGAGACTGGCATTTTAAGAGAAATCGGCCTATGTTTCAGTACATCTTCTCTTTCAGACTTCTAAGCACTGCTGATGCTATTTGCTCTTCCTGCTTCCCTTTTTCCACTCTTAATACACGATCAGAACACAAGATTCTGGCAAATGGGCAGCACTGGGTTGAAGTTAACCTTGTAAATCAAACCCGGTGTGGTGGAGAGTGGTGTGAGCCGGTTGCTGTGTGCCTGGTATGGTTGTATGAAGAGATTAAATCCTGGAATGCACACCTGCAAGGACTCATTTAGGAAAGCAGAGATTAAAATTCTGTTTGGGTTTTGATACGATCTTTGGTTCTCATGACCTAATTCAAGACTCTCCTCCTTCAAGTCACTCATTTTGCTCCAGTTCAGGGAGCACCAACAGTTCCACTGGACTCTTGACTCTGCAAATACCCCAGACACCAATGTGGCACAGCAGGATTTTATCATCCCCCGTTGGCAGGAGGAGAGGCTGGAGCTGTGAGCTCAGGCACAGACAACTGCAGCCTGCGAAAAGGAGAAGTGTCAGGGTGTTCTCCATATATGTACTTTTCCAGCACTGGAATCACACTGTTCCACATTGACTCTTGTAGCCTGTGCGTTGTTCTCTTGTGCACTAGGAATGTCTCAGGACAGTCATCTCCCTATGTGTCTTTCCTCTGAGGCTGGTCCTTACAGCATTAATAGAGTCACTTAATTAAATCCTCATAAAGGAAATGGAGGGCATTTCATCTGAGTGTTCCCCACTCAGTGAGCCTCAGGTGCCTTCCCTTCAACCCTGGACAGAGGGAAACAAGACATTGCCAAAGGCATCTCTGTGCAGTTCCCAAGGACCCAGAAATCATTTTTACAGCTATGAGGACTGAAAAACAGCAATCTTGCTCTATACTGTGTGATTTCCTGCCTATGGAACTGGGGAAGGTTTCTACACGCTCCACCCCGGTCACAGGAAGGATTAGGGTCTTTGATGGGGCACAAAGGAAGATGAAATGGAGGTGGGAAGTTTCCCTGCTCCAAGTAGATTTGGTTCCCAGTTGGATCTCGCTCTGTTGCTGAAGTGCCACACAAATACAAGCTATCTGTAAATAAGGAGTAAAATGAGTTATCATTGCTTTGTTTGTGTATAAAACAGGGGACAGGCACACTGTGTTTTCCTCCTCCAGTTGGATGCCTGGACAAGCCACTTAGCATCTCTGCTGACCCCACCACCATCCCACACCACCTTTCCATGGATCATGTTCCACATGGTTGTGCCTTGCTGCCAGGCACCAGCTGCATTTAGCAGTGGAAAACAATTAAGTGGTACAATCCAGCCCCCAGGTTAAGTGACCCAGAAAAACCTTTCATTCAGAATTCTCGTTTAAGTCCTCCATGAAACGTGTTCTCATGTTGTTCTTGCTGGTCTCATAGCTCAGTTCTTGCTAATAACTCCTTTTCTATATAACAATCCTTCATGTCTGCCCAGAGTTGTTCCAGAAGGCTGGAGAAGCAATAGGATTCAGAGGAATTACCTGGCCAGAACAAGTGGATCTGTGCTGTTGAGGTTCAGTTACTTAAAGATTCACAGGGTCCAAATTCCTTTAATGAATGCAGAGATGGCATGGAGATAACCTGGACCTGCAGTGATAGGGAAATGTATTAGATAACTGCCACTGAAAATATGCCCTGTGGTCAGCTGGCACTAAAACGGCTAGGGGAGTCCAATAGGATTGTGTTTGAGCTTTTTAGGATCGTTAATAAGTAATTAACCCATGAGGTGACTGTAACAGACATCATTTTAATCAAAATTGAGTTATTGGTTTCCCAGGCACGCTTTGGAATTTATCAGTTCGCAGGCAGGACTAAGTCCCTTGGCCACATTAATTAACAATCCCTGCACTCAGGAACTGCTCCAAAAGGATGCCCACAGGATCAGATTCACCAGTTCCTGCTTTCATCCCTGCTACCAGGCAAAGACCACCTCCCCACATTTCCATTCAATTTGTCTTGTGCTGAAAAGCTGCTGATTTCATGCGCCCTTACCCTGCAGCAGCCAAGCTTGTTGCTAAGCGACCTCAGCAATACCAATGGGGCCACTGTCTGGCTGCTTTTCCTCAGCCCACCCCTATTCTTATTTATTTATGCATCTTATTTACATAGCTCAACAGATTCTGCCATACCAGGGAGGCAGAGCCACAAGCCTCCAGGTTGCAGCAGAGTGCCTTGACTTGCAGAGCTGCCCGTCTTCCCTCCAGCACCATCCTCTGCCCTGTTTTCACTGGTGTTCCTGTTCGTCAGCTGAGAAAACTCCTCGGGATATTTGTCGAGCTGGAGTGGCATCCAGGAGCGTGCAAGAAGTGTGTTTTAAAGGCGTAGCTGCCATGGACTGCTGTACCTGATGTTTGGATCCAGTAGTCCTTGATGGAAGAAAAAAGGGGTTGGAACAAAGATGGCTCTAAGCCATTTCTCTGCTTACTTTATTTCTGGTGGCTTTAATTTCAGCTGTGTCCGCATTCCAGGCTTCTTGTAGCCTAACCAGATCTGCAGAGTGAGAGGATGGTTATCCTTCCCTGCCCGGCAGTGCTGGGGAGAGCCCGGCTGTGGAGGCAGTTCTGCAGGACCAGCTGCATTTTTGTAGGGTGGGGTTGGGATCCCAGCCAGGGCACAGCTCTGCCTGAAATTGTATCCAGGACAGGAGCAGGGTGCTGGTGGAGTGTTTGGTGTTCAGATAAACTGGCAAAGTGTTTGTAGTGGCTGCACGTGGGTAGAGGAGGACAGCAGAGCTGTAACGGAGCTGTTACTGTGCCGTTTGTTCCAGACGTGCTCCCAAAACCAGGGAAGGTGGAAGTGGTTGGTGTGCTCTGGTACATCCTGTGTCACCCAGAGAACCTCCCTGCCAGGCAAAAAATCAGGAGCACTGATTGGAATCACTTCTCACAACCAGGAAAGCTTTAAGTGGGGATGCTGTCCCAGAGCCTGGCTGTGTTTGCTGTGTTTGTCTTTCCTTGATGAAGGAACTGCCACACTCTTCAGTAAAGGCTTCAGGGACAGCTCCGAGCCTGTCAAAGGCCCAGTATTTTGAACCTTTACTCCACCTAGAGAAATCTCTACAGGAGTGAATCCTGTAGAGATTTATTTGGAACAAACAAGTACCAACTGATTTTCCCCCTTTCTCCTGTTATATGTTTCTCCTTTTTGTTTCAACAAGCAGAGCCAACAGGCTGGAGCCGAATCTCCGGACTGTACTTCTTGCACGGCTGTTGCCTTTTGGGCCTCTCCTTACAGCCTTTGGCTGCACTGACTGGCAGCTGCTTTGTTACCTGCTGTACCTTTCGCTGTGGAAGTCTTTTGGCTAAAAAAAATCATTTTTCTGCTTTGATGATCCAGCCATTACCTGACCCTCTCTGGAGAAGAACAGAGAGAAGGACATGGACCCTTGGTTTTGTACAAGCAGTCCTGCAGAACAAGGGTTGTGCACAAGGCCATATGTAATTTTTTTACATCACAGTGAGATGAGGAAGGTGTGTTTTAAGTGCAGATTGAATTTTCCCCTTATTTACTTAAGCATTCAATTACCCATTTAGAAAACTAAAATGTATCTGAGAGTGGCTTGGCATGCTCATTCTGTATTCTTTTTTTTGAAAAATGGACCCTGCCCTTTTGTCATTTATGACACGTCTGTCACTGAGGTGTCCAATTCTTGTGTACACCCAGAGAGGTGCTGATTGTAAAACCTTTGCTGCCCTGCAGCTCCCTGTATTTTTTCAATATGGCTGAGATTTCACAAGCCAGGCTGTGCTGTGTTAGGTGTACATTTTGGTGCTGTTGTTTGCCTGGTGCTCAGGCAGATGTGGAAGTTATCTCAGGTATCCTGTTTGTGAACAAAACACAGGAGACTTGGAACCAGCTCAAATGCCCAGGAATTATGGTCTTAAGCTGTGCCAGGGGAGGTTTAGGTTAGATATTAGAAAGAATTTCCTTACAGAGGGGGTAATCAGACATTGGAATGGGCTGCCCAGGGAAGTGGTGGATTCTCCATCCTTGGAGGTTTTTAAGATAAGACTGGATGTGGCATCAGTGCCATGGTCTGGCAACCGCAGCGGTGTTGGATCAAGGGTTGGACTTGATGATCTCAGAGGTCCCTTCCAACCCAGCTGATTCTATGATTCTGTTGCCCTGAGAAGTTGTTTCGGGTACATTTAAAAAGATGAGTCAACAGATCTTCATTCACTGAAGATAGGAAGAAAAGGATCTTCCCTGTGGGGAGATTCAGGTGTTTAGGGACTGAAGACGATGAGTAAAACCTTGAATTACACCCAGAGCAGGTGGGTGCTGGGGTGAGCAGGGATCTCTGTGTTTCTGGTTCTGAGTCTTCCCTCCGGATAAGTCTAGCTGTCAGTCTCAAACTTTCAGAGAAAATGTGGATGTTCTGCAGTGCTGAGAAGAGGTGAAGTACCCCAGAGCTGGCACAGACATTGCAGCTGACTCGTGGTTGTGTGGATCACTGCTCTGTGCTACCAGCTCTTGTTCTCTCTTTGGTGGTGTTGGGCCCAGCCAGCTCTGTACCCCAAAATCCTGTAACTCTGGAAGATCCAAGAATGCAAACAATACTGATAAAGGGAGCACAGGTCGTACATTCCTAAGGGAAAAATAATTAAAAAAAAAAAAAGGGAGGACAAAAATATAGTCATCATGGCTAGGCTTCGCGAACGAAGATTTGGGAAGGCTCTATCCACATTTGTTACAAGCATGCTGGTGGCTTATGAGGCCAATACGAGACAGACATATCCGATTGCAAAAGGCACAGCAGAAGGACTCCTTAGGTGGTGTATTCTGCAAGACACGGTTCTTTCTGCGTTGCCTTTTCTCCTCGAGAGTGATCCTGTGTGCGTTCTCAAAGGAGACAGCTGCGTTATAGATGGTGTGTCTCCAGGCCTCCCGATTTGAGGCCAGAGTGGACCAGTTATGGTGATCAATATGGCCAAGGCTGAGATGTTGTTTCAGGGAGTCCTTGTATCTTTTCTTCGGGGCTCCTCTCCTGCAGCAGCCGGTGGCAAGTTCACCGTAGAGCAAGATCTTAGGGAGGCGGTGCTCCTTCATCCTGGAGACGTGCCCTGCCCAGCACAGCTGTATTCTCAGCAACATGGCCTCAATACTTGTGACTGCTGCTTGTTCTAGAACAGATGTGTTGGTTACATCATCTGACCAGTGGATGTTTAGGATTGTATGGAGACAGCGTTGATGGAAGCATTCTAGGAGTCGCAGGTGGTGGCGGTAGATGACCCGTGATTCGTAACCATACAAGAGAGTAGACAGCACTATGGCTCTGTAAATACTGATCTTGGTGCTTTTCTTCAAGTGTTTATTACGCCATACTCTTTTGTGGAGTTTTCCAAAAGCACTATATGCCAAAAGCACAAAAATATAGTATTGCCCAACAAAATACCCCGAATGCTTGGCAGTGTACTGCTGATAAGGGATGGCCAAAGGCACACAGACAGTGAGTTAGGGTGCTCCAGCTCCAGTGAGCCTTTGCTCTTGCTGCTGTTATACTTCACTAGGAGAGATGATAAAAACCTGACTCAGACCTGTTTCTGGTCTTTCTCAATTTCACAGTTCTAACCATTGTCAAGGAAACCATCCTTTTGGTTGGATTTTGTTCCCCAGGACAGTTCCACAGAGATGCCTTCGCAGTCATGTCGATACCATGCAGTGTCAGGGACAGGCTGTGTCACAAGTGTCAGCAGTGTGACTCATTCATTTCACTCTCCCTAAAACTGGGGGTGTCCAGTTAATGTCCTGATAAAGCAGTTGCCAGTCCCCAGGCAGTTCTTCCAGTGCCAGGAGTGTTGCTGAGCCCACGTGTGGTTGTCCGGTTGAAGTTCTGCAGTGAGACGTGTGTATAGAGGAAAATATTGTGTGGCATTCCAGGAACACCCACCGTACCTTTTCCATTATGTATCTAGGGTTCTGTGGCTGAGAAAGGTGATCAAGTCCTTTACCACTTTTAAAGATTAATTAGTTTTAAAGAAGATGTCCCTGCTCATTACAGCAGGGTTGGACAAGATGACCTTTAAAGGTCCCTTCCAACCCAAACCATTCTGTGATTCCATGATAAAGAGTAATTGGAAACTGAGTTATTCTGTCACAAATGCAGCAGAGAAGGACATCTCTAACCTTTCAAACCATTATGTAGGTACCTGGACTTTCATTACAAATAATACTCACTGGAGACAGCAACATAGCTTTTTTTTTTTTCTTGTTTGTTACTACATCATTTTGAATTGGTTTATTTTTCTTCACTTTCAGATCAGCATCTCATTTACACATATTAAATGGGGCAGTGCAAATGGCTGTAGGCAAAAGAATGAACCCTTAGAGGTTATTCTGGCAGTCCGCAGATGAGTGAACAAATGCAGGCACTGATTTCCCCCCTATTAATTTGAACTGTAAACACAGGGTGGAATTTGATCGATGGTGGGCTGAACTGCTGCCTTCTCATTCATACTTGGCAGCAAAACTGAGAGGAGGGAAAGTGGTATCCCCTACTGTTTCATGGTTACAAACTTTCCCATTTTTTAGCAGTTCTCTCCTTTTTTGCTTGATAATCTACCTTCCAAACAGTCAAAATAACAATGGTGATTTGGAAATACATCGAGGAATTTTGCGGTGGTAGAAACCTCTTTTTAAATTTTTATTTTTTTTTTTAAATCATCCTAAATTTTATCCTCTGTTTGCTGTTGTGGGTTTTTTTTCCTTCAAATCAAGCAAAAGTTACCTTTCATTCATTCCAGGCACTTCCCTTTCATTCCTTGCTGAAGGAATTTTGTGTAAACACTTCCCCTGCATGAAAGACATGTTAAAAAATGAAGAATGGATTAGAAGTTACAGCTCAATTTTCTCTCTAAATATATAGCCCTTTAGTTGGATGTGGAGAGGAGTCAAAGGAGCACTGGGAATGAGGGAGCTTCCAAGGGAGCTCAGCCCTTGCACTCAGCTTGAGCAGCACAGTGTACCTAGCCTGAGCAGGTGGATATGAGGAGACAATGTTCCCATGCCCTGTGGAAATTATTGGAAGATGAGATGATTCCAATTCCTGATTTATTATTTTTTTAGGGAGTGTCTCATTTCTTTTCATTGCACAGGTATCATAGTAGTAGTAATACAAGACCTCTAGTTTAGATTTTAAATAAGAGACAAGCTTGGAATAAGACAAATGGGAAGGGTTATAGAAGAGTTTATGGAAATATCTCTGAAGAAGTACCTGACTATCACATAGAGAGCTCCTTGATAACTGGTGGCAGCACCTGCCTTCTCTGCCCCTCAGTAGCATTTGAGCTCTTAAAATAAGCTTATTAACAGTCAAATGAAGACAGAGTAATCTTTAAATCATATGTAAATACTGAAGCTTTTCTCATTGTGGTATATTGGAACATTAAACAGAGATGCAGATTTTCCCAGTGGGAGACTAGATCAGCACAGTTAAGCACTGGAGTGGTTTGTCTCCCAAATCATCTTCTGAGAACAGCATTTCCCTTTCACTGGATGATGGTGAATAGGGATTTAGCGGCAGAGGATTATGTGGAGCTTAGATTAGTGGATGCTGCTGGCAGTCTTATACAGATGATCAGCTGGCACAGTCCTGAGCTGCTTTCCTCCTCTGGAGCTGACCTGTGCAAATTCCAGGGCAATTTGTCCAGGGGAGTACTGAGACTTAGCTGCCTTCTGTCTTCTCCAGCAAATGGGTCTCGGGTCAAATGCTGTCTGTATCAGCTGGCTGTTCACCCCCTTTGGTATCAGTATCTACCAGCCAGTGCCGTTTGCTGGGGTTTTTTGGCTGTGAGCTGCAAGTTAACACTTCCATTTTCAGCTCCGGCACTGTGGGACACGCTGCTCTCCTGGAAAGTATTAGTAGTTTCTACTTTAATGTATAATGCATGAAATAATCTCGTTTCAGAGTCGCTGGCCATGCCTCAGTCTAGACTGTGTCTCAGTCAAACTGATTCCTAAAACTCAGGGAAGGTGCTCGGACTGGTCTGTCTGGTTTGGCTGACACCGGTGCCATTTTCTGCTCACCCACATCAGTTCAGTCTTAATTGCTCTTTATCTCATCTTCCAAGCAATCATACTGCAGATTTATTTTTTGTTTGGGGAATATGCCATTCCTGTAGTGCAGTTAAACACATAGAAATGTCTCACTTTTTTCATGAGGCTCCTGCCAGGGTGTCCCATGTGGAAGACGTGGCTCCAGGCGTACCAGCACAGCCAAGGGTATTGCGGTGGGTTTGGTGGTGGGTATTGCGGTGGGCAGAGGATGTGCCATGGTCCTGCCTTCTTCCTTCTGTTATTTAACTACAAGAATTCCTCACAGTGCCTGGCTCTCCAGCCTTTCCTTCTTTCTCCTTTTTTCCTTGTCCTAGGCTAAAGGTCAGGTGCAAAGTGACTGTCAGTACAAATACTAAAATCTGACACAATACAGGGCACTTCAGGTCACCCAGGTAAATGTGTCACTGAGCTCTCCCTGTGCAGCGTGGCTGGCTCAGCACTCTGGGGGAAACTTGACAGGCAACATCATAGTAATAACAATAATAGTACCCCTTACAGTTTTGCATTTTCCATTAATTTTACCTTTATTAATCTTTCTGTGGCGGTTAGATAAGGACTGTTAACCCCTCTCTGGGGAGGGAATGAAGAATATGGAGAGATGTATCTACCTTGAGAAAGAAAATCAGGTGTGGGTTTAGAGTGAGGAGGCCAGAATCCTGGGCCCTGTGTGAGTATCTTCGTGTGACAGATATCACTATTTAATGTACTACTTGATGTTAACTAGTATCTTTTGTTTGCTGATCTTCTGCTGTAAGTGAAAAGACATGGGGCTGTTTGGGTGAAATCCCTCAGTCAGGCTGTACTAAACCCAGGCCAGAAATCCATATAAATCATTGGAAGTGCAAAGCATTCCTATGCAAGCGCTGTGCTAATTTTCTTGGATAATATGCTTGACCCATTTTTCTTCCTTTCAGTACCAATTGAAGTGATAAATGCAACAGGTTTAAAATACATCTCGCAGGTAGTGCTGGGTTTATTATGGAACTTAGCTCTCAATGGCATTTGCATGGTCTAAATGCCACTCAAGCATTATCCAGCTGCTGGATTAGAAGCCCCAGGGAATACATATCAGAGACATTTACAATTTCAAATGGGTTGTTAAAGTCTGTCCCTTCAGCAGCTGGAGAGACCTGTTGGTAGTGATTTGGCTCGGAGGGCACAGGTTCAGGAGCCACTGGCCGTGGCCTTGGAGCAGGTGTGGGAAGAGCCCTGGGACCTGGCCCTGCTTCAGAGCTGCCACCACAGCCCTCAGCTGTGGAGTTGTTTATGGGTGTCTGCTGTCTTGGAACTGGGAGGAGATAAAAAAGGGGTCCTTAAAGAGGAGTGACACAGGAGACAGGTGGCAGAATCCTGCTGTTTTCCAGGAAATTATGCTCTAAGGCATTATTAGGAATTTCTGGCTGTTCCTTCTGCATGGTTTCTGTGGGGCTCTCTCTGGTCCAGATTAGCCTGGCCCAGTCAGAGGGCATTAGACTGGGGGAATGTTTGTCTTTTGAGGAGCTCACTGGTACCGCTCCTTGCTTTTCCACACAGGAAAAGAAATCCACTATTTTTCCAATTTAAAAGGATGGGGAAGGAGGAAATATGCTCAGCTCAGCTGGTTATATTGGGCATATACAATGTATGCTTCAAATATCCTGTAAAATATGGCTTTCAACAGCTAAAGGTTGGGATTTTCAAAATCTCACACTGAGAGTCAATATTCCTTTACTTTGGTAGCAATGCTGCCTCAGGGGCGTCTGGCCCTTTCCTTGTTCCTCCATCACCCATCACACCACAGCTCTTTGTGAGGCCAAGCAATAAACTGCACTGGTAGTTTGGGCTGGTTGGAGCCCTGTGCTTTCTCCACCACTGGAAAACATGAACAAGCAAAAGGTCATCCCAGCTCTAACCCAGATCCTTAGCAGACAAGAGGGAAGTTCATGAAGCAAAATATTCCTGGCAGGCAGGTGACTTCTGAAGGAAACTTAGATGGAACACCGCTAGAAAGTGACAGTGGCAGGGTGGGAAAGACATATGAAAATACAAAGTAAAAATGTGAATTTAATTACTTAAAAAATCAAAAAGGGCTCATGAGTTCATTTAAAAGGCTTCAAAATAACCTTGAATGGACTGAGCTGAACAATGAGCATATACGTGTAGGCTGGTGTCCCAGCTATGCTGCTGGTTTGGGGAGGCTGGGAGAGGGGAGTTTGGGTATTGGGCACCATAAAATGAAGACTCAGAAGCCCTCAGCTCTTCCCTAGGTGGGCTGCACAGTTCCACGGAGGGGGAGCCCGTGCCAGCATCACTGGTTTGTCAGGAATTCCTCAGCCTCAGCAATTCCAGCCACGCTGACCTCTGCCACTGCTGGGAGAGCACATTTCCTCTCTCCATCAGGATGGCCTTGCTGGCTTTAATCCATGTAAATGAGTTTACAATTACGCCTGCTTGCAAACCAGGAGCAAGCAAATTGGGAGGATTTACCCCTCTAAGTACATATGCTAAAGCACATCAAGCCCAGATTTTCCCCCACATTTGGAGGATTATTTTAGGAGAAACACAGGTGCATCCACCCACTTCGGGGGAGGGGGAAATTAGGCCATGCTAATTTGACGTTTTAAATAATAAAAATAAACCTTGGAGGAGCAATGGCAACCGTGTTTCTGGAATCTGGAATGGTGTGGGGCATTCCTGGGAGCAGCGGCTTCGTGTTCGGGTCTCATGTGGAATCCCGGAACACATCTCAAGGTATTTACCTTCTGATGCCTAAAACTGGAACACATTCCAGTTCCTGCTGCTCTCTGATGGTCGACAAACCCTGTGTGGGTGAGGAGAGAGCAGAGCTGTATCTGGGACTCACAGCATTGGACTTGTAACCAGGTGGTTTCCACTTGCTGTTTGTGCCTGATAAAGCCCTCCCGGGTCATTAGTGGGGACAGGAATTAAAGGAAGAGCTGTTATTACTGTTATTTATTCCCTCTGGGGGAAAAAGACCCGTAAACTTATCCTGAAGACTACCAAATGCCATTCCAAGTGCTCTGAAAGGAGTTTTACGTTTCCTTCTCTGAAGATGGCTGTGATCTTCCCAGATTCATTAATACATGAAAGGCAAATTGCAGAAAAGGCCTTTGTGCTCCTGGAGCTGGTGGCAGGAAGGGAGGCTTAGCAAGGAGCTGCACATACCTCCCTTCCCCGTCTGTCAGAAGATCCTATCTCCGTCAGATAGCAGCAAGACATTCCTGGGGGTGGAGTGAGAATGAATTTAGCTTGGGAGGGAGCAGGATTTTGCTTTGCTAAGCGAGCTGGTTTGCTCAATTCAGGAATTTTCCATTCACCTCTATTATCCACCGGCATATAAATCCCAACAACTGCAATTAGGGCTACTTACCTTAATCAGTTCACAGCTTTCTACAGCCCACCTGTCCTTCTGCTGCCTCTCCTCTGTCTCCTGACTGCTTGGTTGCTCCGCTTCTCCAAAAATTCCTGCTTTGGACGTATGCTTTCCCAGCTGTGTCGTGGAGGGGGCTGCATTCCTGGTCCTTGAGGAAGGCTACTGCAAGGTAGTTGTGGTGTTACACAGAGAAGGGCTCTTTGCTTTAAGGAAATATGAAGCTGCTGTGTGGTTTTTATTGCCTTTTGTTAGATTATTCATCACTTCAGCACCCAAAAATCCTGGCACAGGGGAAGGCTCTGTGTGAAAGCGCTGGGAGGAGTGTGTGGTGCAGCCTGAGGAGGTGGTGAAGGGCATCTCTGCTTGCCCTTTCCCTTCCAGTTCCTCTGGCATGAGCATGCTGCCTCTGTGTCTGGGCGGACATGTTGAGTCAGTCACTTTAATTCAAAATATTTAACTGGCTTGGTAGTTACAATTTTGTGCGCCGATTCAGGGATAGCACAGGCTGTTTACAGGGATGTAAAATGCAGGTTTGGAGGGATTTGCGGGCAGCTCAGCTCCATTAGCTTGAAAAAACAACTGAAAAACGTCCTATTTAAAGAGATGCATCATCCAACATCACACTAGTCGTTAGTTCTTGCAATTGCTGGTTAGAACATGCCAAAATTATAAGTTCTCTGTTATGAATAGATATGAGAAGAATTACTCAGCCAATAACATGGAGATTTAGTGCTGTTAAATCATCATAACCTTTCTGTTTGAGAGGAAAAGCAAAAGGTAATATAGGTTCTGGTCCATAATTCCTTATAAATAGAAATGCCTGTTGGCTAAATGTGGGGAAGGGTTTAAGTAGCTGCAGCTGTGTCTGATAATTTGCCTTCTCCACCTCCTGCCCTTATTGCAGAATTCAAATGGTCTCTCATTAACATGGGGCTGTTTGTTGTTGCACTGCCTGCTCCCTCCCTTATGCCTACCTGCCTGTTCCAAGGTAATGCCCGTCCCCATCGGGAGCCCCTGGAGCAGGTGCCAGCAGGGTGGGAGGGGATTTGGGAAGGGACTGTACCTGTGGCAGCAGGTGCCTTTGTCAGCACTCCTGGGAGGAGGCAGGGAGGGGCCCCTCCCAGTGCTGTGCTTGGAACTTTCACTGCTAGAGGAAACCAGCCCTTGAAGGAAGGAACCGGATCCCCAAGAAGAAACGAGACCCCCAAGGCAATGGAGCCGAGGAGGAAGCAGTGTTTGAAGGCTTTGGAAAGTCTGAGTTGGGTTTGGCAGAGCAGGTAGGAATTTAGTGCAGGTGACACAGAGCCATCTGTGAGCTGGATTGGAATTGGAAGTCTTTCTACTGTGGGAATTAATTGGAAAACATTTGCAAGTCTTTGAAGAAAAACAAGGAAAAAAAATGTACTGTAGGTGCATTGCAAAGGTACCTTTCTTCCTCCTGCAAGGGTTAAGCACGATCAGAAACTGCTTCAGTCTCAAGGGTTTAACCTCAAGTGCCACATTTTTTGTTTGCCATAAGCCTATTAGAACTCTCTCTGTTTCCTAGCAATAACATGTATTTTCTCCCCCTGTTTAAGTGGAGGAGATGTTGGGGTTTTAATCCTGCCTGCTACAGCTGTTGCTCAAGTTCCCTATTCAAATGCAAATAGCACCTGGAGCTATTTAGATAACTGCAGTCTTTGATAAAGATACTCAGGGAGCAGAGAAAGAAGCAAAGCAAGGTGTGTCTGACCCTGTTTGTTCTGGAAAGCAAGAGTGTAACCATATGCCACCACCAAGCTGAAATGGAAACTTCTACCAGATCTGCTGCTTCCAGCACAGACTCTTTTTGGAGACGAATGGCTGGAGTGCTTTCTGTTTCTTGAGCAGGTATGATTTTTCACCAGGAAGAAAAGGCTTCCAGAGAAGATAAAAATGTAGTGGATGTGTCTAAGCAAAGTGCCATGCCTGAGTGTCCTGAAAGGAGTTGCTTTTGGGATATTTTGTTTATTTCTTCAAATAATTTACTGTTTTCTACATCACTTCTTGATTAAAAGAAGAGCAACACCAGATTCAGGTTAAAATCCTTTGACTGTGGGGAGTTTTAATTGCATAAATTGTTTTTATTTTTATTGTGGAGGTACAAGTTTATTCACAGAAGAGCTTTACAGCCTCACTCCATTTGTTCAGGGCTGTTTTACCCTCTGTTACGTGTGGAAACTGAAGGACTCTTTTTGGAGGGTTGTGACTTGATGCCATGATCTTCTGCTAAAATCCAAGTGTCTACAGGGCACAAAATGCAGTTCAGATTTGTGGAAAAACAAAAGTGAGTGTTTTTAAAGACTTTTAAGGGAGAGATTTAGAAAGTTTTGGAAAATTTCAAGAAATGCCTTAGAGAAATCAGCATTACACTGATCTCTGTGAACTTACAAATAAGACAGAAGCAGCACTTCACTGGAAGGAGAGCCTCTGCTCGTAAGAATATCAGCTTTCATGGGAGAAAGCTGGATATAAAGAATGAACGATTGCCACCAAGTTGGAGAAGAACAGCAGTGATTCCAGTCCTTCTGTCGAGCGCTGACGGATCTTTTCTTGCTTAACACTCACCTGGTTTGCCTCCTGCTTTCTCATGCTCAGCCTAATCCTGGAATCAGCACAGGTTCCCTGGCTTCCCCAGGCTGCAGCCGATCCCTTTGCGAGCCGGGTGTTGGCAGTGTGAGCAGGTGTGCCGAGTGTGCTTCCCATGATCCCAGAGGCACCCCAGGCAGGACAACCCCCTGCAGGAGCCGATTTGCTGGGTCATGTTGTCTCTCGGGACACTCCTTCCCCAGTAGCGTCTCCAGGTGGGTGTGGACAACAGCCACGGAACTGAGCCAGGGCTCAGCCTGGGATTGTCAACCTGCCCGGGCCGCTAACGGCGGCTGCGGCACCATGATGGAAGAGGTGTCCATCGTGGTGGCCTACGATGCCCATGTGTTCAGCCAGCTCTGCGAGGAGGACTTCCTGGCCAACCTGGTGGCAGTCAGCAAGCCCAAAGCTGGGGTAGGTGCTGCTCTTGCTCCTTGCCAGTAATGCTTAAGGTTATACTCTGTCCTGGAGTTAGGTCCTTCTGCTGAAAACTATTCATTCCTTAGTTTCTCTTTTCATGCCTTTTCCAGAAAATTGCTGTCATGCATCAACAAAATAAAAACAGTTCAGAAGAGATGAAATTATTTAAAATATCTTCCTGGGCTGCTAAGTTTACAAGAAAGTGATTTGCTCAGTAGGATCATAGTTAAAATAGTATTTTTTAAATAATTGAAATAATTAAGCCAGCAAATGACTGAACTTCTCCAGCTGTAGGCGCTAAGTGGTGCAAACACTTTCTGTGTCTTAAAATGTCAGTTAAAGGGTCAGGGTAGATGCTGGTTCTGGGGGTGCAGGTTACTAAATCTAAGAGAGTCTATCACTTCCCTGGGAATGGTGATGTTCCCCTTCTGTGTTCTGCAACCAGCATAAATATCTGTGAAAACCGTGTAGCTGAACAACCACTTCATAAGCAGCATATCTCTTTATGTAAATGCCACGTAGAGTGTGGTCATCCTCCTCACTCCTGGAGGGAGTGCTTGGAGGGAGCTGCAGGCTCTGAAATTTGGTGCCGAAGTTCAGCTTTGGTTTCAGATTCTCCAGCTGAGACCATGTGGGAGCCAGGCTGCCTAGAAGCAGTCAGAGGAAGTGTTTGGAAATAAAGATGCATGCATTCAGCTTGATGTACAAGCAGATATTTCAGGCTAAATACAAATCAGTCTATTATTTAGCAGCCCAGTGAAGCACGTGTTTGTGCAGATTTGAGGCTGTGTGTGTGTTTGTATCCAGGTGGTTCCTCAGCTGGGACAAAGGGAGGTGTTCTATTATGGTGCTTTTTTCCTGTCTCTGGCCTCCTCTAGGCCAGAATTTCCAAGGTCCATTACAGCAGTTAGGCAATAAATATGGAAATTCAGCATAGACAGAACTGTGAGCTTTAATATGACCTGGTTGGAGGCTGGGCTCCAAGCAGGCTTTGATTAATCAGCACATCAGGAGTCACATGCTTTTCCCATGCTGGATATGTTTAATTATCCCGTAATTCACCATCCAGCCACCATTCCCCATCCTTTCCACTCGTTCTGCCTTAGCTGGTTGCTGTGGCAGCAGGTACTGCTTTGCCTGGAAGGCCAGAGCAGTGCGTTCCCCGCAGACAGGTCCTGGTGTTGCAATAGGATTAACTGGAGCCAGGCACCTTTGGTTCTGGGAGAGGCTCTTGGGATGAGTCTCTCGGAGCAAGCGATGACGACAGTGGGGTTTCCTGGGAGCCTCCTGCCCTGAACTGCTGATGTGTTCTAGAGCCAGCACTTGCAGTTGTTAAATTAAAATCCCTGTGGTAAGAAAACATCTCATGGGTGGTTTACCCTGCAGTTCAAACCTTTGGGAAGTGCTGCTGTGGTGGGCTCAGCGATGGGCTCTGCAGAGCACTAGTAACAGGAATCGCGTTGTGGATCTCTGGATTCTGCTGGATCAGCTGCGAGTGACCAGGGGAGAGAGGAACTGGTGTTGGAAGCACCACGTTACAGCTCCAGCTGAGTTTTGCCACTCTGAAAATAGAATGAACTAACATCTTTTTAAAAATTACTTCTCTCCTTGTAAACAGAGAACAACTGTGGGAGGAACAGTATTGTTATTACTATTATTTAGAAGATCTGAATGACAGACTTTAGTGTAAGGGTGTCTTCTGATCAACTGCTTTTTTTTCCTGAATCAAAGAGCATGAACATGTTTGGGTGTTAACATGGGGCTTTGAGTAACCTGGTCTAGCAGAAGGTGTCCATGCCCACAGCATGGGGTTGGAATTAGATGGTCTTTAAGATCCCTTCCAACCCCAAATCATTCTGGGATTCTGTCTCAGTGCATTATGTACTAGTAAATAAATTAAGAAATATGTTTTTTGCTGGGTTTACACAGGAAATACTTAACTGCTCTTTTAACTGGTTTTGAAGGATATTAAGTAAGCAAATAATGGTGCAAACAACCTGAGGAGGTTTAAGATGAAGCTCATCAGGATTATGATAGGATTAGACAATGTGTGGGAGTCTGTCCTGCAAAGGGACAGGACTTGATGACTCAGTTTCTCTCAGTTCTCTGCTGCTGTGTTTAATCATGGGACAAACTGACAGTTGGGATAAGTTGGGGCAAACCTTGTTGACTCTGTCGTGGTCATTTCACCAGCTTGCACTAAGGTATGTACTGTATGTAAAGGGACGTTCTGCAGGAAGGATTTGTGGAGGGTTTGTTTATATTAATAGCACGGGTATTAATAGAGTTCATATTAATAGCACGGGTATTAATAGAGTTCATATTAATAGCACGGGTATTAATAGAGTTCATATTAATAGCACGGGTATTAATAGAGTTCATATTAATAGCACGGGTATTAATAGAGTTCATATTAATAGCACGGGTATTAATAGAGTTCATATTAATAGCACAGGTATTTTACAATCTGGGTTCATGTCTTGGTTTGCAAAATCTAGTTTTGTTTATTTTTAAAGGCGTTTCTAACATGCTGCTCAGATTGCAGAGAATAGTTTAAAAAAATACTTCCACAAAGGCTTTCATCCTGTTCTGCGGTTTGTATGCCAGGATGGTCTTGGGGCAAGATTTCTGGCACTGCTGGTGACCCTTGTAGTTCCTGTGGGTTGTGCAGTGGGCCAGGGTGCACAGGAGTCCCTCTTGCTCAGAGAGCCACATGTCGCCACGTGAGGTGATAAAGGCTTTACTCCAAAACCAAGCCAGGCCAGGTGACAGCTGCGTGGGTTCCTTGTGCTTTAGGCCAGCCCTGCGTGACCTTCTGACACGTCCAGTGCCACACGAGTATGAACTCCTTGGGCACAATCAGAATTACCTGCTGTTGGCCAGGTCCTATCACTTCCAGCTGTATTTTTCAATGGAAAACGTGGATTTTTCACTGGAAAGCATAGCAGTGTTTTTGTAGCATTGCTTTGGTGCTTGTAAACAATTAAACAAAACGTGGATGAGCTGAGATAAGGTTTTGTTAAATCTGCTCCAAAGCAACACTGTGTGACAGCAATCCCCCAATACATATTTTAATAAAATTAGTCATGTTGCAGTGTGACCATGACACACAGTTGTTTTGCTGTGTGGTCTTGCTTTCAAAATTTCAAGTTGTTCTGAAACTACCTTGCACAGATATGCAAAGCAGCACATAGAATGGACTGCTGCGCAGCTTGTGCAAGAATTGAGCAGCTTTACTCTGGGGAATTTCAATTCTCAGTTTATCTACAGAAAACTTGGACTCAAGGGGTTATAAAGATGCTATTCTAAGTGGTATAATCCTCTTAATCCAGAGCTGAAGGACGTTTTTCTGGAAAGCTTCATTGTATTTCCATTTGCCTGCCTGCCTTGCTGTGTTTAGCTCTCTGTTCGGGGAAGTTATCGGCCATTCCACAGAAATAATTGGTGGTTACATGCAGGAGACTCTGCCACAAGGATTTTTAGGCTCTCAGCTTCCCATTGAAGCCAAACTGAGGAGATTCAGAGCAGGTGATGAACTGCAAAGCCAGTGAAAAACTCAGGTGGCCTTGGAAGAGCACAGGGTGTAGTGGTCCATGGGTTGAAGTCTACCTGGCAGCAGCTGAACATTTCTAGGGGTTGATAGCAGAGCTGAGAGTGTTTGGCATCTTCAGGCATAGACACACTCTGATTTTTGGGTGGCAGAAGCTGGAAGGTAAGTGGTGGGCTGAGAGGAACTTGCTTGAGGTCCAGCAAGGCAAATGAAAAACCTTGGGAAGGAAAAGCTCCATCATCTATGCAGGCTGGGGACCAAATGTCTGGACAGGATCAGTGCAGGCTGGGAGTGGTGTGGATGACCAGAGCAGTGAGCAGTGTGCCTGCAGTGCCCAAGGCTGGCTGTGCATAGGCAGGTGCCAAGTGGGATGGTCGTCCTCTTCCACCCAGCAGCTGTGTGGCTGCACCTCACCCCCTGCATGCAGTTCTGAGCCCCCTGGAGAACAGGGATAGTCACAGCCTCAGGTGGGTACAGCAGAGGACCGCTGGGAAGGCAGGGCACTGACCACAGCAAGGAAGGATGGGGGCTCGGGGCAGCTTATATCCCTCCTGAGCTTTCTCTTTTTCAGGCTAACTGTGGTCTGCCACCTAAAGGAAGGTCCTAGAGAGGAGGGAGCCAAACTTTCAGAGTCACGCAGTGACAACACAAGGAACACTCATGATTTGCAGCAAAGCCAGTTCTGGCTCAGCACAAGGGAAAGCAGTTCTGCCCAGGGAGACCTTGGCATCTCCATCCTTGGAGGCCCTCAGGAGGAGCATGCTCTGACTATGAAGCTGTCCCTGCCTGAGCTGGAGGTTGGTCTGTGTGCCTGCTGGAGGGCCCTTCCAATCTCAGTTTTTCCTTGAGTCTCTAATTCTGCCTGTGTGGAGGAGTTGGCAGCACTTAATCTATTGGAGCCCATTTTTCCCTGGGTGGCGTTTCTGCTGGTGCTGCTGCCAGAGGAGGGAGAAGGCAGTTTGGGTGGTCACTGTTAGAAGACCTGGCTCTTTCCAGCAGATATAATCCTTGTCTGAGCCTTCCCTGCCCAAGAGAAGGAGGGATCCTGCTCTCAGGCTGTCTCAAGGAGCTGTCTCATCTCTGTCCCTCCCTTCTCTGTGGGGCAGGAGCTGCCAGATCCTTGCCTTTGGAGCAGCTCCCTTGTGCAAACTGAGGATCTTAAACCTCCTGCTGCAAGGCATTTACACCCTGCCCAAAACAGTTCAGGGGCTCTGCTCCACATCCTCTTCATTTTTTTTTCCCAACTGCATCTCCCAGGTCTAGATGCAGTATTCCAGTATTGATCTTGGTGATGATCCAGGGTTAACCTTCCCTAGTCACCTTCCTTTTCCCCCTATCCTTTTGCATCCCAGGGTTCCCACAAGCTGTTCTGCTGCAGCCTGGCTCTGACAAGGGAGTCACATTTTTGGCACTGCAAAGGTGGTGTGTTATTCCCTGCCATTCTCCCTGTGCCAATGTTTATTCCCAGTCCCACACTGCTCTGTGTGGCCTCCTGAGCAGTGCCGATGCCGCTGCTTGTGGGGGATGTGCTGATACAATTACCATTTTTAAAAACAACGAAGTGAACATATTTCTGCAGGATTATTTTGGTCAGCTTGCCATCAAGCAGTGAGGCAAGAGGGAGAGGGCTGTGGAGGAAGAGCTAGGCCTTGCCCAGCTGAGGGCAGGCTGCTTTCCCAGCATGTGCCTCCCATCCCCTGTGCTTCCCAGAGAGCACAGAAGTTTCCAAACTTTTTGGAGAAGTCCCAAATCCCTGGGACTGATCCCATCTGTTCATGGGATTCCACCCCAGCTGGAGAACTACTGCTCCATGCTGTAGTTAAGTCCTGTGGGCATTTGTTCTGGAGTTTGGCACAGTGGTGTGTTTCAACTGAGGAAGCTGTTTCCAGGAATTCAAATATATATGTGTGCAGTTTCTGGTTCTTCTTGTTCTTCACTGCTCTTTCTATCCGTGTGTCATCCCCAAATCCCATTAGCAGGACTATATCTTTCACTTCCAGGCCTCTGATGTAGTGTTTGATAGAGCTGCATCTTTGATGATTCCCAGAAGACACTCAGAATGTCATTAACCAGAAATGAAAGCTGTCATTGAATAATGATTCCTTTTGTCAATAGCTTTTTGACCCATTTCCTGAGCTTTTTAATTCATGTTTGTGGCTGTCAGATACTCCTCAGGTGGGGGGGTTGGGTTTTAAGAAAATAAATCTCTCATATGGCAGTGAAACCAGTGCTAGAGAAGACTCTTATAACTGTAAAGCTACTTTTCTTAATCAGGCCTATAGATAAGGAATAAAATGGGACCTACAGGTTATAAAATGATGCTGGTGTGGAACCAGTTTATCAGCTGGATCCTTATCAGCTCTGCAGAGCATTTGTGTGGGTTCCTGGTCTCAGCTCACCAACCAAATCAACCAGATGGGTTGATTGGTGGAGCCTAAATGTTGGCAGTGCAGGGTGTTCTGCTCTGAGGGAGTCTCTGCTGTTTTAAGGATTTACTAAAAACAAACATGAGTGGCCCAGAGATCTTGTCTGCTATTTCTGTCCGTGCTTGTGCTCTGCATAAAAACTTGCAGCCTGATTTCTGACAGAGCTGAGCTGTTCTCTGGACAATGACTCATAACTACTTTTGAGCTCTAATTATTAATACATATGAGCAACACTTAGGGATCTTCTTTTCCATATGCTTATAATCTCATCCAGCCTAATGGAACTCAAGAAAGAATTCGAACTTTTTTTTTCTTCTGCATTTGGTTTTAATTACTGCTTTATTTGTTCCTAATTAATACCCTATATTATTTCCTGATGATTTTATTTTTTTATTCATGTCTGAAAGCATTTCTTCTTGCCACCTCTTTATTGTCATTGTATCAAGAAAGAATTATTAAATCAATGTCTCAAATAGACATTTTTAAATAAGAACAGAATATTGAAACATTCAAAAGAAGGATATTTTGCAGCTTCCTCAATTTCTTCTTAAAAGGAATTTCAGGAAAATCGAGTTTTTCTGGGCACTTGAGAAACTCAGCTTCTGTTTCTGTCACCATTACAAGCCCATTTGGGAGAAGAAACTTGAAATAAGTTTTTAGACATTATTGATCATATATGGTCAGTACAGTCATGGACTTTGAAAGGAGTACTGAAACTAAATGAAAAGGCAGTTTGTCTTTATAGAAGTCCAGTTTCTTGATTCCTAGAAGATGCAGGTGAATGTGTTAGTTACAGACATTCTGTCTTCATTGTCTACAACTGTTTTCATTCTTTTTGAACCCAATTCTCAGAAGAATTTGTGTGCTGAAGTTGGAAAATGTATTTCAGTGGTTTTACCTTGTTGAGCTTGTGCTTTCAGGCACTGTTTAATACACACATTTTTTTTCCTTGTTGCTTCCTTCTACCTATGTCAACATGAGCTCACCAACAGCCTCCTCTGTTGACTGGAATGCTGGTGATGCTGGTCTTGTAAAGCAGAACAATCCAGGTGGTTTGGTTTGGAGCAGGGTGTTAAGCTGTGCCAAGACAACGCTCAGGGTGTTGTGCTTTTGCTCCAAGGTAGAGTTGCCAAAGTAATCCCGAGTTCCAATATCAGGGTGCAAGTAAGATGCCATATTTATTTGTCCATTACCTTGGAGACCCCAGAAGCCAAGTGTGTAGGCAAGAATAAGCACACAGATTGTCCACACTCAGGCTGAACTTCCAGAGGCAACACTCAAATGGATGAACAGTGCAAATAAGGCCGAACCTGGATTCGTTCAAGGTGGGGAGGGAACTGGCTCAGCAGATGAAGGATTAGAGAGATAACAGAGCAGAGCATGGATTAGTTGTTGCACTAAAACACTGTGCCATGCTTCAGTGAGCCTTTCTGGTACCTTGGAGTTGAGCACTGTCCCACTGGTATTTTCAAAATGCTTATTATTTAATGTGCAGCTTGAAAGAATGTTTTTTTAGGGTTTTAGCAGTTTTGTTGATAGAGCTGGGCAAGCAGAAAAAGCCAAGGCTTTTGAGAGGATGTGGTAAAAATTGTGTTAGTTGCTGAAATGCAGACAAAAGTATAGATAAAACTCTACAGAAGGGACCCTGGAGCCCTCAGTGTCAGTATAGAATCACAGAATGACAGAATGTTTTGGGTTTCAGTGACTGCAAAGTCCATCCCATTCTAACCCTGCCCTCTGTCCATGGGAAGCTATTCCCCTTTGTCCTATTCCTTTCCAGTCCCTCTTGAGCTCCAGTCACTCTTGCAGCCCCTTTAGGCACTGGAAAGGGCTCTAAGTTCTCCCTGGAGCCTTCTCTTCTCCAGGCTGAACAATCCCAGCTTTCCCAGCCTGTCTCCATGGCAGAGCAGCTCCAGTCCTCAGAGCAATTTCGTGGCCTCCTCTGGACCTGCTCCAACAGGTCCATAATGGATCAGCTTTAATATAGAAAAGCTATCTATTTTCTGCTAGTGGATTAATGCACTAAAAAGTAATTGCTCTTAATACGATGTAGGTTTGAAATACTGATAAAAGTAATGAAAGGTGTTTGAGCATCAAGGACCTCCCTACACATCAGAGAAACCCAGCGCTGATTTTAAAGATGCGATGTGAAGTCTGACAACATTACAGTTTTACTGATACTGTGGCACAGAGTTAATCTAAAACAATATGAACACATAGGACATGGGCTGAAAGAATGTGAGGTTCTTTGCTTACCTGGCATATGGTTCAGAGTTGTGATCTAGCCCCCATCCTCCATCTCAGGAAGGAGATGATTTTTCATGCTGGGCACAGAGTGTGACAGGGACGAGACATGGTTTGATTACTCAGAAGAGCTGGAATCTAGTCTGGCAGACAGCTGGTTTCACCAGCCTTGTGGCGGGTTTGGATGACATATTGAGCCAGGGGTTTATTAGCTAAAAGCTGTGGACTAAAAATGTTGAATGTGACAGGTTTTACAGCCCTGGTAAACCAATAATTTGAACCTGGTTACCAATCAGTTGCTGGCCTTGTGTTGGCAATTGTGAGACAGGTCTGCGGTAGTTCCAGCGTAACCAAGACTGGAAGCAAACCCTAACACTGTGTAGCTGGGAGAGGCTGTCTCTGCTAAGTGATGCAAGAAAATCCCTGGGGAATTTATCCTGAATGTCTGATCCTGTTGTCACGGGGATGGTGGTGAAGGCTGTGCTTGTCTTCCTGCTCACCCTTCTCTTCTCTTGCTGTGATGTGCTGAGGAATGCAAGCCAAGCTCTGAAATTGTTGTGGGTATGGGTTAGATCGAAATCAGAGTGAATGATGTGCACCTTGAATTTTGCATAGTCACCAAGGAGACATAGAAAACCTTCAGCACCAAATGCTGTGTGTCAGAATGTGTATATGTGAGACACACAGAACCTCTTGGAGCTGTTATGTTGTGAGGAACAAACCACTGAATAAATTCTGTGCTGGAAAAACCGCTGCTGCCCACAGGAACTGTGTTACCCAGAGCAGGGCCTTGTCCCAGCTGACTGGGCAGTGTCACTGCCCCATTTATCTGATCCTCATTGTGGCTGGAGGGATATACAGGTGGTTTAATTTAGCCTAGACAGTCTTTGGTAGCAGAGATCTCATTGTTCAGGCATTAAGTTATGTTGCATAACAAAAATGACCTGCACACAGATATTTTCCACCCAGAATGTTTCTGATGGTGGTACCCTTCAGCACAGTGCTGCTGTTGACCAGAGCTGTTGAAATGCAGAGCGTGTGCTGGCTGGCAGAGTGGATCTGGCTGTTCCTTCCCAGTGTGTGTCTGTGCTGCAGCCCTTATCTCTATGTGAGAGGAAGCTCCCATGTCTAGAGGAGCTGCGAGACATCAGCTGCAAGTACGGAAGGTAATCAGCCATTTCCAAGCACTGCTTTTCAGCCACTCAGGGTGTCTCTTCCTTGCTAAAACAAATAGACTTGAAGTGGATAATAAACCCTCTGTATCTCAAAGTGAAAATGAATTTTTGAATGCAGAAAGGCAGTTTGAGGATCTGAAAAGGAACGTTTTTGAGACATCTCTGCCACAGGCAGAACATCATTTCCTTGACCCTCATTTTTAGCTGCAGGTGTCCCTGCAGCCTCTCAAACACAAGCACTGTGGTCAAAGTGCACATCAGTGTTTGGAGTTACAGTTCAGGGAATCCAAATTCCATTCTCTTTCCCTGTATTACTGCAGGATCTCTGTACAATGGTGCTTCCTGAATATCTCCTGGTCTCAGCTTACCTTTAACTTAACTGTTTTGCTAACTGAGCCTAACTAAGCAGATATTTAAACAGCAGGGCTAGGGAAGAATGATGTGTTATGCCTGTTTCAGTGGGTTTAGGTGAATGGAAATACATCGTAGAGATTAAAATCTGACAAAAGGATCTGGTGTTGGAAATGATCCAGTGTCACTGACTCTGCCAGTGCACTTCTGAATCATGGGAAATGATACAGGTGCTCAGTAAAGTTTGCATCTTGCCTTTCCCTTGTTTTTATAAATTTCTGTGGGTGTCTCATTTGCAAGTGAGATATTTTCATAATGAACTGATATGGAAGAATTAAATAGAAATAAAAATTCATGGCAATGCTGGTTTCCTTTGCCTCCAGCCAGCTTTCAGGTTGGATTTGTGTTATCCCGAAGACTCTCTTCAGGAACTGTTAAACCTACAGAGCTGGCTTGCAGAAGGAAGGAAAGCCTCCCCCTGGAAGGAAGGGATACTCTCAGGTGTGCCAGGGTGGAGTTGCTTCCCTGATGTAAAAAGAGCATTTCTGCCAGTTCTGTTTCCAAACACAAGGTGGAGAGATGCTGTTCTGCAGCAGCACTCAGACAGGCACAGGTTCAGCAGGAGATCTCTCCAGCACAGCGTAGGCTTCCAAGGGATTTCAGGGAACATCTCCTTCCTTACAGCTTAGATGGTAAAACAGCATCTGACACTCGGGGCTTTTGTTGTGCCCCAAAACCAGGGGTGAGATGGTGTTGAATGAACTTTATGGTGTGGGGTGGAGTGGGGCTGTCTGAATGTGGTGCTGTAGCGTGGTGAAACACTGATGGGGCTTTTCCACTGCATTTCAAACCTATGGTGAACCAGCCTGGTCAGTGAGCCCTTCCCTGCACGGTGTCAAAAGGAGAAACGGGAATTCTTCAAGCTGTGCTCCATCCTGTGACTTTCCTTTGCAGACTACCCAGCACAAAGAATTTTGTGAGAAATAATGATTTGCCCTCTTTTCTCTCAGATTTCATGCTTGTGGCTAAGATCTCCTTGGAGATCCAGTTGTTCACATTGTATTGCATAATAGCCAAATATGACATCTCACTGACTTCCTTTAAAGACTAATCCAAGAGACAAGTCTGTTGTGTCAACGTGTACTGTGGGGTTTGTTCTTTCTTTTTGGTAGCTGCATGCTCCCAAAAGAAAAATGAATGACTTATCTACTTCTGAGTCTTATTCCCAGTGACAGATCTGACAGGATACTTTTGACAGCCACATTTTAAGGAAAGGACAAAATAGAGTTATCCATAGCAATGACTGCACAGACCAGAAGAGCACTGAATCAGTTTCTTCATCTATAATTGTTACATTAAAGCCTTCATTTGGCCTAATCAAGTGTTTAAATAGAGCTGTATTTCTTAAAATAGAGCTGTTTCCTTCCTTGAACCTGATATAGTTGTATTTTAAATATGAAGTATTAACTAGAACAAATTGGTACCATTTGAGTGTGAACTAAGACAATGTGTGTGATGGGAAATTTTTTGTCAGTAATCTGCTTTTGGAGGGGCTTGAAATACCAAGCAAATCCATCACCAGTGAAACAGAAAATTACATCACCTGCTTCAAGGAACAAGAAAGGAAAGCACTGCACACTTTCTTAATTGCTTTTTTCTTTCCTTTTTTTTTTTTTCTTCCACATTGAGGCAAGAACTAGAGAGGAAAAAATGTCAAGAGTGGAGAGATCACAGAATATTGGCTTTGTTGTTAGTGTGGTGGGACAATGTGTTTTTGAAGTGTTTACGCTGTGCTAGACAGAGAAAAGAAGTGGGAAGCTGGGAAAGAGAGACCCTGCTCAGTCTGGCATTGTGGCGGTGCTGGAAATCAGAAATCAGGTAATAGGATTTCACTGTCTGGATCAGCCTCTGGCTGTCTGCAGTATGTTCCGGAAATCACTTTACAACTCTGCTTCCATGTCCTTGGCTGTCAAATGAACATCATGATAACTGCCTCCTCCGAGCGCTGGGGTTGCACTGGAGCAATAAAGCATTTGGGAGGAAGGAGTCAGAGGTGTGTGATTTATGAATCCAGCAGGGTCAGGCTGAACTGCCTAATGAACAGCCAAAGGAATCATGGAGTGAGGGGAAGGGCTCCTGGAGCGGATGCCGATTCTCTCAGCATGCTGCCCATGCCCAGGGGTGCCCGAGGAGGTGAAGCAAATCTTTCCAGCCTTGTCTGAGCAGAGGTAGCTAAAGACAAAGTATTTTTGTTTCTCACCTCACTGCAGTGAGTCCTTGGAGCGTTCGGTGCCTTGGAGTTTTTCAGAAGGAGTGTTCTGCTTGTTCAGTTCTTCTGTGTGGATGTTTTATTAGGATGCTCTGCATGGCTCTTTCCCCACGTACAACTCGTCGTAATGTGATTTTATGCTTGAAGACAATAAAAATGAGTCAGTGAGATAAGATATTGAGATAAACAGATGAGCGATATTTATAAACCATAAGAATCTCCTAAATTTGATAACCATCAGTTTGAGCCAATATACCCCATGGTGCTGAAGAAAGAAAAAAATCAATATTGCAGAAGCTTTTACAGGGAATTTATGAGCACTTTGTTCAGGATCAGTCCATGAAGACAAGCATAGCTAGCACTATGCACTTACTTATGAAAGGGCTTACTGAGAAATCCCTTGTTGAATTCACAAACTGTTCCAGGGAATTAAATTGAGGAATATGGAAATGGGCTTTTAAATATTTTTTTTCCATTTATTAGTGTATACTCAGAAGAAGAAAGTGCTGTAATAAATTATCAACCTCCTCTGAGTAATGTGGCTGAATAGACAATAACAATGAAGCACAGTCCCTGCCAAAGTTCCTAAGCATACCTGTTCCAGTTTCTATCTTATAAGTAGATTAGTATGGGCTGGTTTCTAATAGGAATTCCTCCCCCCAGCCCCTTAAGATAGACTTTCACTGTATTTAGGTACTACTTCCCAATTAAGGTTGTAGCATAAATAGCTGCTAGCATGCATCAGTCACCATATTCTCTCAAGGAGCATGGAAGCTGTTTTGTGTGTCAGACCTGATGCTTACACTTTTCCTGATCTGATCCCGGTTTCAGGTATCATTTACTGTCAGTATTCCTAAGAAAGTGTTGCTGTGCTGTTTGCCTGGAGAGTGTGCCAGGCATGTGGGCCTCCCCTCAGCCCAGGCCAGGGCCATGGGTGGCTCCTGCAAGGGTGAAAGAGGGAGCTGATCCCCCACATAGCCCCAGAGCACCATTTTTATGGTCCTACTCAGGCTGTGAATTAAAAGATAAGAAAATAAAGGAGACCATATAGATAAGAACGGTTGTTGGGATGAATTACCAGGCATTAAGAAATGGTTGTGAGTTGTTTGTGAGTGGAAACAGGTGAAAACAATGGGGAGCAGAGTTAAATGAAGCAGCTGAGGCTTGTTCTCCAGTGCTCATCACACAGTTTGGGATGTGACCTGTTCGTATCAATTTATGGTGTTGTTGAGGCAGATTATTGAGTGCCAGATAGACTCCGTGTGAGTTAAATGCTGCCTCATCTTGGAAGAGAATACAAGGTGAAGCCAGAAAAATAAGGCTGCTCTCTGGCAGGGTAAAAAGTTAACATTTAAAAAGGTGCTAGAAGAGCTGCAGGTCACTGGCTGCTGAGTGTGAGCAGTTGTGTCAGTGAGAAGCAGCAGTGACCTCTTGGTGCACAGGCTCAGCTGGTGAGGGGCAGCTGTGGAATAGTGCTTCTTTATGTCCCATTTGCTCTCTTGGTAAGTGATTTACTCACATCATTACTTTTGGCTGTATTTTGTCTGTATCTTCTAGAGTATGGAGAGAAGCAGGATTTTTGTTCACAAGCAATTTAAGCAGATCTGGCAGCTGAAGTGCGAAGGGGGTGCTGCTCCAGGCAGCTGTAAAGGTGAGGCTGTTGGAGGGTCACTGGAGGCAGTCCCCACCACCCAGGGCCAGGCTGAGGTGAGCAGCACTGCTCACTGAACCATGGGGGGTAAAGGGTTGTGAGTGTGCAGTTTTTACCTTTGCTTTACATTCTTTCTCCTATTTGCACACAAAAAAATCTGTCTTACATCTCCTATCCCTAAAGACGATGGGATTTACTGAAGCATTCATGTGGCTGCGTGGATGGGAGGCTTGTCTCTCTCCCTCTGTAGTGAGACTTAGTTCTTACATGCACTTTAAAGGTTTCAATGAAAAGGCTCAAGAATCAGGAACAGCTCATCTTCTAAGTTACACCTGTGTTGTGCCTTTTGGCACATTGTGCTGCTCCACAATGTCTCCCTTGTATTTCTCTTTATTTCCTGCTGGTTGCATATTGGAGCACAAAACTGCACAGAAGCACCGGAGAACTGGGTTTGGAGGGTGTCCTCAGAACACCCCACCCCGGGAGCCTTGATCTGCTTCTCTGAATGGGAGCCAAGTAACCCTGGTGGAAGGAGGGGATGGCTCAGGCTTCAGATATGTGATGGGTTCACTTCATTTAGAACACTCCTGTGAAATGATTCCTTATCCCTGACTATTAAAGTAGCCTCAACAGTTCCAGGTTGCAGCTGAGACAAAACTGGCTGGGGTTGAGTTGGGAGTGTTGTTCAGCTGAAATGTATAAAAGCATCTCTGATTTGGTAATTTTCACTGCATGGTGTTTTGCACTATGAAGTGGAATTTTCTTGGATGTTTGCCCAAAGTCCTTCATGTTTTTATCTCTGCCCTCTTCTCTTTGCTTTCAGATTCCATCAGTAATTGTGGGAATCGGTGCTGCTTTAATTAGTGCTCCCTGTGCACTGTGCTTTGCAGATTACAGGTTTCACATTTGCCACCTGTACCTCCCTTTGCAGCAACAGCCAAGCACTTGCTTTGGTCCCTCCCTGCCCTGCAGAGCAAGGAGGTATTCCCTTTCCCCAGGAAAGGGAAAAACAACACCAAATCCTATCTCTGCTCATTGGCATTTTTTGCCCTAAGGGAAGGTGACAGTGGCATGTCCTCACACCAGGAGGCAGCTAAACACAATCGATACAGGCAAGAGGAACAGATAACTGCGTAACAGATCCAGGGAAAGCCTGTGCTCACAGTCCTGGTGGTACGTGGCATTAGGGATCTCTCCTGCTGCCAGCAGGTGTTCCAAGTAATGCTGTCAAAGGTCTCCAGGCAGAGATGGGGTTGCTCATAGAGCTCTGCCTACCCAGGTGATGTGAAAGCAGAGGATCCCCATGCCCTGCTTAAAAGAACACAGGTTTCTCTCTGTGCCATGCTTGAAGTGGAAGTGGTGTTTTCCCAGGACGAAGTAGCCTGGGATTTGACCTTTCCGCATGGCTGTTCACTGAATTTGTTTGTGTTTTCTCTGCACTGCAGTGTCTCCACCTGTGCCTAGGAGGGCTCTGATGCCAGACTCCATGAGGGCATTGGTCACAGGCTGTAATTAGACATTAATACTCTCCAGCAATAAAAACCATTACTCTGATCTCCCCCAGGGAATTGTCCTGTCCTTTTGTATGAGCGCTCCTTTATTCTTCTCTCACTTGTAACAGTTGTCTTGCTAAGGCATTGTTTTGGTGAATCATACATATCGAAGTGTGTTTTCTTCTTCCCTGTTCTCCCACTCCTGTTGTTCATGCTCTTTTTTTTTTTCCTTGTTACTCTTCTTAAAATGTCTGTACTTTGCTCTTGTTTCCCTTTAAATGTTTGAATAATCAGCAGCAGTGGGCACAGAAAGATTTCTGTCGATGTGAGCTGTACTGGTAAGTGTTTGACACGGTTTGCTGAGTAGGGAAGGGAGGGGGCAGTGGGGAGAGACTTTTATTCAGCAGCAGCTTTCCATCACTTCCTCAGTTTCCTGTTTGCAAGGAGAGCTTTCAGACAGCCTTTACGGTGTTCCTCTAATCTCTAAATGCATGTTTCCCAAATCTATTCCACAGGTGCCAACGAAAAAGCTGAAGAAATATGAGAGAGAGTACCAAACCATGCGAGAGAGTCAGCTGCAGCAGGAAGATCCTATGGACAGATATAAGGTAGGAGATGCTATACAGGAACCTGTTCCACTGGCAGATCCCATGGGAGTGACCCGGTTCCAGCGGCCTAAGCAGAGGTGTGTATACCACACTCACCTCCCTGGGATGTGCTGGTGCAGACCTTAGGGAAGTGCAGTGCCAGGTGAAACTCAGCCCCTTTCTTGAACAGGCACTTTAAACACTTGGACTTAGTAGTTCTTTCCCAGGAATATTTCAATCACAATTTGTAACTCTCAAGACATCTGCAAGTAGCCACATATAATATTTTTCTTCTTTCAGTTTATATGTTTGTAGGTAACTCTCCTGCTGTTTGCACTTTTATGGGAGATCTTCATGAGCCGCAGAAACAAAGGGGGATTCTCAGCTACAGACACAGAAAGGAGAAAATACACGTTGTTCTAGCGCAAGCTATGTGCAGTGGCATCCTCAGAGACTTTGGAAGATGAACTCTTCCTTGGCTGATATGATCCTTGTTGTTCATTCCTGTTTATACCAAGTGTTAGTAGTTTTTTGTTAAGATAATGCCTGGTACGGTGGGACCTGGGGGTCCCTGGCACTGCTGCAAGAGAATTAGCAGTGATGGATATCCTGCTTTAGGGCAGCAGAGAAATAAAGGTTCAGTTGGTAATAATGATAGCTCGGTAGTTCACCAGAAGAGAATACTTTTTAATTTTGGATTAGCTTTGCTTATCTTGCCAGTGAATTTGCTCTCATTGTCACAGCTGCGCTCCTTTGACATAGGTTCTGTGTGCTGGAGGCTCTGTTCCTGGGCACAGAGTTCACTGAGTGTTTGGGATCTGGTCGTTGCTCACCCTAGTTCGAACAATTCAGGTTTCTCCAGGTGAAGCTGCCAGAGATGAAGCACTTTATTGCCCAGTGCCCAGGATGCCTGGGAACTGAGAGTGCTTACATATCCCTGTACTGTTTGCCTGCTGTTCCTCACTGTGCCTTAGTGTGTTCAGTGACATTGCAGTTGGTACAGAGCCTGCCAGGAGCGTGGAGTGGTGAATAATCTTATTCCAGTGGTCTGAATGTAAAGAAAGTGCACCATTTTCAGAAAACCAAAGTATGGAAATCTGTAGTGAGAGACTGTGCCTTAATTCATAAATGTGGCAAGGTAGACTTAGAGGTACAGAGAAAGTCAAACTCACGCCTTTTTTAAAAAGCATTTATCTGTGAAAAATTATATTTTACGTGTAGTTTTTATGCTGTCAAAGAGTGTAGATTTCATTGTTTGTGAGACTTGGGACTGCTGAAGCAGCCAAGAACCTATAGCAAGTATGACCTATTTAGGAAAAAACACAACTTGCTGCTGATAAACTTCTAAGGTTTTTTTGGTGGTTCACTTATAGTACTGTGGAATTAAAATAATGCTTAGAAAACAAATAAGGTTCTTTAAAGCTCTGTGAAAGCATATTAACTAGTTAATCATGGGCGATGGATGGTGAAGAACATTATCCCAAGCTGCAAAAGAGGATATAGAAAGCGACTCTTGGGCCACTGTTGATGTGAGTCTCTGTCACAGTCAAGATCACAGCCCAGGGTTTTGGCTTGCGCTTCTGAAACTCAACGTGGATTTTTTTATTAAGCTGGATTGGGTCTGATCCTCTTAGCAATGCTGTGATTAGAGAATCCCCATAACTGGTTAGATGAGTTCAAAGTTCAGACACATTCTTCAGTTGATGGGTGCCATGGAAAAATGCTTATAAGTGTTCTTTGTTCCTTGTCTTGCTTGTTAAGATTTTATTCCTGTGTCAAGCGGAGGTTGGTAGGAATTGACATTTCAGGAGCGTTTCTGAAGGTCATCAAGAAACACCTCACAGGCAGCAGGTGGAGAGCCAGCCTTGCTTTTCGCTTGTCCTTTCAGTCAGTGCTCTGCGGCCCGTGTGGTCGGAGGTGCATTTCAGTGGGGCAGCACCAGGGCTGGGCTTGGTTTGGGAGAGGACAAAAGCCCTGCCTCTGAGCACAGCCCTGCTGTCAGCTCCCTCTGTGTGGGCTGTGCCTCACAGCCCTGCAGCCTTGCAAGTTTTACAGTTTCTCTTCCCAGAACAAACCAAAGTTTTGGTTTGCTGCCTGGGAAGAGGATGTTTCATGGATGGGATCACTGGAGTGGAGATCCCTGCGGAATATTCCTCAAGAAAGAAACGAGCTCTCAGACTGTTGATACTTTTTAGCTGTAGTTTTTAGAGTGTTTGTTGTTTGCAGTGTCACAGTTTTTATTGCCAGCAGAGGTTTGTCAGGACTGCAGAGGCACAGGCCCTTGTGAGCTGCAGTGGTGGAGGATGTCTGAGTAAGACACCCCCTGTGGCCCTGCCCTGGGAGGAAATGATGGTCTGTGGAGAGAGGGAGATGAGCTGGTTTTGCAGCACTGGGCCCACCAGTAACCAGTCAGGTTTGCTCGACATGTTCAATTCATGTGCTCCCATGAGCTGTTACACACACAAGAGTTCCTGCCCAGCTTGGATTTTACATGTTGATTGTGATTTGATTTACCAAAAGAACAGTATTAAAGAGTGCATTATTTTTGGTGTTTGTTTCCTGATGTATTTACAAGTATTATTTAGGAAGAACGTGTGTTTTTATGGACATTTTTTCACTTTATTTTCCGTTGCTTTTAACAAATTATCACATTTTTGTCAGATTTTTAAAAGGTGCAAAAGGGAAATATGTTCTAAATTGCTGTTTGTCACTGGATTTCGTGACTTTTGGTTAAAATAAATTACAAATTGCCTACAGAAGCCAGGAAGAAAAGTGAGTTGTATGTAGAGAAAAAGTAGTAATATAGTTTAGATTGAAATTTTTCTAAATATTATGGGGGGTTCTGTGTTTGAGAACACCTCATGTAACAGGGTTTGGGTTCACTTGATGAGAAATTTCCAGAATTGAGCTTGGGACTTGATTTAAAATAAAGAGAAGAAGGGCTGGAGTTTTGCAAGCAGACCCTGCTGTTCTGTTCTGCCTTTTCCTCTGTGGACCTCATTGTGCAACAGAGAAGTTGTGTGTCTGAATAAATGTGTAATTTGGACATAATAGCCTTTTGTGTGTTTGAAGTGGAAGCAAAAATTAATACATTGCTCATTTTCATTCAGTCATGGTAACTGAATGTTAACATC
Organism: Pseudopipra pipra; assembly: GCF_036250125.1. Classification (NCBI taxonomy): domain Eukaryota; kingdom Metazoa; phylum Chordata; class Aves; order Passeriformes; family Pipridae; genus Pseudopipra; species Pseudopipra pipra. The sequence goes on from NC_087557.1 coordinate 3,092,629, forward strand.
ATGAGGAAAAACATGATGATTCTTGATGTGTGGGACATTGTCTGTGGTTTCTAACAAACCAAATGTGCTGAGGCAGTTTGGGGGATGCTTCTCCAGAGTCACCAAATGGAAAACACAGGAGCCTCTATGTTGCTTTCCATGGCAGGTTTTCCTGGGTGGTTTGTTGTTAAAGCCTTTTGGGTTTCTAGATGGAAGTTCAAAGGGTTTTCCTTCAGAGCTCCTCCACAATCAAGAGCCCTTTCCATTGGGCTTATGGAGAAGCTGATGGGGAGGTATCAGAAGTAAAAAAGGCCTTGACTCTGTGCAAGCCCTGCTCAGCAATAACAAAACCATCTCTATCCCATCAACACTGTTTCCAGCACAAATCCAAACCACAGCCATGCCAGCCGCTGTGAAGAAAATTAATTCTACTCCAGCCAAACCCAGCACAGGGTGTTGCTCAGCAGAAGCAGAATTGCTTAAGGAGGTTGGTGACTCGTTCCACCCCACTTGAATGCAGCTCAGAGAGGATGCATCATCACTACTGTTCTCCTCAGGAATTACTCCTTGGTGCAGGCTGGAAGGGAGCAGAGGGTGGAGTTCAACCCTTTCAAGTCTTCTTGAGCTGAGCCTTGCTTTCAAGTTGGCCTTCTTCTTTCCATCCAGCGTGTGATGGGAGCTGGAGTATATCCTCTCTAAAACTCAGAACCAAAAACCCACTGAAGAATCAGTAATTTTTTTGTTGTTGTTGTTGGTATTAAAAATTATTTTATATCCTGTTTCAACTGTCTTTACACCAATGGTTGAAAGCAGTGTTTGGTCTGTGACTTTGCAGGAGGTAAGTTTATTTGTGTTTGTGTGTATCAGCGGTGTTTGTCCTTTTTGGAAATGCAGTATCCTCCTTTTAACAGTTAACTCGAGCTCACCAGCCGCCTTTTGTAACCAGAAGGAGGAATTTGGGAAAGAGGGACCTCTTACTTTACGAATTGTAGAAACCGAGCAATGCCGAGGAGAAGGAAATGGTTGTCATAGTCAGTAATTTAGTGGTGTGGAGAGAAGGGCAGGAAGCTGTCTGTTTACACCAGGGACAACTAGCAGGTCTGACTGGTTGGCTGATGCCAGGTTACAAAATGCTGCCCGGGATGTGAGTCCTGCTGTAACGAACCAGCTCCATCTGTTGAACTTCTTGTCATTGCGAGTGTATTTCATAAAACCCTGTAAATATTTCAGAGCCATTGGAAATAGTTTGCTACACATGAAAAGCACTATTTGCTATTTCTGTCTTTACTGTGTCACGTTAGGTTTTATTTAGAGTTAAGCAGACTAAGAGTTTCCTCCTGAGGAAGGAGGCAGTTTTTCACTGCTAGATCTGGGGGGGAGGAGCTGGAAAAGACAAACCATCTCATCGGGCGTTCTGCCCTGGGTGGAAGGAGAGTAAAGGTGGCTCTGTGAGAGGCTCTCAGCTGGACTAAGAGTATGGTGAACAGGCTAAAAACATCTCTTAGCTATTGACCGGATGCCCAAGGTAAGAGATCTTTGCCTTATCCCAATGTGCCATGTACGTTCTCGTTTAAGAGGAGGATAGCGCATTTCCAGCACGGAGCTTGCTTACACACTTGTCTGCCAATGCAAAGCAGGAACTCTCAACTTCACACTGCAGCTTGCTTTGCAGACACTGAAGCTTTTGGCAAAGGCATAGCAGAAATGTTAAAGCCAACTGGGTTATTTTGTGAAAGTCTTAAGAATTTGCTGCTTTCTCCTTCTAAGCAACATCCCTACAGAAAGGTACTGGTGCTGCAGCACCTGGCAGCAGTACTGTCCTGATCTGCTCCCAGGTTTTATGTGAAGCCAGGTCTGACAGCTGCCGGCTGGCAGAGCTGTGTCTATAAAAACCAACATTTCTAAGGAGGTCTGAATAAAATACAGGAAAAATGATGTTCGAGATGATGACGATGATTGACTGCAATTTGGTTTTACTCTTTAAAGTTTATATTATCCTTAGAGAAGAATTTTACTTTTAAAAATTCCCTATCCCATACAGGCTACAGTGCAATTAAAATAAGAAAGATCCCCAAAGTTGTGTGTCTTTTAGCAGTGATTATCTTAACTGTGCTAAGATAAAAGCATTTTACTTAGAGTTTCTGTACAAAACAAGTTATTCAAAGTATGATCTTTTGGAAGGGAAACAAACTTACTTTCCTGTACAGGGCAGTGCCTGGTCTAGTTGCACAATAGGGTCACAGTAAGGAGAGAGAATTTGTAGAAGTTCTGCTTCCTGCCACAGAGGAAGTTCCTGCATAGAAGAGACCTCTTTAAGCATCCTCTTAGAGCTCTACTTGTCCTGTTTTTGTTTAAGCCGAGCATGCAAAATCTGCTTGGAACAGAAATGAAAATTGCAGTTTCATGGTGGTGATTTCGGAGAGAAAAAGTATCTAAGCATAGCTGGTAGGCAGGAGGAAGTGAAAACAGGTGAATAATGTGCTTATGCAAGAAATCACATTTTGTAGGAATGTGTTCACTGAACAACTCTTGGAAATGCTTTTGTCTTAAGTGCTGATGTATGCTGACTTTTATTGTTTTGTCTTGGAGAACATAACTTACCTTTCAAGTGAGAAGAGGTCCTTTTTGAAATCTCCGCATGTAGGTTGCTGTTCCTCCACCTACGAGTTTCCATATGAATGTGGTGTTTTTCCTTGAATTTCCATAGTGCACAGATTCCCTTTGCAGCCTGTTTTGGTGTGAAAGATACACAGCCATTTTGTGACTGAAGGCCAGCATAGTTTTTTCCTCTCTTAAAATCCATTTGAGGAGGTCACCTCTGTCTGTCCCACCTGGCTGTGTTGTTCTGAAGATGAGGATTAATATTTGATGTTGGACCCCTGGGAGTTCACTGACCACAAGCATCTTTTGAATATGGTTCTGTTTCTCAGCTGTAAAACAGTCACTGAGACTGATTTTTAAAACACCTGAATTATTATTCTCATTATTATGAAATATCATTCTCCTGTGCACTTTCCTTCTGTGGTTAGTGCTCCATGGAGTCGTTTCTGTCTGTGTGGAGTGGGCAGGGAGGGCAGTGCAGCGAGGGCCTGGAGTTCTCCATTTGGTGTTCCCCTCATTGCCCACTGGCAGGTCCTGGGCCTGTGCTCAGGGGTGAACTCCCCTCTCCCCCCTAGCACTCTGGGCTCAGCAGGTTTCCTGTAAAACACACACTGATGTCATTGGTGTGAGTTACAGAGGAGGGCACAAATGGCAGTACAGGATATACGAGCTGTAGGGGCTTCCAAGGCTAAATGCTGTGCTCTGCTGGTTCTGCAGGAGATGGGAAGTTGGCATTATATCATCTACAAAATGGACTATTTTTATGGATCCCTGCAGACAGAATTTTGTAAAGTGGAGCAGGACAGCTTTCTACTTCCGATTGGAAACATTATGAGTAACTCTTAATTGATCCCTGTTCACTGCTGCTGGGTGGGATTTTATCTGCCTGATTTCTTTAGATGATGAGCAAGCAGAAACCAAGTGCTTTTGTGAAGAGGTCTGTGTTTACTTTTGACAGGGAAACGCTACAATCAGTGTGTCACTTGGTGACACAGACCATTGGGATGTAAATGAAATAGCTGCATTTGCACTGCTGGCTTAATTCACTGTTGTTTCCCAGAGCAGCAGCCCTGTCTGAATGTGCACTCTCGCCTTCTCAGTGTTTTACGCACACAATGCACTCGTTTATTGCTCTTCAATATTGATAAGGATTAACTTCCTTTCCTGGTTGTTCCTTTCTTTCTGCAGAGGGAAAACCGCAGGCTCCAAGAAGCAAGCATGAGGCTGGAGCAGGAGAACGATGACCTCGCCCATGAGCTTGTCACGAGCAAGATTGCCTTACGGAATGACTTGGACCAGGTAATGCTGACACAGATGGGCCCCAGATCAGGAACCAGTTTTAGGAACCCAGTTTTGTGCTCCACTGAGAGTATAACACAGCATTAAAAGTGTAATTATTTGTGCCTTTATTTTCCTGACAGCCTCACTCGTAGATGCAGTCAGCTGGATTTCCACATTCAGCTGCTGGGGTTTGCTTAGAAAATGTAAGCCATAACCTGTAGGCAGATACCACAGAACGAACATTTCCTTGAAAAAGGCATCACGTACTCCTTGAAAGACTAGTTTCAAGGGAAGTTGCTTTGCAAAATGTCTACGTGGATCTGTTTTTCACAGCAGTTTTAGTACAGCCGACAAAGCTAAGAGATAATGAAGTGGCAGGGCACCAAAAATTAGAAGGGCTCCTGTGTGTTTGTTGATAACTGCTCTTGTTCCCTGTGAAGACAGGAATGTGGAGGGCAGCAGCATTCAGAGCCCTTTGCCTCAGAGATGGTTTTCAGAGAACTACACATTCAGCCCTATCTTTCTGAGGTGTTTTATGTGGTATTGATAAATGCTGTAACAGCTGTTGTTAAGGTACTAAATAAAGAGGGCCAAACTCCACCACATCTTGTGATTAGTCCCTTGCTGTGGTACCTTTTATAATGTAAAATCTTTGCCTGCAAGGGCCTCTCAGTTGGATTTCCCACAGATATTTGGCTTGCTTTATCTAACCTCAGAACTGTAAACATCATTGACCACAGTTGTGCAAGCTGTATTTCTGCTTAGGCAGATCCTGGACAGATAGGCTCTGCTGATTTGGATCCATGGGATTCTAAAATTTTGAGCTGTCTGGGTGAGCACAGAGATGTGCTCTGCATGATGGAGCAGGCAGGCTCGTGTGGAGGCCAAAAGCAATGTGCTGAGGAGCTCTGTCTTCCTGGGAATTCCAGCTGTCCATGCAGCAGCTTTATGTCTGCTGCTGCCCGTGATTGTTTCTCCTCAAGTGTCACAACAAGGCTGCCGAGCACATCCCTGTGCCGGTCCAATTCCTTTCTCTCCTGCACTTTCTCAGTCTGTCTGTAGACAAGAGTGGTTCCATGAAGTTTTCCCACCCCCTGCCTTCATTCTCAGGCACTGCAAGAAAAGCTTTGTGCTACCGCATTCCTCATCTGCAAGGACGGGACACCAAACACCACTGCAGGTGCTTGGAGAAACTGGAATGCACACATAAAAGGAGGAAGGATTTGCAATTCCTTTAAAGCATATCAGAAAACGGGTCTTTCATCAAAGATACCCTTGTAATCCCTGAGTTCTTTTGTCTTAAGATGTCAATCTCATCGATTTTCCATTCTTGCACTGCTTGTTTTCCTTTCTCCTATACAGCCTTATACACACTAAGCCATGCATGGATCCTCAATCCATCCCTTCAGTTGTGGCCCTGGTGGAGCTGCTTCTGCTGCCCACAATCACCACTAACACCCTCATTAATAATGAACACTGTGGCAGAAAGATAAGCTGATACCACCAGGAGTGGTAGAAAACCAAACTGCAGCCTGTAGACAAGTTCTGTACGGTTACTTGTTGTTTCCAATGCCCTTTTCCCTCTTGGATTTTCAGCAAACTCAGTATTATTTGACCACAACTATTACCTATCCTGCACCTCATTAATGAACAGGAGTGGTGAGGTGCCCTGTGTATCTCCCAGCTGGGGAGGGCAACACAATATATCCAGACATTGAGAAATACATTTCTCTCCTGGTGATTGGTGAGGAGAGTGCTCACAAAAATAAAGCATTCCCAGTATGTGTCACCATAAGCTCGGCCCTTACAAGAAAGGAGAAAATTCCTATTCCCTAGTGCACACACAGTATCAAGTTTCTCCATGTAATACTTATTTGCACTGATAAACAATTTATCTGGTGGTCCTGTTTGTCCTACACTTGTCTTTGCCTGAACACTTTGTAGGGTACAGTGCAAGCACCAAAGTTTTTTACAGTTACCTGTTTTCCCTGCTTACAGATTAAAGAAATGGAATGAGTTATCTGAAGTTACACAGTAGCTAAATCATGCTGCCCCGACTTAGATTAATATTGGTGCCAACAAAAATATTCTGTACATCATTGTTTGCATTAGGACAGAGTATCTGTGCCTATGTGGGCATGGGTAAACACTTGGCCAAAGGGTCCTTTTGCACAGTTTCCCAGTTTCCACAGGGCAGGAAAAGGCAATGCTAGAACCTGAATCTGCAGAATTTCTGAGCTGCACATCCCAGTGTGTTTGTATTGGCACAGATAAGATCTGATTTACACCAGTGTCCCTGATTTTAGGCTGAAGACAAAGCTGATGTTTTGAACAAGGAGCTTCTCCTGACCAAACAAAAGCTGGTGGAGACTGAGGAAGAGAAACGGAAGCAGGAGGAGGAAACTGCTCAGGTAAGGCATTCTCCAGCTTTCCCCATTTAGCTAGGAGATGCAAGCAGAAGGATATGCAGAAAAGTGTGGATGTGTGTTGCAATTGCAGAAGGGATTTTGTCTTCAAAATGCGGTTGCAATTTAAAGTTTGTAGTGCCAGGGTAATTTTTTTGTTCAGTGTTTTCCTTTACTTGAGCTCTGAATATTTAGTTTTCCATAGCTTATCGTCTTCCCAGTATTTAACAGTCACTGTCAGTGAGCAGTTGCAGTTAAGGAGATCAGACCTCTTTTAATTATCTAAATGAGGAGCTAGAGGAGCTGTTGCCTTGTAAGAGTCTGTTCTGGATTCAGGTGCTGGATTGCTAAAATAAAGTGTTCCTGCCTGAAGCTGGAACCAACAGCAGAACAGGGATAAGGGCTGGGAGAATTTTGCTGACTAGACCTGGCCTCATACTCATTTGCAAAATATTCGGTCTTAGTTTTGTAATCCTCTGTAGCTTAACGTGTACGTTTCAAAAGTGATACCCTGACTTTTATTTTTGCCATTTTGTGTTCTGTGGACCATAATGTACCACCATTTAACACAGAGAAAGGGAATTAAGCTACAGGAGAATTCTCTAAGCAGAGATAAAGGGTCACAGTATAGACTTTTTGGTTATCACTGATACAGTAAGGATTTTTATATTGAGTAAATCAGATGCTGGAATTTGGTGAGCAGTAGCTTAGAGCTGCTGTAAACACAGTAAGACACAGAGAGAACAGTCTGCTGATGCATATTGAGAACTTCTGTGAGTGTACTAGGTAACTTCTCTCCTTCACTTCCTAGCTGAAGGAAGTCTTCAGGAAGCAGCTGGAGAAGGCAGAATCTGAGATCAAGAAAACCACAGCCATTATTGCAGAGTATAAACAGGTACCGTTCCAGAGGCTCTTTCTTGTATTTTTTCCTTTCAGCCTGTTGCGAGAGCTGAATTTTCAGCGTTGCACATCTCATCCTTTAAATAAGCTCCACTACCTCTCAGGCTCTCAGAGAGCAACGTTGTAATTTGTCATAAATCTTTTTGTGGGTTTCCTAATAGTTTTGTAATTAGGCAATCAGGAATAACCTGTCTTTCAGCTAATTTTAGTACTTTTGGGTGAATGCTTCTGTACTCTGTGACATAGTGCAGTAAAAACATCATAAACCAATTCATCCACAAAATGTCCTGGTCTCTGTGTTCAGGTTCTGTATTGAATGCTGCTGTTTTTTTATCATGATCAGCAGCAGTGGACTTGTTAGGGGGGATGCACATACCTGAGTGAGGCAGAATTTAAGTAATGTTTTTTCTAACAAAAATCGTTGTTAAAAAGCACAGGTTCTATTTCAGTCCAGTAAACTTGAGATAAGAGGCTGCTTTCTCTGTTCCAGATCTGTTCCCAGCTGAGTACTAGGCTGGAAAAACAACAGGCGGCCAGTAAAGATGAACTGGAAGTTGTGAAGGTGAGAACAATGCCTCTGCATACGGGATGTTTCGGGATACAGACAGAACAAAATGTTAACTGAACTTTAAAGTTCAGTAGCCCCACATGCATTTTGCAGCACATTTAAACAAGGAAGGAGTTTATTTCCTTTCACAGTTCTTTATCTTATATCAGAGAGGGTGAAACTCTCAGACTGAAATGCATGTAATACTTGGCTTTTCTTTTTCCTGTAAAAATGTAGAGAAAAGAGTATTCACTTGGATGTTTTGATAAACTGGTGGGGGAAAAAAAGGACTCTCTAGAAAAAAAAACCATGTGTTGGTTCTCCAGTGTGCACAGTGGAGGGGTTGGAATTGGCCAGATTGGACAAGGTTTATATTTGGTTTTCTGTAATTTAAGCAGAAGTGGTTTAAGTAATTGAATCAAATGGCACAGCTTGGGCCATCCCCAGAATTTCCATAGGGTTTGTCTCCCTTCTCTAAACCCCTTACCAAGAACATCTGTATAAGAGGTGAACATTTCCTGATCAGGTAACAATTCCATCCCACTGCTCTGTCACTGCTGAGTAGGCAGAGTTGTTTTCCCTCTGCTGTAGGTTCTCAATTTTTCTTTAGTACTGAATCCGAACTGGATTTGTTGCTTTTTAGTGACTTTTTTATGTTATTGCTAATAACATAAATAAAATAATTCTAGGATTGATATTCCTATAATCTGCTGAAATAGCTCAATACCCTGTTTTCGTTTGCGTGAGCCAGGCCAGCATTTTAATCTGCTCAGAGTTTAATTTACTCTCCTGAATCGTGCTGACAAAGCACTAACTGCAAAATGTTACAAAGCTTTAATAGCAAGAGGGCTTGAGTAATTCTAACATAGGAGCAAAATCTCTGTGATTAGACAGAGTGTAGTAGGTAGATTTTAGGAATTTTTATACTGGTTAACATACCCTGGAAATTGTGAACTTCTGAAATTCTTTTCATGCCAAATCGGTAAACTGCAATATTAGATAGTTTGAGATTGAGGCAGTCTGACACAAAAAAGGCTCTTCCAAGAAGCACAACAGCTCCTGTAACATGGATTAAAGGGCTTTCTGGGTATTTCAGGGTAAAGTGATGGCCTGCAAACACTGCAGTGAGATTTTCAGCAAGGAGGGGGCTCTGAAGGTGCCTGCTGTAAGCACAGACAACAAAGGCATTGAAATAGATGATGAGAAGGATGCACTGAAGAAGCAGCTGAGAGAGATGGAGCTGGAACTTGCACAGACCAAACTGCAGCTCGTGGAAGCCAAGTGCAAAATTCAGGTATGTGGAATCCAAGTACAGCAGGGCGGTCACATTGACTTTGTTGTGCTCAGTCCAAAATTACTCTGAACTCTGCAAAAAATTGTTCCAAAAGATAGCACATAAGTGCATGGCTGTATATCTGTGAACTTCTAGAAAAAAAATCTGTCCTAAAAAGAAAAAGAGCAGAGGTTTTTATTTGTTTATCTAAATATCTTGTGCTGTTTCTGCAGTTTCAATCTGTCTTCTCTCCCAGGCACTGGCCTGGGAGGTTGCAAGGAAAGTGCTGGACTGCAGGGACTAAGTGTGTGGATGCTTTTTTCTTGTTAATTGTTTTTTATCAATTCTGACCATTCTGCTTTCTCAGGAGCTGGAGCACCAGAGAGGAGCCCTTATGAATGAAATCCAAGCTGCCAAAAACTCTTGGTTTAGCAAAACCCTGAACTCAATCAAAACGGCCACAGGCACGCAAGCCCCAGCACAGCCCCAGCCGCCCCTGCCCCCCAGAGAGGGCAGCACATAGTTCTGGCCACACCGGCACAAGAGCACAAACAACACAGCTGAAACCCTGCAGGGTTCTTCCGGTGCTCCCTCCTCTTGGGGAAAGGACAAAAGGCAGGAGTGCAGGCTTGAAGTGAAATTCTTCGGTGTTTTTCATTCATTTTCTGATGTGACCCTTTTCAAAGGGGGGGGGGGGGGAGTAATTCCTGGTTTATGTTGAATTCTTACTTCCCAAACTGCCTTGCTGAAAGCCAAGTTCTGATACCGTCATACTTTTACACTTCATTTTATATGACTAGATGTTAAATAAATACTTCAAACCTAGGTCTTTTATGCAAGATAAAAATAATTTCGAATTAGTCATGTATTAAAGGTTTTTTTTCTTCTTCCGGAGGAAGAGGGAGACCGGGAAATATGAAGCACTGCAGCATACTCTCTCCCTGGAAAACACAGTGTGCTCAGTCCTGGCTCATGTGCGGGTGTCTGGGATGCCGCAGGCCCTGGGACCATCCCCGTTTATCGCAGCGACTGCGTCCTGCAGATAAGCACTTTTTGTAAAGCTTAGGCCATAGCAGAGATGGGCTTGTGCTCTTCAGGCACAGCCCTCATGAGCTTCCCTGACAATCCCTTAGTTTGGATTGGTTTTCCTTCAGAAATGCAAGTAGTGCAGTTCTTTATAGCGCTGTTGTTTGATGGCTCTTTACAGCTCAGCTGGAATTTAACATAAAGTTACTTAGTTCCCTTTTTTTTTTTATTTCATGTTTATACTAAGAATTCCGAGGAATAATTACTTCCACTGGGATAAAGGGAAAACTGTTCAACGCTCATTTGATGAGAAGGAGAGTGAAGACCTTGCATAGTTTTGACCTTTTATAAATCCTGTGCAATAAAGGGTAGGTTTTATAAATAAAACTAATGAAAACCTTTCCCTGGGTCTACATTCAAATTCCAAATTTGACATAGAAATGAGGTATCAAATAAAATACCCAAAAGGCTTGTGCTGCACTGAGGAATAAAACATCACAGAAGCAAGATCTGTTTGCTAGAAGTATTTGGTTAGGAAATGCTACGTTGGTATTACTTATTTTTATAAAAACAAGCATTTTCAAGTGGAATACAAACCCTAGACTTTCCTGTGGGGCAAGACTTCTCTGGTGATTCCCAAACCTGTCTGGTTGTTTTGTATCTCTTAAGGTAAGAAAGTTTAAAAGCATTTGTTTTGACTGAACATAAAGTGTTTATAGAAATACTTATTTCATGGAAAATGAAAACTATTGCTTGAACTGATGGAATATTTTTTTAATTATACCTGTCATGTCTAAAGATGGTCTTGCAGGTAAATGTCATTGCTGGACTAAAGGTTGTGTATTAATTGTTCCATTTGCAAAATTGTTCCAGGGACATAAGTTCTGTTTTGTTGGGGTTTTTTTAATTCTAAGGAATGCCATACCTTGTCAGTTTTGTACAATAAAATTCAGTGATACCCATCTTGTGCTTTGTTGTCAAGCATAATTGTGAATTATTTTCAACAGGGTAGTACAGATTTAATGTTACCAGTGCCAAAGTAAAGATTCTGAAATGCAGTCAGCTGTTTGAAGTAGAGATCAAAATATAATCAGCATCCTGACACCATTCTATCTTCTAAGAATAAGGGGTTAAAAAATTTAGTATTTTAAAATGTACCTGCAAGAACAGTGATTATCTGTAAATATTAATACAGTGAGGGAAAAAAAAGAGGGGAAACAGAAGGAATTTCTTTTGTAAACGTTAGCAAAGGTCTTTTTCCCTCATGGCTTTTTTGCTCATAATATTTGCATAAATGTTTCCATTCTCTTGTCTGACTAAACCCAGCATTAGTCATTCAGTTACCAGTTCTGCTTCACACATCCACAGATGTGAATCTGAATTTGTAATAAATCTGAAGTGACCTTTAAGGATACCTGGTGAACATCTGACTGTTACATTTGAGAGTACTGTGCCCTCCAGTGACACTGGTGGTTTGACAAGTGTCTGAATTTCTCATTTCATTTATCTTTAATCACATGTAGGAGTGGATTTAAAACCTTGATTGGAAAAATGCAGTAACAGGAATAGAAAAAATGTGTAATACTGTGATTCCCTGAGCAGATGAGTTAACAGCTCACAGCTGCTCAAAGATCTCACCCCTCCAGCTCCCCCTTGTACAGTCCTGTCCCTTGTCCTTGTTACAGCACTTACTGGAGAGGATTAAAAACAGCAACAAAAAAATATGTGGGTGGATTCTCCCTCCCTCCCCCCCATTTGTCTTTTGCCAAGTAACTGAGTTTAAATCATCTCAAAGGGTCCAATGAGTGGAAGCAGATCATGGGAGCGGGACTTCCCCAGTTCATCAGAGAGGAATTGGGAATAAGCTCCCCACGTTCATGGAATGAGCTTTGACACAACATCCCTTTTCTCAGTGTAGGAGCCTCCTCTGACTTTGGAAGTTGACTTTCTGGAACAAAAGCATGTTTGCTACCTGCTAGCTGTGATGCTTTCAAACCCTGGTAGGATGGAAGCTGGCTTACATCACCAAAAGGAAGTTTCAGAAGGCAATGACATAAAGGCAGTAAATGAATTCCACCTTCCAGCTGTAGATCCAAGGTAGGAGTGGCATTAGGAAGAGTAACATTTTGCTGGAAACCGTGTCTTCTCAAAACTACCCAAAGAGTAAGGAAATAGCTTTATGGCATTATCTTGGTGAATATTCAGAAACAAGGAAAGGAGTAGGACTGCAGGATTAAACCAGGCAAGCTAAAATTCTGCCTGCTGACTGTAGATGCTGCAGGAAAGTTTAGCTTCCTGCAGGAAAAACATGCATGTGTGACAGAGCTACCTGCACACTTATTCCCCATGGATCTGTCAGGGAGAGCTGGCTCCTTGTTCAGCTTTTCAGCAGGAAACATCATCAAAGTCTCACTGAAACTCTTATTTCTGTGTGGCACTTTGTCAGCTAACAGAGTTTGTAAGTCTGGAGTGATTAACTTTTTTTCCCTGAGTCAGTATTAAACTGTGTGTCCACATCAAACCTTTTTTAAAAATAATTTGAATTTTATAAATATATATGTGGAACTAAATCCTATTTTTTAATGTTATTGAGAATGCACCATGCTGAAATTAAGCCTTTACTTTGATTAGGGACAAACCTCCAAAGAATATTTTTACTAGAACTGGTTTATCTTGTTGGATTCTAATCTGTTCCTGAGATGCCCAGTATGGTGGGCAAAAAAAGGAAAAAAGTACTTTTTTTCACTTTAAACAGTTGTTGTTTTTCCTTTGACTGTAACACTTTACAGGCTAAATGAAGCAAGGCTGATTTAGTTATGTGGTACATCTGTGAGCTAGTCTTGTATTATCTTTGTGAACCAAACATAATATTCTAAAGTAATACGACTTATTTCACTTAGTTTACATTTCTAAATATAACTGGAGAGAATTAAAAAGAAAAAATATAGAAAATATGATGTGTGGAGTTAAGCCAAGAAACTGCAAAATCCCTGAAGTCCATGTGCATTGATGTTCAGTAAAACCAGTCTCAGGGAAGGTAGTCAGCCATGTAATCAGTCCTGCTAGCTGACAAACCCACCCTTGTCCTGCCCGTTAATTAGGATTTAATTTGCTACAGCTGAGTTACATTGCTGCAGCTATGTTAAAAGTGCTTACAGAGGTTAAGCAATACTTTTTTTCCTTGTTAGACATTTTAAAGGACTTCTCTTGGTTGGCCCTTGAAATTTCTTCTAAGATAAATGATCATCTGTGCCATTGTGTTAAAAACAATTCAAAATCAAAACAGTCATTTACAAGGGGAGAGGGAGAGTCAAGAACTGCAGGAATTCAGCCCCTTGACAAAGCATGAAGTATCCCATTGACTTCAGGGTCATGGTGCCACTCACTGACTGAATGTGGCAGTTAAGGAGTAAATAAAAATCTGCATTTAGTGGCACTAAAGTCTCAAAAGCCACATTGGAAGCTACATGCCACACTTTCTCACAGGATCAAGGTGGGTCTGTTCCCTTCCTTCTATTAAGTAGCTGCAGTGAAATCCATGAAACTACTTGTATGTGAGGGAGAACTATACCTCTGATTTTGATTTACTGTTAGACTCGGGGATAATTGGCAACTTCTGCATCATCTAAGGCCAAACACCTTTGGGCTTTGAAACCAGAAGCACTCTTACCTCACAGTGCTGATGTTCTTCCAGCTGCTGGAGAGAAAACCACAGCGAGTGTCACTGATTGCTTGTGAAGAGAGGGCAGAGAGGTTCCCCTCAAGGCTGAGGGGCTGCTGTGGCTGACAGGGACCCTGCTGAAGGGGCTGCTATGCACACAGCTGGCTGTCCTAGACATGCAAACACAAAGGGTAACCCCAAATTATATTTCTGTCTGTTGTGCTAATATCCTACTGGGAGCTGTCCCATTAACACTAAAGGGAGATGCGATGAAGCACTCAAGCTTGGACCTCTCAAGTTTTAGGGTAGGTGCACGTCACAGCAGCTTTTAGAACAGGGCTGATCCACAGATGGCTTTTGGGAAATGCAAGGAATTTGCAACTGGATAAATAATGCTCAGCATTGATCAAGATCCTATATTTCCCAAGTCAGAAGTCTACACAAATTACTTCAGGATTGTGACTTAACACGTACAGGTTAATTCTCCAGGAATACAGTCTCTCCGTTTCTCCTGGATTCCAACTGCTTTGCTACTGAATGTATTTCATGCTATTTTTACCTGAAAAAGAAAAAAGATATGGGTAGAGAATTAGGACATTACTTCCTCTTATTTTCTTATTCAGTGGGACTTGCTTTTATTTAACCTGTAAAGGAATAGATATGTATCTTTGGAGAACTATATCTTATATATAGAATTATATATAAGAAACTGAACGGCAAGGGGATAAATACATTGAAAGGATTTGGTATCATAAATTTCATTTGTGATTTGATACCACCAGAATCCTGGGCTGTACTAATTTCCCTACAGTTTCTCTTATTTTTGTATTTTATATAATACATGGATGGTACTACCAATGCAAACAAGAGCAGATGTTTCCAGATTTTTCTCCAGGTGTCAATTCCCTCTTTCCAGTAATCCCTGGATTTGCATTGCTGCTGATACCACCCTCAAAAGCTGTGCCAGGAACTGTCTGGAGCTTTGGGAACTGTTGTTTTCCAGGGAAGAAGATTCCTTGCCTTCTCTGAACTGGGAAAAGATGGTACGTGAGTACAGAAAAGGGTCTACCCAAGCATGATCCAGCTCCCTCCGTGTCTGCCATTTAGGTGGATTCACTCCAGCCCATTGAAAACAGAGCAGCTTCAAAGCTCTGACTCCATTACAATGAAGTTTTCCAGGTTTGGAATTGCCTTTGTGATCTGTATGTGTGCCAAGTTCACAAATCTTTCTAAAGAGTTAGCAAAAAAAGAGCATCACAGAGACATCAGACTTTTAACTGAGAACAATTCAGTACTGCCAGTACTTGAGTAAATCATCCATGTATTATATAAAGTATGACATGGAAATATAAGTGTAATGCTTGTTATTAAAAGTGCAATTCAATGTACATGGTCACAAAAAATGTTTACTTTTTTTAATTGTTACTGAATTGTTTGGATCAGTACCTTGTTATCATTGTGTTAACAATGCCTTGTAAAATAAATGGAAATGGACAACAACATGGGAATAAGGTGCTTATTTTCCTGAGCCATTTGCTTAAGAAACAGCTTCAATCTCTTGGCAGGAGTAAGCAGCTGCTGTGTCAGGTTTTGTGATGCAGCTGGTTCTGTTCAAGCAGCTCTGTTGCACCAGTGACTCAGCAGATGAGCTGTCCAAAACGTGTGTGCTACTCAGCTAATTCCAACCCAACCCTTAGGGAACCTGTTCACAAGGAGCTGTGCCAGAGAGCTAACAGGTCACCCTGGTCCTCTGCTCCAAATGCCAGTCTGTTTTCCAGCACAGAGAATGCTTTTCCTAAAGGCTGGGGATACTTACCAACAGTTGATATTGGTAAGGACTTCCCACTTCCCTGGAGTACAAGTGAGCCATGAGGCAGCATGCCTGCAGGAAGAGACACAGGGAGCAGAAGGAAACAGCAAGACACTGGAAACGAACTCCAAAGAGAGGCACAGCTGAGCAAGAACAGGACCGAGCAGAATGTACCACAGTCAGAAGTATCCAAGCGATTTATAAAACCATTTTTCCACGTGAGCAACTGCTCTGGGATTTCTTTTCTATTACCTGAGATGAACAGCCGTTGTTCCCAGATAGCTGGAAAAGCACACAGCACTTCAGGGGAAGATAAGAAGGCAAAGAGGGAGAAAAGCTGAAGATTAAATTTACCAGGCGTAACATTTTGTATTGATTTACCTCCACATCACTATCCAAAGTGTTTGTCAGGAGAGGATGCAGCATCCAGGTGCTGCTGCAGCTTTGTGCACAGGAGACCTGTGTGGAGCTTGTTTTTACATGACAAGAGTGGTTAACTCTTCCACGTGGAAGCTGCCACTCAAAGGGAAGTGCCACAGGTGCTGAAATGCTCCTGATTTAAGGAAACAAACACTGTAGTTTTGCTTGGGTTTTTTTAAATCTCATGGGGAAAAAAAGCAAATTGCAGGTTCAAATGCATTTATGGAGTAATGAAAGCATTTTCCTCCTAGAAATTAACGTACAAATTTACCAAATAAGAGCACTTCCTAATATAAGACCACAGCTGAGAGTGGAGAGACTCAAAGGAAAAAATATAAGGGAAAAAAACACAGAAGGTTTTTTCCTGTCTCAGTGGCTGTTCAACAGAAAGATCATAAGGAAGCAATTTCTGAATAAACAGAAATTGCTTATTCAGAAATTGAGAAATCATGCCATGGAAGTAAATTCCAGTTGACCATATTATATTTTCTGGATAAAATCAATTATCCTGTCTCCAAATGCTGTTCCTGAAGATGGTCAGGCTTAAGCTCATTCCTGTGAAAATAAAACATAATCACAGTTAATTTTGCAGATCTTTCCCAACTGCAGATTCTGAAGCACTGCAGTAGAGGGTTATAATAAACACCTCACTACAACATCTGTTAAAACTGCTGTAGGAAATGCAGACTTGAATATCAATCCTTGGCTTCAGGGTTTCTGTGAATTCATCATCAAATTTCTCCCTACCTCTGCAAAGTAAATATCCTCACAGATTAATTAATTCCTGGATATTCACTTTAGAAGAGAAAAAAAACCCAAAACCTAAGCCCATAAATCGGCAAATGAGCTGGAATTCCCCAACTTGGTAAAACAGTTGTTCTAACTGGTACCTTTTTTTACAGAAATTGACTTTTTAAACACTGAAGGGCTGTGTCCTGCCTTGGTTTCCACTGTTTATAAAGGACATCTGGAAGCAAATGCTCCCTCCTCCACATTCCTACTGAGAGAAGGATTGATGTTGTCTTGTCTATTTTTGGTTTTGTGGGAAATCTTAATGCCCAGTAGGAACCTGGGGATATAGAAACTTTTTTGTTGGTGCTCAAAGTGCTGATTTAGTAAGAATTGTGAGAACCATCTTTTTCTTTCAATGAGGAAAATGCTTAAAGAGAATTTTGGTAGCATTACACCGGTGTATTTTTACACACATATAGCCACATTTTGTGAATAAAAGCTACATTCTTTCCAGATGGTTTGATAAGTAAATCTTCTCTTACTCCCAAAGTCACTCCCTGAGAACACATTGTGACATTACAGGTTAGGAAAAACTTCCCAGCAGTAACAGACTCTGGTTTTGCTCTAGAAAGCTCACTGTTGTGAAGGGTTTCCCTGAGGCAGTGCGTGTTTGGGGAGCTGTGCCATCTACCCAACTGCTGTTAGTTTGAATTGGGGTTTTTTATTGATGAAAGATTAGAACTTGAAAGCTTAAACCGTGTTGGAGTTACCTTGGAGGTCTTTTCCAACCTTAATAATCTTTTCCGTGAAAATGAGGAGCCAACAGAGAAAGGGGCACTCGGTTTATGAGCCTTGTTCCCTTTAAAGGCTGGGAACGCAAATTTCTTCCCTTTTCATCATTATTAACTCCACTGCATCAACCTGATATTCTTTACCTGAAGAAGGAAAACAGTATGTTGTTTTGCAAAACTATTTGAGGCCTTCGCAGCCATGAGCTCTGTCTGCCATAAAACCAGTGGGAGAATCTGATGACCAAAAGAAAACGTGCTCCCTGCCCGCCGCAGGGAGCTCCTCAGCCTCCGGCCCCTCACAGAGTTATAGCAAAGTTCTCTTACAAAACAAGGTGTGCTCTCACACATGAGATACGAGTGACCGGAGCAAGACAGGTGACAGTTACAGTGAAACTCCGTGAAATCACGACAAAAGGTTTGAAAATCGAAACAAGGCTTCTCGTAACCAAGTCATTAGACATAGATATTCATGCAAACCACTATATAAGCGTTACTCTTGTTGCCATTTGTTTTTTGAAGAGACCAGAGATAGCAGCAAGGTCAACCTAGACCATGCCGTTATGTCGCCTTCAAAGGATAAATGGTTTCCTTCCTAGACCCTTGCAAATTCAGCAAATTCAGGGCGGCACCGCCCGCCCCTCAGAGCCTCGGGGCGGGGAAAGCTCCTGGTCCCGCCCGCCCCTCAGCGCCCGGGGGTGGGAAGGCTCCATGTCCCGCCCCATGTCCCGCCCCATGTCCCTCCTACCCCTCAGCGCCCTGGGGACGGGAAAGCTCCATATCTCGCCCCATGTCCCTCGTACCCCTCAGCGCCCGGGGGAGGGAAGGCTCCATGTCCCGCCTCCTGAGGGGCGGAGCGGGCGGTGTCTCGTCACTTCCCGCGGCCGGAAGGTTCCAGAGGTTCCAGCGGGAGCCGTCATGGCCGCGGCGCGAGAGGAGGTGAGGCGGCTTCCGGCGGCTCCGGCCTCGCCGCCCCCGGGCGCTGCGGTCCGTGCCCGGGCGGGAGCGGGGTGGGAGCGGCAGCCCCCGCGGTCGCCAAGGGCTGCGGGGGTCTCCTCCTGCGGCGGGGCGTGTCGGGGGAGCCGTGCCATCCGCCCGGCTCCTGTCGGTTCGGGTCGTTTCTTAAGTGATGAAGGGTTAGACATTGAAAGCTTAAAACTTGTTGGAGTTGATGATCTTGGAGGGTTTTTCCCAGCCTTAATAGCCATGTGCTCTAGAGTGGCCCTGCCTGAGCAGGGAGGCTGGGCAAGGTGACACATTGTGGTTCCTTCCGACCGGACCCGTTCTGCCATTCTGTGAATTAAGATTTGATGGTTCTATATATATGGTTTTATATGGTTATATATCCACAGGACATATATGTGTATATCTCACAGGGGGTGAGGAAGGGATGGCTCTGGGTTTAACGAAACTAATGACCTGATAAATGTGAAGCTTCTGGAAAACGGGAAACTGTCGCAAAGAGCTCAGCTGTGAGCCCTGAGCACAAAGAACTGTGTCTAATATATATGTGACCTTTTGGTTTTGAACCAGCTGCAGAAAGATCTGGAGGAGGTTAAAGAACTGCTCACGAAGGCCACGAGGAAGCGGGTGCATGATGTCCTGCTGGCAGAGAAACACAAGCTGGAGATAGAAATCAAGAATCAGCCTCTGCCCAAGCCCAAAGATGTGGCAGAGCAAGAAAAGTCGTCGCTGGGAGGGTACACAGTGAAAATAAACAATTATGGTAGGATTATTTTTCTAGCATCTCTCTGAAGAGAAGGCAGGGTGGCATTACTGTGAGTTAGAGTTGCCACTTGTCATTATAGCAAAACCTTTTTAAGTTTTTATTTCATACTGGGGACCCCACTTTAAAGGTACCACGTGCTTACCCTGCCATGCCAACCCCAGTGTGTGTGATGGTCCTGGTGCGATGCATTAAGGATCCCTGGTGTACCAGCTGGTATTTTTCCATTACCTAGTGCTTAGCAGAAGTGAAGGAGTGAGGTTTGGCTTCTCTGCTTGCCATGTAGGTGAGAGGAGAGGGAATTGCTCAAGATGCAGGGAGTAGGGGGAAAAGTGGGTCAAGGAAACTGCAGCAGGAGCAGACAGCTGCCTTCAAGTCCCCCTGCACAGATGGGGTTACTCTCCTTTCACCTCAGCTGATGCATGTTTTTTCTCAGAATTTGCAGGAATTAGGGAACAGGGCTACATGTAAAGACCTCCTTTTGCTCTCGAGTTATTTCTGAATAATTCATGTTTTCCCCTATCCCTCTGAGGATTGTTTCAGTAAGGCAGAGTTTGTAGTCATTCTAGGGGAGTTTGTGGAGTGAGTTGGAAAGGAATGTATGAAGCTTATGGAGGAAAAGTAGAAGTTAATCTCTGTTTTTTCACTTGCAGGTTGGGATCAGTCAGATAAGTTTGTGAAGATTTACATCTCTTTAAATGGAGTCCAGAAGCTTCCAGCTGAGAATGTGCAAGTGAATTTCACAGAGAGGTGAGTTCATCTGGTTGTACCACAACAAGAACGCTGTTTGAAATGCAGGAGTGTTGGATAAACCCTTACTCCCCACTCCCTTTTTCTTTTTTAAAACTTGAGCTGTATTAGCTCTTAGTAGCACTCAGGACATACTCTTAAGTACAGTTCTCCTTAGAGGGTATCAGGATGTTTTCATTTTGCAAGTGCTTGTTGCACCTCACCACGCTTGACAGGACGTCTAGTGTCAGCCCTGTTTTTTTGATGCTGATAGAACTTAAATATACATTAAAGAAATCTGCCTTTCCAAGGTTGTAGGAGTTTAGTAGAAAGGACCCTGAAGATCTTGATTTGTTGTGAAGTCAGGATTTGTCCTTTTAATTTCTTAGTGTTAAAATTCAGCTGAACATTTGAGAGCCCTGAGAAGAAACTAATCCAAGCCTGTTGACTTGCTTTCCCAAGAAATAGATCTGCTAAAGGGTTTTCAGACATTGCAATGATTGGAATATTTGTGCCTTTCCTCCCTCCACTTTCTGGTTCCAGGTCATTTGATCTACTGGTGAAGAACCTGAATGGAAAGAACTATACCATGACCTTCAACAACCTCCTGAAGCCCATCTCTGTGGAGGGCAGCTCTAGAAAGGTCTGTTTGAGACACCTTGTCTGTTAAGAGATAATTTAGGTCCCTCACAAAATATCATGTTCATTGCCTGATTATTTCAGGAGACTCAGTCCTAACCTTCAGTCTCTCCCTTCTACTGTAAAGTCTCTGCACTGTGAATGTGATTCTTATTAATCTGTGATTGTCATAACTGTGGAATTAGTCTCTGGAATCCTATTTCAAAAGATTGTGTCTGGATATACTATGCTTTTTTTTTTTTAATAGCTCTCCAACAGGATTTCAGAAATAATTAAGCAGAAAATTCCACCAAGCATCCATTTGTATCTTTTAAATACCTCTGAGAAATTTTCTGCAGTTTTAAGGTCTAAGAGATTTGTCTGCAGAATGAAATCTTGGGAAGCCTAAAGAGGCTTAATCCCCAAAGCAAAGTCTGAGACGTGCTCTGCCTTGGTAAGGGTGTATTGCTCCAGAACTGAACACTGGTGGTGTGGTTTAACCCCCGCTGGGGTTAATTTTCCAAGGGAAAAATTCATTCTATCCCAGCTGAAACCAGAACATTAATAACATTTTACTGCTGCTGACTGCAGCTGGTGATATCCACGCTCTGCTACTTGTAGCAACTTTCCAGGCTTAGGGAGGTGTCGCACACCCCATGTGTGTTCTCTGCTGCACATGGTGAAGATGCTGCACGATGGGAAGAAATGATGGTTCAATTTGAAATTGCCCTAAAACTAGGATAGAGTGAAATTGAAACAGCTGAAATAAATGAAGGTGATGCTCTGGTGATATTTTAATATGGGCTGAAAGTGAGCAGTGGTCACGTACTTGCGAAGCAGCAGCACTCTTGTCTGCTGTGGCAAGTGGGAGTTCTTTGCGAAATTTAGGTCAGGGTTGCAATTAAACAGGCTTTGTTTGTAACTTGCAAACATGCTGCAAGATTAAGCAATACCCTAAAACTAGTTTCTTATCCTTGGAGAGAGAAACTGGAAGAGCGTCTACCTGAACTTGGTGTGCTTGGAGAAGTCCAGTAGGAAGTCTAGACCCTCTACAAGGCAGCCCTGGGTACCTGAGCATCCCAAGAATCACTGAACGGTGTTTATGCAGCACTTAATGTTCTTCTGTATTGGTACTGTAGTTCTGTACTAGAATTCTAATTACCACACCATTTAAATTGTTCACAGTGAGGTTAATACTTCGTGCTTTAAAGCTGAGCACATGCTATAATTTTTGTAGGCTACATAATAATGAATAACTGAGAGAAACCTTTCAGGAATTTGTGCATGTGGAAGAGGTTTATGTTATAAGCTAATCTTATTCATTGTAACCAGGATCCCTTCATGTAGCTTTCTAAACTCATGCCTTGGTGTTCACCATACAGATAAAGACAGACACGGTCCTTGTGATGTGTAAGAAGAAGCGGGAGGAAAAATGGGATTGTCTCACTCAAGTGGAAAAAGAAAGCAAAGAGAAAGAGTAAGTGTCCTTTCAACCCTCCATCTTGTTTTCCATTTCTTGTTCTCCATGTTCCCTTAGGACTGCTGGAAGAGGTCTGTACTGTACTGACTACAGCCAGAGTCTGAATCACTGGGCTGGGGGACAGGCCCCTAAGATGTTTGAGGTTTTTTGGGGATTTTTTTTGGTGCTTGTAGGACTGGCAGTAGAGGAGATAGACTTTCAGTAGCTGTTTGGCACTCTTCTACTGTTTTATTGCTCATGATGAAGGCTGCATCATGGGAAATACAAGAGAAAGACCTGCGGTGAGATTGGTAAAGGGAATCAGCCAATTAAGGATTCATTTGCACTTTGATGGCTGCATTCATTGCAGAAGCTGCTCTAGTGAGGTGACTTTTTCAGGTAGGTATATTGTATAGAAATACATCGATATATTCCCTGCAGCTCTGCTGGTCTAAATAATTATTGTCACCTCTGTGTGAAGTGCCTGCACAAAAGTCCTAGCCTGCTTTTGGCCAAACAGGTCTTTATTTACTTAGATGATTTTCCAAAGTCCCAAGCCAACTTGAATCACTCGAAGTGCTTTGGAGCAGCAGGCAGCTTAGACATATATAGGCATATGACAGCAGGAAACACCTGGGGACAAGAAACTTTCATATATATATATATGTATATATATAAATTGTATATTATATAATGATTTTATATACAAACACGCCTCCCAGCTTCTGAGCACTGGGGTCTGCACAGCTGGTGCTTAGCCCAGGGCGTGGGGAACTTGCTCCCTCTGCTGATCTGTTGTGCTCTGCCATGTTTTGCAGCTAGACTGCACAAGGAGCTACCTAGAGGATTTTGGAAAACGGGATAGAGGCAGTTTTGCCAGAGAGGGCATTATGTATAGTTGGGTGGTAGGGGCAGTGTCCTGCCTAGGTAGTGACTGTGCAGGTGGCACAATTTCTCAGCTGAGAAAACTGCTTTGAAATGCAAGGTGTTAAAAAGGAGCCAGTGAACCTCTGGAGGCTGGCTGAAAAATGGGAAGCAGAAGAAAAAAGCCTTTTGGGTTGTGAATGTGGTCACTTCAAAGAGCTCAGTGTGGTCATTTCTCTGGTTTTATTCGCCTGTCACGTAACACTGTTATTGGCACTTTCTGTGTCTGTTCTATGTCACTTCTGCTTCTTAAAATTAATGTAGGGCAGTGCCTCCAGGTCATATTTGGTGCAAAACGCTTCCCATCAAAATGCTCTCCCGCCCCACAGGACATCTCTGGGTACACCAATCAACTTGGCTCTTGGTTTAAGGATGCTCCTTAGGATTCTCCCTGCTTGGAACCTGAGTGAGACTGCCATGATCTAAAGACTTAACCAAAGCAAAATCCTCACTGTTACCAGGATATTTCAAACAAATGTTAGCATTTAATTTTTTGCCCAGAGTTGCTGGATATACCTGACCTCCTCACGTGTGTGTCTTGCAGGAAGGCTGCCTACGACACGGCAGATCCCAGTGAAGGGCTCATGAACATTTTAAAAAAGATGTACGCGGAAGGGGACGATGAGATGAAGCGCACCATCAACAAGGCCTGGGTGGAAAGCAGAGAAAAGCAGTACAAAGGGGACATACCAATGGATATCTGAAAATACTCTGAGAGCCGCCTTAATACCGATCTTCCATGTGAGACACGCTGTGCTGCAAAGATCATCGTTTATACGACCTTCTTCCAAGCAAAGACAGTCATTTTCCATTTCAGGTTGGAGAAAATATTTAAATAAAATAGCTTATAAAGCATTTCCTTCAGTCAAGTGGTTCACGGTTTCCTGAGGAGTGGAGCATAGGTATATCCTTACCTCTCCTTGAAAAAGCATCTCAGATGAGTGGGGAGTGCTGTGAGACCAAGAAGAGAATATAAAAGTAAAGGAATCCTAAAGTAGGATGTATCAAGGCCTCTGTTGCCAGTACACATGGCAGCTGTACCCATGTGGTTGTTGGGACTAATGTCATGCTCACTACACAGGGTGTGGCTTTTTGATTAGATGTGGGAAAGTGAAGAACTGAAGAAAGCAGAACCACTGTGCTGTGCACTTGATACTTAAGCAGAAACAATGTGGCGTTAATCCTGTGGTATTAAAATTTAATAATTACTCTCAGAAATTAATTACTGGCCGTTTAACCTCTTAGGAATTTTGGAAATGTAAGCAGCTCTTTAGTGCCAACTCTGAGCTCCCTGGGGTGTCTTTGAGGTGGCATCAGTCACAGGAGAGCAGTTAAGCTGTTGATGCTGGACAGGGAGCTTGCCCTGGCTCTAGCAGTGTGTGAAGAAAAGAGGGATCAGCTCCACTTTGCCTATCACCTCTCAAGGGTTCTAAGGAAACAAAGTAAGAGGTGTATTCAGATAGCTTATACTCCAAAATGTGACTCAGCTGGGAGTCATGGGTTGCTGTCACTTTGCTGCTAGTGGTATTTGGCCTCTTTACTGCCACCTCTCAGCCCCACTGCTGGACAGAGCAGCCACTGCCCCTTTATTGCATTGCTTTGAAGAAGAGTAAAGGGCAAACATGAGCTTAGCAGCAGGCTTGTTACTGTGTTTTTCCTGCTTCCTTCTCATGAGTCTCCCAAGGGCAGATTTGTTGTTACCTTAGGACTTAAGGAAGCACTACTCTATTGTTAGGGTCTGGACTAGGACTTACTTGCTACCTTGTTTTTGAAGCATTGGACCAAGCGCTGCACTACAGACAGGAGAGAAATGGTAGCATGTTGTAGTTTCTGACAGGTCCTTTAGCCACTTTGTCTCATCAATATAAATATATATTGCATAGCAAGAGTATCTAGAGGCCATGTTTTATCCCTTGTTTGTGGCAGAATACCACTGCCCTGTTGTGCAGTTTCATTTATGCTTTTACCCAAATTACTGTGAATTTACCATATGGTGGCAAAAAAAACCAACTTAAATGAGCCTTGTGCTGTATGTCTTTATTTCTAACACTGCCCATATCACAAACCTCAGCTTAGTTCTGCAACCATCGGGTAGGGAACTTCCTCAGGATCAAACTGCCTCTCACACAGACTGATTTAGTGCAGTTGTGCTGCTTGTCAGCTGATACCAACTGCACTCCAGTGAGGTTAATGAATCAGCACAACTTCTCGTCCTTCCCTTATTTATTTGACGTTGATGCTGGACTCTCAGGCAGGACAGTCTCGCTTTAATTGCTCATGTGCACAAATGAGCCTGCTTTGTGTTTTCTGCCTGAATGCACATCCCCTGGTGATCACCACATGGCCCTCTGCACCCCGGACACCTGAGCGTGGTCAGCAAAGTGGCGGAAAACGATTCTGCTGAGCCTCCAGCGCCGCCTCACGCCCCGGGGGCGGGATGTCAGGACACACCTGTTGTGGATCCTCGAAGGGCAGCTGTCCCGGGGCAGGGCCGCGATCTCCTTGTCAGCCACTTCCTAAAGCAGAAGGCCACAGCACTGAGTTAACCTGTGCAGGTACCACCACAAGCTTCTCTACCACCTCACAAGTGAACTTTGCTGTCTTCCTCACTCAGCCCTTTCATTCTGGGCATCCCAACAGTGAATGTAAACTGATCCACATGGAGACCCCAAAGTTAGCCTTATTATACAGACAGAACAATCTCAAGCCACTAATTATAGTCAAATCAGCTTGTCTCTGTCCATGTGCCAGGGTGGGCTAGCCCTTTAATAGGCCCAAAATTTAACCTTATTACAGACTGAACAACCTCAAGCTAGGAATTATAGTTAGTCAAAAATCCACTTGGCTTTCTCCTTGTTGCAGGGTGGGCTAATTCTTTAAGATAAGCTGAATTAAATACGTGTTTTTTATTAACTACCTGCCCAGGTAACATGCTTTGATGTCAGTAAAAGGGGTCACATACAGTGTACTTTGGAAGGTGTTACAGGGCTTTCTTTTGGGTTTTTTTCTCCAGCGTTTCTTGGTTTTGTCCTGTAAGAACATCCAACAGCAGCCAGACTTACCAAGAGAATGGTACAATCAATATATAAAAGCAAATTCATACATTTTGTCTCTCAGGATGTTTTAAGTGTAAAAGGATCTTGCCATAACTAGGTATAGCCAGATCCAATATATACAGGAATAATCTGATACTTGCAAATGTTTTTAGTGCTTAGTAAGGCACTCTGCTGAGAGCACAGCAGTGAATATGTGCATTTTTATGAACAGATCCAACAGCCAGATCTGATGCAGCCTTCACATGCCTGTAGCTCAGACAAGAAGTAAAATTAAGCATTTCTAATTGATCAAATTGCTGGTTTTGGCTGGATGAGGCTTCCAGGTCTTTAAATAAGCAAAAAAAAAATCTCTAAAGTTTATTTAGGAAGCTATAAAAGTAACCATGTAACATCACATATTATCAGAAATAAGGAAAATAGGTTTGTGAATGTATAGTAGTGACAGCACAAGGAGGAAAAAATGTGATTTCACTGTATTTAGTGTTACATGTGCTGCTTACATGAGAAGCACTTTTCAAAAACCCCACAACCCAGCACACACATCCTCCAGTCAGGTGAATAGTGTTGTTGTACACACCCCCAAAAGGCTGAGGTAACTGCAATATGACATTCTGTGCTTGTGAGCTGGGCAAACACAAGCACTTGTGACCTGGCACAGCCATCTGGGTCTATAAAGTGACCCAGAGCACATCACAGCAGTGAGAGCCATGCATGGGCTCGTGCCCTGGCTGGGCACAGCTGTGGGGTGGCTGCTGGTACCTGCAGCTCCTTGGGAAGGATGGTGTTCTTCCGGATGGCGTTGATCCGCAGCCTCTCGTCGGCGTACTCGTAGGCCAGCCTCCTCCTCTTGACATCCCGCAGCATCCTCCAGTCCACATAGTAGGTCCGCACCTGCTGTGGGCAGGGTGAGAGGAGAACCTAGTTCAAGAAATGAAGCTTGTCACACCTGCCTGCTGCATGTAGTTTGCCCCAGTTACATAAGAATTGTTATTTCCATGAATCATGGAATGCTGTGAGTTGGAAGGGACCCACAAGGATTATTGGGTCCAATCTCAGCCCTGCACAGACACCCCAACAATCCCCCCCATCCCTGAGAGTGTTATCCAAACGCTCCTGGAGCTCTGGCAGCCTTGGGGCCGTGACCACTGCCCTGGGGAGCCTGGTCAGTGCCCAACCACCCTCTGGGGTAAGAATCTTTTCCTGAGATCCAACCGAACCGTCCCTGGCACAGCTCCAGCCCTTCCCTGGGTCCTGTCACCGGTCACAGGGAGCAGAGATCGGTGCTGCCCCTCGTGAGGAAGCTGCACACTGCCATGAGGTATAAGGGTAACGTGTGACCCAGCTTGGCTGTCGAAGGCGCCGAGGAGTTCACGGTACGGGAGGCACAGCGAGCCCCAACTTACACCGAATCCACGTTACACCCGACCCGCGCAGTCCGGGCCGCCGCGGGGCTGGGGCCGAGCCCGCAGCCATCTAACAACACCCGCAGCCCCCCTGCCCGCTGCTCGGCGCCCCGGCCGGGCACATGGCCCCGAAGAAGAGCGGGGAGGGGGGGAGGGGGGGAGGGAGGGAGGGAGGGAGTCGCTCTGACCTGCCGAGCCGCCCTCAGCACCCAGCCTAGCGCGGCCATCTTGTCGCCGCGCCGCGCGTGCGCGCGGGCATGGCGGGTGCAGCCCTTCTGGGCGCTCCTCCCTCCCTGCCCTCCATTCCCGCAACTCCTGCCTCCCTGGCGCCCCGTTCCCGCAGTTCCCGATAGTTCTGCCGCTCTATTCCCGCAGCTCCCGCCTCCCTGCCCTCCATTCCCGCAGTTCCCGATGGTTCTGCGGCTGGAAGTGTAATGAGATCCCCAACTGGTCAGAGGGCTGTGCTATGTGCCCCAGAGCTGCTGTCAGGGCTCGCTGGCACCACTCGTCATTAGAGGAAGCTGGCTCTGCCACAGAAACGTCAGGGTCCGGCCGCGAGTGGAGCAAAGGGATCCCGGGTGTGGGGAAAGGCTGTAAAAGTGACAGGGAAAGCTGTCTCAGCAGGAAAATGTGATGCAGAGGCATCGCCCCGCTGTTGTGGGGTCCCTGTGTGGAACACCACGTGTCCTACCCGCCTGTCCCTGCTGTGGGACAGGTTATCTGCCAACAGCTTTCCTAAAGGCTGGATGAGTTTTGTTTCTTGGGAGGTTTTTTGCTTGTTTATCGCCTAGAAATAGTCCTAAATTTCTATCTGTCATTTGTGGGGTTTTTGGTTTTGTTTTGTTTTGTTTTTTTCAACTCATGAATTTTGAATTATAGAATCATGGAATATCCCGAGTTGGAAAGGACTCACAAGGACCTGACCTTGAACAGGACACCCCAACACTCCCACTGTGTCCTTGAGAGCGATGTCCAAACACTTAATAAACTCTGTCAGACTTGATGCCGTGACCACTTCCCTGGGGAGGCTGTTCAGTGCCCAGCCACCCTCTGGGGGAAGAACCCTTTCCTAATACCCAAACCTTTGGGTAAGTTACAGCACTTTACAGAAAAAATTGAATAATCATAACCCCAAACAGTGAAAAACATGGGAAATTCTGCTTCTGTTGTTCTTATTCAGTGAGAGAAACTGTCCTGTTCACTGATGGGGACTTACGCAGCATTTTAAATAAGTCCTGATTTCAGGGAGAACATGCATTAAGGTTTTGATATTGAATTAATAGTTTTGATTGAATTTTCCATTTGTATCAGCTGTATCCAAAAAGTCATTCAAGAAGCTAGATTCTCTCGGTTTGTCAAGCTGCTTGTTGTCTGCATGTCCAGTGTTTAACTGAGATGCCTGGTATCTGATGCAGAAGTATGGAATATGCTGGAAGAAGTGGCCAGGTTGGCGGGCTGATTCAAATTTTATTATCCACGTCAACAGCTTCCCCAGGAACTTATTCACCTGGGCTGATGGTGATGAGTGGAAAGAAATAATTTTTAGTGCTGATAAAGTGGCTAATTCTCCACAGCCTGTTCTGCCAACCCAGGTGTTAACTACCCTGAAGGTGTTGGTCCTTCAGAGGTGCCCAGCCGAAGCCACTAATACATGTTTACAGAGCACTAAGCTAGCAAAGGGATAGCTATTTTCAATTCTCATTGCTTTACTTGGGTCTCATGAGCCACAGAGAGGTGAAATGCTGCTCACTGGCCTCATTTCCCAACTCCCTGTGCTCCCTTCATATCCTGAGGAGTCAAAAGGCTGCTTTAAACAGAGAGAGAGTCTGTCTATGGAGGGGAAACTGCAGCAGGAGAAAGAGCCTGCCCAGCCTGTGGGCTGCAACCCTCTGTGAGCATCCAGTTCAAACCTCGGACTGTTTATGACCCTGGTTCTGGGGTGTTCATGCATGGCTGGCTTGAAAGCAGGTTTCTGGTGTTTGCAGGGAGAGAATTTCAAGCTTTGGTCCCTGATGTAATAGCAAGTCTGTTACCAGCTTTCCAGCTGGTAAAAGTGATCAGTGGAATATCATCCCAACAAATAAAGCAGGGAATGTGATCAAAGGGTATTTGGATATTACAGCACTCATTCTTTTTTACAATATTTCGTTTCACTTCCCCTTTCGTGTTTTTTCGATGGTCCAGATGTGGGAGGAACTGGTGGGTGTGGGAATAACTGTTTCTTCAGCCAGGGCTAAATCTCTCCCTTGCTCGTCAGCATCACCTGTGTGATTGGCACTTCCCCAGCTGAGATTGGCAAGGGCTAGTGATGTGCATTGATATTCCTTGGGCTGCTGCCTTCAGCTCCCTCAGCACAGCTTCTGGTTGTAGCAAAGCAAAGGAACTGATCAAAATCTGGGAGTTTGTTAGCTGAAAACTGGGCTCAGTAACATATGTGGTTAAAATAATCGTGTGGGTACCTTAATGGTGCCTACAACATGTATATTGCTTTCTTTTAAGTTCTCAGGGGAGTTTTTTTTTAAGTATTGTGCTGGATAAGTACAGTGTTGTGTTTAACTACTGCTGAGTTTAAAGAGTGTTTTCTTTTTACTTTCTGATTTACTCCACCTGAATTTCTCATCATACTACAAATGTGCTTGTCAGTGTGGGAGTCTCAGTAACATTCCTGGGATGTTTTCAGCCAGATTTACCAGGCTGGAGAGGCTTTCTGGCTTTTGACTAGTAGCAGAGCATAAAACAAATAGGAAATGGTTCTTCCTGTTGGTATGCAAGACTGATACTGAGTAGGGGAATTGCTCCCAAATCCAGCGTGCTCCTTAGGCAGTTTGTAGGAGGGAAACATCCCGAGGCTTCTATTGGTTCCTTTCATCTGGTCCCTGGGAACTTAAATTCATGGAGGAACTGCTGCTGGTTTGCAGCTGGAGTGGGAGCAGGAGAGGAAAGTGATCTTTCAGCTTGCTCAGCTTACCTTTCAAGTGATGGCTGCATCAGAAGGGCTCTGAACCAGACAGCTGAAAGTACTTGAAAGGTAAGAGAAAAGTATTTTTATTTCCTTTGAAATTCCTGTTGTTTGTTCTGAGTGAAAAAGCTGGCCAGTTTCTGTCTGACTTCTCATAGCAGATGCCCTCTAAGGCTTTGAAAGCCTTACATAAACATCAATAATCCTGTATTATGGGCATGTATTATTACTACAAAACATACAGTAGTATTTAATGTCACTGCATTTTGAAGGGCTTAAGCTTTCCCAGGTTGTCTCCTCCAACCATATGAAACCACACATCTGCTAATGAAAATGGGAGTTTTGCCTTGGGATCTAATGGAGCTAAGGTTGAATTGTTTTAGAATGCTTGTTCCTAGTAATTTCCATGTTGGGCTCTGAGTTCTGTGTGACACTATTTCGTTTAAAAGCCTTTCCATTTGTCATGAGACTGTACTGCAATTTGACCACACTTACCTCTTATAATTGCAACAGACACTCTTTGGTTATTGCTTGATATTTTCTTATCCAAAAGCTCTTCTGTGCCTTCTTGTGCACCTTTTCTCAGACAGTGGTGAAAGCCAGTAGAAGTTCAGACAAGGGGGAATGGCTTTAAGCTGAAAGAGGATAGGTTTAGATTATATATTAGGGATAAATTCTTCCCTGTGAGAGTGGTGAGGCCCTGGCACAGGTTGCCCAGAGAAGCTGTGGCTGCCCCTGGATCCCTGGAAGTGTCCAAGGCCAGGTTGGACGGGGCTTGGAGCAACCTGGGCTAGTGGAAGGTGTCCTTGCCCAGGGCAAGGGGTGAAATGAGATGAGCTTTAAGGTCCCTGCCAATCCAAACAATTCTAGGATTCTATGAGTCTAAGTTCTTTACCACATAAAATGAAATTCATCACTATTTTCACAATAAAAGTACCTTATTGATTATACTACTTATAGTAAAAATGTCTATCACTGACTAAATAAAATTGATCCAATACAGGAGTTACAAAATTTTTGAGCCGTGCAGGCAACAGAACAAAGATTTGCTTCCGGAAAGACTGAGTTAAACTGGAAGTTACTGATGTAACAGAAGGGAGCTGAGTCATTTGTAACAAAATGCATATTTATAGTAATGAGGAAATATGCAAATAGTGTTAAACCGCTCTGCACATGAATATGTAGGATTTCGGAAGCAATCTCTCAGTCATGTATGAACAGTCAATACATCTTGCTTATCAGATGTTGAAGAAGAATTGGCATGAAAGAAGAGGTAAATATAAGGATGAATCTAGAACTACAGTACCTCCCTGGCTGATTATAATTCTGTTTTTCTATTAACCATTTCAAATAATCCCAAACTTCTGTAGTGATAGATAAGGCTCATACAGTCTGGAAGTAAAAAAAGGTAGACAAAAGAAACAACCCTGCTAAATAAATGGTGTGGTGTTTTTTTGTTGGCAGTCATTGATAGCATTCATTGCAATCATTAATTTAATTAAGATTGCATAATATTGAAAACAGAATGCTGGCCGGCTTATTACAGCTGCTCCATGGAATAGCTTCTGTGACCAATCCCAGAAAAAAAATCTGATGCAGAGCTTTCTAAAGCAGCTGAGGTTTGGACAGCAGAGTATTTTCACCACAGCAAATAAAGGCAAATAATCCATTTGGTTAAACTAAATTATACTTATGGAGAGTCTGTAAAATTATAAGTTTGTCTCAGCTGAATGCCTCACTGAGAAAAGCGTGTATCCTGTGACTACAATCCCCCTTTCTGTTCTCAGTCCCATCTCCATGTTACGTAGACACACGGAAGACCTATCCCCCAAACCTTCAGGCACTGAGCTGTAGGATGGAAGACATGCAGAATTGGATTATTGGAATCTTTCACACAAATACTGCAGGTTGTCTCTACTTTTGATCATCCTATGCTTTCCTCTGCAAAGGCTGGAAAGATATGAGCAAGGCTTCTTCCATCCCTTCCCTTAGGATGATATTCTGTGCCTGCTAGATCTGACTGTTAGGCACTCTTTCCTAAATTATTCCTTTCCCTAATCTGCTATTATTGCCAGTTATATGTATGACATGATATTCTCTACAAAGAGTCAGTTAAACCTACTCCTTTTAACAGCAGGGAAAAATCTCTTTACTGCATGATGAGGAAGCCAAAAGAAGCTGTTCTCTTTTATTATGCTTGACAGAAATGCTTATGTTTAGAGGTTTTTCCTCCTGAGTGATCTCTAAACCCAGGAAAATCTGAGATCAATTTGTGGTTTCCATGAAGCCCTAATTAGTCATGACATCATGGTACAACCCAGAATGTCATTAATCACTTGGTGCTGAGTAAAGGGATTTTGTGCATGTGTCTGTTTGTTTGGGAACTTCATCTAGAATTTATAAATTCTAGATGGAAAAGCCCTCTAAGCTCAAGTCCAGCCATTAGCTCAGCACTGCCAAGCCCATCACTAAACCATGTCCAAGAGCCACATCTACATGTCTTTTAAATCCATCCCGGGATGGTGATTGCACCACTGCCATGGGCAACCTGTGCCAGTGCCTGACTACCTTTTCAGTAAAGAAATATTTCCTAATATTATGTAAGGCTATAAGATAAGGAATTGTAGACTGAATCTTGAAATCTATACCTTATTTTGGTTGGTGTCAGTGATGATTTTGCTTGAAGAGATGCACTAGGGTGGCCTGCAAAACACGTGTAGTCAGGTGTAATATGTATTTTCAATGGTGGTGGGGCTTTGTTTTGTTTTTAGAAACCAAAGCATAGTGTTTCTGAGCAGGAAGGACACCTTCCTATAGCTGTGCTGCCAACGGGAGGTAGGAATCTAATGGTAGGGATACTTCCAGAGGTTTTGCAGATATTTAGGAGAGATAAGGATGTTTATTACTGAAAACAGTTAATTTTCATCATCACTCAGGATTGCATGACTCTCAGAAATGTGATTATAAATTATTATTATTATATATTATATATATATCAAAGCAGCACTATTATCTGAGTTCAGATGTGCTGTTACTGTGGATGCATATTGGCCAAATGCTTTCTAGTTATCACATTACCTAATTTAGCACTTAAATAATATTTTTCTTCCACTCGTGCAATGAATAATATGACTGCTTAGTAAGTCACGTATGGTGGCATTTTGCATTTGGATCCTGTGGTATGAAGTTCTAACTTTTAACCAAGTGAATATCATCCCCTATGTAGATTGACATCTACCATTAATGCCAACACTTAGTGTGTAACGTTGAATAAACCAACTGATGAGTTTAGGTTTCTAACTTTATATTTTATCCTTCCATCCCTGCTTGTTCAGCTTCTTCCTTCCTGTTATTCTTTTCTATGAGGTGTTCATTTAGTCCAAAATTCTTGCTTGGTTGACAGCACAAAACTTTTACAGAAAACAGTTTTGTTTCTGTCAAAGATTAGACCCGAAGGCTTTAAACACTTGAAGTTCAATTTTGACTTCTAAATGTCAATGAAGTTTAACAGTAATATTTTGTGTATTTTTGAGTCTTAGTTTTGAGCCTTACTCAGCCTGAAAACAAGCTCTGCCTATATATTTATGGAGGGTAGGAAAGAACTATTCTTTCTGAAATAAAAACACAGAAAAACAAATAGGTTTGCAGCACATCTTACTCCGTGTGTTAACAGATGTGCTCTAGTAGCTTTTAAATGAACCTTCCCCAATGCTAAGATGATAAATCAGATAAATGAGTCAAAGAAAAATAAACTTGAAATCCCTCAACTGAATCTAGTGTTCAGGCACACAAAATGCCAGTGCCCTGGTGTCAAATGGAGGGAATTTTTAAATTCTCCCAAATCCAAATAACAGTGTGGGCCATGTGCTATGTTAGAAGAGTAATGTAAAGTGGGCAAAACTACCTCCCAAACTTCCTGTACCAAAAGATCAGTGCCAGCTCTCTGAATTCTTCATGTGCACAGCATCAGCACAGTTATCAGGCTTTGAGGTGAACACTATGCAGGGTGCTGGAGACTGAAGGTTGCAAACTTAGAGCTCCTAGTTGGAGGGTCTGGAAGCTCTTTAACTCATCCAGTGTGACTCTTTCCCAGGTACTTGCCAACCTAGTTCTGAATCAGGGCAAAACAGATAATTTGTCATTTAGAAAATCACGAAAACCAGCTTTAGGATCGCACTTCTTTTTTTTTTTTTTTTTTTTTTTTTGATCCCGAAAGCAGCTGTGCGGTTTGAAGGGTCAGCACTTCCCCTGAAAATGTGCCAGATGGATTTCCAGAGCCGGCTTGCCCTCCAAGTGGGGTTATTGCTGTGCTGTGCTCTTCAGACATCTGCTGGTCAGCATCCTGCATCTCACAACTGTTCCAGTGATGCTCAGGGAATACCCTTCAGCCACTCCTGTAAGATTGACCTGCCCACATCCTCCCAGATTAAGGTGGAAGCAGATCCCTTACAGCATGATGGAGACAGCAGTGGGGTGCAGCTGGATCCTGGAGAGGCTGAGAAAAATGAAGAGCAGAATATAATTTTTAGGCACAACATCTATGTGCACACACCCAAAGGGAACTGTAAAACTTTGACCCACATTAAGGATCTGTTGGAAAGGATGGAGAAGCTTGAGAAGGAAGTGGCAGAGCTGAGGGAAGTTTGCAGTCCTCAGAAGTGCTGTGGGGGAAGCCAAGGTAAGTAAAAATTCTGGTATCCATTTGTTATAGATTAGGAAATCAGGGGAATTTTTCTTCCCCTGCCCCACTCCAAGGGAAAGAAACGGAGTGGGGGGGGGGGGGGGGCGCGGAAGGGAGGTTATTAGCGTTACAAAAGATATAGCCTGCCTAGGTTAATGGGCCATTTGGAGACTGGAGAGGGGGAGGCGGGGAGCTGGTCCTGTTCGGGAGGTGAGGGGCAGACTGCATGGCTGGATCCCTGGGTGCAGACAGGCATTTTTGGGGAGGGGGACCGGAGGTCTAGTTTTCTTTTGGCTGTTAGTCCTGGTGAGCTCGATCTCACATCCTGCTGGCTTCGACCTGCCTGACTGTCCCGCTGCGCGGAGCTGCTGTGCTTCATCGGAGAGTTAGCTTGCCCGCGGGAGAGGAGGAGGAGTTTTTGAGACACCACCACCTGAGACTGCAGTGAGTCCTCGCCACTTGAGACAGCGGTGAGTTCCCGTGGGAGTGTACTGCCTGCCTTCCTTTTCGTCCCCACGGAGGGAAGGACCTCCCCATCTCCTTCTCAGCTTCCTCACGCGGTCTGAGACCGCTCTCTCTCCAGCTCCCTCTTCCCGCGGGGTGACTGCCGGAGCCCACAGCGCCCCTGCCGACCACGACCAGGCACTGCAGATCATACACCTTCCAGCGGCCCAACAGCGCCCCTGCCGACCACGACCAGGCACTGCAGGTCATACACCTTCCAGCGGCCCAACAGCGCCCCCTGCAGACCACAACAGGGCGTTGCAGACCCTGCACCTTCCAGCGATCCAACAGCGCCCCCTGCAGACCACAATTAGGACTGTGCTAAAGGACAGAGAAGGGGAGTTTCAGAGAAGTATTCATTTAGACTTGTCGTTGTTGTTGTTGTTTCTTGTTACTGTTTTTGCCAACATACATATATCTTTTAATAAAGGGTTGTTATTTCTTGTTTTTCCACATTTTCCTCGAGTAAAGCCCCTTAATTTGACATTACAATTGCAGAGAGAGAGAAGTTTGGTCTACCTCATAACTCATCCTCTTTAGCAAACAGTCCAGTCTCATCAGACTGAGACACCATTCTTACTTCCCAGGCACAGCCTACTCACTGCCAAGATCTGGGGACTTGAATCATTTGTCAATGATATGGGGGGTTCTCCATGAGCAAAATACTTGAGTCCTTCACTTGGGATGGTGCCCTGGCTTCTATGATGTGAGAAGAAATCTGAAGTTCCCAAAATGTGGTACTACAATGACATTTCTGGAACCAGCACAGGGGAAATCTCCCCAGCTATCCTTCAGAAGTGGGAGGGAACACGTTCCTGAGTTTCACGTAGGTGGGAGGATTCAATAGAGGATTTTCTGGTGAACAGGAGGGTTAAAGATGAGGGAGGCACTTCTTGTTGCTGTCTTTTTCTTTCTCAAATTTGCCTCCAGAATTTAGCCATTGTTGAGAATTTGTCTTTTTCTTTCCTCTTTGCTAAGTGACTAACAGAAGAGCAGAGTTTATAGGATGATGATGATTGCAGTGGCCACTCCCTGGGATCACAGTTCTATACCGCATGGCCTCTAAGAAAAGATTTAACAAACTGGTGGTTTTTGTGGAATGGAGATGGGGAAAGTGCCAAGTCTTTGGTCACATGAAAAATACAGGTGTATGGCAGATGGGAAAACCGTGCTCTCCCTCTTAATAATGACTGTGGTAAGAAATGGTGAGCTTAAATTACAACAGGAAGATTCAGGTTAGAGTAATTGACTCTGGGATGGTCATGGAACCTACATTCCTGCTGACCACAGAAAAATGTGTTGGGAAAGGCAGTGGTGGAGCTGGGGCAGATGGACAAGGTGATGCCATTGGGTCTCTTTTAGTCCCTATTTTCCAGTGATAGTTATGCTTTCCCCTTTAATGACCTCAAACACACTTTTGCACGACCGGTCTATTGCCGTGTTCCTAATTTTTCCTTTCGCTTTATTTTTGTTTCCTCTCCTCTGTGTGTCACCCTTGCCGTTGTGCCTCCTGGTGCTGCCGTGGCCAGGCGTCCCTCCCTGCAGCGGCCATGGGACTGTTCTCGACAGACCTGTGGCCGTGAGTGTGCCGAGGGCTGGCAGGGCAGCGACTGCTCCCACCCCGCCTGCCCCAGCCGCTGCAGCGGCCACAGGCCTGGGACAGCGAGACGCGTGTCTGTGACAAGCCTTTCTTTGGGGAGGATTGCAGCCTTCGGCTCTGCCCAGAGAGAACTGCAGCGGCCACAGTGTCGGTGGACAGAAATTGTGTGAACAATTCCAGTTGCATTTCTGAGACCTTCACCTTGGCATGGCTGGGTGCAGACAGTAAAAAAATACTGCGCCACTAATATGGCTGCAGGCCTTGTGCCAAGGTGAAGGAGGAGTTGTTCTGGCAGGAAAACAAGTTTTATGGACACCTACTGATATCCAATTAGTACTGTACACCACAGTATGTTTTCCTTATGTATCCAATGTAACCTGGGGAAGAATCACATGTCTGTGTGTCACAGGCAGCATATAAGCTGTCTGTCCTCTAATAAAGCGGACATTTTTGCCAATCATATTGATTTGAGTGCATTTCTGTCTGACCCCCTCCGCCGTTACCACAGGACCTGTGACATGGCCACAGGGGTGTGCCAGTGCCACGAGGAGTTCACGAGCGAGGACTGTGCCAACAAACAATGTCCCGGGGACTGCAGTGGCAATGGGTTCTGTGACACAGGAGAGTGCTACTGCCACAATGGCTTGTTTGGCCTCGACTGCTCCCAGGGTAAGACCTGCCTGTGAGTTATTTCTCCCTTCTTTCTAGCAATTTGAGTTTACCTCTCCAGCTCCCATACACTTTTAGTTCATCCTGTAGGTAAACCAACCCTGGGGGTCACTGTGTTCCTGGAGTTTCTGCTGCCTGACTGGCCCTTGTCTTCAAGAATTGCCTCGAAAGCATTGCTGAAATGGGAAAAGTTGGAAATGCAACTAAAGGTTGCACTAGCACCAGCCTGTGTGCAGCAGCTGAAGGAGAGAGCAAAATGGGCATGGAGCCTGTAATTAAAGACGGAGACAGTCTGTTTCTTGACATGCAAATGAGACAGTATAAAATCATGCTTGCCGATGAGGTAGTTGATTTAATAAAACCTGTGAGACAAAGGACACGTAAATCCTTTGAAGTGAGGTCATTGGGAAATTCTCCCTCGTCCTGCTTTGTTACAAGGCGGTAGGATTTGCCTAAGACCTGACCAAGCTGACCTCGAGGGGTGTGTCCAGCAGTTTCTGCTTCATTCTGCAAAATTTACAGCCTCCCTACAACTACAGATTGGTACTCCAGGCTTCAGCACACAGCCTGTTACCCTGGAAGTGCCTTTCCTCAGCACATCACTGCTTGATTTTAATCTTTCTCAGCTCCTTATGAAGGAGAAGTAGGTAACAGCCACACACTGAGCAGCAGGTGTTGCTCAGTAAGGCTTTGCAGTGACCTGACTCACAGGTTTGTTCTGCTCTGGATCATCCTTGATCTATCTGTTTAGAGACTCACCTTTTAAATAAAAGATTATTAGCTCAGATTCTTCACTCAAAACAGAGCTCTGTATCAAAACTTTGCTCCTCCTGCCCCTTCCACACTATCCAGAAGTGTTTCCCTGTGGCTCCAGCACTCTTTTTCCCTGTCAGTAGACTGAGATTTGCTACTCAGGGAGCAGCACCTTTACTGGCAAGAGGTGGCAAGCAGAAGAGTTTCTCCTAGAGGAGAAACAATTCTGCCAGAGAGCTGTCACCCAGTAAGCCTCTCCCAAAGGGATGGCTGAGTCCAGCCTTGCACCCTCTTCCTCACAGGACACCTGCAGCTGTTTTACAGGCTGAGATAGTGTTCTCTGTTCTGAGTGAGCAAGGAGTTAATGCATATAGCACAACCCATTTTGTTACTGTTTCTGAGCGCTACACATCCAGTCCTGCTTAAAAACTCCAAGTCCTAAAAGCAAATGGTTCCCACCTCAGCAGCTGTATCCAAGTGCTCCTCTTGCAGGGATGTCAAACTGCTTGTCTTGTTCTAGTCTGGGTTAGATTTATGCATCCTGGGATACTTACACTGAGCACTGTTTTTATTTAGATATCATCATTATTATTGTATCCTATTTTTGTGTGTCTCAGATCATGAAATGACATCTTTTGTTATGTATTACCATGGTAACTGGAATGTCTGAGCATTTAGAAGTTGCTATCAAGCATACAACAGTATAATTAATGCCTTGCAGTTCCTTCTGAAGGAGAAATAAAGGACATGTTGAATAGCTGAGAGGAAGATACAATCCTCTTCCCAACTATGCTTAGACAAGGAATAAACCACACCTTGTGTATTTCGGTTCTTTATTATTTTACTGCAAAGCTGGATTATTCAAATCCAGCTTCTGTATCAGAAGAAGAGACAGGATGAACAGTCTCATGTTTTGTACAAATTTTTCAATAAAAGCAATGGCATGCACATAAGTGAGGGAGTGTTTGGTGAAAGCTGTGAATGCCACGTCGGAATGAATGCTGCCTTTCAAGTGAGAAGAATCTCCTGATGTTATCTGACCTCGTATTGCTGACACATGCCTTTTTACAGGTGCTTACTATATATTTTTCACTATCACTTAGTGCCTTGCTAATGAAATACAGCTGTAGATAGTTTGATCAGCTTAGATGTGCTCACTTGTAATTAAAGTCAGGTAAACTTGAGTGTAAACAGATGCTCTACGTTGACTGCTTTCAAGGGCTGCTTCAAGGCACTGATGAGCTGTCTGTCTTGTGGCAAAACAGTTAAGGCACTGTTGGTGTTCTGAAATATATTGTAGGCAGCAGGTTTGCCCAGGTCTCCTCCAGGCACCAAGTATAAGCTTCCATCAGTACTCAGTCAGAAAAGTTCAGTTTTCTGCCTCTGCCATGGAGAAGCTGTGTTCCCCAGTTTTGGGGACCAGCTGACATTTTGAAATGGCTGACAGTGATAGGAAAAGAGGGTTTTGGCTTGTCTTTCTCTTCCTAGATGCATTGGAAGGGACAGCTTTATGAGAGAGTTTTTCTTGTGTCAATGTGAGTTTAGAAGCTGTAAAAAGTCGCCCACAAAATTACTGAAGAATTTTGAACTCCTATTCTACCTGTAAGATTCTGGAATCTCTGAAATTCAGCTCTTACAAAAGGGTAGGTGTGCTGCTTCCAAAGACTGAAAAATCCCTTATCAGGCTTGACATTTTCCTGAGGTTGTTTTGTAGATTAGTCCATTAAAAGAAAACTAATTTTAAACAACAGAACTTACAACCTCCACACTGCCATTGTGAGGTTGCTCCTCTGCCCTGTGTAGGTTCTGATTATTTGGAACACCCTTGACTTGTGTTTTCAAGCTGTTCTTGACAGACACAGGGGCTGCAAAACTTCTTTAAAAAGGAAAAAAAAAATCCACAATGAGTAATGCTGCTCATGTTCTTATGTAACCCCTGGAGTCTAAGAACTGCAACTAAGACAAATACCAGCTGCTTCAAGAGCTACACTGAACTCTGATTCACCACCTAAAATAGCAAAGCCTTGAGGGAGTCAGATAGGTCTGCAGGGTGGGCAGAAAGGGAGGAGCAGCAGATGGCTGACAGTGGAGCAGGGGAAGGTTGAGCCTTGTTCTTGGAGCTGGGAGAGGTCAAGCTGGAAGGATATCCTCAAGTTGGTTCTTATGGAAGGTGAGACAAGTAGCCTGCGAGCTCGTCTTGCAGTAAAAATGGAAAGTCTCATCTAAATGGTAGAACAGACCTGCTTTCTCCCCACCCTGGTTTCTCATGGATGCCTTTCTTGAGGGGATGTAGTGGGAAACCCAGGTGACTGTTTTAGGTGGCCACAGCAGCAAGGCAAAAATGAAGGAAATGTGTACATGGAATGGTTTGAGTTGGAAGGCACCTTAAAGCTCATCTCATCTCACCCCCTGCTGCAGGCAGGGACACCTTCCGCTAGCCCAGGTTGCTCCAAGCCCCGTCCAGCCTGGCCTTGGACTCTTCCAGGGATGGGGCAACCACAGCTTCTCTGGGCAACCTGTGCCAGGGCCTCACCACCCTCTGGGTAAAGAATTTCTTCCATAACATGCCATGACAGGTATTGTAGTGGTTTAATTAATCTGGAGATTCCTAATCCTGCACTTTGAAATGCTTTCTCAGGAGTTGATAGCCCAACCAATGTGACAACAAACCAAGTGACAGAGCATACAGCCACTCTCTCTTGGAATAAAGTGGAGACTCCTATTGACAGGTACATGGTGAGATAAACCTCAGCTGATGGAGACACCAAGGACATATAGGTGAGGAGTGACAACAACATGATCACCTTACTGGATCTGAAGCCAGGCATGGAATATGTCATCCACATCTGGGCAGAGAAGGGGCCCCAGAGGAGCAAGAAGGCAAGCACCAGGACTGCTGCTACAGGTGAGCTGTAGAAGCACCAGAGGGAGCTGAGTTTGAAATTCAAACTCCTTCATAATTTTTACTTGTTTTAGGAAAGCTTCTCCTGCTTTGGACATGTTTTCAGTGAGGCAAAAAATTCATGTAATTCTTACTAGTGAGGCTGAACAGGTCTCCAGCTCAGATTAAGACTCTGAGTCCTGTTGTGGACAGACGTTATGGCAAGGGATCTGTTACTATCAGTACAGAGAACAGTGAAATCCAGCCAAAACTAAAACCTCATAACCAATTGGAATGTGTAGTTCATGCCTTGCCTTTAAAATGCCATAAATAATTTCCAAGATTTTCTTTGGGTGACTGTTGTGGCCTTTCCCAACAGAACAGGGGGCTCACACATTTTGCACATATAATCAGAGCGTTTGTTAAAATGGAAATCCAGATTTATTTGGATCATGGCATAAATTAAGAATTATGGAGGGTATCAAATCTCACAAAGAGTGGATTTGGTCGCTGTCCTAGTCTCCATTGGAAGGGTGCTTGCAGCAGCATCTGCAGCTGGGTTGGGAAACTCCCTGAACCGCTGTCTTGATCAATTTGTCCAATCCAGCCAGCTGTGTGTGGCTGTGTGTACAGGAGCAGGTTCCACTGGCTGTTTACCAACGTCTTCTCTATGTACAATCTGCACTTCTACACCAAAATTACCTAGGGAAGTGCTTGGGATGCTCCACCCAGGATGTTAACTAACATATTTAAACATATAGATTGGACTAGACACAACAGGAGCTGCCTCAGGGAATTTGTAGGACTGTTTGTAGTCCAATATGAGGGGATCAGTCAATCCCTTACTTCAGCCAGTCCATGTTCTCACTGGTACGGGTGACTGGCTGGGAAGCTCCTGGACCACCAGGGAGTTAAGGAGTTAAAAGCACTGCACACGAGGAGCAGCACAGCCCATACCCAGCTGCAGTGCAATTAGAACTAAAGAACAAACTTGATTTTCGTATCACACAAGAAAATCATTCGCTCAATTTTTTCTGGCCACAGGTGAGCATCTCATACTGCTAAGGAGCTCAGCTGTGATTATTCAAATTCCCAGCTCCCACCTTGTGCCACTCTGGGGTGGCACAAACAAGCCTCAGTATCTTCCATGAAAATGAAAAGTGATGTGTTTTTGTCTCACAAAAGAGGTGAGATTAGTACACACAGAAAAATCACAAGTTTTACCATAGCTAATGTGTAGTAAATCACTGTGCAGCTAAGCTGGTGTGTGGTAAATTACCGTGTGGCTGTCAGATGGTTGTGCATTTGTGCCCTGGAGCTTAGAGCCTCCAGCAGAATAAGAAATGCTGCTCCAATAATTTGAGAGGCATCTGCAAGTCCTTTATTGGTCAGGCTGCCAAGATATATTTAGCAGTTCAGCAAAGGAAAAAAAGCCAAACAGAAAAAAAATTCTGTGTAAGGTTGTGGGGCTGTAGGGCTGCCCTCAAAGGCTGTGTCGGGATAAGAACTTGATGCTCTTGCAATCCAATAATGTGTTTCCATCTGTGAACAGGGCAAGGGAATGATTGTAATAGTGGGAGGAGATTGAAAGTGAAATGATCTTGTTTCAGGAGAGCTGCATTTCACAGGTTGTGAGCAGGTGATTTATTTTTTGGGTTAATTTCCAG
This sequence comes from Pseudopipra pipra, assembly GCF_036250125.1. Taxonomy (NCBI): domain Eukaryota; kingdom Metazoa; phylum Chordata; class Aves; order Passeriformes; family Pipridae; genus Pseudopipra; species Pseudopipra pipra. The sequence goes on from NC_087557.1 coordinate 3,135,681, forward strand.
AACAACGCAGGCAAGAGGTGGTGATCTTCAGGAAGCAAAAGACAGTAACAACATATTCTGCCTGGGCTCTCTCTCTACCCAGGCAGGGTTGGCTGTGCTTTTGTTGAACCCCAGCAAAGAGCTCTGCTCTTCTAGCTGGGAGGAGGAGACCTAGACCCCAGCTGAAATACCTCAGAATTGGGCACCTCCCAGCTTTGTAAGAAAGAAAGGGTGAGAGGTGGAAGAAGTCAGCAGGCCCCTGAGAGGAAGGAGTAAGAGTAGCCCCACTGGGACACTCGTGTTCTTCACTCCCAACAGAAACCAGCAGCCCAGCTCACCCAGTGCAGGGCAGAGGGATGACTGACCGTGCCAATGCACTGACATGCAGATGTGGTTACCAGTGTGCCAGGAATGGCAGGACATGGAAGCAGTTTGCTTGTTTTATCTTCCTTGCACTGTATCCAGCAGAACAAAATGATTTGGCTCCATGAATGGTGATATCCAATGGTGACTTGCTTAAGTACTGGTTATTTACAGTGTATGATAAAACACAGTTTATAGCTAAAGATAAAACTTTAAGATTTACCAGTTTGGACTGGAGAAAAAAAACGAGCAAGCTTTTGGATACACAGGCCCTTTTTAGGTCTTTAGACATAGAATCACTTCTCAAAGCTCATTTGTTTTCCCAAATGTATTTGATAGTCTAATAAAACACACTACCTCTGTCTATAAAACCTGTGTTTTCTGTGTCTTTGGGCCACTGTGATTACCACAGCACTATACTAAAACTTCTAATAATTGTGACTTTTGCTTGCAGAAATCGACAACCCAACTGAACTGTTGTCTGACCAAGTGACAGAGGACACAATTACTGTTTCCTGGAACAAAGTCCAGGCTTCAATAGACAGATACAGACTGAGCTACACCTCGGCTAAAGGGGACACAGACGAGACAGAGGAGGAGAAAGACAAGAACGTCCCAGTCCCTTGGCAGGACTGGAGCCAGGCACGGAGTACATCATTTACATCTGGGCAGAGAAGGGAGAACAGCAGAGCAAGGGAGTCAGCACTGAGGCTGTGACAGGTAAGTGGACAGTAGGTTTTGTTGAGTGTAAGCTCAGAGCATCTCATACTGCACTCAACAGTGCACATACAGGCACTGTTAGGCTTAGTCCATCCTGGACAGTGTAGTTCACCACCACACTATGATCTCCTCTCTGCTTTTTCATGACCTCTGAACTTTGATCTTCTCTCTCCCAAAACAGGGAGCTCAAGCATATCTGTGAAAGGGCTTCCGGGTCTCTCCAAATATCTATGTTATCTCTGCACAGCAATTCTACTTCTCAAAACAGAGGATAAACAGCATCAGGCATAATATATGGGGTTTCCCACGCTACTACTACTCTGCAGGCCTCGGCATTCCCAGCTGCAAGGTCAGTTGAGTGAATGTACCATCTTGCTCACTGTTCTTCTGCTTTTAACCCGTCCCTCCCAACAGAAGGACCCTGCTCTCTTGGTATTTTGTTTCATGAGCTCTCTTTGCATTGCTGGGTATTGAAGATGCATGGTTGTAACCCCACTTAAATTATTAAATATAATAATTTAAATATCTGCCTATAGGCTCCCATAACAGACACTAATGCTATAGGTGATTCTAGAAGAGGCAGATGTTGTAATACAGGAGTGATGACAGCTGATGGTCCTTATATCACTAGTCCTTCATCAAAAGCATGCGGTGCTTCATATGCTGCTACCAAGCCCAAAAATAACAGAAGTTTAACAGCCAAAGTGAAATCATTTCAGAATCAGACTTAAAAATAATGGCCTGCCCTTTGATTCGTGAACTTAGGCTGGTCCTAGGAGGCTGCCAAGCAGGCTTAAATCTGTCTTGTTTGGTCAACCATAAGGATTGTGGTAAACTGGGAACATTCAGGGTCACTCCGTATCTATTGTCCTTGTTAATGTACTTATTTGTAGTTTATGAATTCAGCTGGTCCAAGATAGATGGGTTGAAGCTTGGATTTAGGGCAAGATGCCAAAGAGTTCACCAGTGCTTACGGAGGTTGAGGGCAGCTGATGGGGACAAATGGAGATCTCGTGAGGTCAAAAGGCCAAACCTATCTGGAACTAGAAATGCAAGGAGTGTTTCATCAGTTTCAAATGGATTTTTTTTGAACTGGCACAAAAACAGAGGCACCTGGAAATTTCTCATGAGGTGAAACTGTTGGGAGAGGGAATGCATTTAGCACTAGTAGGGATATTTTTGAAGTATCTTCAGAAAAAATTACACCTCTGCTAAAATAATACAACTTCTGAGGAAAAAAGAATACATTTTCTCACTCAAGGTGCTGGCTGATTATTCTTAAGCATTAAAACTGGCTGTGGCAGGGAGCTGCTCTGCAGGGACCTCCTGCTCCCATGGGAACTGCCGGCCGGCCTTTAAGGGCAGCGCTGTGAGACTACAGCCTCTGAGGCTGCCTTTCCCATCCTGGGCTTCTCGGGATGGAATTCATTCCTTTTAGCTCCCTCTCCTGTCCAGCGGGAGGTACACAGGTAGTCAGCTGCTCTGACAACATTTCTGGGCTGTTTTACTTAAACCAATTGTTTAGTGCTCTCCCAAATGAAGTCCGAGTTCGTCAGGTAATGGACTAATGCTTAACTTCTCAGACGAGTGAAAGGTGGTCTCAGGTTGTAAGGAATAGCCAGCATTATAAACACCATGGTGTGTGAAATACAGTGTTACTGTCCCTGTTCCTATACTTGGTGTTTCGATTTCTTCTTCTCTGCCTTTTTTATCTGCTTTAAGCAGTAACCTTATGCACAAGGAGTGCAACATTTCCTGGGAGGAGCCACCCTGCTCCACTCTTCTCATTTAAATAAGAGAGAAAAAAGTTGGCCTTGGCTTTCTCCATGACCTTTTCACAACTGTATTATTTCACTGATGCATTATAATTGTTGGTGTTTTTATGCTTCCAGCACTCTTCAAGGCCTGGGATGCTTTATTGCCTGGTTTATACAGAGAAGAACTGAACTGACAGACAAAAACATGACCATAGTCCTCCAGGGAGGCTTATGGAAGAGCAGGGAATTGAAATTAATTATTCAGTTATAGTTTAAAATAAACTCAGGTGTAGTTCAGTGTTGGAGCACCCATCCTTGGAGGCCAGCAGTGCCCACCAGGGACCTTTGCTCTAAAACTTCCAAAGTCAGACAAGCTCTTGCTGCCCATGGAGTGCCCAGGCTGGCCCACCAACTGCACCACAAAGCCAAACCTTGCAGGCTTTCTTTACCAGGGATAAGGGCTGTTGTTTACTTTTTGCAGCCCGGTGCTCAAAATGCGATTTCTCCTAGGCAAAATTCCAGACGAACCAAGATTCCTCCTGGACAAAATGTGCCAGCAGAGAAAGCTTAGTTACAAATTTCTCACAGGAAATTTTCAGACGTGCCCATAAATCTCATCACTGTTTGGGAGAAGGTTTTCTCATCTGTAACAGAATAGTCATGTCATTTGCTATTGAATGCTGGTGGTAATCTGGTCAGAAGAGGACCCCGTGATTAACTAATTTTCCCTTTTTGTTGTTCGGGGTGACTTCTTACCAGGGATGTTATTCTTGATATCCCGGGGCAAATGGAGGTATTCACCTGGTCAGCGTCAGGAATCATCATAACTGAGGCCTCGGTGAGTGCTTTTTGTGTGACTGGACAGTGAAGCTGTCTGTGTGAATGACCTGGCTGTTGCTCAGTATACTCATAGTTAAAGTGTCTTTTACTCTGTGTTCCCAGGCTTCCTCTTTTCCTTCGGTTGCTGTGTGTGTGCCGGACACCTCTCGCAGGACTAACCCTGTTGCTTTTATGTCCAACGTGCTGTTTGCCTGCAGGTAAGAAAAGCTGGAAGTGCAGTCCCTCTTCTTTGATTGCTGTGTCTCTTTGGTAGTTATTTTGGAGGGGAATCATAGAGTGATTTGGTTTGAAGGGGACCTTCAAAGGCCACCCTGTCTTCCGTGGGCAGGGACACCTTCCACTATCCCCGGTTGCTCCAAGTCCCATCCAGCCTGGCCTGGAACACTTCCAGGGATGAGGCAGCTTCAGCTTCCCTGTGCAGTGTGCTCTAATATCTCTCCACTGTCATCATGAAAAATTTTGTCAGCATGTTTTGCTTGACGATGGTAAGCAGGACATGGGTGAAAATGACTTTCTGTTAGGTGCAGAGGGAAATAATTATCCTTTGAAGTCAAATGTATTCAGTTTTGCACAAGTCTTGTCTGCCTTATGTTTGAATTGCTTTCTATTCCAGGAAGTTTTAAATTAAACTTTTATTTTGTGTCTCCCCCCCCAGTATCCTGTACAAGACAAGGCTACCTTTCCTTGTGGGAATGGACTAGCCGGGCTTTGGCAATCTGGCCCCTAGAAAGACTAAGTGACCTCCTCCAACAGGGGAAGACTGAAGCAAGCGGTGCCAGAAAGAACTGGAGTTTCTGAAGAACAAAATCTGGAAGTATGCCCCCGAAAAATCCCCCCGGATGGTCAGTGGTCTGACTTCCACGGACCGGTGGCCTTGGCCAGGAGCAGTCCTGCTGGATTGTAATTTTAATTTCCTGCCCAGGCTGTAATTTTAATTTCCATTGGGTGCTGGCAAAGCCCCTCTGGGTGAGCCCCAGTGCCTGGCATGAGTGGAGTGGGCTTTCAGGGCACTCATTGCAGGCGTTGTGTTTAAGGGAAGAGCAGGGGAGCCTTTCTCTGGCCCAGAGAAGATGCAGTGTTCTTCCTATCTGGAAGACTAAGAACTAAAAAAATAAAAAATAAACGAAATAAAGAAGGGAATATAAAATTCGAAAGAAAATTAAAGAAAAAATAAAAGCGAGCAAACTGAAAAGGCAATAAAATGAAAAGTGAAATGAAAAACAACCCTTTTTGGGCACCCCCTTTAATCCCCGCCCCACCCTCCAATCCATAAATTGGGGGTCACCCCTAACAGGTGAGAAGGGGACCCCAAAATGTGGGTGGGGGAATCCCAGGGAGCCAAAAAAGCGACGGAGGGGGAGACGCGAAATGTGAGGCAGGGGCCCCAGAAAAGCGGGCGAGGCGCGCACAGTAAGAGAGCGAAGCCGGGTGGTCAGGCGGGGGGGGGGAGCCAAGGTGGCAACGGCGGTGCATCCACAGTCATTGGCAAGATGCCGGCGATCACATGGTGCTTAAGGGCGGCAGGAGAGGGACCGGCAACGCATGCGCAGTGGCTCTCGTGCCGCTGCAGTGTTCCCTGCTCAACTTAAGGGCCAGTTCCGGCAGCATGGCGGGACTTGTGGCCTCCCATCTCTCCCAGGGTGTGTGGGGGGGAAATAACATGAAGATTTTTGGGGTGAAAGTGCAGAAATTAGCGACAGATGCTAATTTGGGTAAACTCGGACACCAGAAGCAAGAGCTTTCTGGGCAGGCACCTTTGGTCTGGGAAGAATCTTCATCCATATTCACTTTTGGGCCTCGGACGGCCAATTTAGGATCATGGCTCCTGCCCACGAACGACTGCCCTTCCAGCCAGGAAAAAAGGCCGGACCCTCCATCTCTCACTACCGTTGTTGCAGCACTCTGGGCACTATTTGCACAGCAAGAGCTTTCTGGGCAGGTACCTTTGGTCTGGGAGGAATCTTCGTCCTTATGCAATTTTTGGAGTTGAGCTGGTAGTTGGGAGGCAGGGCTGAAAAGAGGAAACAACAGCCCTTATCCCCTGCAAAGAAAGCCAGGAAGCTTTGGCTCTGTGGTGCAGTTTTTGTGTCACCCTGGAGACTCCATGGGCAGCAAGACCTTTCTGTACTGGCACCTTGGTGTGGGAAGAATCTTTGTTTGTATGCAATTTTGGGAATCCATATGGCAGTTTTGAGGCAGGGCTGAAAACAAGAAACAACAGCCCATCTCCCCAGGAAAGGAAGACTGGAAGCTTTCGCTTTGTGGTGCAGTTGGTTTTCCAGCCTGGGGACTCCATGGACAGTAAGAGTTTTCTGTGCTGGCAATTTTGGAGTGGGAGGAATCTTTGTCTGTATGCAAATTTGGGAGTAGGGCTGGCTGTTGTGAGGCAGAGCTGAAAACAGGAAACAACAGCCCTTATCCCCAGGAAAGAGAACCTGGAAGCTTTGGCTTTGTGGTGCTGTTGGTTTTTCTTTCTGTGCTGGTACCTTTGTTCTGGGAGGAAATTGTTGGGCCAGGCTGTTCAATTCTTCCTCCCAGAATAAAGGTACCAACAAAGAAAGCTCTTGGTACCCATGGAGTTCCCAGCGTGGCCCAAAAACTGAACTACAAAGCCTGGCGATAAGGGCTGTTGTTTGCTTTTTTCTGCTGTGTCTGACAACTGCCAGCCCAACTCTCAAAATTGCGTATGGACGAAGATTCCTCCCACATTAAAGATGCTAGCACAGAAGGCTCTTGCTGCTCATGGAGTGCCCAGGCTGACACACAAACTGCACCACAAAGTCAGAGTTTCCCGCCTTTCTTTCCTAGCGATAAGGGCTGTTTTTTGATTTTTCAGACATGCCTCCCAACTGACAACCCGACTCCCAAAATTGCATACGGACGAATATTCCTCCCACACCGAAGGTACATGGAGAGAAAGCTCTTGGTGCCCATGGAGTATCCAGGCTGACCAAAAAACTGAATCACAAAGAAAAACTTCCAGTGTTTCTTTCCTGGTGATAAGGGCTGTTGTTTGCTTTTTTCAGATCTGACTCCCAAAATTGCATACAAAGATTCCTCCCACACCAAAGGTGCCAGCACAGAAAGCTCTTGCTGCTCATGGAGTGCCCAACCTAGCCCACCAACTGCACCAGGAAACCAAATCTTCCAGTCTTCCTTTCCTGGGGAGATGGGCTGTTGTTTGCTTTTTTCAACCTGACTCCAAAAATTGTATATGGGGGAAGATTCCTCCCATAACAAATATGCCAGGACAGAAAGCTTTTGCTACCCATGGAGCACCCAGCCTAGCCCACCAACTGCGCCACAAAGCAAAAGCTTCCAGGCTTTCTTTACTGGGGACAAGGGGTGTTGTTTGCTTTTTTCAACCCTTCACTTATTCTGCTTGCCTGAGTCCCAAAATTCCATACCAACAAACATTCCTCTCAAATCAAAGATTCCAACAAAGACACAGGGACATTGGTGACATCATTGAGGACAAGGGTGCCACCCCTGCGGACATCAGTGACATCACAGGGAAATTGCTGACATCACTGGGGACAGCGGTCGAGACAGAGTCATGCTGCAGTAGAAGAGGTGGAATTTTATTTTGAGAGAGAAGGAGGGAAATAGAGGACTGTTGGGTGCTGGAAGAGCATTAAGAGAGTATTGGGAGATTTGGGAGTCCCCCAAAATTTGTGGGGGACTCACAGTGATAGGCAAGTCTTCAGAAAAGCACCAGATCAAGCATCCGGATATTTTTGTCCTATTTGAGGTCTTCTTCCTACGTTTAACACGCTGAGCGCTCCAGATACCCCTTTCTCTAACCTTCCCTTCCATGTCTCAAAAGCCTGCCCTTTATCAAGGGGCTTTTTGGCCAAAGGGATTCCCCACCAGTGTCCGGGACTATGTTCCCTGTTTCTCACAATCGGTCAACTTACCCTTGCAGTTCTCCGCCTGTATTTTGGATCATTTCTGTCATGCTGCTCACTGCAGCACTGCCAGGGAGCATCAGCCTTTGGTTTTTCCGGAGCAGTCAGTGTAAGATCCGAGCGCTCTGGAAGTTTAAGTTTAAGGGCTGTAGTGTGTCAGCCCTCTGGCCTGCAGGCAGGGACAGGCAATTAGCACTTCTGTGGCACAGCTGCCCTCCGCAACAGTATTTCCATCCTACCAAGGGATCTCCTCGGGTTAGTGCCTGAAGGTTTAGATCATCTTGTAAGTCCTCTCTCAAGAACATATTGAGGAGAAAAAACACCAATGAACCTCTCTAGAGTGGCACTGTGTTAGGGGAAAGAACTCAGCAGTGTCTGTGCACTTCCAGGCTCCTGGGAGAGACATGAAGGACCACCAGGGCAGGGTGTGATCTATTGCCATGCGCACTGGAAAACCCAGGTAAACTCCCCAGGGCATTCATCCCCGACCTGCCAACCACTCTTGGTTGGCACTCACAGCAGAACCACTACTTCCAGCACTAGCTGCTCACCCACCCCGCAGAGGTTCTTTAGCCTTCCCTTAAGAGACACGGAAGGACTAAACAGTGTGTCTCTGTTTGCATTGCACAGACAAGTCTTGAGCACAACACCTGGTGTTGGTGTGGGGAGATGACCCTGAGCAAGTACAAATGCCATCAGCCTCCTGGGGGAGCCTTGAAGTTATGTGAGACAAAGTGTGTCTTGGTGTCACATTGCATTTACAATACTAAAGCCTGGCAAAGCCCCTGGATGCAGCTCTGGGATGTGCTTCTGTGGACAGAGTTCCCCGTGCCATCTCTCAGATAGTGGCAGAGCAGGTGGCACCCCACAAGGGCTAAGGTGCATCCAGGCTCCGGGTGTGGCAGTAGGACTCCCAGGAGACACTGCCCCAGCTACCATGAACTGTCTGAGTCTGTGTGTAAGGGAAGAACTCGTGTGTCTGAAAACCCTTGCGTGACCAAGCAGTGAACCCCCGTCAGGGCACCACTGACTCTTGGCCTACTGGCCATCCAGCAGGACCCCAGAGGCCATTTTCCAGCACTGCTATGCAGCATGTCATTCCCAGTCTGTCCGAACATCTGGGGTTGCCCCATCCCAGGGACAGAATCCAGCAGAAGCTCACTTCTTCCAAATGTATAAAAATATGTTGTGTTTCTTTTCTCAGCAGAATGCACGGGCGGGCGAAACCCCCTGTATCCTCCGGCCGTAATAAATTGTGCTTTACATATTGTTTAAGGATTTCTTTGAATCAATCTCTGTGTTTAAAAATACAAAGAGCCCTTGGGTCTTTTTTTTTTTTCCTGAGATCATTTACCCAAGTCCTTTCTTTGAATTTCAGGGACAGTTCTGTGTGCAGGGATGGATAGGAAAAGACTCCTGACGTGGTAGATCTTCCAGGAAGGGCCAGAACTTGGTCTTCCAGAGCTGCTCTCTTTAACTTCCACCCTCTGATCTGATCCACCTCTAATTGCTTGTGTAAAGCCTGAGTGCTTGTTGCAATCTGCTAAAATGTTGCAGAAAGAATTTTTATATTTGAATATTCCCTTTAGTAAAATTAAAACTCATAGAAGTTATCTGTTGATACCAAAACTGTTTTATTAATTGCTAAGAGATGCAAAGAGAAAGAGGAAAAAATAAGAAAAGGTTAGAAAATGCTAAGATTATTTTTAGAAGCAGAGAAAAAAGATTACCACCAAAAAACTACCTTTTCATCTGAGCTGGCCTGTGGAGTTGGGGGGAGAGGGAGAGAAGCAGATTTTGCCTTTTTTTTCTCTTGTCTTTGCTGCCTTAGATGTTATCTCTTTAGCTGCAGGGAGTCTTAGTTCTTCCGGAATGCAGCCAGGATGTGGCTTCCCTGCCCACACACCGGGCGGCCCCAGGTCATGCGGAGATCTCGGTATGCACTTCTCGGCCCTCAGAAATATGGTCAGGGTAGAAAAACTCACCCAGGTAGCACGGTGGGTCTCGGTCCACTTCCAGATGGCAGAGGTCCAGTCTCTGGTGACGGCAGGCAGTTTTACGGCGGCAGAAGAAAAAAAAGGTGAGGGCAAGGTGGAGAAGAGATTTTTTAGCTGGTATACCCAAACTCTCTTTCTCACTCCTCTTTCCCTGCTCTTCCCAAACTTTTCCTCATCTTTTATAGTGTTCCGAGGAGGTTGTGTGTGATTTCTTGGCACGTAGCCCTATTCAGATGTTCACAGAGATATGATGACTATGAAAAATACCAGGATCTTTTGGCAGGAAAACTCCAGTGGGAAAATCTTGGTGAGAACTTCTGGTGGAAAACTGACACAGAAGTTTTGGTAGGAAGTTTTTGACAGGCAGAAACAATGGCAAAATATAATTTTTGGCATTTTTATGTTATCTGTCTGTTACAGTGCTCTGCCAGCTTGGTCACAGTTCTGCTGTGTGTCACTCCTGCAATGCAGGCAGGGACAGGCCATGGGCGCTGCTGGGACAGAACCGAGCTCCAAAAGGTTCAAGTGTTCTTTCAAAATTGCTGCCAAGAACAACCTCCAGGAAGTTTCCTGCTGCATAAAGCACCACTGAAGATCTGAAGCTGGTGACTGTACAGGATGGGGGCACACAGCCCTGTCCCTTCCACAGCCAGGCCTCCATGAATACTCTTGAAAGACCAACAGTGACCAAAATAGTCTGGACTGTGACCCTATTTTCTGGGCCCCCTGCTCTAGGGGCCCCGGTGCACTCATCACAGACCAATCCCTTGCAATTACTGTTCCCAGCACTGGTCTATCTCTCCACCTCATAAGGATTGTTTGTTCCCCACGGAGGAACATCAAATGAGCATATGTGCACAGTAAAGAAGAGAGTTAAGCATTCACACTGTGTGTGAGTGTAGAGAGGAATCAGAAGTGAGCAAAAACGCCATCAGCTACTTCTAGAGAGGCCAGGAAGGACAGTGTCTTGACATCACTTCATTTTTAGAGTCACATCCCCTTGGAAACCACCTGAATGCAGCCCTGGGATGTGCTTCTGTGAACAGAGCTCCCTGTGTCTGTCCCTCAAGCCGTGGGGCATCTCAGTGAGGCGCAGAGCAGGGTCTCTGACAGCCCAGCACAAGGCTGTGACCAACAGGCTGTCACAGGGACTGGGAGGTCCCCTCTGCCTGAGGGCCTGGGCTCACTCCAGAAACGGGACTTCCCTTTGGGCTGCCCTGTCCCTCGTGCTGAGGGCAGGATGGGACAGCAGCTGGCACAGCTGGGCCCTGTCTGTGCCAGCAGCTGAAAGGAGCAGCCTGGGGAGAGCACACAGAAGCTGCTGCTGTCAGGGCAGGGGAAAGGCCCCAGGAAGGCTGGGGGGTTGGCATGCTGCTGGAAAGGCTGTGTCCCACCTGCTGGAGCTTTCCTAGGAGGAAGGAAACTGCCCGAGACAGAGACACTGCCCCACACTGCAGTTGGAAAGCTGGAGAGAGGGGACAAGGAGAAAGAAATATCCCTGCAAGGGCATTGCTGTGGGAGGAGAAGCATCCAGAAGGAGGATGAGATCACTCCATGTGTGTATTTGAAGAAACAGTGTGATGGTGGGCAGCGGTCAGGGAAGGGTTGCAAATGGCAGGGGTGGGAGCCGGGGGGAAGCCGGATGGGTGTCTGCAGCCTGCAGGGAAACAGAAGCAGCTGTGCGACAGCACAGGACAAGTTGTGCTGGAGATGGCCAAGGGCACTGGCAAGGGATGTTAACAATTGCTTTTAGGACCAGAGTTTGTGCTTGCTTCATATATGTCAGAAGATTGCTTTAAAACACATTTTTGCAACCAGACCTTATCACCACCAGTGACAAACCTTATTTAACCGCTCACAATTTGTATTAATAAAGAGTGTTAATCCCTGAACTGTTGGAGTGAGTTCTTTCAGTTGCCAGTGGCCGGAAACACTTCAGCAGGGTCTGCTGAGGGGTCTTCATGTTGTTGGCTGAGATCCCCCTGACAAGTGCAATCAAATCACCCTCTGATCTTGTGAATCTTTACGTGAAGGACAAGATGCCACGGACTGGTTGGACACAAGGGTCTCGACTTTCCTGGGGTCACTGACAGGCAAAAATCTAAACTCCCTCCTTTCGGGTGGAATTAAATTGCTGCAGTGAAGCAGGGTTGTCTGCTGCAAAAATACAAATCTCTGCCTTCCCGGCCTGTGAAAGACTTGGTTCAAAGGATTCATAAAGTTAAGGAGAAAATTGTGGTATGCATGGAACAAGGTCAGGCTAAGCAGAAATGGTAAAGGTACAATTCATGTAGTGTTAAAAGCCTGTTTGTCTTGTGCAAAATAAGAAGCTAAAAATTCACCTGCTTCTGAATGGATTTCTGATGTTGAGTCTACTGTTTTGAAATCAGAAAATGTGGTGTTGAAGTCAGCGTTAGCCTTTGAGAGGGAAACAGGAGAAAAATCTGATAAACTTTTGGCTAAAAATGAGCTGCTTCAAACTGAGGTTGACCACCTCCAAAGTCTTGTTGCACCAGAGTGCACAGAAAAAACTGTTGGTAAAAAACCAGGCTCCTGTTTTGGTCAGGCAACTTCATAAACCAGTGTCTTACCCTGGCATTGAGACTCGGGAAACCACAGAGAACCCTGATTCTAAGTCTGAGGAGAGAAAGAAACCAGGAGACTTTGAAGTTCAACTGATGTTTCTAGAGTCTCCCAGCTTTCCTCACATTAATGAAAATTGGCTCATGAGGATAATGAGGATACAGCTTCTGCTATTTGGAATTCTAAGCATTCTGGGGTCGGTAAAGACAACCTGGCAAGTAATACTTGAGTCAATGGGGGGTTGTTCTGGGGGCTTGTTTCCCTTCTTTTCTGTCTCTTGGTTTCTCATTTTTTTTGCCTCTTTCTTGGGAAAAAATGTTGTTTTGTGTACTGTGTACTGGTTTCAGTTTTGGTAATCTCCCTGCTACACGCAGACATAACAAACAAATGTCAGAATCAGCAGATGCCTTTCCATTCCTCTTTCCCTTCCCATTCCCCATTCCTCTTCCCTTCCCATTCCCACAGCCAACACACTATTTCACTTCTCACTTTAACAAAACTCTTTTCTCCTTCAAGCCCCTCAAAGGCACCAAGGCCACATAGAAAGCCACACAAAAACAGTACTCCTCTTCCCACTTGACAACACATTCCCCCTCAATGTTCTACAGGGAACACCATGAATCTGCTCGCCACTTTCCATCAGCAGCTAAAGGAGCTAAAGGAGCTCAAAACTTAGGCCACAAGAGCTGACAGCGAGGAACCTTTAGGAGGAAACTAATGCTGCTAACACGGACCCAGCTGAATCCAGCACACGATCACAGAATCCAAGAGTCCTTCAGCTTGGAAAAGACCTCCAAACTCATTGAATCTTGTGCAGCCCCTCCCCGACCGCCTACACAAGCATCAAAAGGAATATTGTGAAAGCCATGGCCTGCAGGAGGACACAGAGAAGGGCTTGGAAGGGGCTGGGAAAGAGGGAGCTGGTGCGGGGGGAGCAGGGACCGGAGCCTCGGGGATATGGTGCAGCAAAGACAGGGGCCTAGGGAGCTGGCAGGTGGCAAGGCCTCACCCCCTGCCCCAGCAGCAGCACCGGGCCCTGCCCAAGGCACTCCTGCCAGGGGCTGGGCCCTGCAGGCAGAGGCAGAACCCACTCCCTGGGGCGGCCCAACCTCTCCCTGTGTGCGCGCTCCCCACAGCACAGGCTGCACTGGGCAGCATCCCCTGATGGGCCCTGCAGAGCTGCCCCACAGGGACACTTCCATTTTATGTCACAGGCGCCACAGCCTGTCCCAGCCAGCACTGCCCATTTTCCCCACCCCGGCTCGGTGACCCACAGTGGCCCCTGGCAACCAAAGAACAAAAGCCCCACACCCCCAGATTGCAGCCCCACCAATATGCAAGGGGCCCCCAAGGGCTCCCCGCAAAAAGCAGCCCCTCCAAACCCTTGTCAGATAGAAAACTGGGGGACATGACCCTTGGATGCTTTTAGTACAGAGATACAAGCTTTTCTTGAATAAAGGAGGGGGTCACTTTTTTATTATTGATATTTACAGTTATCCATTTGGGGACAGGGTGTCCTACAGGCTAATGTGGTGTCACATTTGGAGTGAAAAGAATTTTTCAAAGAAACCCAGGGTGCATGCGTGATGCAGAGGAAACTGCCAAGTCACCCAGTGTGAAGCTCAACACTGCCTTGCACTAGCACTGCCCTTTCACACACGTCTTTGCCAAAGAAAAAGATGTCAGGGTTTAGTTTCTAAATCGGTAACACTTGACAAGACCTCTTTATGAACTGACAGCAAGAGAACTTAGGAGCAGCTTAGGGTTGGCCAGTGTAGCAGCCAAAAAGAGAGGGTCTGATGGGTATTTTGTGAACACTGACAGCTGGAAGGTCGTGGAGCCGAAAAAGGACTGCTCGTAAAATAGAAAGAACAACATGTGACAGGGAAGGGGTCGTGTTTGGGAGCAGGGCAGCATCCTAGGACAGCACTTTTCCCAGACAAACATCCTTGTTCTAATTCCAACAGACACAAAAAACAAGTGAAAGCACAGAAGCTCCTCTTTGCCTTTCCTTGCCTTGCCAGACACAAAAGACGTCACCTGCTGGACTCTGCCCAAACACCAGCCCCCTCCTTCCCTTCTCAACCACTCAACCACAGCCTGCACACACCCATACCTGCCAGGGCCAAATGGCTGTTTCTCTTCTCTTTTCTGCCTGGGAGCAAAGGAAGAAGGACAGGGAGGGCATTTGCCTTTGGGCCAGAGGGAAGGGGAAGGACATCCCCCCAAAAACATCCCCGGCAGGATGGGGGCTGGGGTGGATACTGGGGACCTCCAAGAGTATTTTCGAGGGGAAAAAAGATGGGGGTACCCACAGGGGTTGGGGGGGGGGAAAGACCCAGGAATCTCTTGGTGGGACACTGGGGGGTTCCCAGTAGTTTCTTGGGGGGTTTACCCCCAGCAGTCCGGGGGGAAAAATGGATGGAGGAATCCGCCATAAATGCTTCGGGAGACCCAAAAGATTCCTGGATGGGGCCAGGACGGGCCCAGGAGTCCTGAAGAGGGTTTGGGGGTCCCCAGGAGGGAATTTGGTGGTCTGAGGTTGTCCCAGGAGATTTTCAAGGGTTAAGGGGATGGACAGGATATTTGGGGGGGAGGGGGAAAGGCGAAGGGGCGGCCCCCAGGAGGGGGGTTTTTGGAGGGTCCGCAGGAGTCTTGGGGGAGACCTGGGCAGTTCCCGAGAGTCTTGGGGGAGATTTGGAGGGGTCACCAGGAGCCCCCGGAACTCCGAACTCACCTGAAACCACCATGGCCTCTTTGGGGCCACACGTGAAAAACATCGCAGTTTTGTGAGTCTGGATATTATTTGGGAGGTGGGGTTGAAAACAGGAAACAACAGCACTTACGGCCAGGAAAGAAAGACTGGGAGCTTTGGCTTTGTGATGCAGTTGGTTTGTCAGACTGCAGACTCCTTGGGCGGCAATAGCTTTCTGTGTTGTCACCTTTGGTGTGGGAGGAATCTTCATCCATATGCAATTTTGAGAGTCGGCCTGGCAGTTGCGAGGCAGGGCTGAAAAGATGAAACAGTAGCCCTTATCCCCAGGAAAGAAAGCCTGGAAGCTTTGGCTTTGTGGTGTAGTTGGTGTTTCAGCTTGGGGACTCCATGGGCAGCCAGATCTTTCTGTGCTATCACGTTTGTTCTCTGAGGAATCTTCATCGGTATGCAAATTTGGGAGTGTGGCTGGCATCTGGATGTCAGGCTGAAAACAAGAAACCACAGCCCTCATCCTCAGGAAAGAAAACCTGTAAACTTTTGCTTTGTGGTGCAGTTGGTGAGCCAGGCTGGGTTCTCTACGAGCAGCAAGAACTCTCTCTGCTGGTACATGATTTGGGAGGAATCTTTGTCCGCATGGAATATTGGGAGTAGGGCTGGCAGTTGGGATGCAGGGCTGAAATCAGGAAACAAGAGCCCTTATGGCCCAGAAAGAAAGCCTGTAAAATTTGCTTTGAGGTGCAGTTGTTTTCTCAGCGTGGAGACTTCTTGGGCAGAAAGAGCTTTGCATGCTGGCACCTTTGATGTTCGAGGACTCTTTCTCCGTATGCAATTTTGGGAGTAGGACTGGCAGTTGGGAGACAGGGCTGAAAACAGGAAGCAAAAGCCCTTATCCCAAGGAAAGAAAGCCTGCAAACTTTGGCTTTGTGGTGCAGTTGGTTTGTCAGACTGGGGACTCCATGATCAGCCAATGCTTTCTGTGCTGGCACCTTTGATGTGGGAGAAATATTCGTCCGTTTGCACTTTTGGGAGTAGGGCTGGCAGTTGGGAGGTAGGGCTAGAAACAGGAAACAACAGCTTTTCTGGCCAGGAAAGAAAGCCTGGAAGCTTTGGCCTTGTTGTGCAGTCGGTGTGTCATTCTGGGGACTCCATAAGCAGCAAGAGCTTTCTGTGCTGGCACCTTTGGTGTGGAAAAACTCTACATCTGTATGCAATTTTGGGAGTCTGGCTGCCATTTGTGAGGCGAGGCTGAAAGCAGGAAAGAGCAGCCCATATCCCCAGGAAAGAAAGTCTGGAACCTTTTGCTTTTAATTGCGGTTGGTTTGCCAGCCTGGAGACTCCCTGCGCAGCACAAGGTTTCTGTAAGGAATTTGTTCTGTAATGAATATCCGTCCATATGCAATTTTGGGAGTCAGACTGTCGTTTGGGAGGTGGGGCTGAAAACAAGAAACAAAAACCCTTATCGCCAGGAAAGAAAACCTGGAAGCTCTGGCTTTGTGGTGCAGCTAATATGTCATTCTGGGCACTCCATCTTCAGCAAGAACTTTCTCTGCTGGCATCTTTGGAGTGGGAGGAATCTTCATTCGTATGCAGTTTTGGGAGACGGGCTGGCATTTTGGAGGCAGGTATGAAAAGAGGAAATGTCAGCCCTTAGCGCCAGAAAAGAAAGGCAGCAAGCTTTGTCTTTGTGGTGCAGTTGGTTTTTCAGCCTAGAGACTCCCTGGGGAGCAAGAGTTTTCTGTGCTGGCATCTTTGGTTTGGGAGGAATCTTCGTCCGTATGCAATTTTGGGAGTGGGGCTGGCAGTTGGGATGCAGGTCTGAAAACAGGAAACATTAGCTCTTATCGGCAGGAAAGAAAGCCTGGAAGCTTTGGCTTTGTGGTGCAGTTGGTTTGCAGCCTGAACACTCCATGGGGAGCAAGAGCTTTCTCTGCTTACGTATTCGCTCTGGGAGGAATCTTCCTTTGTATGTAATTTTGGGAGTCAATCTGGCAGTAGGGACGCAGGTCTGAAAAGAGGAAATGCCAGCCCTTATCGCCAGGAAAGAAAGCCAGGAAGCTTCCGCTTTGGGGTGGAGTTGATTTGTCAGCAAAGGGAGTCCATGAGCAGCAAGAGATTTCTGTGTTATCACCTTTGGAGTGGGAGGAATCTTTTTTTATATGCAATTTTAGGAGTGGGTCTGGCAGTTGGGAGGCAGGTCTGAAAACAGGAAAGGACCGGAAATTATCACCAGGAAAGCAAGCCAGCAAACTTTGGTTTTGTGGTGCAGTTGGTTTGCCAGCCTGGAGACTCCTAATACACAGAAGAAAGATCTTTAAGATCAATGAAACAACATGCCCCTAAAACTGGAGTGTCAGGTGAAAACCTTAAGTGTTCTTCAGAATTCCTTTGCATTAGATGATCTTCAATTTGCACGTAAAGTTATGGGGAAGAGGTATTCAACAAAGCCTGGTAGGTTCTTCACAGAGCTCAGTCTCCGTACTAGCCTCCCGTCCGTCCCCCCCTCTGCGCCATAAAGCATTCCCACAAAACACTCACCGCTCTAATTTTGTGAAGCTCTTCTTTTTCCCTTGCTTTTCTCTCTGTCCTTCAGAGAACCCGTGCAGTCCGTGCTTTGAGTAGTAGTGAAACGCCCTTTTTTCATGGGGGCGTTACATTGCTGCACTGTAGAAAGTATTAAACGAGTTGTGCATTTCTAAGAAAATCTCCTGAATGCTCCAAAGAGGACCGTGTCAATGAATCCCTGTCTGCCAGGGCGCAGGACTACAGTGCCGTTTCCCCAAGACGGGGCCCGGAGAGTTAGAGGAATGTCCAAAGTCCATCTCCCGACAACGACAGCTGACCCGCTGGCGCTCGCAGCTCTCTGCACCCTTTAGCAGCGCGTGCGAGGAAATTGGGTCTGTGACCCGGGAGCTGCCGGTAGAAAGGGATAAAATTGCCGATGCGTAGGTTGGCCTGTGAACACTTTATGGTGATCTCACTGCCTTCCGTTGTCTCCACCAGTGTGTCCTACTGCCCCTGGGCTCTGCCTGCAGACACACTGGCAGGGAGATTAAGACAAAAAGCTGTCAGAATAGCATTTTGGACTGGATGTTGTTTCCCAGAAGACAGGGCACAGAAACAGTCAGGACCGTACGGAGAAGAATTTGACGAGACTGTCAAGGTGTGCAGTTGTGGAAGTGTCCATTAGAATTTGCTGGAGCGAAAGTATTAAACGAGTTGTGCATGCCTAAGAAAATCTCCTGAACGCTCCAAAGACGACCGTGTCACGGAATCCATGTCTGCCAGGGCGGAGTTGGTGTGTCAGCCTGGAGCGTCCGCGAGCTGCAAGATCTTTCTGTGCTGGCACCTTTGGTGTGGCAGGAATCTTTATTTGTATGAAATTTTGGGAGTCGGGCTGTTAGTTGTGAGGTGGGTCCGAAAACAGGAAATTAAGTGCCCTTATCTCCAGGAAAGAAAAGCAGCAAGCTCTGGTTTGTGGTGCAGCTGGTGTGTCATTCTGGACACTCCATGGACAGCAAGAGCTTTCTGTGCTGGCATCTTTGCTGTGGGAGGAATCTTCATCCGTATGCAATTTTGGGAGTCAGTCTGTCACTTGGGAGGTAGGTCTGAAAACTCAAAATTAGAGCTCTAACTGCCAGGATAGAAAGGCATCAAGCTTTGGCTTTGTTGTTCAGCTGGTTTTTCAGCCTGGAGACTCCATGGGGAGCAAGACCTTTCCATGCTGGCATCATTGTTATGGGAGGAATCTTTGTTTATATGCAATTTTGGGAGTCGGGCTGTCAGTTGTTAGGCAGGGCTGAAAACAGGAAATCATTGCCCTTATCGGCAGGAAAGAAAGCGTGGAAGCTTTGCCTTTTTGGTGCAGCTGGTGTGTCATTCTGGGCACTCCATTGTCAGTAAGAGCTTCCTGTGCTGGCATCTTTGGTGTGGGAGGAATCTTCATTCATATGCAGTTTTGGGAGTTGGGCTGGCAATTTGGAGGCAAGTCTGAAAACAGGAAATGACAGCCCTTATCGTCCGGAAAGAAAGGCAGCAAGCTTTGTCTTTGTGGTGCGGTTGGTTTTTCAGCCTAGAGACTCCATGGGGAGCAAGAGTTTTCTGTGCTGGCCTCTTTGGTGTGGGAGGAGTCTTTGTTTATATGCAGTTTTTGGAGTCGGGCTCTCAGTTTGGAGGCTAGTCTGAAAAGAGGAAACGACAGCCCTTATCGGCAGGAAAGAAAGGCAACAAGTTTTGACTTTGTGTTGCAGTTGGTTTTTCAGCGTGAGGTGTCCATGCGAAGGAAGACATCTCTGTGCTGGCATCTTTGGTGTGGGAGGAATCTCTGTTTGTGTGCAATTCTGGGGGTCGGGCTGTCAGTTGTGAGGCACGTCTGAGAACAAGAAACAACAGCCCTTATCCCCAGGAAAGAAAGCCTGCAAATTTTGGCTTTGTATTGCAGTTGGTTTGTCAGCCTGGAGACTCCATGGGGAAAAAGAGCTTTCTGTACTGGCACCTTAGCTGTGTGAGGAATCTTTGTTTGTATGCAATTTTGGGAGTCGGGTTGAGAATTTTGATGCAGCCCTGAAAAGAGGAAATGGCAGCCCTTATCGGCAGGAAAGAAATCCTGGTGACAACACAGAAAGCGCTTGCTGCCCAAGGAGTCTGCAGTCTGACAAATCAACTGCATCACAAAGCCAAAGCTCCCAGTCTTTCTTTCCTGGCCATATGTGCTGTTGTTTCCTGTTTTCAACCCCACCTCCCAAATAACATCCAGACTCACAACACTGCATAGGGACAAAGATTCCTTCCACACCAAAGGTATCAGCACATCAAGCTCTTGCTCCTCATAGAGTGCCAAGCCTGGTCCACAAACTGCACCACAAAGCCAAAGCTTCCAGTCTTTCTTTCCTGAGGGTAAGGGCTGTTGTTCCCTGTTTTCAGCCCTGCCTCTCAAATGCCAGATTGACTCCCAAAATTGCATACGGACGAAGATTCCTTACAGAACAAAGGTGATAGCACAGAAAGCTCTGTGCTCATGGAGTCCCCAGGCTGACACACCAAATACACCACCAAGCCAAAGCTTCCAATCTTTCTTTCCTGGGGATAAGGGCTGTTGTTCCCTGTTTTCAGCCCTGCCTCCCAACTGCCAGACTCCCAAAATTGCATACGGACGAAGACTCCTCCCAGAAAAAAAGGTACCAACAAAGAAATCTCTTGCTTTTCATGGTATCCTCTGGTGGACACACAAACTGCACCACAAAGCTAAAGCTTCCAATCTTTCTTTCCTGGGGATAAGGGCTGTTGTTTCCTCTTTTCAGCCCTGTCTCCCAAATACCAGCTAGACTCCCAAAACTGCATATGGATGAAGATTCCTCCCACACCAGAGATGCCGGCACAGAAAGCTCTTGCTGCCCAAGGAGTCTCCATACTGACAAACACACTGCACCACAAATCAAAAAGTTACAGGCTTTCTTTACTGGCAAAAAGGGCTGTTGTTTCTTGTTTTCAGCCTGTCTCAGTCTGAAGAGACTAGACTGTTTGCTAAAGAGGATGAGTTGTGAGGTAGACCAAACTTCTCTCTCTCTGCAATTGTAGTGTCAGATTAAGGGGCTTTACTCGAGGAAAATGTGGAAAAAAACAGGAGAAATAACAACCCTTTATTAAGAAATATATGAATGTTGGCAAAAAAAAAAAAAAAGAAGAAGAAAAAAAAAAGGTAACACAAAACAAAACAACACCAGCAACAACAACCACAACAACAAGCCTAAAAGAGTACTCCTCTGTCCTTTAACACGGTCCTAATTGCGGTCTGCAGGGGGCGCTGTTGGGCCGCTGGAGCTGCAGGGCCTGCAGTACCTGGTTGTGGTCGGCAGGGGGCGCTGTTGGATCGCTGGAAGGTGTAGGACCTGCAGTATCTAGTCGTGGTCGGCAGGGGGCGCTGTTGGGCCGCTGGAAGGTGTAGGACCTGCAGTATCTAGTCGTGGTCGGCAGGGGGCGCTGTTGGGCTCCAGCAATCACCCGCGGGAAGAGGGGGACTGAGGGGGTGATCCTGGGCCGCGTGGGGAAGCCGAGGAGATGGGGGGGTCCTCGTCTCCGTGGGGACAAAAAGGAAGGCAGGCTGCCCACTCCCACGGGAACTCACCGCTGTCTTGAAGTGGCAAGGTCTCACTGCAGTCTCAGGCGGTGATGTCTCCAAAACTCTTCCTTCTCTCCCGTGGGCAAGCAAAACTCTCCGATGAAGCACAGCAGCTCCGGCGGGCGGGACAGTCAGGCAGGTCGAAGCCAACAGCACAAAAGGTCGAACTCCCCAGGATTAACAACCAAAAGGCAGCTAGACCTCCAGTCCCCCTCCCCAAAACAAACTGCCTGTCCGCACCCTGAGAGCTAGCCACCCCAAACCCCTCCTCTCACCTTCCCGGCCAGGGCTTCCCCCTTTCCTGCCTCCTTGCCCCTTCTTTTCTTTCTCCAAATGGGCCATCAACTCAGGCTGGCTACATCTTTAGTAATGCTAATAACCTCCTTTCCCCCCCCCCCCCCCCCCCCCCCCCCCCCCCCCCCGCTCACTCCGTTTCTTTCCCTTGGAGTGGGGCAGGGGGAAGGAAAATTCCCTGATTTCCTAGTCTATAACACAGCCCCACCTCACAAACGACAGCCTGACACCCAAAATTGCATATGGACGATTCAAGGGAGGAAGCTGACAGTGCGGATGCTGTGCCAGCCTTGCTCAGCAGTTGCCAAAGCACTGGTGTGATTAACCCCTTTGCAGCTCCCAATGCAAAGCACAGCACTGTGATGTCTGCAGTGAGAAAATGAACTGCAGCTCAGGCAGTCCCAAGACACGTGGGATTCCGAAATGTCTCAGGGTTCGTTTGGTTCCACGATGGCCCCCCCCCGTGTCACGCTGACACAGCTCTCAGACCTGGCAGTAGAAAAATAAATCAAACAATTCAGAAGAAATCATCTTAAAGTCATGCTAAGCCTTTCTTCTACTGTCCAGAATCTACATATGTGTCACTGCAGATACTTGAGATGAGGGTAGATGCTCAGAGGAATTCGTGGGCTTTGGTCTGGGAAACCTGTCAAAAAGTTTTCACTGTCTTTTCCTCCTTGGACAGTTCCTGATGCCTGGAGGAAGCTCATGTCCAACAGTAGCTCTCTCCCCCACTTCCTCCTCCTGGCTGCAGCTCTTGCACTTCTGCTTCTTCCTGATCATCTCCCTGGCTTCCTTCCTGGGCAACGGCCTCATCCTCAGCGCCGTAGCCTGCCACCACCACCTGCACACCCCCAGGGACTTCTTCCTGGTCCACCTCTCCCTCACGCACCTGGGCTGCATCTGCACCACTGCCCCCAAAGCCATGGCCAATTCCCTCTGCAACACCAAGAGCATCTCCTACTCAGGATGAGCTGCACAAGTGTTTTTTGCTTTTCTTCTTGATCACAGTGGAGGTTGCCCTTCTCACCGTCATATCCTAGGACCGCTACGTGGCCATCTGCAAAGCCCTGCACTACAGGACCCTCCCGGGCAGCAGAGCTTGTGCCCACATGGCAGAAGCTGCCTGAGCCACTGGGAAGAGGGTCTGGCCCAGGGGCTGCAGGAGCTGCCGCCTGAGCTGATGATCTCCTGAGCAGTCCAGACACGCAGTCACTGTCCGTGTCCTCTATTTCCTCCTTTTCTTGCTGCAGGACCAGAAACGACTGTGCTGCTCTGCTGGGCTGGGGCAGAGAGATGGATGGACTGGGGAGGGGCGGACTGGGCAGTTCCAGGGAGTAGAAAACCCCAGTATTTTTCTGAAGTGTAGGAGTGGGCAGGGTGGGAGCACTGCAGGGCAGAGATGGCTCCAGGCACTGGGAGTGGCAGCAGGAGCCCAGACTGCAATGAACTGCCTTGGTGTGTACGAGGGAAGGACTCGTGTCTCTGAACACCTCAGTGTGTGTGAGCAGTGCATCAGTCCAGCTCAGGTGTGGACATCTCTCAGAGCCCTGACACATTCCTTTGTGTGACTCCAGGAAAACCCCCACTGTGCCAGGGAGTTACTAGATCCTTTGCTGTCGCCCTCCTGGTGTGCTGTGTAATGATGAAACTAGAAAAGGTGATCATCATACCCTGTTAATTTTCTAAGAGGAGAAATGTCACTGCTGGAAAGAAGTGTCACTGAAGAGGTAAGAAGAGGGAACATCATTGTTTCCTTCAGCCTGTTCCACAGCAGGTTCCCCTGGAGCCCCAGGGACAACTGCAGGGAATCCAGAGAGACAGAGAAAGGTCTGCCTTTGCCTCTTGCTCTGCCACTCAGCTGGGCCGGGCTCCTGGCACACAGGGAGCTCCTGACAAGCGGGCAGCACTGCAGAGAGACAACTCTGCCCTGGAGCAGCTCCTCTGCACAGACCAGCATGGCCGAGGGCACTGCCTGTAGGCACGAGAGAAGAGAAGCAAGGCAGAGAGAGGTTAAAGGCAGCGGAAAGATGGGAGGTGTTCAGCTGAGACTTCCCTTGGGGACACAACTTCACACTCCTCTGCAGAGTGGGTCTACAGGTGCAGGGCAATGTCGCTTGTGTTCCTGGAGGAATCCCCTAAAGCTACCACATCCCACAGCCTTGCGCATTTGTCAGGACTCTCCCAGTTTCTCTGTTGCACAGGAGGGGGATGTTCTCCAGGGCAGGCCTTCCCTGCAGCACTGTCAGAGGGACAGTACAGGTGGGCGCCTTCTCCCAGGGATGGCTGCTAGCTGGGAAGGTGGGGGTGCAGCCAGGGGTGCCCCGGAACTGTCCTGCAGAGCAGGGTCCCTGTGCTCCAGGGTTCTTCGTGCCAGGGCAGGGAATTTGCTGCCTGCTGGGGTCAGGTCTCATCCTGCTTGGGTAGTTGCTCACACTTCTTCAGGGAAAAGCTGCTGGTGGGGGAGGGGTCAAATAGTGGAAAAAATCCGAGAAAATGGGGAAAAAAGGCGTTTCACTACAACTCAAAGCACGGAGTGCACGGATTCTCTGAAGGACAGAGAGAAAAGCAAGGGAAAAAGAAGGGCTTCACAAAATTAGAGCGGTGAGTGTTTCGTGGGAATGCTTTATGGAGCAGAGAGGGACGGACGGGAGGCTAGTTCGGAGACTGAGCTCTGTGAAGAACCTGCCAGGCCGGACGGTAGCCTCGAGGGACCTGCACGGCCACCTCAGCCACGGCCAACACGGTCCCGGGGCGCCAGCCTTGCGCACCGAGCAGTACCGCGGCCAGCGCCGCCAGCCACGCTTCTCAAAGAGCCGCATCAACCTATCCGCCGCCCGGCCTCCCGCTGCCCCCAACAGCCCCGTCATTCTGCTCCGGCCGGTAGGCCTCCTCTCCGCCTGCTCTCCCTCCTCTGCTTTCTTCTCCCTCCCCTGCCCTCCTCAACCAGTTCCGCCTCGGCACTCTGCTCCTCAACCTGCTGCAGACGTGTTGCTTCCACCACATCCAGTTCAGGTGTGACAGGCTCTTCTCTTGTCCGCTGAGCAAGAGGAGCAGGAGGAGGGACACGGAAGAGCTCTCCTCACAGAGGCTGCATCGCCAGGAAGTCCAAAGAAGTTCGGAGATGCTATGCCACGTCCAAGCTTTCTCTGGGGATGGTGCTTCTCCCATGCACTGCCTCGCCCTAGCACTCGTGCCACAGCCCCTGACAAAAGCCCAAGTGGTCTTTGTCGCCAGCCGAAGTGCTCCTGCTTCCAGCAGGGATGCTCCCCGGGACAGGCCAGGAGAGGCTGACGCTTGATGCTGAGCCCGGAGGGATGTTCTGCCTCTCGTGCCCCTCGACCATTCTCAAAAGCACGTGCCGTGGAGGACAATTCAGGAGTCTCCCCGGGCCAGCAAAAGAGAGGTGAGAGGGAAGAGATGACGGCCAGGATAAAAGCTCATGGTCTGTCAATCTTGGACTGCTCGAGACCAGTCCTCACCCCTCCCACCCAGCCCGGCCCCGCCGCCTCCGCGGTGCAGAGCTCCGACCGCCGCCCCGCTGCCGCCGCTCTCGCCGGCCCTCCGCTTCCAGCCCGCACCCGACCAGAGCCCGAGAGGCGTCGGCGCCCCGGTACCCGGGCTGTGTTGGATGAGGAGGGCAGTGGACGGAGACGAAGACAGAGGAGGGAGAGGAGGCGGGGAGGAGGCGGCCCAGCCGGAGCAGACACGGGACTCTCGGAGGCAGCGAGAGGCAGGGCGACCGATCGGCGCATTCGGCGCTGGCGGGGAGCGGGACTGGCGGCGCTGGCCGCGGTTCTGCTCGGTGCGCAAGGCTGGCGCCCGCTGACGGGTGACCGCGGCTGGAGTTGCCGTGCAGGTCCCTCGAGACTGCCGTCCCGCCTGGCAGGTTCTTCCCAGAGCTCAGTCTCCGAACTAGCCTTCCGCCCGTCCCTCCCTCTGCTGCATAAAGTATTCCCTCGGAACACTCACCGGTCTTTTCTTTGTCGAGCCCTTCCCGTTTCCTTGCTTTACTCCCTGTCTTTCAGAGACCTTCTGCAGTCCGTCCTTCCCCTTTTCTACTTTCCTTTCTCTCTTGCTTAGCTCCGTCGCGCAGCTTCCCATCCTTCAGTGACTCCAAAAATCCACCTCTCTTTCCGGCACTCAACTCTCCAGCAAATTCTAAGGGACACTTCCACAACTGCACACCTTGACAGTCTCGTCAAATTCTATTCCGTACGGTCCTGACTGTTTCTGTGCCCTGTCTTCTGGGAAACAACATCCAGTCCAAAATGCTATTCTGACGGCTTTTTGTCTTAATCTCCCTGCCAGTGTGTCTGCAGGCAGAGCCCAGGGGCAGTAGGACACACTGGTGGAGACAATGGAAGGCAGTGAGATCACCATAAATTGTTCACAGGCCAACCTACGCATCGGCGATTTTATCCCTTTCTACCGCCAGCTCCCGGGTCACAGACCCGAACTCCTGGCGCGCGCTGCTAAAGGGTGCAGAGAGCTGCGAGCGCCAGCGGGTCGGCTGTCGTTGTCGGGAGATGGACTTTGGACATTCCTCTAACTCTCCGGGCCCCGTCTTGGGGAAACGGCACTGTAGTCCTGCGCCCTGGCACGCACGGATTCGTTGACATGGTCCT
Organism: Pseudopipra pipra; assembly: GCF_036250125.1. Taxonomy (NCBI): domain Eukaryota; kingdom Metazoa; phylum Chordata; class Aves; order Passeriformes; family Pipridae; genus Pseudopipra; species Pseudopipra pipra. The sequence goes on from NC_087557.1 coordinate 3,161,581, forward strand.
CTTTGGAGCGTTCAGGAGATTTTCTTAGAAATGCACAACTCGTTTAATACTTTCTACAGTGCAGCAATGTAACGCGCCCATGACAAAAGAATTTTTCACTACTACTCAAAGCACGGAGTGCACGGATTCTCTGAAGGACAGAGAGAAAAGCAAGGGAAAAAGAAGGGCTTCACGAAATTAGAGCGGTGAGTGTTTCGTGGGAATGCTTTATGGAGCAGAGAGGGACGGACGGGAGGCTAGTTCGGAGACTGAGCTCTGTGAAGAACCTGCCAGGCCGGACGGTAGCCTCGAGGGACCTGCACGGCCACCTCAGCCACGGCCAACACGGTCCCGGGGCGCCAGCCTTGCGCACCGAGCAGTACCGCGGCCAGCGCCGCCAGCCACGCTTCTCAAAGAGCCGCATCAGCCTATCCGCCGCCCGGCCTCCCGCTGCCCCCAACAGCCCCGTCATTCTGCTCCGGCCGGTAGGCCTCCTCTCCGCCTGCTCTCCCTCCTCTGCTTTCTTCTCCCTCCCCTGCCCTCCTCAACCAGTTCCGCCTCGGCACTCTGCTCCTCAACCTGCTGCAGACGTGCTGCTTCCACCACATCCAGTTCAGGTGTGACAGGCTCTTCTCTTGTCCGCTGAGCAAGAGGAGCAGGAGGAGGGACACGGAAGAGCTCTCCTCACAGAGGCTGCATCGCCAGGAAGTCCAAAGAAGTTCGGAGATGCTATGCCACGTCCAAGCTTTCTCTGGGGATGGTGCTTCTCCCATGCACTGCCTCGCCCTAGCACTCGTGCCACAGCCCCTGACAAAAGCCCAAGTGGTCTTTGTCGCCAGCCGAAGTGCTCCTGCTTCCAGCAGGGATGCTCCCCGGGACAGGCCAGGAGAGGCTGACGCTTGATGCTGAGCCCGGAGGGATGTTCTGCCTCTCGTGCCCCTCGACCATTCTCAAAAGCACGTGCCGTGGAGGACAATTCAGGAGTCTCCCCGGGCCAGCAAAAGAGAGGTGAGAGGGAAGAGATGACGGCCAGGATAAAAGCTCATGGTCTGTCAATCTTGGACTGCTCGAGACCAGTCCTCACCCCTCCCACCCAGCCCGGCCCCGCCGCCTCCGCGGTGCAGAGCTCCGACCGCCGCCCCGCTGCCGCCGCTCTCGCCGGCCCTCCGCTTCCAGCCCACACCCGACCAGAGCCCGAGAGGCGTCGGCGCCAGGCACAGTACCCGGGCTGTGTTGGATGAGGAGGGCAGTGGACGGAGACGAAGACAGAGGAGGGAGAGGAGGCGGGGAGGAGGCGGCCCGGCCGGAGCAGACACGGGACTCTCGGAGGCAGCGAGAGGCAGGGCGACCGATCGGCGCATTCGGCGCTGGCGGGGAGCGGGACTGGCGGCGCTGGCCGCGGTTCTGCTCGGTGCGCAAGGCTGGCGCCCGCTGACGGGTGACCGCGGCTGGAGTTGCCGTGCAGGTCCCTCGAGACTGCCGTCCCGCCTGGCAGGTTCTTCCCAGAGCTCAGTCTCCGAACTAGCCTTCCGCCCGTCCCTCCCTCTGCTGCATAAAGTATTCCCTCGGAACACTCACCGGTCTTTTCTTTGTCGAGCCCTTCCCGTTTCCTTGCTTTACTCCCTGTCTTTCAGAGACCTTCTGCAGTCCGTCCTTCCCCTTTTCTACTTTCCTTTCTCTCTTGCTTAGCTCCGTCGCGCAGCTTCCCATCCTTCAGTGACTCCAAAAATCCACCTCTCTTTCCGGCACTCAACTCTCCAGCAAATTCTAAGGGACACTTCCACAACTGCACACCTTGACAGTCTCGTCAAATTCTATTCCGTACGGTCCTGACTGTTTCTGTGCCCTGTCTTCTGGGAAACAACATCCAGTCCAAAATGCTATTCTGACGGCTTTTTGTCTTAATCTCCCTGCCAGTGTGTCTGCAGGCAGAGCCCAGGGGCAGTAGGACACACTGGTGGAGACAATGGAAGGCAGTGAGATCACCATAAATTGTTCACAGGCCAACCTACGCATCGGCGATTTTATCCCTTTCTACCGCCAGCTCCCGGGTCACAGACCCGAACTCCTGGCGCGCGCTGCTAAAGGGTGCAGAGAGCTGCGAGCGCCAGCGGGTCGGCTGTCGTTGTCGGGAGATGGACTTTGGACATTCCTCTAACTCTCCGGGCCCCGTCTTGGGGAAACGGCACTGTAGTCCTGCGCCCTGGCACGCACGGATTCGTTGACATGGTCCTCTTTGGAGCGTTCAGGAGATTTTCTTAGAAATGCACAACTCGTTTAATACTTTCTACAGTGCAGCAATGTAACGCGCCCATGACAAAAGAATTTTTCACTACTACTCAAAGCACGGAGTGCACGGATTCTCTGAAGGACAGAGAGAAAAGCAAGGGAAAAAGAAGGGCTTCACGAAATTAGAGCGGTGAGTGTTTCGTGGGAATGCTTTATGGAGCAGAGAGGGACGGACGGGAGGCTAGTTCGGAGACTGAGCTCTGTGAAGAACCTGCCAGGCCGGACGGTAGCCTCGAGGGACCTGCACGGCCACCTCAGCCACGGCCAACACGGTCCCGGGGCGCCAGCCTTGCGCACCGAGCAGTACCGCGGCCAGCGCTGCCAGCCACGCTTCTCAAAGAGCCGCATCAGCCTATCCGCCGCCCGGCCTCCCGCTGCCCCCAACAGCCCCGTCATTCTGCTCCGGCCGGTAGGCCTCCTCTCCGCCTGCTCTCCCTCCTCTGCTTTCTTCTCCCTCCCCTGCCCTCCTCAACCAGTTCCGCCTCGGCACTCTGCTCCTCAACCTGCTGCAGACGTGCTGCTTCCAGCACATCCAGTTCTGGTGTGACAGGCTCTTCTCTTGTCCGCTGAGCAAGAGGAGCAGGAGGAGGGACACGGAAGAGTTCTCCTCACAGAGGCTGCATCGCCAGGAAGTCCAAAGAAGTTCGGAGATGCTATGCCACGTCCAAGCTTTCTCTGGGGATGGTGCTTCTCCCATGCACTGCCTCGCCCTAGCACTCGTGCCACAGCCCCTGACAAAAGCCCAAGTGGTCTTTGTCGCCAGCCGAAGTGCTCCTGCTTCCAGCAGGGATGCTCCCCGGGACAGGCCAGGAGAGGCTGACGCTTGATGCTGAGCCCGGAGGGATGGTCTGCCTAGCCCGGAGGGATGTTCTGCCTCTCGTACCCCTCGAGCATTCTCAAAAGCGCGTGCCGTGGAGGACAATTCAGGAGTCTTCCCGGGCCAGCAAAAGAGAGGTGAGAGGGAAGAGATGACGGCCAGGATAAAAGCTCATGGTCTGTCAATCTTGGACTGCTCGAGACCAGTCCTCACACCTCCCAGCCAACCCAGCCCCGCCGCCTCCGCGGTGCAGAGCTCCGACCGCCGCCCCGCTGCCGCCGCTCTCGCCGGCCCTCCGCTTCCAGCCCGCACCCGACCAGAGCCCGAGAGGCGTCGGCGCCAGGCACAGTACCCGGGCTGTGTTGGATGAGGAGGGCAGTGGACGGAGACGAGAACAGTGGATGGAGACGAAGACAGAGGAGGGAGAGGAGGCGGGGAGGAGGCGGAGAGGAGGCGGCCCGGCCGGAGCAGAGACGGGGCTATCGGAGGCAGCGAGAGGCAGGGCGACCGATCAGCTGTCTCGTCAAATTCTTCTCCGTACGGTCCTGACTCTTTCTGTGCCCTGTCTTCTGGGAAACAGCATCCAGTGCAAAAAGCCATTCTGACGGCTTTTTGTCTTTATCTGCCCGCCAGTGTCTGCAGGCAGAGCCCAGGGGTACTAGGACACATTGATGGAGACAACGGAAGGCAGTGAGATCATCAGAAAGTGTTCACACGCCAAAATCCGGATCGGCGATTTTATCCCTTTCTACCGGCAGCTCCCGGGTCACAGCCCCGAACTCCTCGTGCGCGCTGCTAAAGGGTGCAGACAACTGCGTGCGCCAGCGGGGCGGCTGTCGTTGTCGGGAGATGGACGTTGGACCTTCCTCTAACTCTCCGGACCCCCTCTTGGGGACACGGCGCTGTATTCCTTCGCCCTGGCAGACAGGGATTCATTGACACGGTCGTCTTTGGGGCTTTCAGGTGATTGTCTTAGAAATGCACAACTCGTTTAATAGTTTCTACAGGGCAGCAATGTAGCGCCCCTATGAAGAAAGGGCGTTTCACTACTACACAAAGTGCGGACCGCAGGAGTTCGCTAAATGACAGAGAGAAAAGCAAGGGAAAAGAATGGCTTCACAAAAATAAGAGTGGTGAGTGTTTCGTGGGAATGCTTTATGGAGCAGAGGGGGGGACGGACGGGAGGCCAGTTGGGAGACTGAGCTCTGTGAAGAACCTGCCAGGCAGGACGGCAGCCTCGAGGGACCTGCACGGCCACATCAGCCACGGCCACCGCAGTCCCCGGGCGCCAGCCTTGCGCACCGAGCAGAACCGCGGCCAGCGCCGCCAGCCCCGCTCCCCAAAGAGCCGCATCCAGCGATCCGCCACCCGGCCTCCCGCTGCCCCCAACAGCCCCGTCTCTCTGCTCCGGCTGGTCCGCCTCCTCCCCGCCTGCTCTCCCTCCTCTGCTTTCTTCTCCCTCCCCTGCCCTCCTCAACCAGTTCCACCTCGGCACTCTGCCCCTCAACCTGCTGCAGATGTGCTGCTTCTACCACATCCAGTTCAGGTGTGACAGGCTTTTCTATTGTCCTCTGAGCAAGAGGAGCAGGAGGAGGGACACGGAAGAGCTCTCCTCACAGAGGCTGCATCGCCAGGAAGTCCAAAGAAGTTCGGAGATTCTGTGCCACATCCGAGCTTTCTCTGGGGATGGTGCTTCTCCCATGCACTGCCTCGCCCTAGCACTCGTGCCACAGCCCCTGACAAAAGCCCAGGTGGTCTTTGTCGCTAGCAGAATTACTCCTGCTGCCAGCAGGGATGCTCCCCGAGACAGACCAGGAGAGGCTGACCCAGGGAGCTGAGCCGGGAGGGATGTTCTGCCTCTCGTGCCCCTCGAGCATTCTCAAAAGCGCCTGCCGTGGAGGACAATTCAGGAGTCTCCCCGGGCCAGCAAAAGAGAGATGAGAAGGAAGAAAGGATGGCCAAGAAAAAAGCTCATGGTCTGTCAATCTTGAACTCCTCGAGGCCAATCCTCAGCCCTCCCACTTAGCCCGGCCCCGCCGCCTCCGCGGCGCAGAGCTCCGACCGCCGCCCCGCTGCCGCCGCTCTCGCCGGCCATTATGATGTGCTTGGGCATTATGAGGTCAGTGTGATGATGAGGCCTGCACCAATATGACGTCTGGTCTTTATAAGGTCAGTGTGATGATGAACCCTGCACCATTATGACATGTCTGTGCTTTATGAGGTCAGTGCCATGATGAGACCTGCACCATTATGACATGTCTGGTCTTTATGAGGTCAGTGTGATGATGAACCCTGCGCCATTATGACATGTCTGTGCTTTATGAGGTCAGTGCCATGATGAGACCTGCACCATTATGACATGTCTGGGCTTTATGAGGTCAGTGTGATGATGAGACCTGCACCATTATGACATGTCTGGGCTTTATGAGGTCAGTTCCATGTTGAGGCCAGAACCATTGACATGTCTGGGCTTTTAGAGGTCACTGTGATGACATGAGGAGGTCCGCACCATTATGACGTCTGGGCTTTATGAGGTCAGTGCCATAAGGAGGCATTATCCCCAGGAAAGAAAGCCTGTAAACTTGGGTTTGTGTTGAAGTGTGTTTGCCAAGCTGGGGTGTCCATGAATAGCGGGTGCTTTCTGTGCTGTCATCTTTGTTGTGGGAGGAATCTTTGTTTATATGCAATTTTGGGAGTCGGTCTGGCAGTTGGGAGGTAGGTCTGAAAACAGGAAATGACAGCGCTTAACGGCACGAAAGAAAACCTGGAAGCTTTGGCTTTGTGGTGCTTTTGCTTTGACAGCCTGGAGACTCCATGCGGAGCAAGATCTTTCTGTGTTGTCATCTTTGTTGTGGGAGGAATCTTTGTTTATATGCCATTTCGGGAGTTGGGCTGGCAGTTGGGAGGCAGGTGTGAAAACAGGAAACAATAGCCCTTATCCCCAGGAAAGAAAGCCTGGAAACTTGGGTTTGTGGTGCAGTGTGTTTGCCAAGCTGGGGCGTCCATGAATAGCGAGTGCTTTCTGTGCTGTCATCTTTGTTGTGGGAGGAATCTTTGTTTATATGCAATTTTGGGAGTCGGTCTGGCAGCTGGGAGGCAGATGTGAAAACAGGAAACAATAGCCCTTATCCCCAGGAAAGAAAGCCTAGAAACTTGGGTTTGTTGTGCAGTGTGTTTGCCAAGCTGGGGCGTCCATGAATAGCAAGTGCATTCTGTGCTGTCATTTTTGTTGTGGGAGGAATCTTTGTTTATATGCAATTTCGGGATTTGGGCTGGCAGTTGGGAGGCAGGTGTGAAAACAGGAAACAATAGCCCTTATCCCCAGGAGAGAAAGCCTGGAAACTTGGGTTTGTGGTGCAGTGTGTTTGCCAAGCTGGGGCGTCCATGAATAGCGAGTGCTTTCTGTGCTGTCATCTTTGTTGTGGGAGGAATCTTTGTTTATATGCAATTTTCAGAGTCGGTCTGGCAGTTGGGAGGCAGGTGTGAAAACAGGAAACAATAGCCATTATCCCCAGGAAAGAAAGCCTCGAAGCTTTGACTTTGTGGTGCTTTTGGTTTGTCAGCCTGGAGACTCCATGGGGAGCAGGAGCTTTCTCTGCCTACATCTTCGCTGTGGGAGGAATCTTCCTTCGTATGCAATTTTGGGAGTTGGACTGGCAGTTGGGAGGCAGGTGTGAAAACAGGAAACAATAGCCATTATCCCCAGGAAAGAAAGCCTGGAAACTTGGGTTTGTGGTGCAGTGTGTTTGCCAAGCTGGGGCGTCCATGAATAGCGAGTGCTTTCTGTGCTGTCATCTTTGTTGTGGGAGGACTCTTTGTTTATATGCAGTTTCAGGAGTTGGGCTGGCAGTTGGGAGGCAGGTGTGAAAACAGGAAATGACAGCGCTTACCGGCAGGACAGAAAGACTGGAAGCTTTGGCTTTGTGGTGCTTTTGGTTTTTCAGCCTGGAGACTCCATGCGGAGCAAGATCTTTCTGTGCTGTCATCTTTGTTGTGGGAGGAATCTTTGTTTATATGCAATTTTCAGAGTCGGTCTGGCAGTTGGGAGGCAGGTGTGAAAACAGGAAACAATAGCCCATATCCCCAGGAAAGAAAGCCTGGAAACTTGGGTTTGTGGTGCAGTGTGTTTGCCAAGTTGGGGCCTCCATGAATAGCGAGTGCTTTCTGTGCTGTCATCTTTGTTGTGGGAGGAATCTTTGTTTATATGCAGTTTTGGGAGTTGGACTGGCAGTTGGGAGGCAGGTGTGAAAACAGGAAACAATAACCATTATCCCCAGGAAAGAAAGCCTGGAAACTTGGGTTTGTGGTGCAGTGTGTTTGCCAAGCTGGGGCGTCCATGAATAGCGGGTGCTTTCTGTGCTGTCATCTTTGTTGTGGGAGGAATCTTTGTTTATATGCAATTTTGGGAGTCGGTCTGGCAGTTGTAGGCAGGTGTGAAAAGAGGAAACAATAACCATATCCCCAGGAAAGAAAACCTGGAAACTCAGGATTGTGGTGCAGTGTGTTTGCCAAGCTGGGGCGTCCATGAATAGTGAGTGCATTCTGTGCTGTCATCTTTGTTGTGGGAGGAATCTTTGTTTATATGCAATTTTGGGAGTTGGTCTGGCAGCTGGGAGGCAGGTGTGAAAACAGGAAACAATAGCCATTATCCCCAGGAAAGAAAGCCTAGAAACTTGGGTTTGTTGTGCAGTGTGTTTGCCAAGCTGGGGCGTCCATGAATAGCGAGTGCTTTCTGTGCTGTCATTTTTGTTGTGGGAGGAATCTTTGTCTATATGCAGTTTTGGGAGTTGGGCTGGCAGTTGGGAGGCAGGTGTGAAAACAGGAAACAATAGCCATTATCCCCAGGAAAGAAAGCCTGGAATCTTTGACTTTGTGGTGCTTTTGGTTTGTCAGCCTGGAGACTCCATGGGGAGCAGGAGCTTTCTCTGCCTACATCTTCGCTGTGGGAGGATTCTTCCTTTGTATGCAAGTTTGGGAGTTGGGCTGGCAGTTGGGAGGCAGGTGTGAAAACAGGAAATGTCAGCGCTTATCGGCAGGACAGAAAGCCTGGAAGCTTTGGCTTTGTGGTGCTTTTGGTTTGACAGCCTGGAGACTTCATGCAGATCAAAATCTTTCTGTGCTGTCATCTTTGTTGTGGGAGGACTCTTTGTTTATATGCAATTTCGGGAGTCGGTCTGGCAGTTGGGAGGCAGGTGTGAAAACAGGAAACAATAGCCCTTATCCCCAGGAAAGAAAGCCTGGAAACTTGGGTTTGTTGTGCAGTGTGTTTGCCAAGCTGGGGCGTCCATGAATAGCGGGAGCTTTCTGTGCTGTCATCTTTGTTGTGGGAGGAATCTTTGTTTATATGCAGTTTCGGGAGTTGGGCTGGCAGTTGGGAGGCAGGTGTGAAAACAGGAAATGACAGCGCTTATCGGCAGGACAGAAAGCCTGGAAGCTTTGGCTTTGTGGTGCTTTTGGTTTGTCAGCCTGGAGACTCCATGCGGAGCAAGATCTTTCTGTGCTGTCATTTTTGTTGTGGGCGGAATCTTTGTTTATATGCAATTTTGGGAGTTGGGCTGGCAGTTGGGAGGCAGGTGTGAAAACAGGAAACTATAGCCCTTATCCCCAGGAAAGAAAGCCTGGAAGCTTTGACTTTGTGGTTCTTTTGGTTTGTCAGCCTGCAGACTCCATGGGGAGCAGGAGCTTTCTCTGCCTACATCTTCGCTGTGGGAGGAATCTTCCTTTGTATGCAAGTTTGGGAGTTGGGCTGGCAGTTGGGAGGCAGGTGTGAAAACAGGAAATGACAGCGCTTACCGGCAGGACAGAAAGCCTGGAAGCTTTGGCTTTGTGGTGCTTTTGGTTTTTCAGCCTGGAGACTCCATGCGGAGCAAGATCTTTCTGTGCTGTCATCTTTGTTGTGGGAGGAATCTTTGTTTATATGCAATTTTCAGAGTCGGTCTGGCAGTTGGGAGGCAGGTGTGAAAACAGGAAACAATAGCCCATATCCCCAGGAAAGAAAGCCTGGAAACTTGGGTTTGTGGTGCAGTGTGTTTGCCAAGTTGGGGCCTCCATGAATAGCGAGTGCTTTCTGTGCTGTCATCTTTGTTGTGGGAGGAATCTTTGTTTATATGCAGTTTTGGGAGTTGGACTGGCAGTTGGGAGGCAGGTGTGAAAACAGGAAACAATAGCCATTATCCCCAGGAAAGAAAGCCTGGAAACTTGGGTTTGTGGTGCAGTGTGTTTGCCAAGCTGGGGCGTCCATGAATAGCGGGTGCTTTCTGTGCTGTCATCTTTGTTGTGGGAGGAATCTTTGTTTATATGCAATTTTGGGAGTCGGTCTGGCAGTTGTAGGCAGGTGTGAAAACAGGAAACAATAACCATATCCCCAGGAAAGAAAACCTGGAAACTCAGGATTGTGGTGCAGTGTGTTTGCCAAGCTGGGGCGTCCATGAATAGCGAGTGCATCCTGTGCTGTCATTTTTGTTGTGGGAGGAATCTTTGTCTATATGCAATTTTGGGAGTTGGGCTGGCAGTTGGGAGGCAGGTGTGAAAACAGGAAACAATAGCCATTATCCCCAGGAAAGAAAGCCTGGAATTTTTGGCTTTGTGGTGCTTTTGGTTTGTCAGCCTGGAGACTCCATGGGGAGCAGGAGCTTTCTCTGCCTACATCTTCGCTGTGGGAGGATTCTTCCTTTGTATGCAATTTTGGGAGTTGGGCTGGCAGTTGGGAGGCAGGTGTGAAAACAGGAAATGACAGCGCTTATCGGCAGGACTGAAAGCCTGGAAGCTTTGGCTTTGTGGTGCTTTTGGTTTGACAGCCTGGAGACTTCATGCAGAGCAAAATCTTTCTGTGCTGTCATCTTTGTTGTGGGAGGACTCTTTGTTTATATGCAATTTCGGGAGTCGGTCTGGCAGTTGGGAGGCAGGTGTGAAAACAGGAAACAATAGCCCTTATCCCCAGGAAAGAAAGCCTGGAAACTTGGGTTTGTTGTGCAGTGTGTTTGCCAAGCTGGGGCGTCCATGAATAGCGGGAGCTTTCTGTGCTGTCATCTTTGTTGTGGGAGGAATCTTTGTTTATATGCAGTTTCGGGAGTTGGGCTGGCAGTTGGGAGGCAGGTGTGAAAACAGGAAATGACAGCGCTTATCGGCAGGACAGAAAGCCTGGAAGCTTTGGCTTTGTGGTGGTTTTGGTTTGTCAGCCTGGAGACTCCACGCGGAGCAAGATCTTTCTGTGCTGTCATTTTTGTTGTGGGAGGAATCTTTGTTTATATGCAATTTTGGGAGTTGGGCTGGCAGTTGGGAGGCAGGTGTGAAAACAGGAAACAATAGCCATTATCCCCAGGAAAGAAAACCTCGAAGCTTTGGCTTTGTGGTTCTTTTGGTTTGTCAGCCTGCAGACTCCATGGGGAGCAGGAGCTTTCTCTGCCTACATCTTCGCTGTGGGAGGAATCTTCCTTCGTATGCAATTTTGGGAGTTGGGCTGGCAGTTGGGAGGCAGGTGTGAAAACAGGAAATGACAGCGCTTATCGGCAGGACAGAAAGCCTGGAAGCTTTGGCTTTGTGGTTCTTTTGGTTTGACAGCCTGGAGACTCCATGGGGAGCAGGAGCTTTCTCTGCCTACATCTTCGCTGTGGGAGGATTCTTCCTTTGTATGCAAGTTTGGGAGTTGGGCTGGCAGTTGGGAGGCAGGTGTGAAAACAGGAAATGACAGCGCTTATCGGCAGGACAGAAAGCCTGGAAGCTTTGGCTTTGTGGTTCTTTTGGTTTGACAGCCTGGAGACCTCATGCGGAGCAAGATCTTTCTGTGCTGTCATCTTTGTTATGGGAGGAATCTTTGTTTATATGCAATTTCGGGAGTTGGGCTGGCAGCTGCGAGGTAGGTGTGAAAACAGGAAACAATAGCCCTTATCCCCAGGAAAGAAAGCCTGGAAACTTGGGTTTGTTGTGCAGTGTGTTTGCCAAGCTGGGGCGTCCATGAATAGCGAGTGCTTTCTGTGCTGTCATCTTTGTTGTGGGAGGAATCTTTGTTTATATGCAATTTTGAGAGTTGGGCTGGCAGTTGTATGCAGGTGCGAAAACAGGAAACAATAGCCCTTATCCCCAGGAAAGAAAGCCTAGAAACTTGGGATTGTGGTGCAGTGTGTTTGCCAAGCTGGGGCGTCCATGAATAGCGAGTGCTTTCTGTGCTGTCATCTTTGTTGTGGGAGGAATCTTTGTTTATATGCAATTTTGGGAGTTGGGCTGGCAGTTGGGAGGCAGATGTGAAAACAGGAAATGACAGCGCTTATCGGCAGGAAAGAAAGCCTGGAAGCTTTGGCTTTGTGGTGCTTTTGGTTTGTCAGCCTGGAGACTCCATGGGAAGCAGGAGCTTTCTCTGCCTACATCTTCGCTGTGGGAGGATTCTTCCTTCGTATGCAAGTTTGGGAGTTGGGCTGGCAGTTGGGAGGCAGGTGTGAAAACAGGAAATGACAGCGCTTATCGGCAGGACAGAAAGCCTGGAAGCTTTGGCTTTGTGGTGCTTTTGGTTTGACAGCCTGGAGACTCCATGCGGAGCAAGATCTTTCTGTGCTGTCATCTTTGTTGTGGGAAGAATCTTTGTTTATATGCAATTTTCAGAGTCGGTCTGGCAGTTGGGAGGCAGGTGTGAAAACAGGAAACAATAGCCCGTATCCCTGGGCAAGAAAGCCTGGAAACTTGGGTTTGTGGTGCAGTGTGTTTGCCAAGCTGGGGCGTCCATGAATAGCGGGTGCTTTCTGTGCTGTCATCTTTGTTGTGGGAGTGAAGCCAGGTAAAACCTGGAAAACGAATTTAGTAGAGCACTACAAGAATTAGAGAGTTAAACACCAAACGCAAGCTTTAAGCATGGCATAGAGAACTTAGTATTAAGAAATAGCAGAGGCAATAAATTCACTAGAATACAGGACACTCTGACATGAGGGAACATGGGCATGAACGGGGAGAACTAGCACACACAAAAAAGGACATATGGAAGAAAACAAAGGGAGATAAGAAAAAGGACAAGCCAAGAAATTAAGCACTTTTGCTAGATATTGAGAAACCCTGCCAAATGCATAAGGAAACTACCCAAATTAGGGAAGGTTCAAAAGTTTAAGAAGAAGATGATGGTGAGGACAGCGGGTTCATGATGAAGAAAGACCGGAACGACCACCAAAGTTCTCCCCAAATTGAAGACCACGCCTCTAACTCCGCCTCAACTCCGCCTATTATGGATATTAAAAGTAGATGTTGCAATGTAATGAATATTCATAATATGTGATGTAATTGCTTAGCAAAAAGTGTATAAAAGCTCAAATTGTAAGTTCTTCGGCGAAGCAGTTTGCCCAGGGCGACCTGGCTGCTTCCCGGCCGTGAAAAATAAATACCTCCTGCTTATAGACTGAAAACTCTGTCTCTGAGCAGTTCCTCTGCGCCTTCTTTGGGGCAAAATTTGGCATCAATTTTGGCGAGCCAGGCAGGAGTGGGGGGTCTTCCTGAGCCAGGACCCAAGGGGCCGGGACGGTCTCAGGGCCCCCCGACTGAATTTTTGTCGGCAGAGTCTCCCGGACCCCTTGGATCTGCGCAACGGTGGACAAGAATCTCCTGCTCCAAATTAAGAGGTATTTGATCTTTTATATTTTAGGTAAAAGCTCTTTATTGGTGGGGATAGGACACTATCGCCCAAAAGGGAGCCGGAGGGACGCCTCGGCATTAGCCCTAAAACTGGGTTCGAGTCCCAGGTATCGAAAGCAGCAGGTTAGAGTCCTGCAAAAGCAGCAGGTTAGAGTCCTGCAAAGATAGCAGGTTAGAGTCCTGCAAAGATAGCAGGTTAGAGTCCTACAAAGGTAGCAGGTTAGAGGCCTGCCAGAAAAGGGTTAAAGTCCCGACACAGCAGGAAAAAAAAAACCAAAAAACAAAAAAACAAACAAACAAAAAAAAAGGGTTCTATTACTTGTGGCATTCTGATTGTTATTTGTATTGTTTTGTTTGCCTTTTGTGTATCATAGACTATTTTGCTAAACTATCTTGCTAAATGTTTAGAGTTCTATATGGGAAGTGATACACCTTTTGTGCTTTTGTGTATTGTCTGGCAATATGTTTCTTAAAAGTGCTTTTGCTTTGTGTTTTCTCGTCCGCTTTCTGTTTTGTGTGGAATATTGCCCAGTAATGTATTTAAAGTTGCGTCTGACTTGAAGATTTGGGAGACTAATGGTCCTTAACATTCCCTTCTAAGCTGTCTCAAGATTTGAGAGTGTTTCCTTCTGATTTTCTTGAGAAAAGGGGCTCTAGGACCCAGAGAAGCCTCTAGTCCTACTGAAGAATTCCTGGAATGCGGTAGCTAGAGATAATGTATTGTGAATTTCTTTGTAATGTTTCATTTTTATATGCTGCTTTTTACAAGCTGTTCTGGTCTGTGTTAAAATTGTAGTTTGTTTGATTCTACTCTTAAGTGGTAATGCAATAGAAAACTTTAAAGAACTTAAAAGTGTGCAAATGTGAGTGAATGTCTGAGATGCAGCATCACCGTGAAGTGATTGCAGAGCTAGAAACAGATAAAGCAGCTGGATGTTGTATGTATGAAGTGCTGAGACAAAGTAAAAGGTATTTTAAGACAGTGAAATAAATTAAGAAAAGTGTAAGCTTGTTGTGATAGTGTAAAAGAATTTATCAGACAATCAATTTAGAGAAGAGATGAACTAGAGTACAACTTCTAGTGATTTAAAATATTTGCAACTGGAAACCAGTTCAGGAACACGACTCCTGGATCAGCTGGTATATTACTGATGCTCAAATAATTGAAAGGTCCAGGGAGAATCTGTCCTTGAAAGATTAACATTTGTCAGCAGTAACTAGTACTTTATAGATAGATATTCTGTGTATGACGCGGTGGGACAGATTGAGAAATCCCAGATAAGTGCATAATTAAACCCCTATAATAATGATGGGAGACCAGCAAAGTAAAGAAAGCAGCCTGCCAGAAACCAGGAAGGGATGAAAGAAAAGAGGACAGAAAGCATAAAGATAAAACAGATACCGAAAGCTTAGAGAACGATCAAGAGGAAGGGATTGGCTATTCATATTGTACCAGGACTGCTGAACGGAGAACCAAGGACAAGGAGGGAGAGAAAGCAAAAATAATTAACTGGGCAGCTCTTTATAATGTTAGACAAGGGCGAGATGAGACGCCTTCGGAATTCTTAGACAGACTTAGAGCTACCATGAGAAAATATACACCCTTAGATCCTGCATCAAAAGCAGGCAAACAACAATTACTAGCATTATTGATGGGACAGAGTAACCCAGATATTAGAAAGAAGCTGCAAAAACTCCAGCATCTTGCAGATGAAAATTTAGAGACAGTAATGAATGAAGCTTGGAGAGTTACAATAATACAGAGAAAGAAGAAAAAAAGAAAAAGGATGAGAAAGTTGCTAAAGTTATAGTGGTAGCAGTAGCAGCCCAAAGCTCAAGGTTCCCGGAGATAAATACTAGAGGCAGAGGTCATGGTTACCCTGCAAGGGGAAGAAGAGGTTTCCTTTCCCAACAAACCAGAATAAAGTCAAAACAGTGTTCCTATTGCTTGCAAATAGGTCACTGAAAACGAGACAGTCCTAAATTAAATAGGAAGTTTAAGAGTGCTACTGTCCCCTATCAGAGCAGTGACTGAGGAGGACCGGTGAGTCATTCCCTAGCAGACCCACTAGTTAAAATGGAGCTAGGGGAGGGTGAAAAAGAATTAGAGTTTTAATCAACACAGGAGTTATATTTTAGTTTTGAATCAGGAACTAATGCCAAAAGTGACAAATTTGTACAAGTTGTGGGAGTGACAGGCCAACCAGAAAAAGCCTTATTTTCTAAAACCTCTTAAGCATAAAACTGAGAAACAAATAAAAGATTATAGATTTTTATCTGCCCAACTCTCCAAGTTCTCTACTAGGTAAGGATTTATTTGTTGAATAATTCAACAAAAATAAACTTGAATTCCAAGTAAGCGAGGAACAACTGATAATAGCTTTGAACCTGACTATCAGTTGTATAAAACCAGTAATCAGAAAATAATACCCACTGAAGCTAAAAGATAAGAAAGCAACGAACTGATAATAGAGAAATTTTTAGAATGAGAGTTACTCAATTAACCTGGACGGTTTTACCTCAAGGTCAAAGGCCACAGAGAGATGGTACTCTTCTACGATATGTAGATGATCTGCTAATAGCAACTGGGACAGAAGAAGAATGTGTTAAATGGACTATTTCTCTGTTGAATTTCCTGGGTTTAAGCAGATATCGAGTCTCTCAACAGAAAGCGCAGCTGGTGCAAGAAAAAGTGGTGTACCTGGGATATGAAATTTCCAGAGGACAATGATCCCTAGGAACAGCAAGAAAAGAAACCATCTGCCAAATGCCTAAACCCAAAACGGTGAGAGATCTACAAGCCTTTCTAGGGATGACAGGTTGGTGCTGTTTATGGATTTATCAATACGAGGTACTTGCTAAACCACTGTATGATTTGCTGAAAGAATCTAAGAGTGTCCTAGTCTGGACTCCCGAAGCAGAGGGAGCTTTTAAGAGACTGAAACAAGAACTCATAAAAGCCCCAGCCTTGGGCCTGCCCGATGTAACAAAACCATTTTAGCTATTCTCTCATGAACAACAAGGAATAGCTTTAGGAGTCTTGGCACAACAATTAGGACCACACAAAAGAGCCATAGCTTATTTCTCCAAACAGCTGGATGAAGTAAGCAAAGGATGACCCAGCTGTCTGAAAGCAGTGGCCGCAGTAATCATAAACATAGAAGAGGCCAGAAAGCTCACATTGGGCCAGAAAATGACTGTGTTAGTGTCCCATACTGTATCCGCAGTACTCAAGCAGAAAGGTGGCCATTGGTTGGCACCTTCTAGATTCCTAAAGCACCAGGCAATACTAGATGAGTCAGATGATATGACCATTCAAGTCACTAACATTGTGAATCCAGCCTCATTTCTAGAAGGAAGAATGTCAGCAGAACCAATCGAACATGACTGTCTAGAGACCATCGAAGCTGTCTACTCCAGCCGCCCAGACCTCAAAGAAGAGCCGCTTGAAGATACAGACAACTGGTTCTCCGACAGCAGCAGCTTCGTGAAACAAAGAGTAAGGATGGCAGGCTATGCAGTGACCACAACGGAAGAGGTAAGCGAATCAAATCCTTTACCTGCAGGGACTTCAGCCCAGAAGGCAGAACTGATAGCTCTTACCCGAGCTATAGAATTGGCAGAAGGCATACGGATTAATATTTGGACAGATTCAAAATATGCCTTCTCCTTCATGCACGCTCATGGAGCAATTTGGAAAGAAAGAGGACTACTAACTGCCCAGGGGAAAACTGTCAGATATGCAGAGGAAATTCTACAATTGTTAGAAGTAGTCCAACTCCCAACACAAGCGGCCATAATGCATTGTAAGGGACACCTGAAAGGTAACACTGTTCCAGAAATAGGAAATAGGAAAGCTGATGCAGAAGCTAAATTAACTGCTGCAAGGACCGAAGAAGTGACTATAACAGCTTTAGTACCAGGAGAGCTAGATCCTAACTTTCAACCAGATTATCAGGAATCAGATCATAGGTGGATTCAAAAGAACGAAGGCAAATTGTTAGACAATGGATGGGGTCAATTAGAAACAGGACAACTAATAATACTAGGGAAATTAATGTGGCAATTTGTAAAAAACAAAACATGAGAAGGCACATTGGAGTTTAGATCCACTTTATCAGTATTTGCAAACTAGAATAGCAGGACCAAAATTATTCACTCCCATAAAACAGGTTACATCCCAGTGCGAACGATGCCTGAAGAATAACCCAAACACAGAGACCAAAATATACCAAGGGGCAATAAATCAAGGTAAATTCCCAGGTGAAGTATGGCAAATTGATTTCTCTGAACTCCCAAGAAAAGGGTATAAGTATTTATTGGTGTTAACTGACACATTTTCTGGGTGGCCTGAAGCGTTCCCCTGCAGGACAAACAAAGAAAGAGAGGTAACTAAAGTCTTACTAAATGAAATTATACCATGGTTAGGGGTACCAAGAAGTATTTCTTCAGAGAGAAGTTCACATTTTTGTGCGAAGGTTGTGAGAGCAATAAGCAAAGCATTGCAGATTAAATGGCAATTGCATTCGCCTTACAGGCCACAAGCCAGTGGGCAAGTAGAAAAGATGAATCATCTTATCAAACAACAAATTGCTAAAATATGCCAAGAAACTAACTTCCAGTGGTATCAAGCTTTGCCTATTGCTCTGATTAGATTGAGAGTCAAACCTCGATCAAAAGAAAAGTTGAGCTCGTTTGAAATTCTGTATGGTAGACCTTATACTATGCAAATTGTGAATAGCGATGCTTTAGACCAGATAAGTAATCAATATATATATGATTATGTAATTGCTGTAGGGAAGCATTTTGATAAAAACGCCATGGTAGTAATAGAACACCAGCCCAAACAACCTAACTGTAAACTGCATCCGTTTAACCCCGGTGATTGAGTGTATGTTAAGAATCTTTTAGGAAAACCCCTACAAGAGAAGTGGAAGAGACCTTTCCAAGTGCTGCTGACCACCTTCACCGCAGTTAGGATCAAGGAGCGACCTACATGGATTCACTATTCTCGAGTCAAGAGAGCTCTGGAAGATAAGCAGGAAGACCCAACGTCATGAATCCGACTCCCTTCCAAACCCTTTCAACATTGACCATTGGACTCTTGATAAGTATTGTTTTATCCCAAAACCCTACTCCAGAAGAGCCGTGGTCTAGTGCACGCACACTACCACGCTCTGAGGAAAACCCAGACTTTGAGATTTACGTTTACATAACAATCAACCCTATACAATAGATGAATGGGATAACAGAACCCATTTCATAGCGCAAAAGCGAGACCAAGTTCAAGTAGGGTGCCGAGAAGTCGAGGCTTTAATGGAAAAAACAGATAAACTAGTATTGACAATTGAATCTTGGCAAGAAGCCTCTAGACAGAACTTAATTACTTATTGCCAAGTAGAAAATGAAGAACCCATCATCTGGATTGAACGGAAGGGACCAGTCTCATGTCAATGGGATAGTACTGAAGAGGGTAGAGCACAGTGTGAAATTGTATTCAAGCTAGATCAATCGATGTCGTTTTCATGTAGCAGGGAAGCCAAGATTGAACCCATTGGTGAACAAAGCATTGTAACCTGTAGAGCCTTTAAGCGAGTCGTTAGACTAGCAACAGACTCAATCGTGAGCCCGTCTCGTGAAACCACTCTACCTTTAGAATGTAGGAAGATACATAATTTAACCTTTATAGGGCCTCAAGTAATAAGACAATCGAACGAACTAAAGCTACTGTTAGATCCTACATATTCTCTGAAGAAAGTACAGATAAACATTCAGACAGACATTACACATTTACAGAAAGCTTGACAACCGTTTATACAGCAAAGCCTCAAAGGCTGGAATGCCTGGTTAGCAACTAGGTCATACCGCAAACGAACACAAAGAGATATAAGTGGATGGGTTGGCACGGGGTTTGGCGTATTAAACACTATAGATCAAGAAGTATTAGTGAATAAGTTAAGTACCGTCACTTCTAATTTGGGAAAGCTTAAAGTACCTTTAAGCTCATCTATGCTAACCTTAGCAGAGACACAATCATTGGTAGTCAAATTGATGACCTTAGTAGCCAACCATACCGCTGAAGATTTTGTTAAAATTGCTGACTATACTGGAGATATTAGTAAAGAAATTGCACTTGCTATCCAGTGTGTTCAGACACAACAATGGGTACAATCAGTAGCAGCAAGAATATTAAGAGAGGGAATGTCAGGCATACTGCCTCAAGAAATAAGAGAAGCAATACTAAGAGATAGCTCCACTACACGATTTGAAAAAGACCACCAGGCTTAGTGGCAACTAGTTAATTTCACTTATGATCCACAACAGGAACACATTGAAACCTATGTCCTTACTATCAGTGCAGCAGAAGAAAGAGCTATATTTCCTATTTTAACATTAGGAACTATACATCAGAATGTCATTGTCAAACCTGTAGACCATAACGTCTGGGCAAACTATGACAGTACTAGGAACAAGTGGCAATCAATTAGTACAGAAGCATGTATCCCTAAAGGGCAATTAAGTTATATTTGCGAAAATGCCATTGTAGAAGCTAAAGACCTATGCTTAGATGCTGAAGACAGTGTATGTACCTTTGAAATGCTTCCACACATTAGAGCCCGATCACAAGTATTCTATATAGGGAATGGATGCGCTTGCATTAGAACTGCTTATAATGATGTTACTATAGATAATTTTCATGAAGTGACTAACGATACTAATTTTTGCATATGCAACTTCACAAAAGTCATGGGTTGTGACTTTAACTACACTGCTCCCATAACTACACAACAGTTAATCGAAGCTAAGTATACTTTATATCATGAGATACCCAAGCTACAGATAGGTATGGATACTAAGCTTCTCAAAGAAATGCTTATACATCCTGAAGTGGAGAAGTTAGTTCAAAAGGTGAACCAAACAACTCAACGCATGTTGTGGTAGGTAGAGCATAATTCAAAAAGTATAAAGAATATCCTAACAAAAGTTGCACAAGTAGGTCAACATCACTGGTGGGATATCTTCACAAGATACTCCCCAACAGCAGCACAAGTTTTTCACTACCTCATACACCTAATATTAATTATAACCATGGCCATGTTCTTGTTAACTCTCATGAATATATGCCTGTGGTGTAAGTTAAAATCCATGGTCAAAAGAACCCAAATAATCTGGGTGATAGTACAAGCATATCAACGCCCTCTAGAATTAGAACTTGACGAAAGAATTCGTAAGTTTTAGAAAAGGGGCGAATGAAGCCAGGTAAAACCTGGAAAACGAATTTAGTAGAGCACTACAAGAATTAGAGAGTTAAACACCAAATGCAAGCTTTAAGCAAGGCATAGAGAACTTAGCATTAAGAAATAGCAGAGGCAATAAATTCACTAGAATACAGGACACTCTGACATGAGGGAACATGGGCATGAACGGGGAGAACTAGCACACACAAAAAAGGACATATGGAAGAAAACAAAGGGAGATAAGAAAAAGGACAAGCCAAGAAATTAAGCACTTTTGCCAGATATTGAGAAACCCTGCCAAATGCATAAGGAAACTACCCAAATTAGGGAAGGTTCAAAAGTTTAAGAAGAAGATGATGGTGAGGACAGCGGGTTCATGATGAAGAAAGACCGGAACGACCACCAAAGTTCTCCCCAAATTGAAGACCACGCCTCTAACTACGCCTCAACTCCGCCTATTATGAATATTAAAAGTAGATGTTGCAATGTAATGAATATTCATAATATGTGATGTAATTGCTTAGCAAAAAGTGTATAAAAGCTCAAATTGTAAGTTCTTCGGCGAAGCAGTTTGCCCAGGGCGACCTGGCTGCTTCCCGGCCGTGAAAAATAAATACCTCCTGCTTATAGACTGAAAACTCTGTCTCTGAGCACTTCCTCTGCGCCTTCTTTGGGGCAAAATTTGGCATCAGGAGGAATCTTTGTTTATATGCAATTTTGGGAGTTGGGCTGGCAGTTGGGAGGCAGGTGTGAAAACAGGAAACAATAGCCATTATCCCCAGGAAAGAAAGCCTGGAAACTTGGGTTTGTGGTGCAGTGTGTTTGCCAAGCTGGGGCGTCCATGAATAGCAAGTGCTTTCTGTGCTGTCATCTTTGTTGTGGGAGGAATCTTTGTTTACATGCAATTTTGGGAGTTGGGCTGGCAGTTGGGAGGCAGGTGTGAAAACAGGAAATGACAGCGCTTATCGGCAGGAAAGAAAGCCTGGAAGCTTTGGTTTTGTGGTTCTTTTGGTTTGTCAACCTGGAGACTCCATGGGGAGCAGGAGCTTTCTCTGCCTACATCTTCGCTGTGGGAGGAATCTTCCTTCGTATGCAAGTTTGGGAGTTGGGCTGGCAGTTGGGAGGCAGGTGTGAAAACAGGAAATGACAGTGCTTATCGGCTGGACAGAAAGCCTGGAAGCTTTGGCTTTGTGGTGCTTTTGGTTTGACAGCCTGGAGACTCCATGTGGAGCAAGATCTTTCTGTGCTGTCATCTTTGTTGTGGGAGGACTCTTTGTTTATATGCAATTTTGAGAGTTGGGCTGGCAGTTGGGAGGCAGGTGTGAAAACAGGAAACAATAGCCATAATCCCCAGGAAAGAAAGCCTGGAAACTTGGGTTTGTGGTGCAGTGTGTTTGCCAAGCTGGGGCGTCCATGAATAGCAAGTGCTTTCTGTGCTGTCATCTTTGTTGTGGGAGGAATCTTTGTTTATATGCAATTTTGGGAGTTGGGCTGGCAGTTGGGAGGCAGGTGTGAAAACAGGAAATGACAGCGCTTATCGGCAGGAAAGAAAGCCTGGAAGCTTTGGCTTTGTGGTGCTTTTGGTTTGTCAGCCTGGAGACTCCATGGGGAGCAGGAGCTTTCTCTGCCTACATCTTCGATGTGGGAGGATTCTTCCTTTGTATGCAAGTTTGGGAGTTGGGCTGGCAGTTGGGAGGCAGGTGTGAAAACAGGAAATGGCAGTGCTTATCGGCTGGACAGAAAGCCTGGAAGCTTTGGCTTTGTGGTGCTTTTGGTTTGACAGCCTGGAGACTCCATGCGGAGCAAGATCTTTCTGTGCTGTCATCTTTGTTGTGGGAGGAATCTTTGTTTATATGCAATTTTGGGAGTTGGGCTGGCAGTTGGGAGGCAGGTGTGAAAACAGGAAACAATAGCCATAATCCCCAGGAAAGAAAGCCTGGAAACTTGGGTTTGTTGTGCAGTGTGTTTGCCAAGCTGGGGCGTCCATGAATAGCAAGTGCTTTCTGTGCTGTCATCTTTGTTGTGGGAGGAATCTTTGTTTATATGCAATTTTGGGAGTTGGGCTGGCAGTTGGGAGGCAGGTGTGAAAACAGGAAACAATTGCCATTATCCCGAGGAAAGAAAGCCTGGAAACCTGGGTTTGTGGTTCTTTTGGTTTTTCAGCCTGGAGACTTCATGGGGAGCAGGAGCTTTCTCTGTCTACATCTTCGCTGAGGAGGCCTGCAGCATTATGACATGTCTGGGCTTTATGAGGTCACTGCCATGACGAGGCCTGCACTATTATGACATGTCTGGTCTTTATGAGGTCAGTGTGATGATGAGACCTACACCATTATGAGGTGTCTAGGCTTTATGAGCTCACTGTGATGATGAGACCTGCACCATTATGACATGTCTGGGCTTTATGAGGTCAGTGTGATGATGAGGCCTGCACCATTATGACATGTTTGGGCTTTATGAGGTCAGTGCCATGATGAGACCTTCACCATTATGACTTGTCTGGAATTTATGAAGTAAGTGTGATGATGAGGCCTGCACCATTGTGAGGTATATGGGCTGTATGAGGTCACAGTGATGATGAGGCTTGCATCATTATGACATGTCTGAATTTTATGAGCTCAGTGCCATGAGGAGGCCTGCACCATTTTGACATGTCTGGGTTTGATGAGGTCAGTGCCATTAGGAGGCCTGCACCATTATGACATGCCTGGGCTTTATGAGGTCAGTGCCATGAGGAGGCCTGGGCCATTATGACATGTCTGGGCTTTATGAGGTCACTGTGATAATGATGAGGCCTGCACCATCATGACATTTCTGGGCTTTATGAGGTCAATGTGATGGTGAGACCTGCACCATTATGACATGTCCGGTTTTATGAGGTCACTGTGATGCTGAGGCCCGCACCATTATGAGGTGTCTGGGCTTTTTGAGGTCACAGTGATGATGAGACCTGCACCATTATGACATGTCTGGGCTTTATGAGGTCAGTGCCATGAGGAGGCCTGCACCATTATGACATGTCTGGGCTTTACGAGGTCAGTGTAATGATTGGGCCTGAACCATTATGACATGTCTGGGCTTTATGAGGTCAGTGCCATGAGGAGACCTGCACCATTATGATATGTCTCGTCTTTAAGAGGTCAGTGCCATGAGGAGGCCTGCACCATTATGACATATCTGGGCGTTATGAGGTCAGTGTGATGATGAGACCTGCAGCATTATGAGGTGCCTAGCCTTTATGAGCTCACTATGATGATGAGACCTGCACCATTATGACATGTCTGGGCTTTATGAGGTCAGTGCCATGAGGAGGCATTATCCCCAGGAAAGAAAGCCTGGAAACTTGGGTTTGTGGTTCAGTGTGTTTGCCAAGTTGGGGCGTCCATGAATAGCGAGTGCTTTCTGTGCTGTCTTCTTTGTTGTGGGAGGAATCTTTGTTTATATGCAATTTTGGGAGTTGGGCTGGCAGTTGGGAGGCAGGTGTGAAAACAGGAAATGACAGCGCTTAACGGCAGGAAAGAAAGCCTGGAAGCTTTGGCTTTGTGGTGCTTTTGGTTTGTCAGCCTGGAGACTCCATGGGGAGCAGGAGCTTTCTCTGCCTACATCTTCGCTGTGGGAGGAATTTTTGTTTATATGCAAGTTTGGGAGTCGGTCTGGCAGTTGTATGCAGGTGTGAAAACAGGAAACAATAGCCATTATCCCCAGGACAGAAAACCTGGAAACTTGGGATTGTGGTGCAGTGTGTTTGCCAAGCTGGGGTGTCCATGAATAGCGAGTGCTTTCTGTGCTGTCATCTTTGTTGTGGGAGGAATCTTTGTTTATATGCAATTTTCAGAGTAGGTCTGGCAGTTGGGAGGCAGGTGTGAAAACAGGAAACAATAGCCCTTATCCCTGGGCAAGAAAGCCTGGAAACTTGGGTTTGTGGTGCAGTGTGTTTGCCAAGCTGGGGCGTCCATGAATAGCGAGTGCTTTCTGTGCTGTCATCTTTGTTGTGGGAGGAATCTTTGTTTACATGCAATTTTGGGAGTTGGGCTGGCAGTTGGGAGGCAGGTGTGAAAACAAGAAACAATAGCCATTATCCCCAGGAAAGAAAGCCCAGACATATCAAATTGTGCAGGCCTCATCATGGCACTGACCTCATAACGCCCAGACATGTCATAATGGTGCAGGCCTCATCATCACTCTGACCTCAAAAAGCCCGCATATGACATAATGGCCCAGGCCTCCTCTTGTCACTGACCTCATAAAGCCCAGACATATCATAATGGTGCAGGCCTCATCGTGGCACTGACCTCATAAAGCCCTGACACCTCATAATGGCGCAGGTCTCATCATCACACTGACCTCATAAAGCCCAGACATGTCATAATCGTGCAGTTCTCATCTTAACAGTGACCTCATAAAGCCCATACATGTCACTATGGTGCTGGTCTCATCATGGCACTGCCCTCATAAAGCCCAGACATGTCATAATGGTGCAGGCCTCCTCATGGCACTGACCTGTATAAAGCCCAGACATGTCATAATAGTGCAGACCTCCTCATGTCGTCACAGTGACCTCTAAAAGCTTAGATATGTCATAATGGTGCAGTTCTCATCATCAGTGTGACCTCATAAAGCCCAGTCATGTCATAATGGTGCAGGCCTCATCGTGGCACTGACCTCATAAAGCCCTGACACCTCATAATGACGCAGGTCCCATCATCCAACTGACCTCATAAAGCCCAGACATGTCAGAAAGGTGCAGGTCTCATCATCACACTGACCTCATAAAGACCAGACATGTCATAATAGTGCAGACCTCCTCATGTCATCACAGTGACTTCTTAAAGCCCAGATATGTCATAATGGTGCAGGCCTCATCATAGCACTGACCTCATAAAGCCCAGACACGTCATAATGGTGCAGGCCTCATCATCACACTGACCTCATAAAGACCAGACATGTCATAATGGTGCAGTTCTCATCATCACACTGACCTCATAAAGCCCAGACACGTCATAATTGTGCTGGCCTCATCATGGCACTGACCTCATAAAGCCCGGATATGACATAATGGTGCAGGCCTCCTCATGGCACTGACCTCATAAAGCCCAGACGTGTCATAATAGTGCAGGCCTCACCATTACAGTGATCTCATATAGCCCAGACACCTCATAATAGTGCGGGCCTCATCATCACACTGACCTCATAAAGCCCAGACACCTCATAATGTTGCAGGTCTCATCATCACAGTGACCTCATCAAGCCCAGACATGTCATAATTGTGCAGGTCTCATCATCACACTGACCTCATAAAGCCCAGACATGTCATAATGGTGCAGGCCTCCTCATGGCACTGACCTCATAAAGCCCAGACATGTCATAATGGTGCAGGCCTCATCATCACACTGACCTCATAAAGCCCAGACATGTCATAATGGTGCAGGCCTCATCATCACTGTGACCTCAAAAAGCCCGGATATGACATAATGGCCAAGGCCTCCTCTTGGCACTGACCTCATAAAGCCCAGACATATCATAATGGTGCAGGCCTCATCACCACTGACCTCATAAAGCCCTGACACCTCATAATGGCGCATGTCTCATCATCACACGGACCTCATAAAGCCCAGACATGTCAAAAAGGTGCAGGTCTCATCATCACACTGACCTCATGAAGACCAGACATGTCATAATCGTGCAGTTCTCATCTTAACAGTGACCTCATAAAGCCCAGACATGTCATAATGGTGCAGGCCTCATCATCACACTGACCTCATAAAGCCCAGATATGTAAAAATGGTGCAGGTCTCATCATGGCACTGACCTCATACAGCCCAGACACCTCATAATAGAGCATGTCTCATCATCACAGAGACTTCATAAAGCCAAGACATGTCAGAATAGTGCAGGCCTCCTCATAGCTCTGACCTCATAAAGCCAAGACACCTCATAATGGTGCGGACCTCATCATCACAGTGACCTCATAAAACCCAGAAACATCATAATTGTGCAGGCCTCATCATCACTCTGACCTCATAAAGCCCAGACATGTCATAATGGTGCAGGCCTCCTCATGGCACTGACCTCGTAAAGCCCAGACATGTCATAATGGCCCAGGCCTCATCATCATACTGACCTCATGAAGCCCAGAGATGTCATAATGGCCGAGGCCTCATCATCACAGTGACTTCATAAAGCCCAGACATGTCATAATGGTGCAGGCCTCATCATGGCACTGACCTCATAAAGTCCAGACACCTCATAATAGTTCAGGCCCCCTCACGGCACTGACCTCCTAAAGCCCACACATGTCATAATAGTGCAGACGTCCTCATGTCATCACAGTGACCTCTAAAAGCTTAGATATGTCATAATGGTGCAGTTCTCATCATCAGTGTGACCTCATAAAGCCCAGTCATGTCATAATCGTTCAGACCTCATCACGGCACTGACCTCATAAAGCCCATACATGTCAAAATATTGCAGGCCTCATCGTGGCACTGACCTCATAAAGCCCTGACACCTCATAATGGCGCAGGTGTCATCATCACACGGACCTCATAAAGCCCAGACATGTCAAAAAGGTGCAGGTCTCATCATCACACTGACCTCATGAAGACCAGATATGTCATGATGGTGCAGGCCTCCACATGGCACTGACCTCATAAAGCCCAGACATGTCAAAATGGTGCAGGCCTCATCATGGCACTGACCTTGTAAAGCCCAGACATGTCATAATGGTGCAGGCCTCATCATCACACTGACCTCATAAAGCCCAGATATGTCAAAATGGTGCAGGCCTCATCATGGCACTGACCTCATACAGCCCAGACACCTCATAATAGTGCAGGTCTCATCATCACACTGACCACATAAAGCCCAGACATGTCATAATAGTGCAGGCGTCCTCATGGCACTGTCCTCATAAAGCCCAGACAGGACAAAATGGTGAAGGCCTCCTCATGGCACTGACCTCATCAAGCCCAGACATGACATAATAGTGCAGACCTCGTCATGTCATCACAGTGACCTCGTAAAGCCCAGATATGTCATAATGGTGCAGGCCTCCTCTTGGCACTGACCTCATAAAGCCCAGACATGTCATAATGGTGCAGGCCTCATCATAACACCGACCTGATAAAGCCCAGACATGTCATAATGGTGCAGGTCTCATCATCACACTGACCTCATAAAGCCCAGACATGTCATAATGGTGCAGGCCTCCTCATGGTACTGACCTCATAAAGCCCAGATATGTCATAATGGTTCAGGCCTCATCATGGCACTGACCTCATAAAGCCCAGACATGTCATAATGGTTCAGGCCCACTCATTACACTGACCTCATAAAGCCCAGACAAGTCATAATGGTACAGGCCTCCACTTGGTACAGACCTTATAAAGCCCAGACATGTCAATAATGGCCCAGGCCTCATCATGGCACTGACCTCATAAAGCCCAGACATGTCATAATGGCCCAGGTCTCATCATCACAGTGACTTCATAAAGTCCAGAAATGTCATAATTGTGCAGGTCTCATCATGGCACTGACCTCATAAAGCCCAGACATGTCAAAATGGTGCAGGCCTCCTCATGGTACGGACGTTATAAAGCCCAGACATGTCATAATGGCCCAGGCCCCATCATCACACTGACCTCATAAAGCCCAGACATGTCATAATGGCCCAGGCCTCATCATCACAGTGACTTCATAAAGCCCAGGCATGTCATAATGGTGCAGGCCTGCTCATAGCACTGACCACATAAAGCCCAGACACCTCATAATGGTGCAGGTCTCATCATCACACTGACCTCATAAAGCCCGGACACGGAATAATGGTGCAGTTCTCATCATCAGTGTGACTCCATAAAGCCCAGTCATGTCATAATGGTGCAGGCCTCATCATAGCACTGACCCCATAAAGCCCAGACATGTCAAAATGGTGCAGGCCTCATCGTGGCACTGACCTCATAAAGTCCTGACACCTCATAATGGCGCAGGTCTCATCATCACACGGACCTCATAAAGCCCAGACATGTTAAAAAGGTGCAGGTCTCATCATCACACTGACCTCTTAAAGACCAGACATGTCATAATGGCACAGGCCTCCTCATGACACTGACCTCATAAAGCCCAGACAGGACAAAATGGTGAAGGCCTCATCATCACACTGACCTCATAAAGCCCAGACATGACATAATAGTACAGACCTCCTCATGTCATCACAGGGACCTCATAAAGCCCAGATATGTCAAAATGGTGCAGGCCTCATCATGGCACTGACCTCGTAAAGACCAGACATGTCATAATGGTGCAGGTCTCAAAATCACACTGACCTCATAAAGCCCAGACATGTCATAATGGTGCAGGCCTCATCATCACACTGACCTCATAAAGCCCATACATGTCATAATGGTGCTGGCCTCATCATCACACTGACCTCATAAAGCCCACACACGCCATAATGGTGCAGGCCTCATCATCACACTGACCTCATAAAGCCCAGACATGTCATAATGGTGCAGTTCTCATCATCAGAGTGACCTCATAAAGCCCAGACATGTCATAATGGTGCAGGTCTCATCATCACACTGACCTCATAAAGCCCAGACACGTCATAATGGTGCAGGCCTCATCATGGCACTGACATCATAAAGCCCAGACACCTCATAATGCTGCAGGCCTCATCATCACAGCGACCTCATAAAGCCCAGACATGTCATGATGGTGCAGGCCTCCTCATGGCACTGACCTCATAAAGCCCAGAAAAGACATAATTGTGCAGACCTCCTCATGTCATCACAGTGACCTCTTAAAGCCCAGATATGTCATAATGGCGCAGGCCTCCTCATGGCACTGACCTCTTAAAGACCAGACATGTCATAATGGTGTAGGCCACATCATCACACTGACCTCATAAAGCCCAGACATGTCATAATGGTGCAGGCCTCATCATCACACTGACCTCATAAAGCCCAGACATGTCATAATGGTGCAGGCCTCATCATCACTGTGACCTCAAAAAGCCCAGACATGTCGTAATGGTGCAGGCCTCATCATCACACTGACCTCATAAAGCCCATACATGTCATAATGGTGCAGGCCTCATCATCACACTGACCTCATAAACCCCAGACACCTCATAATGCTGCAGGCCTCATCATCACAGCAACCTGATAAAGCCCAGTCATGTCATAATGGTGCAGGCCTCCTCATGGCACTGACCTCATAAAGCCAAGACATAACATAATTGTGCAGACCTCCTCATGTCATCACACTGACCTCATAAAGCCCAGACATGTCATAATGGCCCAGGCCTCCTCATGGCACTGACCTCATAAAGACCAGACATGTCATAATGGTGCAGGCCTCATCATCACTGTGACCTCAAAAAGCCCAGATATGTCATAATGATGCAGGCCTCCTCATGGCACTGACCTCATAAAGCCCAGACACGTCATAATGGTGGAGGCCTCATCATCACACTGACCTCATAAATCCCAGACACCTCACAATGGTGCCGGCCTCCTCATGGCACTGACTTCTTAAAGACCAGATATGTCATAATAGTGCAGACCTCATCATCACACTGACATCATAAAGCCCAGACACCTCATAATGGTGCCGGCCTCCTCATGGCACTGACCTTTTAAAGACCAGACATGACATAATAGTGCAGACCTCATCATCACACTGACCTCATAAAGCCCAGACACCTCATAATGCTGCAGGCCTCATCATCACAGCGACCTGATAAAGCCCAGACATGTCATAATGGTGCAGGCCTCCTTATGGCACCGACCTCATAAATCCCAGACATGACATAATTGTGCAGACCTCCTCATGTCATCACAGTGACCTCTTAAAGCCCAGATATGTCATAATGGCGCAGACCTCCTCATCGCACTGACCTCATAAAGACCAGACATGTCATAATGGTGCAAGCTTCATCATCACACTGACCTCATAAAGCCCAGACATGTCATAATGGTGCAGGTCTCATCATCACACTGACCTCATAAAGCCCAGACATGTCATAATGGTGAAGGTCTCATCATCACACGGACCTCATAAAATTCAGACATGTCATAATTATTCAAGTCTCATCATCACAGTGACCTCATACAGCCCAGATATGTCATAATGGTGCAGGCGTCATCATCACACTGACCTCATAAATTCCAGACAAGCCCTAATGGTGCAGGTCTCATCATGGCACTGCCATCATAAAGCCCAGACATATCATAATGGCGCAAGCCTCCTCTTGGCACTGACTTCATAAAGCCCAGACATGTCATAATGGTGCAGGTCTCATCATGGCACTGACCTCATAAAGTCCAGACATGTCATAATAGTGCAGACCTCATCATCACACTGACCTCATAAAGCCCAGACACCTCATAATGGTGCCGGCCTCCTCATGGCACTGACCTCTTAAAGACCAGACATGTCATAATGGTGCAGGTCTCATCATGGCACTGACCTCATAAAGCACAGACATGTCATAATGGTGCAGGCCCCATCATCACACGGACCTCATAAAATTCAGACATGTCATAATTATTCACGTCTCATCATCACAGTGACCTCATACAGCCCAGACATGTCATAATGGTGCAGGCCTCGTCATCACAGTGATCTCATAAATTCCAGACAAGTCATAATGGTGCAGGTCTCATCATGGCACTGCCCTCATAAAGACCAGACATATCATAATGGTGCAAGCCTCCTCTTGGCACTGACCTCATAAAGCCCAGACATGTCATAATGGTGCAGGCCTCATCATCACACTGACCTCATAAAGCCCAGACACCTCATAATGGTGCAGGCCTCATCATGGCACTGACCTCATAAAGCCCAGACATGTCATAATGGTGAAGGCCTCATCATGGCACTGACATCATAAAGACCAGACAGGTCATAACGATGCAGGCCTCATCATCACAGTGACCTCATAAAACCCAGAAACATCATAATTGTGCAGGCCTCATCATCACACTGACCTCATAAAGCCCAGACATGTCATAATGGTGCAGGCCTCCTCATGGCACTGACCTCATAAAGCCCAGACATGTCATAATGGTGCATGCCTCATCATCACACTGACCTCATAAAGCCCAGACATGTCATAATGGTGCAGGCCTCATCATCACTGTGACCTCAAAAAGCCCGGATATGACATAATGGCCAAGGCCTCCTCTTGGCACTGACCTCATAAAGCCCAGACATATCATAATGGTGCAGGCCTCATCACCACTGACCTCATAAAGCCCTGACACCTCATAATGGCGCATGTCTCATCATCACACGGACCTCATAAAGCCCAGACATGTCAAAAAGGTGCAGGTCTCATCATCACACTGACCTCATGAAGACCAGACATGTCATAATCGTGCAGTTCTCATCTTAACAGTGACCTCATAAAGCCCAGACATGTCATAATGGTGCAGGCCTCATCATCACACTGACCTCATAAAGCCCAGATATGTAAAAATGGTGCAGGTCTCATCATGGCACTGACCTCATACAGCCCAGACACCTCATAATAGAGCATGTCTCATCATCACAGAGACTTCATAAAGCCAAGACATGTCAGAATAGTGCAGGCCTCCTCATAGCTCTGACCTCATAAAGCCAAGACACCTCATAATGGTGCGGACCTCATCATCACAGTGACCTCATAAAACCCAGAAACATCATAATTGTGCAGGCCTCATCATCACTCTGACCTCATAAAGCCCAGACATGTCATAATGGTGCAGGCCTCCTCATGGCACTGACCTCGTAAAGCCCAGACATGTCATAATGGCCCAGGCCTCATCATCATACTGACCTCATGAAGCCCAGAGATGTCATAATGGCCGAGGCCTCATCATCACAGTGACTTCATAAAGCCCAGACATGTCATAATGGTGCAGGCCTCATCATGGCACTGACCTCATAAAGTCCAGACACCTCATAATAGTTCAGGCCCCCTCACGGCACTGACCTCCTAAAGCCCACACATGTCATAATAGTGCAGACGTCCTCATGTCATCACAGTGACCTCTAAAAGCTTAGATATGTCATAATGGTGCAGTTCTCATCATCAGTGTGACCTCATAAAGCCCAGTCATGTCATAATCGTTCAGACCTCATCACGGCACTGACCTCATAAAGCCCATACATGTCAAAATATTGCAGGCCTCATCGTGGCACTGACCTCATAAAGCCCTGACACCTCATAATGGCGCAGGTGTCATCATCACACGGACCTCATAAAGCCCAGACATGTCAAAAAGGTGCAGGTCTCATCATCACACTGACCTCATGAAGACCAGATATGTCATGATGGTGCAGGCCTCCACATGGCACTGACCTCATAAAGCCCAGACATGTCAAAATGGTGCAGGCCTCATCATGGCACTGACCTTGTAAAGCCCAGACATGTCATAATGGTGCAGGCCTCATCATCACACTGACCTCATAAAGCCCAGATATGTCAAAATGGTGCAGGCCTCATCATGGCACTGACCTCATACAGCCCAGACACCTCATAATAGTGCAGGTCTCATCATCACACTGACCACATAAAGCCCAGACATGTCATAATAGTGCAGGCGTCCTCATGGCACTGTCCTCATAAAGCCCAGACAGGACAAAATGGTGAAGGCCTCCTCATGGCACTGACCTCATCAAGCCCAGACATGACATAATAGTGCAGACCTCGTCATGTCATCACAGTGACCTCGTAAAGCCCAGATATGTCATAATGGTGCAGGCCTCCTCTTGGCACTGACCTCATAAAGCCCAGACATGTCATAATGGTGCAGGCCTCATCATAACACCGACCTGATAAAGCCCAGACATGTCATAATGGTGCAGGTCTCATCATCACACTGACCTCATAAAGCCCAGACATGTCATAATGGTGCAGGCCTCCTCATGGTACTGACCTCATAAAGCCCAGACATGTCATAATGGTTCAGGCCTCATCATGGCACTGACCTCATAAAGCCCAGACATGTCATAATGGTTCAGGCCCACTCATTACACTGACCTCATAAAGCCCAGACAAGTCATAATGGTACAGGCCTCCACTTGGTACAGACCTTATAAAGCCCAGACATGTCAATAATGGCCCAGGCCTCATCATGGCACTGACCTCATAAAGCCCAGACATGTCATAATGGCCCAGGTCTCATCATCACAGTGACTTCATAAAGTCCAGAAATGTCATAATTGTGCAGGTCTCATCATGGCACTGACCTCATAAAGCCCAGACATGTCAAAATGGTGCAGGCCTCCTCATGGTACGGACGTTATAAAGCCCAGACATGTCATAATGGCCCAGGCCCCATCATCACACTGACCTCATAAAGCCCAGACATGTCATAATGGCCCAGGCCTCATCATCACAGTGACTTCATAAAGCCCAGGCATGTCATAATGGTGCAGGCCTGCTCATAGCACTGACCACATAAAGCCCAGACACCTCATAATGGTGCAGGTCTCATCATCACACTGACCTCATAAAGCCCGGACACGGAATAATGGTGCAGTTCTCATCATCAGTGTGACTCCATAAAGCCCAGTCATGTCATAATGGTGCAGGCCTCATCATAGCACTGACCCCATAAAGCCCAGACATGTCAAAATGGTGCAGGCCTCATCGTGGCACTGACCTCATAAAGTCCTGACACCTCATAATGGCGCAGGTCTCATCATCACACGGACCTCATAAAGCCCAGACATGTTAAAAAGGTGCAGGTCTCATCATCACACTGACCTCTTAAAGACCAGACATGTCATAATGGCGCAGGCCTCCTCATGACACTGACCTCATAAAGCCCAGACAGGACAAAATGGTGAAGGCCTCATCATCACACTGACCTCATAAAGCCCAGACATGACATAATAGTACAGACCTCCTCATGTCATCACAGGGACCTCATAAAGCCCAGATATGTCAAAATGGTGCAGGCCTCATCATGGCACTGACCTCGTAAAGACCAGACATGTCATAATGGTGCAGGTCTCAAAATCACACTGACCTCATAAAGCCCAGACATGTCATAATGGTGCAGGCCTCATCATCACACTGACCTCATAAAGCCCACACACGTCATAATGGTGCAGGCCTCATCATCACACTGACCTCATAAAGCCCAGACATGTCATAATGGTGCAGGTCTCATCATCACACTGACCTCAAAAGCCCAGACACGTCATAATGGTGCAGGCCTCATCATGGCACTGACATCATAAAGCCCAGACACCTCATAATGCTGCAGGCCTCATCATCACAGCGACCTCATAAAGCCCAGACATGTCATGATGGTGCAGGCCTCCTCATGGCACTGACCTCATAAAGCCCAGAAAAGACATAATTGTGCAGACCTCCTCATGTCATCACAGTGACCTCTTAAAGCCCAGATATGTCATAATGGCGCAGGCCTCCTCATGGCACTGACCTCTTAAAGACCAGACATGTCATAATGGTGTAGGCCACATCATCACACTGACCTCATAAAGCCCAGACATGTCATAATGGTGCAGGCCTCATCATCACACTGACCTCATAAAGCCCAGACATGTCATAATGGTGCAGGCCTCATCATCACTGTGACCTCAAAAAGCCCAGACATGTCGTAATGGTGCAGGCCTCATCATCACACTGACCTCATAAAGCCCATACATGTCATAATGGTGCAGGCCTCATCATCACACTGACCTCATAAACCCCAGACACCTCATAATGCGGCAGGCCTCATCATCACAGCAACCTGATAAAGCCCAGTCATGTCATAATGGTGCAGGCCTCCTCATGGCACTGACCTCATAAAGCCAAGACATAACATAATTGTGCAGACCTCCTCATGTCATCACACTGACCTCATAAAGCCCAGACATGTCATAATGGCCCAGGCCTCCTCATGGCACTGACCTCATAAAGACCAGACATGTCATAATGGTGCAGGCCTCATCATCACTGTGACCTCAAAAAGCCCAGATATGTCATAATGATGCAGGCCTCCTCATGGCACTGACCTCATAAAGCCCAGACACGTCATAATGGTGCAGGCCTCATCATCACACTGACCTCATAAATCCCAGACACCTCACAATGGTGCCGGCCTCCTCATGGCACTGACCTCTTAAAGACCAGATATGTCATAATAGTGCAGACCTCATCATCACACTGACATCATAAAGCCCAGACACCTCATAATGGTGCCGGCCTCCTCATGGCACTGACCTTTTAAAGACCAGACATGACATAATAGTGCAGACCTCATCATCACACTGACCTCATAAAGCCCAGACACCTCATAATGCTGCAGGCCTCATCATCACAGCGACCTGATAAAGCCCAGACACCTCATAATGGTGCAGGCCTCATCACGGCACTGACCTCATAAAGCCCAGACATGTCATAATGGTGCAGGCCTCCTCATGCCACTGACCTCATAAAGCCCAGACATGTCATAATGGTGCAGGTCTCCTCATTTTACTGACATTATAAAGCCCAGACACCTCATAATGGTGCAGGCCTCATAATCACACTGACCTCATAAAGCCCAGACACCTCATAATGGTGCAGGCCTCCTCATGGCACTGACCTGATAAAGCCCAGACATGTCATAATGGTGCAGGCCTTTTCATGGTACTGACATTATAAAGCCCAGACACCTCATAATGGTGCAGGCCTCATCATGGCACTGACCTCATAAAGCCCAGACACCTTATAATGTTGCAGGCCTCATCATCACAGTGACCTCATAACGCCCAGACATGTCATAATGGTGCAGGCCTCATCATCACACTGACCTCATAAAGCCCATACATGTCATAATGGTGCAGGCCTCATAATCACTGTCCCCTCAAAAAGCCCAGACATGTCATAATGGTGCAGGCCTCATCATCACTGTGACCTCATAAAGCCCAGACATGTCATAATGGTGCAGGCCTCCTCATGTCACTGACCTCATAAAGCCCAGACATGTCATAATAGTGCAGGCCTCATCATCACACTGACCTCATAAAGCCCAGACACCTCATAATGCTGCAGGCCTCATCATCACAGCGACCTGATAAAGCCCAGACATGTCATAATGGTGCAGGTCTCCTCATGGCACTGACCTCTTAAAGACCAGACATGTCATAATGGTGCAGTTCTCATCATCACACTGACCTCATAAAGCCCAGATACGTCATAATGGTGCAGGTCTCATCATGGCACTGACCTCATAATGCCCAGATATGTCATAATGGTGCAGGTCTCATCATGGCACTGACCTCATAAAGCCCAAACATGTCATAATGGTGCAGGCCTCATCATCACACTGACCTCATAAAGCCCAGACACCTCATAATGCTGCAGGCCTCATCATCACAGCGACCTGATAAAGCCCAGACATGTCATACTGGTGCAGGCCTCCTCATGGCACTGACCTCTTAAAGACCAGACATGTCATAATGGTGCAGTTCTCATCATCACAGTGACCTCAAAAAGCCCAGACATGTCATAATGGTGCAGGCCTCATCATCACACTGACCTCATAAATTCCAGACACGTCATAATGGTGCAGGTCTCATCATGGCACTGCCCTCATAAAGCCCAGGCATATCATAATGGTGCAAGCCGCCTCTTGGCACTGACCTCATAAAGCCCAGACATGTCATAATGGTGCAGGCCTCATCATCACACTGACCTCATAAAGCCCAGACACCTCATAATGGTGCAGGCCTCATCATGGCACTGACCTCATAAAGCCCAGACATGTCATAATGGTGCAGGCCTCCTCATGGCACTGACCTCATAAAGCCCAGACACCTCATAATGTTGCAGGCCTCCTCATGGTAGTGACATTATAAAGCCCAGACATGTCATAATGGTGCAGGCCTCCTCATGGCACTGACATCATAAAGACCAGACAGGTCATAACGGTGCAGACCTTATCATCACAGTGACCTCATAAAACCCAGAAACATCATAATTGCGCAGACCTCATCATCACACTGACCTCATAAAGCCCAGACATGTCATAATGGGGCAGGTCTCCTCATGGCACTGACCTCATAAAGCCCAGACATGTCATAATGGTGCAGGTCTCATCATCACACTGACCTCATAAAGCCCAGACATGTCATAATGGTGCCGGCCTCCTCATGGCACTGACCTCATAAAGCCCAGACACCTCATAATGTTGCAGACCTCGTCATGGTACTGACATTATAAAGCCCAGACATGTCATAATGGTGCAGGTCTCATCATGGCACTGACCTCATAAAGCCCAGACATGTCATAATGGTGCAGTTCTTATGATCACACGGACCTCATAAAATTCAGACATGTCATAATTATTCAAGTCTCATCATCACAGTGACCTCAAAAAGCCCAGACATGTCATAATGGTGCAGGCCTCATCATCACACTGACCTCATAAATTCCAGACAAGTTATAATGGTGCAGTTCTCATCATGGCACTGCCCTCATAAAGCCCAGACATATCATAATGGTGCAAGCCGCATCTTTGCACTGACCTCATAAAGCCCAGACATGTCATAATGGTGCAGGCCTCATCATCACACTGACCTCATAAAGCCCAGACACCTCATAATGGTGCAGGCCTCATCATGGCACTGACCTCATAAAGCCCAGACATGTCATAATGGTGCAGGCCTCATCATGGCACTGACCTCATAAAGCCCAGACACCTCATAATGTTGCAGACCTCGTCATGGTACTGACATTATAAAGCCCAGACATGTCATAATGGTGAAGGCCTCATCATGGCACTGACATCATAAAGACCAGACAGGTCATAACGATGCAGGCCTCATCATCACAGTGACCTCATAAAACCCAGAAACATCATAATTGTGCAGGCCTCATCATCACACTGACCTCATAAAGCCCAGACATGTCATAATGGTGCAGGCCTCCTCATGGCACTGACCTCATAAAGCCCAGACATGTCATAATGGTGCATGCCTCATCATCACACTGACCTCATAAAGCCCAGACATGTCATAATGGTGCAGGCCTCATCATCACTGTGACCTCAAAAAGCCCGGATATGACATAATGGCCAAGGCCTCCTCTTGGCACTGACCTCATAAAGCCCAGACATATCATAATGGTGCAGGCCTCATCACCACTGACCTCATAAAGCCCTGACACCTCATAATGGCGCATGTCTCATCATCACACGGACCTCATAAAGCCCAGACATGTCAAAAAGGTGCAGGTCTCATCATCACACTGACCTCATGAAGACCAGACATGTCATAATCGTGCAGTTCTCATCTTAACAGTGACCTCATAAAGCCCAGACATGTCATAATGGTGCAGGCCTCATCATCACACTGACCTCATAAAGCCCAGATATGTAAAAATGGTGCAGGTCTCATCATGGCACTGACCTCATACAGCCCAGACACCTCATAATAGAGCATGTCTCATCATCACAGAGACTTCATAAAGCCAAGACATGTCAGAATAGTGCAGGCCTCCTCATAGCTCTGACCTCATAAAGCCAAGACACCTCATAATGGTGCGGACCTCATCATCACAGTGACCTCATAAAACCCAGAAACATCATAATTGTGCAGGCCTCATCATCACTCTGACCTCATAAAGCCCAGACATGTCATAATGGTGCAGGCCTCCTCATGGCACTGACCTCGTAAAGCCCAGACATGTCATAATGGCCCAGGCCTCATCATCATACTGACCTCATGAAGCCCAGAGATGTCATAATGGCCGAGGCCTCATCATCACAGTGACTTCATAAAGCCCAGACATGTCATAATGGTGCAGGCCTCATCATGGCACTGACCTCATAAAGTCCAGACACCTCATAATAGTTCAGGCCCCCTCACGGCACTGACCTCCTAAAGCCCACACATGTCATAATAGTGCAGACGTCCTCATGTCATCACAGTGACCTCTAAAAGCTTAGATATGTCATAATGGTGCAGTTCTCATCATCAGTGTGACCTCATAAAGCCCAGTCATGTCATAATCGTTCAGACCTCATCACGGCACTGACCTCATAAAGCCCATACATGTCAAAATATTGCAGGCCTCATCGTGGCACTGACCTCATAAAGCCCTGACACCTCATAATGGCGCAGGTGTCATCATCACACGG
Organism: Pseudopipra pipra; assembly: GCF_036250125.1. Taxonomy (NCBI): domain Eukaryota; kingdom Metazoa; phylum Chordata; class Aves; order Passeriformes; family Pipridae; genus Pseudopipra; species Pseudopipra pipra. The sequence goes on from NC_087557.1 coordinate 3,200,637, forward strand.
ACCTCATAAAGCCCAGACATGTCAAAAAGGTGCAGGTCTCATCATCACACTGACCTCATGAAGACCAGATATGTCATGATGGTGCAGGCCTCCACATGGCACTGACCTCATAAAGCCCAGACATGTCAAAATGGTGCAGGCCTCATCATGGCACTGACCTTGTAAAGCCCAGACATGTCATAATGGTGCAGGCCTCATCATCACACTGACCTCATAAAGCCCAGATATGTCAAAATGGTGCAGGCCTCATCATGGCACTGACCTCATACAGCCCAGACACCTCATAATAGTGCAGGTCTCATCATCACACTGACCACATAAAGCCCAGACATGTCATAATAGTGCAGGCGTCCTCATGGCACTGTCCTCATAAAGCCCAGACAGGACAAAATGGTGAAGGCCTCCTCATGGCACTGACCTCATCAAGCCCAGACATGACATAATAGTGCAGACCTCGTCATGTCATCACAGTGACCTCGTAAAGCCCAGATATGTCATAATGGTGCAGGCCTCCTCTTGGCACTGACCTCATAAAGCCCAGACATGTCATAATGGTGCAGGCCTCATCATAACACCGACCTGATAAAGCCCAGACATGTCATAATGGTGCAGGTCTCATCATCACACTGACCTCATAAAGCCCAGACATGTCATAATGGTGCAGGCCTCCTCATGGTACTGACCTCATAAAGCCCAGACATGTCATAATGGTTCAGGCCTCATCATGGCACTGACCTCATAAAGCCCAGACATGTCATAATGGTTCAGGCCCACTCATTACACTGACCTCATAAAGCCCAGACAAGTCATAATGGTACAGGCCTCCACTTGGTACAGACCTTATAAAGCCCAGACATGTCAATAATGGCCCAGGCCTCATCATGGCACTGACCTCATAAAGCCCAGACATGTCATAATGGCCCAGGTCTCATCATCACAGTGACTTCATAAAGTCCAGAAATGTCATAATTGTGCAGGTCTCATCATGGCACTGACCTCATAAAGCCCAGACATGTCAAAATGGTGCAGGCCTCCTCATGGTACGGACGTTATAAAGCCCAGACATGTCATAATGGCCCAGGCCCCATCATCACACTGACCTCATAAAGCCCAGACATGTCATAATGGCCCAGGCCTCATCATCACAGTGACTTCATAAAGCCCAGGCATGTCATAATGGTGCAGGCCTGCTCATAGCACTGACCACATAAAGCCCAGACACCTCATAATGGTGCAGGTCTCATCATCACACTGACCTCATAAAGCCCGGACACGGAATAATGGTGCAGTTCTCATCATCAGTGTGACTCCATAAAGCCCAGTCATGTCATAATGGTGCAGGCCTCATCATAGCACTGACCCCATAAAGCCCAGACATGTCAAAATGGTGCAGGCCTCATCGTGGCACTGACCTCATAAAGTCCTGACACCTCATAATGGCGCAGGTCTCATCATCACACGGACCTCATAAAGCCCAGACATGTTAAAAAGGTGCAGGTCTCATCATCACACTGACCTCTTAAAGACCAGACATGTCATAATGGCGCAGGCCTCCTCATGACACTGACCTCATAAAGCCCAGACAGGACAAAATGGTGAAGGCCTCATCATCACACTGACCTCATAAAGCCCAGACATGACATAATAGTACAGACCTCCTCATGTCATCACAGGGACCTCATAAAGCCCAGATATGTCAAAATGGTGCAGGCCTCATCATGGCACTGACCTCGTAAAGACCAGACATGTCATAATGGTGCAGGTCTCAAAATCACACTGACCTCATAAAGCCCAGACATGTCATAATGGTGCAGGCCTCATCATCACACTGACCTCATAAAGCCCACACACGTCATAATGGTGCAGGCCTCATCATCACACTGACCTCATAAAGCCCAGACATGTCATAATGGTGCAGGTCTCATCATCACACTGACCTCAAAAGCCCAGACACGTCATAATGGTGCAGGCCTCATCATGGCACTGACATCATAAAGCCCAGACACCTCATAATGCTGCAGGCCTCATCATCACAGCGACCTCATAAAGCCCAGACATGTCATGATGGTGCAGGCCTCCTCATGGCACTGACCTCATAAAGCCCAGAAAAGACATAATTGTGCAGACCTCCTCATGTCATCACAGTGACCTCTTAAAGCCCAGATATGTCATAATGGCGCAGGCCTCCTCATGGCACTGACCTCTTAAAGACCAGACATGTCATAATGGTGTAGGCCACATCATCACACTGACCTCATAAAGCCCAGACATGTCATAATGGTGCAGGCCTCATCATCACACTGACCTCATAAAGCCCAGACATGTCATAATGGTGCAGGCCTCATCATCACTGTGACCTCAAAAAGCCCAGACATGTCGTAATGGTGCAGGCCTCATCATCACACTGACCTCATAAAGCCCATACATGTCATAATGGTGCAGGCCTCATCATCACACTGACCTCATAAACCCCAGACACCTCATAATGCGGCAGGCCTCATCATCACAGCAACCTGATAAAGCCCAGTCATGTCATAATGGTGCAGGCCTCCTCATGGCACTGACCTCATAAAGCCAAGACATAACATAATTGTGCAGACCTCCTCATGTCATCACACTGACCTCATAAAGCCCAGACATGTCATAATGGCCCAGGCCTCCTCATGGCACTGACCTCATAAAGACCAGACATGTCATAATGGTGCAGGCCTCATCATCACTGTGACCTCAAAAAGCCCAGATATGTCATAATGATGCAGGCCTCCTCATGGCACTGACCTCATAAAGCCCAGACACGTCATAATGGTGCAGGCCTCATCATCACACTGACCTCATAAATCCCAGACACCTCACAATGGTGCCGGCCTCCTCATGGCACTGACCTCTTAAAGACCAGATATGTCATAATAGTGCAGACCTCATCATCACACTGACATCATAAAGCCCAGACACCTCATAATGGTGCCGGCCTCCTCATGGCACTGACCTTTTAAAGACCAGACATGACATAATAGTGCAGACCTCATCATCACACTGACCTCATAAAGCCCAGACACCTCATAATGCTGCAGGCCTCATCATCACAGCGACCTGATAAAGCCCAGACACCTCATAATGGTGCAGGCCTCATCACGGCACTGACCTCATAAAGCCCAGACATGTCATAATGGTGCAGGCCTCCTCATGCCACTGACCTCATAAAGCCCAGACATGTCATAATGGTGCAGGTCTCCTCATTTTACTGACATTATAAAGCCCAGACACCTCATAATGGTGCAGGCCTCATAATCACACTGACCTCATAAAGCCCAGACACCTCATAATGGTGCAGGCCTCCTCATGGCACTGACCTGATAAAGCCCAGACATGTCATAATGGTGCAGGCCTTTTCATGGTACTGACATTATAAAGCCCAGACACCTCATAATGGTGCAGGCCTCATCATGGCACTGACCTCATAAAGCCCAGACACCTTATAATGTTGCAGGCCTCATCATCACAGTGACCTCATAACGCCCAGACATGTCATAATGGTGCAGGCCTCATCATCACACTGACCTCATAAAGCCCATACATGTCATAATGGTGCAGGCCTCATAATCACTGTCCCCTCAAAAAGCCCAGACATGTCATAATGGTGCAGGCCTCATCATCACTGTGACCTCATAAAGCCCAGACATGTCATAATGGTGCAGGCCTCCTCATGTCACTGACCTCATAAAGCCCAGACATGTCATAATAGTGCAGGCCTCATCATCACACTGACCTCATAAAGCCCAGACACCTCATAATGCTGCAGGCCTCATCATCACAGCGACCTGATAAAGCCCAGACATGTCATAATGGTGCAGGTCTCCTCATGGCACTGACCTCTTAAAGACCAGACATGTCATAATGGTGCAGTTCTCATCATCACACTGACCTCATAAAGCCCAGATACGTCATAATGGTGCAGGTCTCATCATGGCACTGACCTCATAATGCCCAGATATGTCATAATGGTGCAGGTCTCATCATGGCACTGACCTCATAAAGCCCAAACATGTCATAATGGTGCAGGCCTCATCATCACACTGACCTCATAAAGCCCAGACACCTCATAATGCTGCAGGCCTCATCATCACAGCGACCTGATAAAGCCCAGACATGTCATACTGGTGCAGGCCTCCTCATGGCACTGACCTCTTAAAGACCAGACATGTCATAATGGTGCAGTTCTCATCATCACAGTGACCTCAAAAAGCCCAGACATGTCATAATGGTGCAGGCCTCATCATCACACTGACCTCATAAATTCCAGACACGTCATAATGGTGCAGGTCTCATCATGGCACTGCCCTCATAAAGCCCAGGCATATCATAATGGTGCAAGCCGCCTCTTGGCACTGACCTCATAAAGCCCAGACATGTCATAATGGTGCAGGCCTCATCATCACACTGACCTCATAAAGCCCAGACACCTCATAATGGTGCAGGCCTCATCATGGCACTGACCTCATAAAGCCCAGACATGTCATAATGGTGCAGGCCTCCTCATGGCACTGACCTCATAAAGCCCAGACACCTCATAATGTTGCAGGCCTCCTCATGGTAGTGACATTATAAAGCCCAGACATGTCATAATGGTGCAGGCCTCCTCATGGCACTGACATCATAAAGACCAGACAGGTCATAACGGTGCAGACCTTATCATCACAGTGACCTCATAAAACCCAGAAACATCATAATTGCGCAGACCTCATCATCACACTGACCTCATAAAGCCCAGACATGTCATAATGGGGCAGGTCTCCTCATGGCACTGACCTCATAAAGCCCAGACATGTCATAATGGTGCAGGTCTCATCATCACACTGACCTCATAAAGCCCAGACATGTCATAATGGTGCCGGCCTCCTCATGGCACTGACCTCATAAAGCCCAGACACCTCATAATGTTGCAGACCTCGTCATGGTACTGACATTATAAAGCCCAGACATGTCATAATGGTGCAGGTCTCATCATGGCACTGACCTCATAAAGCCCAGACATGTCATAATGGTGCAGTTCTTATGATCACACGGACCTCATAAAATTCAGACATGTCATAATTATTCAAGTCTCATCATCACAGTGACCTCAAAAAGCCCAGACATGTCATAATGGTGCAGGCCTCATCATCACACTGACCTCATAAATTCCAGACAAGTTATAATGGTGCAGTTCTCATCATGGCACTGCCCTCATAAAGCCCAGACATATCATAATGGTGCAAGCCGCATCTTTGCACTGACCTCATAAAGCCCAGACATGTCATAATGGTGCAGGCCTCATCATCACACTGACCTCATAAAGCCCAGACACCTCATAATGGTGCAGGCCTCATCATGGCACTGACCTCATAAAGCCCAGACATGTCATAATGGTGCAGGCCTCATCATGGCACTGACCTCATAAAAGCCCAGACACCTCATAATGTTGCAGACCTCGTCATGGTACTGACATTATAAAGCCCAGACATGTCATAATGGTGCAGGTCTCATCATGGCACTGACATCATAAAGACCAGACAGGTCATAACGGTGCAGACCTCATCATCACACTGACCTCATAAAGCCCAGACATGTCATAATGGTGCAGGTCTCCTCATGGCACTGACCTCATAAAACCCAGACATGTCATAATGGTTCAGGCCCAATCATTACACTGACCTCGTAAAGCCCAGACATGTCATAATGGTGCAGGCCTCATCATCACTGTGAGCTCAAAAAGCCCATACATGTCATAATGGTGCAGGCCTCATCATGGCACTGACCTCATAAAGCCCAGACATGTCATAATGGTTCAGGCCCAATCATCACACTGACCTCATAAAGCCCAGACATGTCATAATGGTGCAGGCCTCATCATCACGCTGACCTCATAAAGACCAGACATGTCATAATGGTGCAGGTCTCATCATGGCACTGACCTCATAAAGCACAGACATGTCATAATGGTGCAGGCCCCATCATCACACGGACCTCATAAAATTCACACATGTCATAATTATTCAAGTCTCATCATCACAGTGACCACATACAGCCCAGACATGTCATAATGGTGCAGGCCTCATCATCACACTGACCTCATAAATTCCAGACAAGTCCTAATGGTGCAAGCCTCCTCTTGGAACTGCCCTCATAAAGCCCAGACATATCATAATGGTGCAAACCTCCTCTTGGCACTGACCTCATAAAGCCCAGACATGTCATAATGGTGCAGGCCTCATCATCACACTGACCTCATAAAGCCCAGACACCTCATAATGGTGCAGGCCTCATCACGGCACTGACCTCATAAAGCCCAGACATGTCATAATGGTGCAGGCCTCCTCATGCCACTGACCTCATAAAGCCCAGACATGTCATAATGGTGCAGGCCTCCTCATGGTACTGACCTCATAAAGCCCATACATGTCATAATGGTGCAGACCTCATCATCACACTGACCTCATAAACCCCAGACACCTCATAATGCTGCAGGCCTCATCATCACAGCAACCTGATAAAGCCCAGACATGTCATAATGGTGCAGGCCTCCTCATGGCACTGACCTCATAAAGCCAAGACATGACATAATTGTGCAGACCTCCTCATGTCATCACAGTGACCTCTTAAAGCCCAGATATGTCATAATGGCGCAGGTCTCCTCATGGCACTGACCTCATAAAGACCAGACATGTCATAATGGTGCAGGCCTCATCATCACTGTGACCTCAAAAAGCCCAGATATGTCATAATGATGCAGGCCTCCTCATGGCACTGACCTCATAAAGCCCAGACATGTCATAATGGTGGAGGTCTCATCATCACACTGACCTCATAAATCCCAGACACCTCACAATGGTGCCGGCCTCCTCATGGCACTGACCTCTTAAAGACCAGATATGTCATAATAGTGCAGACCTCATCATCACACTGACCTCATAAAGCCCAGACACCTCATAATGGTGCCGGCCTCCTCATCGCACTGACCTCATAAAGACCAGACATGTCATAATGGTGCAGGTCTCCTCATGGCACTGACCTCATAAAGCACAGACATGTCATAATGGTGCAGGCCCCATCATCACACGGACCTCATAAAATTCAGACATGTCATAATTATTCACGTCTCATCATCACAGTGACCTCATACAGCCCAGACATGTCATAATGGTGCAGGCCTCGTCATCACAGTGATCTCATAAATTCCAGACAAGTCATAATGGTGCAGGTCTCATCATGGCACTGCCCTCATAAAGACCAGACATATCATAATGGTGCAAGCCTCCTCTTGGCACTGACCTCATAAAGCCCAGACATGTCATAATGGTGCAGGCCTCATCATCACACTGACCTCATAAAGCCCAGACACCTCATAATGGTGCAGGCCTCATCATGGCACTGACCTCATAAAGCCCAGACATGTCATAATGGTGAAGGCCTCATCATGGCACTGACATCATAAAGACCAGACAGGTCATAACGATGCAGACCTCATCATCACAGTGACCTCATAAAACCCAGAAACATCATAATTGTGCAGGCCTCATCATCACACTGACCTCATAAAGCCCAGACATGTCATAATGGTGCAGGCCTCCTCATGGCACTGACCTCATAAAGCCCAGACATGTCATAATGGTGCAGGCCTCATTATCACACTGACCTCATAAAGCCCAGACACCTCATAATGGTGCAGGCCTCATCACGGCACTGACCTCATAAAGCCCAGACATGTCATAATGGTGCAGGCCTCCTCATGCCACTGACCTCATAAAGCCCAGACATGTCATAATGGTGCAGGTCTCCTCATTTTACTGACATTATAAAGCCCAGACACCTCATAATGGTGCAGGCCTCATAATCACACTGACCTCATAAAGCCCAGACACCTCATAATGGTGCAGGCCTCCTCATGGCACTGACCTGATAAAGCCCAGACATGTCATAATGGTGCAGGCCTTTTCATGGTACTGACATTATAAAGCCCAGACACCTCATAATGGTGCAGGCCTCATCATGGCACTGACCTCATAAAGCCCAGACACCTTATAATGTTGCAGGCCTCATCATCACAGTGACCTCATAACGCCCAGACATGTCATAATGGTGCAGGCCTCATCATCACACTGACCTCATAAAGCCCATACATGTCATAATGGTGCAGGCCTCATAATCACTGTCCCCTCAAAAAGCCCAGACATGTCATAATGGTGCAGGCCTCATCATCACACTGACCTCATAAAGCCCAGACATGTCATAATGGTGCAGGCCTCCTCATGTCACTGACCTCATAAAGCCCAGACATGTCATAATAGTGCAGGCCTCATCATCACACTGACCTCATAAAGCCCAGACACCTCATAATGCTGCAGGCCTCATCATCACAGCGACCTGATAAAGCCCAGACATGTCATAATGGTGCAGGTCTCCTCATGGCACTGACCTCTTAAAGACCAGACATGTCATAATGGTGCAGTTCTCATCATCACACTGACCTCATAAAGCCCAGATACGTCATAATGGTGCAGGTCTCATCATGGCACTGACCTCATAATGCCCAGATATGTCATAATGGTGCAGGTCTCATCATGGCACTGACCTCATAAAGCCCAAACATGTCATAATGGTGCAGGCCTCATCATCACACTGACCTCATAAAGCCCAGACACCTCATAATGCTGCAGGCCTCATCATCACAGCGACCTGATAAAGCCCAGACATGTCATACTGGTGCAGGCCTCCTCATGGCACTGACCTCTTAAAGACCAGACATGTCATAATGGTGCAGTTCTCATCATCACAGTGACCTCAAAAAGCCCAGACATGTCATAATGGTGCAGGCCTCATCATCACACTGACCTCATAAATTCCAGACACGTCATAATGGTGCAGGTCTCATCATGGCACTGCCCTCATAAAGCCCAGGCATATCATAATGGTGCAAGCCGCCTCTTGGCACTGACCTCATAAAGCCCAGACATGTCATAATGGTGCAGGCCTCATCATCACACTGACCTCATAAAGCCCAGACACCTCATAATGGTGCAGGCCTCATCATGGCACTGACCTCATAAAGCCCAGACATGTCATAATGGTGCAGGCCTCCTCATGGCACTGACCTCATAAAGCCCAGACACCTCATAATGTTGCAGGCCTCCTCATGGTAGTGACATTATAAAGCCCAGACATGTCATAATGGTGCAGGCCTCCTCATGGCACTGACATCATAAAGACCAGACAGGTCATAACGGTGCAGACCTTATCATCACAGTGACCTCATAAAACCCAGAAACATCATAATTGCGCAGACCTCATCATCACACTGACCTCATAAAGCCCAGACATGTCATAATGGGGCAGGTCTCCTCATGGCACTGACCTCATAAAGCCCAGACATGTCATAATGGTGCAGGTCTCATCATCACACTGACCTCATAAAGCCCAGACATGTCATAATGGTGCCGGCCTCCTCATGGCACTGACCTCATAAAGCCCAGACACCTCATAATGTTGCAGACCTCGTCATGGTACTGACATTATAAAGCCCAGACATGTCATAATGGTGCAGGTCTCATCATGGCACTGACCTCATAAAGCCCAGACATGTCATAATGGTGCAGTTCTTATGATCACACGGACCTCATAAAATTCAGACATGTCATAATTATTCAAGTCTCATCATCACAGTGACCTCAAAAAGCCCAGACATGTCATAATGGTGCAGGCCTCATCATCACACTGACCTCATAAATTCCAGACAAGTTATAATGGTGCAGTTCTCATCATGGCACTGCCCTCATAAAGCCCAGACATATCATAATGGTGCAAGCCGCATCTTTGCACTGACCTCATAAAGCCCAGACATGTCATAATGGTGCAGGCCTCATCATCACACTGACCTCATAAAGCCCAGACACCTCATAATGGTGCAGGCCTCATCATGGCACTGACCTCATAAAGCCCAGACATGTCATAATGGTGCAGGCCTCATCATGGCACTGACCTCATAAAGCCCAGACACCTCATAATGTTGCAGACCTCGTCATGGTACTGACATTATAAAGCCCAGACATGTCATAATGGTGCAGGTCTCATCATGGCACTGACATCATAAAGACCAGACAGGTCATAACGGTGCAGACCTCATCATCACACTGACCTCATAAAGCCCAGACATGTCATAATGGTGCAGGTCTCCTCATGGCACTGACCTCATAAAACCCAGACATGTCATAATGGTTCAGGCCCAATCATTACACTGACCTCGTAAAGCCCAGACATGTCATAATGGTGCAGGCCTCATCATCACTGTGAGCTCAAAAAGCCCATACATGTCATAATGGTGCAGGCCTCATCATGGCACTGACCTCATAAAGCCCAGACATGTCATAATGGTTCAGGCCCAATCATCACACTGACCTCATAAAGCCCAGACATGTCATAATGGTGCAGGCCTCATCATCACGCTGACCTCATAAAGACCAGACATGTCATAATGGTGCAGGTCTCATCATGGCACTGACCTCATAAAGCACAGACATGTCATAATGGTGCAGGCCCCATCATCACACGGACCTCATAAAATTCACACATGTCATAATTATTCAAGTCTCATCATCACAGTGACCACATACAGCCCAGACATGTCATAATGGTGCAGGCCTCATCATCACACTGACCTCATAAATTCCAGACAAGTCCTAATGGTGCAAGCCTCCTCTTGGAACTGCCCTCATAAAGCCCAGACATATCATAATGGTGCAAACCTCCTCTTGGCACTGACCTCATAAAGCCCAGACATGTCATAATGGTGCAGGCCTCATCATCACACTGACCTCATAAAGCCCAGACACCTCATAATGGTGCAGGCCTCATCACGGCACTGACCTCATAAAGCCCAGACATGTCATAATGGTGCAGGCCTCCTCATGCCACTGACCTCATAAAGCCCAGACATGTCATAATGGTGCAGGCCTCCTCATGGTACTGACCTCATAAAGCCCATACATGTCATAATGGTGCAGACCTCATCATCACACTGACCTCATAAACCCCAGACACCTCATAATGCTGCAGGCCTCATCATCACAGCAACCTGATAAAGCCCAGACATGTCATAATGGTGCAGGCCTCCTCATGGCACTGACCTCATAAAGCCAAGACATGACATAATTGTGCAGACCTCCTCATGTCATCACAGTGACCTCTTAAAGCCCAGATATGTCATAATGGCGCAGGTCTCCTCATGGCACTGACCTCATAAAGACCAGACATGTCATAATGGTGCAGGCCTCATCATCACTGTGACCTCAAAAAGCCCAGATATGTCATAATGATGCAGGCCTCCTCATGGCACTGACCTCATAAAGCCCAGACATGTCATAATGGTGGAGGTCTCATCATCACACTGACCTCATAAATCCCAGACACCTCACAATGGTGCCGGCCTCCTCATGGCACTGACCTCTTAAAGACCAGATATGTCATAATAGTGCAGACCTCATCATCACACTGACCTCATAAAGCCCAGACACCTCATAATGGTGCCGGCCTCCTCATGGCACTGACCTTTTAAAGACCAGACATGTCATAATAGTGCAGACCTCATCATAACACTGACCTCATAAAGCCCAGACACCTCATAATGCTGCAGGCCTCATCATCACAGCGACCTGATAAAGCCCATACATGTCATAATGGTGCAGGCCTCCTCATGGCACCGACCTCATAAATCCCAGACATGACATAATTGTGCAGACCTCCTCATGTCATCACAGTGACCTCTTAAAGCCCAGATATGTCATAATGGCGCAGGCCTCCTCATGGCACTGACCTCATAAAGCACAGTCATGTCATAATGGTGCAAGCCTCATCACCACACTGACCTCATAAAGCCCAGACATGTCATAATGGTGCAGGTCTCATCATCACACTGACCTCATAAAGCCCAGACATGTCATAATGGTGAAGGTCTCATCATCACACGGACCTCATAAAATTCAGACATGTCATAATTATTCAAGTCTCATGATCACAGTGACCTCATACAGCCCAGATATGTCATAATGGTGTAGGCCTCATCATCACAGTGATCTCATAAATTCCAGACAAGTCATAATGGTGCAGGTCTCATCATGGCACTGCCCTCATAAAGACCAGACATATCATAATGGTGCAAGCCTCCTCTTGGCACTGACCTCATAAAGCCCAGACATGTCATAATGGTGCAGGCCTCATCATCACACTGACCTCCTAAAGCCCACACACCTCATAATGGTGCAGGCCTCATCATGGCACTGACCTCATAAAGCCCAGACATGTCATAATGATGCAGGCCTCATCATGGCACTGACATCATAAAGACCAGACAGGTCGTAACGGTGCAGACCTCATCATCACAGTGACCTCATAAAACCCAGAAAAATCATCATTGTGCAGGCCTCATCATCACACTGACCTCATAAAGCCCAGACATGTCATAATGGTGCAGACCTCCTCATGGCACTGACCTCATAAAGCCCAGACATGTCATAATGGTTCAGGCCCAATCATCACACTGACCTCATAAAGCCCATACATGTCATAATGGTGCAGGCCTCATCATCACGCTGACCTCATAAAGCCCAGACATGTCATAATGGTGCAGGCCTCCTCATGGCACTGACCTCATAACGCCCAGACATGTCATAATAGTGCAGACCTCATCATCACACTGACCTCATAAAGCCCAGACACCTCATAATGGTGCCGGTCTCCTCATGGCACTGACCTCTTAAAGACCAGACATGTCATAATGGTGCAGGTCTCATCATGGCACTGACGTCATAAAGCACAGACATGTCATAATGGTGCAGGCCCCATCATCACACGGACCTCATAAAATTCAGACATGTCATAATTATTCAAGTCTCATCATCACAGTGACCACATACAGCCCAGACATGTCATAATGGTGCAGGCCTCATCATCACACTGACCTCATAAATTCCAGACAAGTCCTAATGGTGCAAGCCTCCTCTTGGAACTGCCCTCATAAAGCCCAGACATATCATAATGGTGCAAGCCTCCTCTTGGCACTGACCTCATAAAGCCCAGACATGTCATAATGGTGCAGGCCTCATCATCACACTGACCTCATAAAGCCCAGACACCTCATAATGCTGCAGGCCTCATCACGGCACTGACCTCATAAAGCACAGACATGTCATAATGGTGCAGGCCTCCTCATGCCACTGACCTCATAAAGCCCAGACATGTCATAATGGTGCAGGCCTCCTCATGGTACTGACATTATAAAGCCCAGACATGTCATAATGGTGCAGGCCTCATAATCACACTGACCTCATAAAGCCCAGACACCTCATAATGGTGCAGGCCTCCTCATGGCACTGACCTCATAAAGCCCAGACACCTCATAATGGTGCAGGCCTTTTCATGGTACTGACATTATAAAGCCCAGACATGTCATAATGGTGCAGGCCTCATCATGGCACTGACATCATAAGGACAAGACAGGTCATAACGGTGCAGACCTCATCATCACGGTGACCTCATAAATCACAGAAACATCATAATTGTGCAGGCCTCATCATCACATTGACCTCATAAAGCCCAGACATGTCATAATGGTGCAGGCCTCCTCATGGCACTGACCTCATAAAGCCCACACATGTCATAATGGTTCAGGCCCAATCATTACACTAACCTCGTAAAGCCCAGACATGTCATAATGGTGCAGGCCTCATCATGGCACTGAACTCATAAAGCGCAGACATGTCATAATGGTGCAGGCCTCACCATTACAGTGGCATCATATAGCCCAGACACCTCATAATGCTGCAGGCCTCATCATCACACTGACCTCAAAAAGCCCAGACACCTTATAATGTTACAGGCCTCATCATCACAGTGACCTCATAACGCCCAGACATGTCATAATGGTGCAGGCCTCATCATCACACTGACCTCATAAATACCAGATATGTCATAATGGTGCAGGTCTCATCATGGCACTGACCTCATAAAGCACAGTCATGTCATAATGGTGCAGGCCTCATCATCACACTGACCTCATAAAGCCCATACATGTCATAATGGTGCAGGCCTCATCATCACTGTGACCTCAAAAAGCCCAGACATGTCATAATGGTGCAGGCCTCATCATCACACTGACCTCATAAAGCCCAGACACCTCATAATGCTGCAGGCCTCCTCATGGCACTGACCTCATAACGCCCAGACTTGTCATAATGGTGCAGGTCTCATTATCACACTGACCTCATAAAGCCCAGACATGTCATAATGGTGCAGGCCTCCTCATGGCACTGACCTCATAAAGCCCAGACATGTCATAATAGTGCAGGCCTCATCATCACACTGACCTCATAAAGCCCAGACACCTCATAATGGTGCCGGACTCCTCATGGCACTGACCTCATAAAGCCCAGACATGTCATAATGGTGCAGGCCTCATCATGGCACTGACCTCATAAAGCCCAGACACCTCATAATGCTGCAGGCCTCATCATCACAGCGACCTGATAAAGCCCAGACATGTCATAATGGTGCAGGCCTCCTCATGGCACTGACCTCTTAAAGCCCAGACATGTCATAATGGTGCAGGTCTCATCATGGCACTGACCTCATAAAGCCCAAACATGTCATAATGGTGCAGGTCTCATCATCACACGGACCTCATAAAATTCAGACATGTCATAATTATTCAAGTCTCATCATCACAGTGACCTCAAAAAGCCCAGACATGTCATAATGGTGCAGGTCTCATCATGGCACTGCCCTCATAAAGCCCAGGCATGTCATAATGGTGCAAGCCGCCTCTTGGCACTGACCTAATAAAGCCCAGACATGTCATAATGGTGCAGGCCTCATCATCACACTGACCTCATAAAGCCCATACATGTCATAATGGTGCAGGCCTCATCATGGCACTGACCTCATAAAGCCCAGACATGTCATAATGGTGCAGGCCTCATCATGGCACTGACCTCATAAAGCCCAGACACCTCATAATGTTGCAGGCCTCCTCATGGTAGTGACATTATAAAGCCCAGACATGTCATAATGGTGCAGGTCTCATCATGGCACTGACATCATAAAGACCAGACAGGTCATAACGGTGCAGACCTTATCATCACAGTGACCTCATAAAACCCAGAAACATCATAATTGTGCAGACCTCATCATCACACTGACCTCATAAAGCCCAGACATGTCATAATGGGGCAGGCCTCCTCATGGCACTGACCTCATAAAGCCCAGACATGTCATAATGGTGCAGGTCTCATCATCACACTGACCTCATAAAGCCCAGACACCTCATAATGGTGCCGGCCTCCTCATGGCACTGACCTCTTAAAGACCAGACATGTCATAATGGTGCAGGTCTCATCATGGCACTGACCTCATAAAGCCCAGACATGTCATAATGGTGCAGTTCTGATGATCACACAAACCTCATAAAATTCAGACATGTCATAATTATTCAAGTCTCATCATCACAGTGACCTCAAAAAGCCCAGACATGTCATAATGGTGCAGGCCTCATCATCACACTGACCTCATAAATTCCAGACAAGTTATAATGGTGCACTTCTCATCATGGCACTGCCTTCATAAAGCCCAGACATATCATAATGGTGCAAGCCGCATCTTTGCACTGACCTCATAAAGCCCAGACATGTCATAATGGTGCAGGCCTCATCATCACACTGACCTCATAAAGCCCAGACACCTCATAATGGTGCAGGCCTCATCATGGCACTGACCTCATAAAGCCCAGACATGTCATAATGGTGCAGGCCTCATCATGGCACTGACCTCATAAAGCCCAGACACCTCATAATGTTGCAGACCTCGTCATGGTACTGACATTATAAAGCCCAGACATGTCATAATGGTGCAGGTCTCATCATGGCACTGACATCATAAAGACCAGACAGGTCATAACGGTGCAGACCTCATCATCACACTGACCTCATAAAGCCCAGACATGTCATAATGGTGCAGGCCTCCTCATGGCACTGACCTCATAAAACCCAGACATGTCATAATGGTTCAGGCCCAATCATTACACTGACCTCGTAAAGCCCAGACATGTCATAATGGTGCAGGCCTCATCATCACTGTGACCTCATACAGCCCATACATGTCATAATGGTGCAGGCCTCATCATCACACTGACCTCATAAAGCCCATACATGTCATAATGGTTCAGGCCTAATCATGGCACTGACCTCATAAAACCCAGACATGTCATAATGGTTCAGGCCCAATCATCACACTGACCTCATAAAGCCCATACATGTCATAATGGTGCAGGCCTCATCATCACGCTGACCTCATAAAGCCCATACATGTCATAATGGTGCAGGCCTCCTCATGGCACTGACCTCATAAAGCCCAAACATGTCATAATAGTGCAGGCCCCATCATCACACGGACCTCATAAAATTCAGACATGTCATAATTATTCAAGTCTCATCATCACGGTGACCACATACAGCCCAGACATGTCATAATGGTGCAGGCCTCATCATCACACTGACCTCATAAATTCCAGACAAGTCCTAATGGTGCAAGCCTCCTCTTGGAACTGCCCTCATAAAGCCCAGACATATCATAATGGTGCAAGCCTCCTCTTGGCACTGACCTCATAAAGCCCAGACATGTCATAATGGTGCAGGCCTCATCATCACACTGACCTCATAAAGCCCAGACACCTCATAATGCTGCAGGCCTCATCACGGCACTGACCTCATAAAGCCCAGACATGTCATAATGGTGCAGGCCTCCTCATGCCACTGACCTCATAAAGCCCAGACATGTCATAATGGTGCAGGTCTCCTCATGGTACTGACATTATAAAGCCCAGACATGTCATAATGGTGCAGGCCTCATAATCACACTGACCTCATAAAGCCCAGACACCTCATAATGGTGCAGGCCTCCTCATGGCACTGACCTCATAAAGCCCAGACACCTCATAATGGTGCAGGCCTTTTCATGGTACTGACACTATAAAGCCCAGACATGTCATAATGGTGCAGGCCTCATCATGGCACTGACATCATAAGGACAAGACAGGTCATAACGGTGCAGACCTCATCATCACAGTGACCTCATAAATCACAGAAACATCATAATTGTGCAGGCCTCATCATCACACTGACCTCATAAAGCCCAGACATGTCATAATGGTGCAGGCCTCATCATCACACTGACCTCATAAAGCCCAGACATGTCATAATGGTGCAGGCCTCATCATCACACTGACCTCATAAAGCCCAGACACCTCATAATGGTGCAATCCTCATCACGGCACTGACCTCATAAAGCCCAGACATGTCGTAATGGTGCAGGCCTCATCATCACACTGACCTCATAAAGCCCAGACATGTCATAATGGTGCAGGCCTCCTCATGGCACTGACCTCATAAAGCCCAGACATGTCTTAATGGTTCCGGCCCAATCATTACACTGACCTCGTAAAGCCCAGACATGTCATAATGGTGCAGGCCTCCTCATGGCACTGACCTCATAAAGCCCAGGCATGTCATAATGGTGCAGGCCTCATCATCACTGTGACCTCAAAAAGCCCAGACATGTCATAATGGTGCAGGCCTCATCATCACCCTGACCTCATAAAGCCCATACATGTCATAATGGTGCAGGCCTCATCATCACACTGACCTCATAAAGCCCAGACACCTCGAAATGCTGCAGGCTTCATTATCACAGCGACCTGATAAAGCCCAGACATGTCATAATGGTGCAGTCCTCCTCATGGCACTGACCTCATAACTCCCAGACATGTCATAATGGTGCAGGTCTCATCGCCACACTGACCTCATAAAGCCCAGACATGTCATAATAGTGCAGACCTCATCATCACACTGACCTCATAAAGCCCAGACACCTCATAATGGTGCCGGCCTCCTCATCGCACTGACCTCTTAAGGCCAGACATGTCATAATGGTGCAGGTCGCATCATGGCACTGACCTCATAAAGCACAGACATGTCATAATGGTGCAGGCCCCATCATCACAGTGACCTCATAAAATTCAGACATGTCATAATTATTTAAGTCTCATCATCACAGTGACCTCATACAGCCGAGACATGTCATAATGGTGCAGGCCTCATCATCACACTGACCTCATAAATTCCAGACAAGTCCTAATGGTGCAGGTCTCATCATGGCACTGCCCTCATAAAGCCCAGACATATCATAATGGTGCTAGCCTCCTCTTGGCACTGACCTCATAAAGCCCAGACATGTCATAATGGTGCAGGCCTCATCATCACACTGACCTCGTAAAGCCCAGACACCTCATAATGGTGCAGGCCTCTTCATGGTACTGACATTATAAAGCCCAGACATGTCATAATGGTGCAGGCCTCATCATCACACTGACCTCATAAAGCCCAGACACCTCATAATGTTGCAGGTCTCCTCATGGTACAGACATTATAAAGCCCAGACATGTCATAATGGTGCAGGCGTCATCATGGCACTGACATCATAAAGACCAGACAGGTCATAACGGTGCAGACCTCATCATCACAGGGACCTCATAAATCACAGAAACATCATAATTGCGCAGGCCTCATCATCACACTGACCTCATAAAGCCCAGACATGTCATAATGGTGCAGGGCTCACCATCACACTGACCTCATAAAGCCCAGACATGTCATAATGGTTCAGGCCCAATCATTACACTGACCTGGTAAAGCCCCGACATGTCATAGTGGTGCAGGCCTCCTCATGGCACTGATCTCATAAAGTCCAGAAATGTCATAATTGTGCAGTTCTCATCATCACACTGACTTCATAAAGCCCAGGCATGTCATAATGGTACAGGCCTCCTCATGGTACTGACCTTATAAAGTCGAGACATGTCATAATGGCCCAGGCCTCATCATCACACTGACCTCATAAAGCCCAGAGATGTCATAATGGCCCAGGCCTAATCATCACAGTGACTTCATAAAGCCCAGACATGTCATAATGGTGCAGGCCTCCTCATGTCATCACAGTGACCTCATAAAGCCCAGACATGTCATAATGGTTCAGGTCTCATCATGGCACTGACCTCATAAAGCCCAGACATGTCATAATGGTGCCGGTCTCCTCTTGGAACTGACCTCATAAAGCCCAGACATGTCATAATAGTGCAGGCCTCCTCATGGCACTGACCTCATAAAGCCCAGATATGTCATAATGGTGCAGGCCTCATCATCACACTGATGTCATAAAGCCGAGGCATGTCATAATGGTGCAGGTCTCATCATGGCACTGACCTCATAAAGCCCAGACATGTCATAATGGTGCAGGCCCCACCAACACAGTGACCTCATAAAGCCCAGACATGTCATAATGGTTCAGGCCTCCTCATGGCACTGACCTCGTAAAGCCCAGACATGTCATAATGGTGCAGGTCTCCTCTTGGCACTGACCTCATAAAGCGCGGACATGTCATAATGGTGCAGGCCTCACAATCACACTGACCTCATAAAGCCCAGACATGTCATAATGGTTCAGGCCCACTCATTACACTGACCTCATAAAGCCCAGACAAGTCATAATGGTGCAGGCCTCCTCTTGGTACTGACTTTATAAAGCCCAGACATGTCATAATGGCCCAGGCCTCATCATGGCACTGACCTCGTAAAGCCCAGACATGTCATAATGGTGCAGGTCTCATCATCACACTGACCTCATAAAGCCGACACCTCATAATGGAGCAGGCCTCATAATCACACTGACCGCATAAACCCGAGACACCTCATAATGGTGCAGGCCTCATCATGGCACTGACCTCATAAAGCCCAGACCTGTCAAAATGGTGCAGGCCTCCTCATGGCACTGACCTCATAAAGCCCAGACATGTCATAATGGTGCAGTTCTGATCATCACTGTGACCTCATATATCCCAGACATGTCATAATGGTGCAGGCCTCATCATGGCACTGACCTCTCAAAGCCCAGACATGCCATAATGCTGCAGGTCTCATTATCACACTGACCTCATAAAGCCCAGACACCTCATAATGGTGCAGGCCTCATCATCACAGTGACCTGATAAAGCCCAGACATGTCATAATGGTGCAGGCCTCCTCATGACACTGCCCTCATAAAGCCCAGACATGTCATAATGGTGCAGGCCTCCTCATGACACTGCCCTCATAAAGCCCAGACATGTCATAATGGTGCCGTTCTCATCATCACACTGACCTCATAAAGCCCAGACATGTCATAATGGTGCAGGCCTCAGCATGGCACTGACCTTTTAAAACCCTCCCTGGGCTACCAATGGGTCTTGCTGCACCTGGGCTCTGCCTGCAGACACTAGCTGGGAGATAAAGAAGAAAAACCGTTAGAACTACTCTTTACACTGGATGTTGTTTCCCAGAAGAAAGGGCACAGAAACAGTCAGGATGATACGGAGAAAAATTTGACGAGACTGTCAAGGTGTGCAGTTGTGGAAGTGTCCATTAGAGTTACTCGAGAGATGAGTGCGGGAAAGAGAGGTGGATTTTTGGAGTCACTGTAGAATGGGAAGCTGCACGACTAAGCAAAGTAAGAGAGAAAGGAAAGCAGGAAAGGGGAAGGCCTCCTCTCCGCCTCCTCTCTCTCCTCTGTCTTCGTCTCCGTCCACTGCCCTCCTCATCCAACTAAGCCCGGGTACTGTGCCTGGAGCCGACACCTCTCGGGCTCTCGTCGGGTGCAGGCTGGAAGCGGAGGGCCGGCGAGAGCAGCGGCAGCGGGGCGGCGGTCGGAGCTCTGCGCCGCGGAGGCGGCGGGGCCGGGCTAGGTGGGAGGGCTGAGGATTGGTCTCGAGGAGTTCAAGATTGACAGACCATGAGCTTTTATTGTGGCCGTCATATCTTCCCTCTCACCTCTCTTTTGCTGGCCCGGGGAGACTCCTGAATTGTCCTCCACGGCACGCGCTTTTGAGAATGCTCGAGGGGCACGAGAGGCAGAACATCGCTCCGGGCTCAGCATCAAGCGTCAGCCTCTCCTGGCCTGTCCCGGGGAGCATCCCTGCTGGTAACAGGAGCACTTCTGCTGGTGACAAAGACCACCTGGTCTTTTGTCAGGGGATGTGGCACGAGTGCTACGGAGAGGCATTGCATGGGAGAAGCACCTTCCCCAGAGAAAGCTCGGACGTGGCATGGCATCTCCCACCTGCTTTGAACTTCCTGGCGATGCAACCTCCGTGAGGAGATCTCTTCTGTGTCCCTCCTCCTGCTCCTCTTGCTCAGAGGACCCGGGAACAGCCTGTCACATCTGAACTGGATGTGCTGGAACCAGCATATCTGCAGCAGGTTGACGGGCACTCTGAGGCACAGTCAAAAGGTTCATTCCCTTTGCCATTGCTCTCAACTCAGTAAAAGGACATGAAGGACCACCAGGGAAGGGCGTGGTCCATTCCCATGTGCACTGGCTTCTCATCCAGCCCACAGAAGTTCTTTAGCCTTCCCTGGAGAGACACGGATGGACTAGGGCTGGTGACTCTCTTTGCATTGAAGAGACAAGTCTTGAGCACACACCTGGTGGTGGTGTGGGGAGATGACCCTGAGCAAGTACAATTGCCATCAGCCTCATGGGGGAGCCTTGAAGTTCTGTGGGACAAAGAGTGTCTGGTGTCACTTTGAATTTACGGTACTAAACCCTGGCAAAGCCCCTGGATGCAGCTCTGGGATGTGCTTCTGTGGACAGAGCTCCCTGTGCCTATCCCTCAGGCCGTGGGGCTTCTCAGATAGTGGCAGAGCAAGTGGCACCTCACAAGGGTTGAGATGTATCCAGGCTCCGGGCGTGGCAGCAGGAACCCCAGGAGATACTGCCCCTGCTGCCATGAACTGTCTGTCTGGGTGTGTGCAAGGGAAGGACTCGTGTGTCTGAAAACCCTTGTGTGAGCGAGCAGTGAGCCCCCGCCAGGGCACCACTGACTCTTGGCCAGCTGGCCATCCACCACGATCCCAGAGGCCATTTTCCAGCCCTGCTATGCAGCATGTCATTCCCAGTCTGTCCGTACAACCGAGGTTGCCCCATCCCAGGCACAGAATCTGGCACTTCCCCTTGTTGAACTTCCTCTGGTGGGTGATTGCGCAAACCTCTAATTTGAGGTCTCTCTGCACTGCCTCCCTCTTCCATGAGGCCCCTAGGGTGTCACAATGGCCCTTTGATTCCAGGGGAATCTGCAGTGTTCAGTGTTCCAGGTGTTACGTGAAGCCCCATATTGTCACAATGGCACTAAAATGAGAGAGGATCTCTTTTCTAAACGACTTAGTACATCAGAAGCTTTATCTTAGATAAAAATGATATCCTAATTCTTTTAAGACTTCAGTTATTTTTAGGAGAGAGAATGTAGATAACACAGGGAAACGAATAGAGAGTATATCGTATGCCCATCTTCAAGAAATTAGCTTACGTGCCTCTGAAATGTTCTTCAATAAGAGATTGTTCTGTTAAGAAGAAAGTCAATTAAATATTGTTTAAGCAAATGGGAAGTTCTAAGACATATGTCTTAGTTGGTCCTAGAACATTTAATTTAGGAGTTCGAGGTCAGATAGATCAAGCAGAGACGCTAGGAGGCCTGATTAGCGAGAAGACCACTCTCCGAACATGACTGCCCCCCCACGAAGAAATGGACGCTAGATGGCAGTCTTGCTCCACGAATAAAACCCAAGATGCTATATGACCTCAAAACCATAACCTAATTCTCCACTGCTGGTGAAGGGGGAAGGGGTCTCTCAACCGTCACTGTATTTATATTCCGAAATTTATACTAGATGTTTGATCCATGCAAGGCAGAGTACCCCATGTATTCCCAGCTGACATATTAAAGAAATGTTCGATACAATGGTTTCTGGTCATTGGATTGAATTCTTTTTTTTCCCCCTTTGATTCCATGAAATTCCAAAGATATCTTTTAGGGTTTGTTTAATACCGTGAAGTCCCGTCTCTGAGCGCCCCTCAACCTGCTGCAGATGTGCTGCTTCCACCACATGCAGTTCAGATGTGACAGGCTGTTCCCGGGTCCTCTGAGCAAGAGGAGCAGGAGGAGGGGGGACACAGAAGAGATCTCCTCACGGAGGTTGCATCGCCAGGAAGTTCAAAGCAGGTGGGAGATGCCATGCCACAGCCGAGCTTTCTCTGGGGATGCTGCTTCTCCCATGCACTGCCGCGCCGTAGCACTCGTACCACAGCCCCTGACAAAAGCCCAGGTGGTCTTTGTCGCTAGCAGAATTGCTCCTGCTGCCAGCAGGGATGCTCCCGAAGACAGACCAGGAGAGGCTGACCCGGGGAGCTGAGCCGGGAGGGATGTTCTGCCTCTCGTGCCCCCCGAGCATTCTCAAAAGCGCCTGCCGTGGAGGACAATTCAGGAGTCTGCCCGGGGCCAGCAAAAGAGAGATGAGAAGGAAGAGAGGATGGCCACGAAAAAAGCTCATGGTCTGTCAATCTTGAACTCCTCGAGACCAATCCTCAGCCCTCCCACCTAACCCAGCCCCGCCGCCTCCGCGGCGCAGAGCTCCGACCGCCGCCCCGCTGACGCCACTCTCGCCGGCCCTCCGGATCCAGCCCGCACCCGACGAGAGCCCGAGAGGCGTCGGCGCCCCGGTACAGTACCCGGGCTTAGCTGGATGAGGAGGACCGTGGACGGAGACGAGAACAGTGGACGGAGACGAAGACAGAGGAGGGAGAGGAGGCGGGGAGGAGGCGGGGAGGAGGCGGCCCGGCCGGAGCAGAGACGGGGCTATCGGAGGCAGCGAGAAGCCGGGCGGCGGATGGGCGCATTCGGCGCCGGCGGAGAGCGGGACTGGCGGCGCTGGCCGCGGTTCTGCTCGGTGCGCAAGGCTGGCGCCCGGCGACCGGGGGGCCGCGGCTGGAGTTGCCGTGCAGGTCCCTCCAGGGAGGGAGGCTGCCGTCCTGCCTGGCAGGTTCTTCACAGAACTCCGTCTCCCAACTAGCCTCCCGTCCTTCCCTCCCTCTGCTGCATAAAGTATTCCCTCGGAACACTCACCGGTCTTTTCTTTGTCGAGCCGTTCCCGTTTCCTTGCTTTACTCTCGGTCCTTCAGAGACCGCCTGCAGTCCGTCCTTCCCCTTTTCTACTTTCCTTTCTCTCTTGCTTAGCTCCGTCGCCCAGCTTCCCATTCTTCAGTGACTCCAAAAATCCACCTCTCTTTCCCGCACTCAGCTCTCCAGCAAATTCTAATGGGCACTTCCACAACTGCACACCTTGACAGTCTCGTCAAATTCTTCTCCGTACGGTCCTGTCTCTTTCTGTGCCCTGTCTTCTGGGAAACAGCATCCAGTGCAAAAAGCCATTCTGACGGCTTTTTGTCTTTATCTGCCCGCCAGTGTCTGCAGGCAGAGCCCAGGGGTACTAGGACACATTGGTGGAGACAACGGAAGGCAGTGAGATCATCAGAAAGTGTTCACACGCCAACCTCCGGATCGGCGATTTTATCCCTTTCTACCGGCAGCTCCCGGGTCTCCTCGCGCGCGCTGCTAAAGGGTGCAGAGAGCTGCGTGCGCCAGCGGGGCGGCTGTCGTTGTCGGGAGATGGACGTTGGACCTTCCTCTAACTCTCCGGACCCCCTCTTGGGGACACGGCGCTGTATTCCCTCGCCCTGGCAGACAGGGATTCATTGACACCGTCGTCTTTGGGGCTTTCAGGGGATTTTCTTAGAAATGCACAACTCGTTTAATAGTTTCTACAGGGCAGCAATGTAGCACCCCTATGAAGAAAGGGCGTTTCACTACTACACAAAGCGCGGACCGCAGGAGTTCGCTAAATGACAGAGAGAAAAGCAAGGGAAAAGAATGGCTTCACAAAAATAAGAGTGGTGAGTGTTTCGTGGGAATGCTTTATGGAGCAGAGGGGGGGACGGACGGGAGGCTAGTTGGGAGACGGAGCTCTGTGAAGAACCTGCCAGGCAGGACGGCAACCTCCCTCCCTGGAGGGACCTGCACGGCAACTCCAGCCGCGGCCCCCCGGTCGCCGGGTGCCAGCCTTGCGCACCGAGCAGAACCGCGGCCAGCGCCGCCAGTCCCGCTCTCCGCCGGCGCCGAATGCGCCCATCCGCCGCCCGGCTTCTCGCTGCCTCCGATAGCCCCGTCTCTGCTCCGGCCGGGCCGCCTCCTCCCCGCCTCCTCTCCCTCCTCTGTCTTCGTCTCCGTCCACTGTTCTCGTCTCCGTCCACGGTCCTCCTCATCCAACTAAGCCCGGGTACTGTACCGGGGCGCCGACGCCTCTCGGGCTCTCGTCGGTGCGGGCTGGATCCGGAGGGCCGGCGAGAGCGGCGTCAGCGGGGCGGCGGTCGGAGCTCTGCGCCGCGGAGGCGGCGGGGCCGGGCTAGGTGGGAGGGCTGAGGATTGGTCTCGAGGAGTTCAAGATTGACAGACCATGAGCTTTTTTCGTGGCCATCCTCTCTTCCTTCTCGTCTCTCTTTTGCTGGCCCGGGGAGACTCCTGAATTGTCCTCCACGGCAGGCGCTTTTGAGAATGCTCGAGGGGCACGAGAGGCAGAACATCCCTCCCGGCTCAGCTCCCTGGGTCAGCCTCTCCTGGCCTGTCCCGGGGATCATCCCTACTGGTAACAGGAGCACTTCTGCTGGTGACAAAGACCACCTGGTCTTTTGTCAGGGGATGTGGCACGAGTGCTACGGAGAGGCATTGCATGGGAGAAGCACCTTCCCCAGAGAAAGCTCGGACGTGGCATGGCATCTCCCACCTTCTTTGGACTTTCTGGCGATGCAGCCTCTGTGAGGAGATCTCTTCTGTGTCCCTCCTCCTGCTCCTCTTACTCAGAGGACCAGGGAACAGCCTGTCACATCTGAACTGGATGTGCTGGAACCAGCATATCTGCAGCAGGTTGACGGGCACTCTGAGGCACAGTCAAAAGGTTCATTCCCTTTGCCATTGCTCTCAACTCAGTAAAAGGACATGAAGGACCACCAGGGAAGGGCGTGGTCCATTCCCATGTGCACTGGCTTCTCATCCAGCCCACAGAAGTTCTTTAGCCTTCCCTGGAGAGACACGGATGGACTAGGGCTGGTGACTCTCTTTGCATTGAAGAGACAAGTCTTGAGCACACACCTGGTGGTGGTGTGGGGAGATGACCCTGAGCAAGTACAATTGCCATCAGCCTCATGGGGGAGCCTTGAAGTTCTGTGGGACAAAGAGTGTCTGGTGTCACTTTGAATTTACGGTACTAAACCCTGGCAAAGCCCCTGGATGCAGCTCTGGGATGTGCTTCTGTGGACAGAGCTCCCTGTGCCTATCCCTCAGGCCGTGGGGCTTCTCAGATAGTGGCAGAGCAAGTGGCACCTCACAAGGGTTGAGATGTATCCAGGCTCCGGGTGTGGCAGCAGGAGCCCCAGGAGATACTGCCCCTGCTGCCATGAACTGTCTGTCTGGGTGTGTGCAAGGGAAGGACTCGTGTGTCTGAAAACCCTTGTGTGAGCGAGCAGTGAGCCCCCGCCAGGGCACCACTGACTCTTGGCCAGCTGGCCATCCACCACGATCCCAGAGGCCATTTTCCAGCCCTGCTATGCAGCATGTCATTCCCAGTCTGTCCGTACAACCGAGGTTGCCCCATCCCAGGCACAGAATCTGGCACTTCCCCTTGTTGAACTTCCTCTGGTGGGTGATTGCGCAAACCTCTAATTTGAGGTCTCTCTGCACTGCCTCCCTCTTCCATGAGGCCCTAGGGTGTCACAATGGCCCTTTGATTCCAGGGGAATCTGCAGTGTTCAGTGTTCCAGGTGTTACGTGAAGCCCCATATTGTCACAATGGCACTAAAATGAGAGAGGATCTCTTTTCTAAACGACTTAGTACATCAGAAGCTTTATCTTAGATAAAAATGATATCCTAATTCTTTTAAGACTTCAGTTATTTTTAGGAGAGAGAATGTAGATAACACAGGGAAACGAATAGAGAGTATATCGTATGCCCATCTTCAAGAAATTAGCTTACGTGCCTCTGAAATGTTCTTCAATAAGAGATTGTTCTGTTAAGAAGAAAGTCAATTAAATATTGTTTAAGCAAATGGGAAGTTCTAAGACATATGTCTTAGTTGGTCCTAGAACATTTAATTTAGGAGTTCGAGGTCAGATAGATCAAGCAGAGACGCTAGGAGGCCTGATTAGCGAGAAGACCACTCTCCGAACATGACTGCCCCCCCACGAAGAAATGGACGCTAGATGGCAGTCTTGCTCCACGAATAAAACCCAAGATGCTATATGACCTCAAAACCATAACCTAATTCTCCACTGCTGGTGAAGGGGGAAGGGGTCTCTCAACCGTCACTGTATTTATATTCCGAAATTTATACTAGATGTTTGATCCATGCAAGGCAGAGTACCCCATGTATTCCCAGCTGACATATTAAAGAAATGTTCGATACAATGGTTTCTGGTCATTGGATTGAATTCTTTTTTTTCCCCCTTTGATTCCATGAAATTCCAAAGATATCTTTTAGGGTTTGTTTAATACCGTGAAGTCCCGCCTCTGAGCGCCCCTCAACCTGCTGCAGATGTGCTGCTTCCACCACATGCAGTTCAGATGTGACAGGCTGTTCCCGGGTCCTCTGAGCAAGAGGAGCAGGAGGAGGGGGGACACAGAAGAGATCTCCTCACGGAGGTTGCATCGCCAGGAAGTTCAAAGCAGGTGGGAGATGCCATGCCACAACCGAGCTTTCTCTGGGGATGCTGCTTCTCCCATGCACTGCCGCGCCGTAGCACTCGTACCACAGCCCCTGACAAAAGCCCAGGTGGTCTTTGTCGCTAGCAGAATTGCTCCTGCTGCCAGCAGGGATGCTCCCGAAGACAGACCAGGAGAGGCTGACCCGGGGAGCTGAGCCGGGAGGGATGTTCTGCCTCTCGTGCCCCTCGAGCATTCTCAAAAGCGCCTGCCGTGGAGGACAATTCAGGAGTCTGCCCGGGGCCAGCAAAAGAGAGATGAGAAGGAAGAGAGGATGGCCACGAAAAAAGCTCATGGTCTGTCAATCTTGAACTCCTCGAGACCAATCCTCAGCCCTCCCACCTAGCCCAGCCCCGCCGCCTCCGCGGCGCAGAGCTCCGACCGCCGCCCCGCTGACGCCGCTCTCACCGGCCCTCCGGATCCAGCCCGCACCCGACGAGAGCCCGAGAGGCGTCGGCGCCCCGGTACAGTACCCGGGCTTAGCTGGATGAGGAGGACCGTGGACGGAGACGAGAACAGTGGACGGAGACGAAGACAGAGGAGGGAGAGGAGGCGGGGAGGAGGCGGGGAGGAGGCGGCCCGGCCGGAGCAGAGACGGGGCTATCGGACGGCAGCGAGAAGCCGGGCGGCGGATGGGCGCATTCGGCGCCGGCGGAGAGCGGGACTGGCGGCGCTGGCCGCGGTTCTGCTCGGTGCGCAAGGCTGGCGCCCGGCGACCGGGGGGCCGCGGCTGGAGTTGCCGTGCAGGTCCCTCCAGGGAGGGAGGCTGCCGTCCTGCCTGGCAGGTTCTTCACAGAACTCCGTCTCCCAACTAGCCTCCCGTCCTTCCCTCCCTCTGCTGTATAAAGTATTCCCTCGGAACACTAACCCGTCTTTTCTTTGTCGAGCCGTTCCCGTTTCCTTGCTTTACTCTCGGTCCTTCAGAGACCGTCTGCAGTCCGTCCTTCCCCTTTTCTACTTTCCTTTCTCTCTTGCTTAGCTCCGTCGCCCAGCTTCCCATTCTTCAGTGACTCCAAAAATCCACCTCTCTTTCCCGCACTCAGCTCTCCAGCAAATTCTAATGGGCACTTCCACAACTGCACACCTTGACAGTCTCGTCAAATTCTTCTCCGTACGGTCCTGTCTCTTTCTGTGCCCTGTCTTCTGGGAAACAGCATCCAGTGCAAAAAGCCATTCTGACGGCTTTTTGTCTTTATCTGCCCGCCAGTGTCTGCAGGCAGAGCCCAGGGGTACTAGGACACATTGGTGGAGACAACGGAAGGCAGTGAGATCATCAGAAAGTGTTCACACGCCAACCTCCGGATCGGCGATTTTATCCCTTTCTACCGGCAGCTCCCGGGTCTCCTCGCGCGCGCTGCTAAAGGGTGCAGAGAGCTGCGTGCGCCAGCGGGGCGGCTGTCGTTGTCGGGAGATGGACGTTGGACCTTCCTCTAACTCTCCGGACCCCCTCTTGGGGACACGGCGCTGTATTCCCTCGCCCTGGCAGACAGGGATTCATTGACACCGTCGTCTTTGGGGCTTTCAGGGGATTTTCTTAGAAATGCACAACTCGTTTAATAGTTTCTACAGGGCAGCAATGTAGCACCCCTATGAAGAAAGGACGTTTCACTACTACACAAAGCGCGGACCGCAGGAGTTCGCTAAATGACAGAGAGAAAAGCAAGGGAAAAGAATGGCTTCACAAAAATAAGAGTGGTGAGTGTTTCGTGGGAATGCTTTATGGAGCAGAGGGGGGGGACGGACGGGAGGCTAGTTGGGAGACGGAGCTCTGTGAAGAACCTGCCAGGCAGGACGGCAGCCTCGAGGGACCTGCACGGCCACCTCATTCGCGGCCACCACAGTCCCCGGGCGCCAGCCTTGCGCACCGAGCAGAACCGCGGCCAGCGCCGCCAGCCCCGCTCCCCAAAGAGCCGCATTCAGCGATCCGCCACCCGGCCTCCCGCTGCCCCCAACAGCCCCGTCTCTCTGCTCCGGCCGGTCCGCCTCCTCCCCGCCTGCTCTCCCTCCTCTGCTTTCTTCTCCCTCCCCTGCCCTCCTCAACCAGTTCCGCCTCGGCACTCTGCCCCTCAACCTGCTGCAGATGTGCTGCTTCTTCCACATCCAGTTCAGGTGTGACAGGCTCTTCTCTTGTCCTCTGAGCAAGAGGAGCAGGAGGAGGGGGGACACAGAAGAGATCTCCTCACGGAGGTTGCATCGCCAGGAAGTTCAAAGCAGGTGGGAGATGCCATGCCACAGCCGAACTTTCTCTGGGGATGCTGCTTCTCCCATGCACTGCCGCGCCGTAGCACTCGTACCACAGCCCCTGACAAAAGCCCAGGTGGTCTTTGTCGCTAGCAGAATTACTCCTGCTGCCAGCAGGGATGCTCCTCGAGACAGACCAGGAGAGGCTGACCCGGGGAGCTGAGCCGGGAGGGATGTTCTGCCTCTCGTGCCCCTCGAGCATTCTCAAAAGCGCGTGCCGTGGAGGACAATTCAGGAGTCTGCCCGGGGCCAGCAAAAGAGAGATGAGAAGGAAGAGAGGATGGCCACGAAAAAAGCTCATGGTCTGTCAATCTTGAACTCCTCGAGACCAATCCTCAGCCCTCCCACCTAGCCCGGCCCCGCCGCCTCCGCGGCGCAGAGCTCCGACCGCCGCCCCGCTGACGCCGCTCTCGCCGGCCCTCCGGATCCAGCCCGCACCGACGAGAGCCCGAGAGGCGTCGGCGCCCCGGTACAGTACCCGGGCTTAGTTGGATGAGGAGGACCGTGGACGGAGACGAGAACAGTGGACGGAGACGAAGACAGAGGAGGGAGAGGAGGCGGGGAGGAGGCGGGGAGGAGGCGGCCCGGCCGGAGCAGAGACGGGGCTATCGGAGGCAGCGAGAAGCCGGGCGGCGGATGGGCGCATTCGGCGCCGGCGGAGAGCGGGACTGGCGGCGCTGGCCGCGGTTCTGCTCGGTGCGCAAGGCTGGTGCCCGGCGACCCGGGGGGCCATAAAGCATTCCCACGAAACACTCACCACTCTTATTTTTGTGAAGCCATTCTTTTCCCTTGCTTTTCTCTCTGTCCTTTAGAGAACTCCTGCGGTCCGTGCTTTGTGTAGTAGTGAAATGCCCTTTCTTCATAGGGGTGCTACATTGCTGTCCTGTAGAAACTATTAAACGAGTTGTGCATTTCTAAGAAAATCCCCTGAAAGCTCCAAAGACGACCGTGTCAATGAATCCCTGTCTGCCAGTGCGAGGGAATACAGTGCCGTGTCCCCAAGAGGGGGTCCGGAGAGTTAGAGGAAGGTCCAACGTCCATCTCCCGACAACGACAGCCGCCCCGCTGGCGCACGCAGCTCTCTGCACCCTTTAGCAGCGCGCGCGAGGAGACCCGGGAGCTGCCGGTAGAAAGGGATAAAATCGCCGATCCGGAGGTTGGCGTGTGAACACTTTCTGATGATCTCACTGCCTTCCGTTGTCTCCACCAATGTGTCCTAGTACCCCTGGGCTCTGCCTGCAGACACTGGCGGGCAGATAAAGACAAAAAGTCGTCAGAATGGCTTTTTGCACTGGATGCTCTTTCCCAGAAGACAGGGCACAGAAAGGGTCAGGACCGTACGGAGAAGAATTTGACGAGACTGTCAAGGTGTGCAGTTGTGGAAGTGCCCATTAGAATTTGCTGGAGAGTTGAGTGCGGGAAAGAGAGGTGGATTTTTGGAGTCACTGAAGAATGGGAAGCTGGGCGACGGGGTTAAGCAAGAGAGAAAGGAAAGTAGAAAAGGGGAAGGACGGACTGCAGGAGGTCTCTGAAGGACCGAGAGTAAAGCAAGGAAACGGGAAGGGCTCGACAAAGAAAAGACGGGTTAGTGTTCCGAGGGAATACTTTATGCAGCAGAGGGAGGGAAGGACGGGAGGCTAGTTGGGAGACGGAGCTCTGTGAAGAACCTGCCAGGCAGGACGGCAACCTCCCTCCCTGGAGGGACCTGCACGGCAACTCCAGCCGCGGCCCCCCGGTCGCCGGGTGCCAGCCTTGCGCACCGAGCAGAACCGCGGCCAGCGCCGCCAGTCCCGCTCTCCGCCGGCGCCGAATGCGCCCATCCGCCGCCCGGCTTCTCGCTGCCTCCGATAGCCCCGTCTCTGCTCCGGCCGGGCCGCCTCCTCCCCGCCTCCTCTCCCTCCTCTGTCTTCGTCTCCGTCCACTGTTCTCGTCTCCGTCCACGGTCCTCCTCATCCAACTAAGCCCGGGTACTGTACCGGGGCGCCGACGCCTCTCGGGCTCTCGTCGGTGCGGGCTGGATCCGGAGGGCCGGCGAGAGCGGCGTCAGCGGGGCGGCGGTCGGAGCTCTGCGCCGCGGAGGCGGCGGGGCCGGGCTAGGTGGGAGGGCTGAGGATTGGTCTCGAGGAGTTCAAGATTGACAGACCATGAGCTTTTTTCGTGGCCATCCTCTCTTCCTTCTCGTCTCTCTTTTGCTGGCCCGGGGAGACTCCTGAATTGTCCTCCACGGCAGGCGCTTTTGAGAATGCTCGAGGGGCACGAGAGGCAGAACATCCCTCCCGGCTCAGCTCCCTGGGTCAGCCTCTCCTGGCCTGTCCCGGGGATCATCCCTACTGGTAACAGGAGCACTTCTGCTGGTGACAAAGACCACCTGGTCTTTTGTCAGGGGATGTGGCACGAGTGCTACGGAGAGGCATTGCATGGGAGAAGCACCTTCCCCAGAGAAAGCTCGGACGTGGCATGGCATCTCCCACCTTCTTTGGACTTTCTGGCGATGCAGCCTCTGTGAGGAGATCTCTTCTGTGTCCCTCCTCCTGCTCCTCTTACTCAGAGGACCAGGGAACAGCCTGTCACATCTGAACTGGATGTGCTGGAACCAGCATATCTGCAGCAGGTTGACGGGCACTCTGAGGCACAGTCAAAAGGTTCATTCCCTTTGCCATTGCTCTCAACTCAGTAAAAGGACATGAAGGACCACCAGGGAAGGGCGTGGTCCATTCCCATGTGCACTGGCTTCTCATCCAGCCCACAGAAGTTCTTTAGCCTTCCCTGGAGAGACACGGATGGACTAGGGCTGGTGACTCTCTTTGCATTGAAGAGACAAGTCTTGAGCACACACCTGGTGGTGGTGTGGGGAGATGACCCTGAGCAAGTACAATTGCCATCAGCCTCATGGGGGAGCCTTGAAGTTCTGTGGGACAAAGAGTGTCTGGTGTCACTTTGAATTTACGGTACTAAACCCTGGCAAAGCCCCTGGATGCAGCTCTGGGATGTGCTTCTGTGGACAGAGCTCCCTGTGCCTATCCCTCAGGCCGTGGGGCTTCTCAGATAGTGGCAGAGCAAGTGGCACCTCACAAGGGTTGAGATGTATCCAGGCTCCGGGCGTGGCAGCAGGAGCCCCAGGAGATACTGCCCCTGCTGCCATGAACTGTCTGTCTGGGTGTGTGCAAGGGAAGGACTCGTGTGTCTGAAAACCCTTGTGTGAGCGAGCAGTGAGCCCCCGCCAGGGCACCACTGACTCTTGGCCAGCTGGCCATCCACCACGATCCCAGAGGCCATTTTCCAGCCCTGCTATGCAGCATGTCATTCCCAGTCTGTCCGTACAACCGAGGTTGCCCCATCCCAGGCACAGAATCTGGCACTTCCCCTTGTTGAACTTCCTCTGGTGGGTGATTGCGCAAACCTCTAATTTGAGGTCTCTCTGCACTGCCTCCCTCTTCCATGAGGCCCTAGGGTGTCACAATGGCCCTTTGATTCCAGGGGAATCTGCAGTGTTCAGTGTTCCAGGTGTTACGTGAAGCCCCATATTGTCACAATGGCACTAAAATGAGAGAGGATCTCTTTTCTAAACGACTTAGTACATCAGAAGCTTTATCTTAGATAAAAATGATATCCTAATTCTTTTAAGACTTCAGTTATTTTTAGGAGAGAGAATGTAGATAACACAGGGAAACGAATAGAGAGTATATCGTATGCCCATCTTCAAGAAATTAGCTTACGTGCCTCTGAAATGTTCTTCAATAAGAGATTGTTCTGTTAAGAAGAAAGTCAATTAAATATTGTTTAAGCAAATGGGAAGTTCTAAGACATATGTCTTAGTTGGTCCTAGAACATTTAATTTAGGAGTTCGAGGTCAGATAGATCAAGCAGAGACGCTAGGAGGCCTGATTAGCGAGAAGACCACTCTCCGAACATGACTGCCCCCCCACGAAGAAATGGACGCTAGATGGCAGTCTTGCTCCACGAATAAAACCCAAGATGCTATATGACCTCAAAACCATAACCTAATTCTCCACTGCTGGTGAAGGGGGAAGGGGTCTCTCAACCGTCACTGTATTTATATTCCGAAATTTATACTAGATGTTTGATCCATGCAAGGCAGAGTACCCCATGTATTCCCAGCTGACATATTAAAGAAATGTTCGATACAATGGTTTCTGGTCATTGGATTGAATTCTTTTTTTTCCCCCTTTGATTCCATGAAATTCCAAAGATATCTTTTAGGGTTTGTTTAATACCGTGAAGTCCCGCCTCTGAGCGCCCCTCAACCTGCTGCAGATGTGCTGCTTCCACCACATGCAGTTCAGATGTGACAGGCTGTTCCCGGGTCCTCTGAGCAAGAGGAGCAGGAGGAGGGGGGACACAGAAGAGATCTCCTCACGGAGGTTGCATCGCCAGGAAGTTCAAAGCAGGTGGGAGATGCCATGCCACAACCGAGCTTTCTCTGGGGATGCTGCTTCTCCCATGCACTGCCGCGCCGTAGCACTCGTACCACAGCCCCTGACAAAAGCCCAGGTGGTCTTTGTCGCTAGCAGAATTGCTCCTGCTGCCAGCAGGGATGCTCCCGAAGACAGACCAGGAGAGGCTGACCCGGGGAGCTGAGCCGGGAGGGATGTTCTGCCTCTCGTGCCCCTCGAGCATTCTCAAAAGCGCCTGCCGTGGAGGACAATTCAGGAGTCTGCCCGGGGCCAGCAAAAGAGAGATGAGAAGGAAGAGAGGATGGCCACGAAAAAAGCTCATGGTCTGTCAATCTTGAACTCCTCGAGACCAATCCTCAGCCCTCCCACCTAGCCCAGCCCCGCCGCCTCCGCGGCGCAGAGCTCCGACCGCCGCCCCGCTGACGCCGCTCTCACCGGCCCTCCGGATCCAGCCCGCACCCGACGAGAGCCCGAGAGGCGTCGGCGCCCCGGTACAGTACCCGGGCTTAGCTGGATGAGGAGGACCGTGGACGGAGACGAGAACAGTGGACGGAGACGAAGACAGAGGAGGGAGAGGAGGCGGGGAGGAGGCGGGGAGGAGGCGGCCCGGCCGGAGCAGAGACGGGGCTATCGGAGGCAGCGAGAAGCCGGGCGGCGGATGGGCGCATTCGGCGCCGGCGGAGAGCGGGACTGGCGGCGCTGGCCGCGGTTCTGCTCGGTGCGCAAGGCTGGCGCCCGGCGACCGGGGGGCCGCGGCTGGAGTTGCCGTGCAGGTCCCTCCAGGGAGGGAGGCTGCCGTCCTGCCTGGCAGGTTCTTCACAGAACTCCGTCTCCCAACTAGCCTCCCGTCCTTCCCTCCCTCTGCTGTATAAAGTATTCCCTCGGAACACTCACCGGTCTTTTCTTTGTCGAGCCGTTCCCGTTTCCTTGCTTTACTCTCGGTCCTTCAGAGACCGTCTGCAGTCCGTCCTTCCCCTTTTCTACTTTCCTTTCTCTCTTGCTTAGCTCCGTCGCCCAGCTTCCCATTCTTCAGTGACTCCAAAAATCCACCTCTCTTTCCCGCACTCAGCTCTCCAGCAAATTCTAATGGGCACTTCCACAACTGCACACCTTGACAGTCTCGTCAAATTCTTCTCCGTACGGTCCTGTCTCTTTCTGTGCCCTGTCTTCTGGGAAACAGCATCCAGTGCAAAAAGCCATTCTGACGGCTTTTTGTCTTTATCTGCCCGCCAGTGTCTGCAGGCAGAGCCCAGGGGTACTAGGACACATTGGTGGAGACAACGGAAGGCAGTGAGATCATCAGAAAGTGTTCACACGCCAACCTCCGGATCGGCGATTTTATCCCTTTCTACCGGCAGCTCCCGGGTCTCCTCGCGCGCGCTGCTAAAGGGTGCAGAGAGCTGCGTGCGCCAGCGGGGCGGCTGTCGTTGTCGGGAGATGGACGTTGGACCTTCCTCTAACTCTCCGGACCCCCTCTTGGGGACACGGCGCTGTATTCCCTCGCCCTGGCAGACAGGGATTCATTGACACCGTCGTCTTTGGGGCTTTCAGGGGATTTTCTTAGAAATGCACAACTCGTTTAATAGTTTCTACAGGGCAGCAATGTAGCACCCCTATGAAGAAAGGACGTTTCACTACTACACAAAGCGCGGACCGCAGGAGTTCGCTAAATGACAGAGAGAAAAGCAAGGGAAAAGAATGGCTTCACAAAAATAAGAGTGGTGAGTGTTTCGTGGGAATGCTTTATGGAGCAGAGGGGGGGACGGACGGGAGGCTAGTTGGGAGACGGAGCTCTGTGAAGAACCTGCCAA